>NC_064845.1:12295000-12920000 GCF_024166365.1 Elephas maximus indicus | reverse complement strand
CACCTTGAATACTTGAAATCCCTGCCAAGCAGGCAAAAGAAAGCAGATGAGCCTGATGACGTTAGCACTGTGGTTTAGTGTCCAGACTGATTGGCGTTGAGAAAGAAAATAGTTTGCGATTGCAGTAGAATAAGTGGTTTACTTCTCCCTTCCATTGTAAACATTTAGAACTTTGTATTTTAGTTCCTTTTGAATTTTGCCACTGTTGAACTTTAACAAACACTACAACATAACAAATAATTTTAGTTTAGGTGATCCACCCCCTTAATTGTACCCCTGGTGGTATATTCCTGAGTAATCTACTATCTGAGCATTAGTTAATTCCATCTACTATTTAATAATGAAATTTATTTTTTTAATTTAAAACCAAATAAAAGCTTAACTTTGAACCATGGAAAACAGAGTGGCTTATTGAACAGTCCAGTCATTCCACTTGCATTAAAAAAAATTAAGAGACAAGCCTCGTGCACCTAGAGAACTATCATAATGAAAGATGGGTTATTAAGCCCTACCTACTGTATCCTAGAGAGCCATAGCTGAATTATCGACCAAGTGAAGTATCTGTCAGACTTAAAAATACTGAACCTTAGCAAACCCAGGAGATAATACCACAAGTGTGACATCCTGCAGAGGCTTAAGTTGGATGCCTTTTGGGGTTTGCTATCTAAAAGTAGGTATGCTCAGTTATAAAGAGCAAATACGGATTGTGCTTCTACTCTGTGCTACACACGATGGAGAACAAAAAGGCAAGGTACGCATTCTGTCCTCAGGACTGCAGTCTGCGGAGAGTGGTATGTGACAAATACAGAAATAGCTATGCTAGGAAGGAAGGCCCTAATCATCATGTAGCATCAACCGTCTACCAAGCATTTTATACTATTGTTGTGTGGCTAAGCCCTCACTCAGTGGTGGTTCAGTGATAGAATTCTCGCCTTCCATGCTGGAGACCCGAGTTCAATTCCCAGCCGATGCACCTCGAGCGTAGCCATCACCCATCTGTCAGTGGAGGTGTGAGTGTTGCTATGAGGCTGAACAGTTTTCAGTGGAATTTCCAGACTCAGACAGACAAGGGAGAAAGAGCTGGTGATCTACTTCTGAAAATCAGCCAAAGAAAACCCTGTGGATTGCAGCTGTCCAGTCCTCGAGTGATCATGGGGTAGTGCAGGACTGGGTAGCATCTCGTTCCATTGTGCGTGGCATTGCCATGAGCCTGGCTGACTAGATGGCAGCTAACAACAACCAACCCTCACAGCAGGAGGAGAAAGTGACCACTGCTCCATCTGTGTAAGAGGAGACAGAATAAAGAGGTGCATTGACTTGACAGGTAGAAAGTAGCAGAGCAGGAATTCGAACCAGGTCTTCCTGTCTCCAAAGACAGGTTTTGTCAGCATGTTTCTGATAGGCTGTTTTACGGAGCCCTGGTGGCACAGTGGTTAAGAGCTCAGCTGCTAACCAAAAGGTCTGCAGTTCACATCTACCAGCCTTGGAAACCCCATGGAGCAGTTCTATTCTGGCCTAGAAGGTCGCTATGAATTGGAATTGACTCAACGGCAACAGGTTTTTGGTTAGGTTGATTTATTGAAGTATAACTTGCATGTACTGAAAAAGGCACTCATTTTAAGTGTGCCGTTCTATCAGTTTTGGCAAAGTGTACACCTATGTGAGTGCCACGACAAGCAAAATACAGTATCAATATTTGGAGTAGGGAATTGTGTTTTCTTTTTTCATTTTAAGGTGCCATTAGAAAAAATCACTAGAACTTGGGTAGGATCTCACGAGGTGGAGAGGTGGGTGAGGAAAGTAAAAGAAGCAGAGGGAGCAGAAGGATAAAAGTATGGGGTGGTATTTGGGGTAGAGTCTAAGTGAGAGGCGAGGCTGGAGCCATATGGTGGAGATCTCAATTTTAGTCTGAGGAACAATAGAAACTGAGAGCACTGATCTGACACTTCCTATGCACCAAGTACTTTCTTTGGGTTGTCCTGACCAATCCTTACAACTACCCTATGAGACAGTCTTTTATGGACAAGTTATCAGAGACACAGGAGCGTAAGTAGATAATTCAGGATCCTAGAGCACATGAGAAGTATAGCAGATACTTCAACCCAGTGAGTCTGCTCCAGAACCTATGGACCGCCCCCCGCCCCCTTAACCACTATACCATACTGCCTTACAGAGTCGTAGACTTTACTACATAAAGTTGCTGGTTCCTCAGACCTATGGGTTTGCAGACTCCTACATGACAGTTGCATTAAAACAACAACAACAACAACAAAAAACTAGCAGCAAAAATGTCCCTTGGTGAGGCTTACATAGGAAGGAGGGACCCTCTGTCATTTTGAGCACATAGCCTTTTCCAACTCATATTAGGCTACCTTAGCCTCCAGGAATAACATTCTTGCTGTTGGAAAGCCCTAAGGACCTGCCCATAGCAAAAGTCTCTTTAAAGCATTATTTGAGGGTCAGTGAGAGCCAGCCAATCCAAGGCCTATAGCAGGGCATTAGGAGCACCGTGGCTAGGCTCAGCCCGCGGTGCACGCCCAGGGTGTGGGCTTCTCACTTCCACCCTAGCCCTACCAAACAGTGTATGACCTACTCCAGAAACCTGAAGGCTGATGTGAAATTCAGCCTGTGGGCCCTAGAATTCCTGCATCCCAGGGAAAAGGAATCCAGACTGTCTGCTTTTGCTAACCGGTCCTGAACGTCTTCCAGGGAAACAGGAGCTTTGCTGAAGACTTAACGCCCCCTGGAGGACAACGTTAAAATCTCTCTCTGTAAGTACTCCTCTTCTGAGTCGGAATCGACTCGACCGCACTGGGTTTGTTTTGTTTTGTTTTGAAGTACTCCCCTAGAAAAGATGCCTTACTGAACTGAATCCATCTATTTTTTTTCTAAAAAAAAAAAATAAGCCTTTGCTAAGATAACCTTTTAAAAATGTAAATAAATTGTATTTATTTGAGTGTATAAGTCACATTCGTTTTAGAAAAGCTTTCACAAATCAGATCATCCATTCCAGCTTGTTCCTTACAAAATGATCTTTATTTTCCTACTAATAAGAGCTTGTTTCCCTAAGGGCCAAAAAATTATACCTTCATTAGTCAAGTAAAAGTACTTGTAAAGGAGTGTTGGAAATATAGCCATGTCTTTGTTCAGATGTGGGGAAGTTAAGCTCCTATACATTGCATTTGTAATTTTCTTCATTTGTAGACTTGAGGTTGCATCATAGGTTAATAATCACACCAGCACCTAAATTCTACATGAAGGTTATCAATTAACAATGCCACGAGGGCTTTTTTAGTTGGTGGGGGACTTTAAATTAGGTTGCCATGAATCAGACTACAGAAGACTTTGGAGGAGCAAAATTAATTCTTTTGTAACAAATAACAGGCCCTCGGGCTTATTCCTAAACAGAACCAAAAGGAAATACTTCTCCTGTCCAGCCTGTAGGGATGTTTGACCTCCCTGGACCAATGGTATATGACACCAGTGAGCGGAAAGAACTTCCTGAAGACTCGCGGCTGTACAGAAAAAGGTGCACATGAAAACTCCAGTTCTGATCCTAACTTGCTCCTTACATTTCCAAACCCTCGCAGATATTTTTGTTCATGGAGAGCTACCCATTTGAGGATTCTAAGGCTTTATGCAGTAACTGTTGTTGTTAGTCGCTGTCAAGTCATTTCTAAGTCATGGTGACCCCATGTGTTTACAATAGAATGGCTCCATACAACTTTCAAGGCTGTGACCTTTTGGAAGCAGATTGCCAGGCCTGTCTTCTGAGGTACTTCTGATTGGGTTTAAACCACCAACTTTTCAGCTAGTAGTCAAGTGCTTAACTGTTTGCACCACCCAGGGACTCCAAGAAATTAACTATCATCTAGTTATCAGAGGCACATACCATCTTACCTCCTACAAATCTTAAATAACAGCATGTTTCTCAACCTTCTCCTTTGGCATTTTCTCTTAACCTCAACCTTTTACCTAGAAAAAAAAAAAATTACCTGGGAATTTCAGTCTCATCTTTGACAGTGTGCTTATCTCTGAATCAAAGCAAATCATAAAACACGCCAAGCCAACCGGAACATTTTTCAGAAAGTGATAAAAAGTTATGTAATGGAAGATTTAACTTTCAAGAACACTTTGGCAAATTGTAACACACTGATATACAAATTCTGCCAGGTACACGTTGTTCTTTTTTACGTCCTTCTCGGATTACCCATAATAATTCTTGTTCTGACACCAACAAGCATAAGGCAGTCTGGGGTGTGGGTAGGTTTTCCTTATTGGCTTGAGATTTTCAATTCATACAGTAAGTTCTCTCATCTATCTGGCACAGTTGGGGAATGGAAAATTCTGCTTAATAAATTAAGTGTTCTGGTTACCAGAGACAGGCTAACAGCTAGAATGCCTGGAATGGAAGAGGATAGAGATGGTCTCAGCCATTGATTTCATTGGTGCTGAAACTGAAACCTTTGAAGCCTTGAGGACTCAGGCCATCTTCTGCATTCAGTGTCCCTTACATAATACCAACTGCCTCTCCTAGTGAACTGAGTCCCAGTTTTCAAAAAAATAGAACCACATAACAATATTACCCCAAACCAAGCCCATTGCCATCGAGTCGATTCTGACTCAAAGTGACCCTATAGGACAGAGTAGAACTGCCCCATCGGGTTTCCAAGGAGCGGCTGGTGGATTTGAACTGCTGACCTTTTGGTTAGCAGCCAAGCTTTAAGAATTCAGAAGGCACTTTAGGTTCCTACATTGCCGCAGGGTCATTATTAAGAATATCTTTCGGGACTGGAAAGGGGATCGGTTTCACTTCACAAATAGTCCTCAGATAGCCATGCCCACATGCAGCCACCACCTGTCTGTCAGTGTTGCTATGATGCTGAACAGGTTTCAGCGGAGCTCCCAGACTAAGATGGACTAGGAAGAAAGGCCTGGTTTCCAAAAGCCAGCCAATAAAAACCGTATGGAGCACAATGGTCCCTGCACTATTGCGTTGTGCATGGGGTCGCCATGCACAAGGTGACCCTAGAGGACAGAGTAGTACTGCTCCATAGGGATTCCAAGGAGCAGCTGGTGGATTCAAACTGCTGACCTTTTGGTTAGCTGCCAAGCTCTTATCCACTGCGCCACCCGGGCTCTGTAAATTGCCTAAGAAGCACACGAGCACAGCTGTCTCCTCTCAATCTCTCTCTCTCTCTCTTTTTCTCTGTGTAAGTCCCTGCAAGCACATTGGGAATAACACAGGGTGTTAGACCCTGAAAGCATCAGAGAACGAGAAGGTGGGAATTCTGAAAACAAAATCTACCTGTCAGTAATTTGGCCCAGGGATGACCCAGTTTTTTGAGTTTCAGGGGAAATTATTAGATCTATTTTCTGTGTTGTCCCCAAGTTCAGCAAAAGCATCTGAGCTTGTCACTAACGGTAACTGAGGGGATCAAGATCATGGGCTGTGTTCCTTCCTTGTCTGACAAATGTTTTGTATTTTACTTAATGCTTTCAAGAAATAATCAATGTATTCACTTCCTTTCCCTGTGGATATCCGGGTATTCAAATGACAGAAGCTTTCTGGATCTGACCTTAAAGGCTAGGCCTAAAATAAATATACTGTGGGTCTCTTTGCAATTGAAACTAAAATCTCATTTTTTTTTTTTTTTTTTTTTTCACAAAAGAGTTTGTAAAATGGGAAACAGTCTAAAATCTGGCCTTTGGTCTAAAGATTGGCAAGCCATCTGTTGAGCTAATGTTGAATAAAAAAAAAAAAATGTTGAATAGATTTGAAAATAAAATGGCCCTTTGGGAGTAGAGTGAGTTTAATTTACACAAATCTGGCTTTGGTGGTTAAGTGCTACAGCTGCTAACCAAAAGGTCCGCAGTCGAATCCACCAGGCGCTCCTTGGAAACTCTATGGGGCAGTTCTACTCTGTTCTTTAGGGTCGCTATGAGTCGGAATTGACTCGACAGCAATGGGTGGGGGCTTGCTTGCATTTGCCCACATTTCTTCTTGTAGAAAAAATATCTGAAAGATGCCGGTCTGCTCTCAAAGTCTTTCACCTCCACAGACAACCTTGCCAATTCCTGGGCTCTCTGAGGAGTGAGCTTCAATGACAAGAGAAGAAAGCAAAATGAGAAACAAAGAAGACAAGGTCGGGAACGTGGTACCCAGAAGGAAGCAAGGCTTGAGGAACAGACAGGATTGATTTAAACCCTCATTTTCAGTACTTCACCATTGATAAGACCTTCAACCTTCTCATTAAAGCATGAACTAAGGAATCCCATGTATAAAAATCTCAAATAAGAGAAACTTTCATCAAATAATTTCACCTTTCCCTAAAAATGGTTTTCGTTTATTTACTGTAGTGTAAGATTCTGTTCTTACCTTCACTAGTTCTCACATCAGCCCTGCAAAGTAGATGTTATCCTTGTTCTCATTTTACAGATGAGGAAACGAAGACTCAGAAAGCAGCCTGGCTTAGTCCACGCAGCTAGAATGCAATAGCGGAGCCCAGTTTAGCTATCTGCAAAGTCCTTTGCTCCACCTGGACCACATTGCCTAGCTCTGCATCATCTTTACAGTTTTTATAAAGTCTCATCTTAAAGCCCACAGTAATAAATGGAGGAAAATAGGGCAAGGAATTGTTTTTAATTTGTACAAGAGAGAACCAAAACCAAACCCATTGCCATTGAGTTGATTCTGACTCATAGAGACCCTATAGGACAGAGTAGAACTGCCCCACAGGGTTTCGAAGGAGTAGCTGGTAGATTCAAATTGCTGACCTTTTGGTTAGCAGCTGAGCTGTTAGCCACTGCACCACTAGGGCCCTTCAAAGAGAAGTGAGGCTCAAAAGAGCAAAGCAAGCCTTTAAGATTACTCAGCTCATTAGTAGGGCCTGTGTTTGAGGATCTGAATGGTTAGTCCCTTTTTCATGCCCAGCCACCTACCACCAGTCCTGAAATCCCATATACTCTCAGGCTGGGCAGATATGTATATACCTCTCTATTGTGGGAACAAGGATCTTTGCGCCAGGGCTGGTGGCGAGGGTAGTGTCCAGTGCACTGCCTTTATGGCAGCCACGTTTGCTTTCGCTCTTCCATTTTCTGCGTAAATCAGCCAAGTCCCAACTGGTACTTTCTGCATTCATTTGCCTAAGGGATTTCTCTGGCTACCAGAGCACACTTTGCCACTTATATAGCAGGTTGGAGGTACGGGAGGTTGACACTCCCTAGGAGCAACTAGTGCGGAGTTGGCATATAAGCCCTGAGCACCCCTCAACCAACGACTAGTGGGGAGTTGGTACGTAAGCCCCAGCTCCTACACTCTTGGAAGCCTGTGTCCCACCCTGTCTCCAGCAGGATGTAGCTCTACTTGCCCATCCCATGGTGGGCTTGGTGAAGCCCCTTTTTTTGGCTGTTCCCTCCTTTGTCTCACGGCTCCACTCTCCTATCAGTGTTTCCTTCACCTCCCAAGGAAACTCTTTGCACTCAAATTTTTGTCTCCACATCTGCTTCTGAAAGGAACCCAAACTAAGATTCCTGCGTGTACCCTACATCAGTGCTTTCATAACCTATTTGGCCATCAGAAAGGTTGAGAAACCTCTTGAAAAATATAAATACCTGTGTCTTAGCCAGACCTACTGAATCGGAATCTCTGGAGGTTGGGCTTAGACCCATGTATTTTTCATTGGTTTCCCCCCTGGAGATCTGGGGTCATCAGTGAGGTTGGTAACCAATGGCCTACAAGAACTCTTGAACTAGAAATTTCTCCTGGAACATTGTGCTTGGCAAAACTTTGCTGCCATAAGAAAGTCCCCTCGTGGACATTGTCAACCCATAATAAATTTCCTCTTTTTGCCTTAAATGCCTGGAAATTCAGGAAAAAGAAAAAATCTATGCTTCAACTTTAACAACTGTCTACAGTCCTATAACAGCACCTGTTGTTGTTCTTAATTGTTTTTGAGTCAATTTCCTTTTACTTTTGACCTTTTATTCACATGTAAGTCATTTGCTATTCTGATTTTTTAAATTTCTTATTTGCATGTTTCCATTTTATTCTATGTATTTCTTTAAAACCTCTCAAGCCCTTTATGTAAAATATTTCCCTAAAACATTTATTTGCTGCCTTTACATTTCCCTACATTTACAGGTTTTTCCCAGACTCATTTCATAATCTATGTAGCTTAAGTAAGGACCCCTCATGGCACAGTGGTGAAAGCGCTCAGTTTCTAACCAAAAGGTCGGCAGTTCGAACCCACAAGCAGTGTGACTATGTGGCAGTCAGCTTCTGTAAAGATTGCAGCCTTGGAACCCCTGTAGGGCAGCTCTACTGTGTCCTATTGGGTCGCTATGAGTCAGAATCAACTTGATGGCAACGGGTTTGGTTTTTAGTTTTTTATTGCTAAAGTTCTGATTTCTTATCATTTGTTTCCCTAAACTTCATATTCTAGGAAATGTCAGGTATCCAATCATCCTTTGCTATGAAACTAAGCCTGAATCACCGAGATTCCGGATCAAGCCTCCTAATCCCATATCCATCCCCCTGAAGCTTTTGCTCATTGAGTCCCATGGCCACCTTAGAAGGAGGGAGGTGGAGTGGATGAGAGCATTGCTCATTGGGTCCCACACCCACCTTAGAAGGAGGGAGGTGGAGTGGATGAGCGCATTGCTCATTGGGTCCCACACCCACCTTAGAAGGAGGGAGGTGGAGTGGACGAGAGCATTGCTCACTGGGTCCCACGCCCACCTTAGAAGGAGGAAGGTAGAGTGGACGAGAGCATTGCTCATTGGGTCCCACGCCCACCTTAGAAGGAGGAAGGTGGAGTGGATGAGAGTATTGCTCATTGGGTCCCACGCCCACCTTAGAAGGAGGAAGGTAGAGTGGACGAGAGCATCGTTATCCAGATGAGGAAACTCTGACCCAGAGATGCTAAGCGGCCTACCCAAGTTGCCCCTGGGTGATTAGTGAAAGAGCTGGGGCTCTCATGAAGTTTTCTTTACACCGAAACTTGTGTTCTGTCTGTTACTTTGGTTGCTTTATTGTTTCTTTTCTCCACTCACTCTTTCCAGCTCATCGCATACTTAACCTCTGATCTCAAGGAAACATTTCGGAAGCTTTTCTTGAGAGGTAACAAAGGAAGGTTTTAGGAAACACAATTAATTAATGCCATCATATTTTGGGGTGCCATATCTGAGTCTTTCATGTTGCCCTTCAGAGGTAACTGTGCTTTGAGATGGACCCACCTCTGCCCTGTGGAAATGCTTAGTGCTGAGAAGTAAGGATAATTGCTCTGGGAAAGAAGGACTTTGTATAGATATGAGAGCAAAAGAGAGAAAATGATTATAAAGGATCAGATTATGCTAGCTTCAGTTCTAAAAATCCTGGTGGTGTAGTGGTTAAGAGCTACAGCTGCTAGCCAAAAGGTTGGCAGTTCGAACCCACCAGGTGCTCCTTGGAAACCCCACAGGGGGAGTTCTAGTCTGTCCTATAGGGTCTCTATGGGGTGGAATCAACTCAACGGCAACAGGTTTGGTTTTTTTTTTTTTTTGGTTTTAAGAACTTTTTAAGGGGAAAATGACCTTGGATAATAAAACCATCTTAACTGGGAGAATGCTATAATTATCCGTGTGTCCCATATTTAATTATATCCATATTCTTACTCCGTCCCCTCTCTCAGCTGCATTCAGAACTTTCCTCAGGACTAAAATCCCAACTACCCCATTAAAATAGTTGCCCGTAGGAGCAGGGGACTTCAAATGGGAGGGTTTTATCAGTTACCTTCCGGCAATGTTCACAGTAGATCGGCTTAGTTTGTATCTCCTATGATTACCTCTCTGATTAGGGGCTCCAAAAACTCTGACCAGGATTGTAAGTGATGGCTCTCAAAGAGCAATAAAAACACTGTAATTAGACTTGGCTTACTATTTGGTCCATGATGCACACAGTTGACTCCGCTCAGCTAGCAGAGCCTGTGGCTCAGCTAGTGAGGGACTCAAAACACTTCTGCAGGCAAGGAACCTGGAAGCCAGAGACAGCGGGAAGCCTATTAGAAAACAGCTCCTTCTGCCACTGATTCAGCTGCAGTGAAAACCCAAAATGTAGAAAGGACCAATTAACCCAGTGTTTTAATTTGCCTTGCAGTGTGGGAAAACAGAGCACAGGAGTTGTCTTATTTTATCTGCAACATGAAAATAACTGCAATGTCTTAAAGTCTCAGAATACTGAATAATGTAGAAAATGAGAGCAATGTTAAAGAACATGAGGAGGAAAAGATATATTTTCCCAAATTCTGCCACCACTCAGAAGTTACTTAATATTTTGAACTCTCTTCTAGCTCTCTCTCTCTCCCTCCCTCTCTCCCTACTTTCCTTCCTCCCTCCTTCTCTCTCTCTCTCTCTCTGTCTCTCTCTCTCTCCCACACTTATAAAATGTTATTAAAAAGTGACATACTATACATGTTGTGCTGGTATTTTTCTGGGTGGCACAAGCAGTTTGCAATCAACTGCTAACCTAAAGGTTGGCATTTCAAACCCACCCACATGCTCCATGGAAGACAGGCTTGGTGATCTGCTTCCAGAAAGATTATAGCCAGGAAAACCCTATGGGAACAGTTCTACTTTGTAACACATGGGGTCCCTATGAGTTGAGGGCCAACCTGATGACAGAGAACAACATTTCTCTCTCAATAAATCCAGCCAGATGTCTTAACTCTAACCCGGCCCTCCCTGATCAGTCCTGCCCAGTCTTCAAGAGCATTACCTTATCTCTATCCCCATAACCCACTAAGTTCCTGCCTCCCCTGCTTTGAATTCCTGGAAACTCTTCTCCATTCCTGGGTAATGGGATCCTTTGAAGAATTCCAAGCTAGGATGAGGGTGTGATCTGCTTTGCATTTTTGAAAGCTACCTCTTTTCTTTCTTCTTACCTCTGGCAACGGTGTGGAGAAAGAATGATCAGGGTTGGGCGGAAGATTGGCGGTGAAGGACCCAGGTGTGTGTTGCAATAAATCAGAGGAGGAAAGCTGGAGTCCTAGGATGCGGCAGTGTAGACAGGGAATAGGAGGAATTGAGAGATACTTGGAAGATGCAATCAGGCACTTCTAGATGCTGCTATGGTCATCATCATCATCATTACCATCATCACCACTGTTGTGCTCTGGCTCTTAAGTTTAATGATTATGAGGTGGTTGATGAAAATACATGGAATCAATGAGGCTTTGTAAAACCAGCCTACTTATTCTAGGCAGGCAATGTGGATTACTGTCAAGTTCAACTTTATCTATCCAAAAATAGGTTTGATTTAAGCTGCAACACAAATTAAAGGGTTCTTCTTTCCTTATGGTTGTCAGAAAAGGATGGTGTTTGTTCGATTTGACAGCCTCTTTTAATGAAGGCTTTAAATCAGAAACTGTAACCACGTGTCACCTTGCAGGAAAATGACTGAGTTCATTTTAGTACAGATAGTTGCATTTTTCATCTAATCCTCAATGTGAGAGTTGTAATCAGCTGTAATCTGTGCCCTTCTAGCCCTTCCCACATTTCTACACATGAGTAAACCTCTTTCTGGGAAGGCCGGGGCAACCTCTATACTTTCCGTTTGGGAGATTAGGGTGTGGGATGGTGTAGCTTAAGCTCATAGAAGGGCAAGGCCTGAAGAGTGAGTGAACACAACTGGTGTATTCTTTCCCAAGCACTCAAAGACCATCTCATGGAGTCTAAAAGGCCATTAAAAAAAAAAAAGTCATATTATTAAGGCTTAATTTCTGGTTGTCAAAAAACTTGATGAAGTGTGTTGTTTATAATATTCAGAGTAATGAAATTCTCTCCAGGACCCTTGTGTGTTTCAGAACTTTAACACACACCACAAAATCATGAAAATAATAATTCTCAGTTAATAACATTTATTAAGCAATTTCTGTGTGCCAGGTAGCATGCAAAGCACTTTTCATGCCAGCCTTGGTGACTTTTCACAGCAACTCTGAGGTGTGAACTATTATGGTTCAGGTTTTAGAAGTGAGGAACTGAAGCATGGAAGGGCAGTGAACACACCTGAGGTCACAACCCCTTCAAACAGTAGAGCAGAGATTTCAGTCCAGGCAATCTGACTTCACAACTTCACAACTTCACAAGGCCATGTCAGAAGAACACAGGTCTATATATATTTGTCATCCTCATGATGGTTTAGTATGATCATTGATCATTCTGGAAACCCTGGTAGCATAGTGGTTAAGAGCTATAGCTGCTGACCAAAACATCGGCAGTTCAAATCCACCAGGCGCTCCTTGGAAACTGTATGGGGCAGTTCTACTCGGTCCTATAGGGTCGCTATGGGTCGGAATCGACTCGACGGCAATGGATTTGGTTTTTTTTTTTTAATTATGATCATTGTGGGGAGTCCTGGGTGGTGCGAACAGTTAAGTGCTGTTCTATTAGCCCCAAAGTTGGCTGTTTGAACCTATCCAGAGGCACCTCAGGAGACAGGCTGGGGGATTTACTTCTCAAAGGTCACAGCCCTGAAAACTCTATGGAACGGTTCTAATCTACGTACGTGGGGTTGCCAGGAGTCAGAATTGACTCCGTGGCAACTGACAACAACAAGATCATGATGAGGGCGGTAGGGGTTCAACGGTAGAATCCTGACCTTCCGTGTAGGAGACCCAGGTTCAGTTCCAGGCCAGTGTACCTCAAGCCCAGTCATCACTCGCCTGTCAGTGGAGGCTTCATGTTGTTAAGATCCTGAACAGGTTTCGGCGATCTAGAAAGAAAGGCTTGGAGATCTACTTCTGAAAATCAGCCAGTGAAAACTCTGTGGAAGACAACAGCCTGATCCCATTGTGCATGGGGTCACCATGAATCAAAGTCAGGGGACAACAATAATAATAACAAATGATCGTTATGGAATCCCCGGATGGTGCAAATAGTTAAGGCACTCAGTTACCAAAAAAAAAGGTTGGGGGTTCAGTCCTCCCAGAGGCGCCTCCTTAGAAAGACAATCAACTTCTGGAAAATCAGCCATTGAAAAGCCTGTGAGGCACAATTCTACTCCGACCCACATGGGGTCGCCATGAGTCAGAATTGACTCAACGTCAACTGATGACTGATTTTATGATCATTTTTTATAATTATCACTTATGGATTAATTTAAGCCTGAGAACAATATGTATCAGCATTACCCTCACTTTAAAGCTACTCGAAAACCTTTAATGACTTCCGAGGTTCTCCCAGTTAGTAAGGCAAAATGCTACCATTCTCAGTCTTCTGATGTAGGTTTTGCTGTCCTGCATCTCCTATGTCAACATCACCTAATCCCATTTAATATCTGTGCCAGCTCTCCTAAATTTAGCTATTGACTTTCATGGGGAGGAGCAGCAGAGCATTTTACAAATGAAGGGACGTTGTACTTCATCGAAGTTAATTATATGTATGTTTTAATCAAGCTGCCATGATTTCATAAGAACTTGGTGGTACTAAGTAAGGGAATACACAATTTCATAACTACAAGAATATTTGAGGTTCATCTATACTGCATGAACAGCCATGCCAATCCACCAATAATTTTGTGAGTTGACAGCTGGAGTCAAGGTATAAGATCTTAGAACAATCAATTAAGTGCATCGTGTTATGGCACATGCTGAATCCCAATTCATGAAAGCAGACATTGCTCTTCTCTAAGACAAACTGGATGCTTTAACTATGACATATACTCTTTTATTTGCGATATATATTTTATATCTATCTTTTTATATGTGCGTGTTTATAGAAAAGGGACCCAAGAGTCACAATTGAAATAGCCAATAGGAGGATAACCAATACCCCTGCAGTAGATCAGATCAAGTTTCCAATCCCTTCTTATCCATTGCCATGTGACTTGCAGTACCTCCCCCTGGAGTGGTGGAAAATGTTTCCCTGTCCTACTGATGCTGGGCTGACCATATGCTTTCTTTAGCCAATGGAATGTGGGCAGAAGTAACAGCGTGCTGATTCCAACCCCAGGCCTCAGGGGGCATCAAACACTTCTACTCAGTCTCCTATAGGCAAAGGACCCCCAACATCAATGGGTAGGCATCCTGAGCTTGGAAGGCATGATCACTTTAAAAGGGAATACTCTGTGTGTGTGTGATGTATGTAGAAACAATCCATGCTCTTCCCTTGTAAAATTCTTTGGCACACTCTTCACCTATACCAAAAATGACCCTCTTGGATATTCAGTCTGATTCTGACGTGAATGGCAAGTGATGGTAGGCACACTTATCACATTTCCAAAAGTCGCCTTAGGTGAGTTTGATTGGAACTGTCCCAAGTCGCGTGTCTTCATTTTGATTTAAAGTATCTCCCTAAGGTGGAAATTGGCCTGAAAATTTCAGGAAACTCCAGGGACACGTAATCCACAGGAAATTGAGTGGTTGAGGTTTCTGCAAGAAACCTTCACTAAAGGTCCAAAGTATGCACTGTACCCAATGGATTTCCATCAGTAGAGCTGCAGCTCGTTGAGAATATATTATGTAGGTGGCAGGAGCATCAAGAATTTCCACCCTTCTTATTCACATCTTGGTGTCAGAATGGGAAGCATGGTCTGGCTTAATTCACAGCTATACGGTGAGCTAGATCTAGGTTTGAATCTGCATTTTCCATTACTTGGAGTAACTTGGGACAAGTGGATTAAACTCTATGACCCTTAGTTCCCTTGACTGTAAGTGAGAAATAACTATCTAGTGGTGTTATTATGAAGCATAAGTGAGATAAATATGCATAAAGTGAATAGCATAATACAGGCTGTTGTGGACCGAATCGTGTCCCCCTCCCCCACCAGCAGATATATTGAAGTCCTAACTCCTACACCTGTACATAGAAGCCTGTTTGGAAATAATATCTTTGAAGATGTTTTCAATTAAGTTAGCAGGCGATCAACCTGGAGTAGGGTGGGTCCTAATCCTATATGACTGCTGTCCTTATAAAAGAGAAAATACACAGAGACAGGGAGTTGGAGGAAGGATCTCCGTGTCATGCTGCAGCTGCAAGCCAAGGCCTGTCTGGTGAAGCCAGGACAGGGCAATGAAAGAGATTCTCCCTCAAAGCCTCAGAAGGAATCAACACAGCTCATACCATCATCTCAGACTCACAGCCTCCAGAAATGTGAGATGATAGATTCCTATCCTTGTAAGCCATCCAGCTTGTGGTATTTTCTTAGAATAGCCCTTGGAAACTAAGGTACCTGCCATGTTGCAAAAAATAAATGTCCGATGGTATTCTAATTTTTAAGAACTATAAACCCTAATATTGCTCTCCGGTCTCCAAGATATCCTTTTACAGTTGCTTTTCCCCAGACCAGAGAGACAGGCAGCCTCTGTCCTTTGCCACCTACAAGCTGATGCTTGGGTGCCTGGACTAGAGGAGAGGAGTGAGCACCATGGCTGGGGAGGACCGAGCAGTCTTTGGCCTGTTTGATTCCTGCTCAGTTTGGCCCATAGCCTGAAAGAAACAGGAATAAAAAGTTAAGTTCTATAGTCACCATAGTTCTCTCAACATCTTTAGGGTATCTTGACCCACTGTTATTTTCTGGGACCACCGCAGGGATATGTCAGAGCTGATTCAGGGTCTCAGAATTCTGGGAGGTTCCTGGCCTGTGAGCCTAGATGTATATCCTAGGTGGATGGGGAGACCTGGAGTGCAGCAAGGACCTCTGAGAGTTCTTACAGGGCTAGAGATAGAGAAAGAACATCCTCAGTTGCTGGTTCCTACTGTTTTCTGAGGAACTCTTCTTCCTGAAGGTTCAATCATTACACCGAATAATATGTAACATCTGTCTTGTTCATTGTTGCCTTCTCAGCACTTAGCATGGTGCCCCACATGTAGAGGGCTCTTGACAAATATGTTAAATCATTTATGGATTGAATGAATGGAAAAACAAAGTGCGTTTGCTAGGTAGGTAGCGCTAAAATTTTACGATTCTAAAACATTGCCTGAAATTTGAGGAAACTACAATAGTCATCTGCCACTTTGTCATACTGCAGTGACTTGCATGTTCCTGGAAGCTATGCCACTGCTATTTCAAATACCAGCAGGGTCTCCCATGGTAGACAGGTTTCAGCAGAACTTCCAGACTAAGACAGACTGGGAAGAAAGGCCTGGTGACCTACTTCCAAAAATTAGCCGTCGAAAAACCTATGAATCACAACAGAATATTGTCTGATATATTGCTGGAAAATGAGTCCCCTAAATTAGAAAACCAAAACCAAAGAAACCAAACCCATTGCCATCAAGTTGATTCTGACTCATAGTGACTAATAGGACAGACTAGAAGTGCCCCATAGAGTTTCCAAGGAGTGCCTGATGGCTTCGAACTGCCGACCTTTTGGTTAGCACTTATCCACTAGCCACCAGGGTTTCCCCTAGGTTAGAAGGCAATTAAATACACAGTAGCCACAACAACGGACTGGAGCATACCAATAATTGAGAAGATGGTGCAGAACTGGGCGACATTTTATTCTGCTGTCCATGGGGGTCGCCATGAGTCAGGGCTGACTTGACGGCAGCTAACAACAACTGTATATTTGAGGAGAAAAATGTGGAAACATTTGAAGCAATTTTTGAGCCATTGAGAGTGAAGCCAAGAGTTGGAAAATGGGCAACTGAGCATAGAAAGGAGGATATGGTGGTGGCTCCTTGAAGTTGGGGAATCAAGCTGAGTCTGAAAAGACCTGAGGGGAGAGAAAAAAAGCAAGGAGTCAGCTAGGTATGAGAACAGCCAGAACAAATGCCTGTGTTTTCACTTTGGAAAATGCCCTATCTGTTCTTGTCCCTTATTTCAAGAAGAACGAAGCAAAAATGGAGCTAAATAGTACATAATGGCTTGCAGGAAATGCTTGTGAGCCTTTAAAATAAGTCATCTTCTCTGGATTAAACTCAAAGTATGCAAATTAAATCAAAGAATTTCTTGTGAAAAGAGACAGTCATTTTGTTCCATTTAGCCTTCTTTTGAGCAGCAATATTGTCAATTTTGAATGTTCTTATCTGTGAAGTTTAGCGTACCCAGTGTGATACTCAAATACCATTGGTACAATGTAAGTGAATTCCTACCCCAGGAATAAACTCATGAAAATGTCCATTTTTCCTTCATGCTCTTGGTCATTAAGTGTAGAATAAAAAGGGAGCCATGCTGCAATGAAGACTTGACAAAGCAGTGCTGAGGTGACAAATATCTGAGGCACAGACGTTGAAATGTGACAGAAAATCCGATCACTAAAGGACAATAATGGTACCTTTCAAACTTTAAAAAAAAAAAAAAAAAAAATACCCTATTATAGAAATAGGAAACCTGGAGTCGTGCTTTTAGAAAAAGACGTGAAGCCAAATTCATTCTCTCCTACTCTGACAGCGTGGTTCTCTGTCAAAATATTAGAATTAGAAGCTGATATACAGTCATAAGAGCCTGGATTAGTGGGGAAAATAGCATTCCAAAAAAAACCAAAGCCAGTGCCGTGGAGTCAATTCCGGCTCATAGCGGCCCTATAGGACAGAGTAGAACTGCCCCATAGAGTTTCCAAGGAGCAGCTGGCTGATTCGAACTGCCGACCCTTTGGTTAGCAGCTGCAGCACTTAACCACTATGCCACCAGGGTTTCCAAAATAGCATTAGCAACCCACAAAGAATGGCTAACCTTCAGAATAAATAGAATTTTTACATTTTGAGAAATGATCCCAACTCCATTATGGATAGAAAAGATACAGACAGGTCCTTTTATAATGCTTGTTAGATGATGTAAATAGCTTCTGAGTAGCATTTTTTTTAACTCACACACACACACACACACACACACACACACACACACACACACACAGTGTCCCGTAGTTACTACTTTAGAAGAGAGACTTCATTTCTAGGCCAAACTGACAGTATCTGGTTATGGCTGATGCATTTGTCTCAATCACTCACAGTTTTCCAAATAACGTTAAGCCTGCAATGCTTTCTTGTAGTTAGAAACTCGAGATGAGTAACTGTGTGTACCAGTGACTGAGACTTTTCTGGGGCTTAGGGGTGTGTGAATTGGGTTTAGAGAATCTCATTGTCATGGTAATGCAAGCTGCTTTTTGATATAACCCAAGGGAAACGGTGAGTGCTTTCTTAGTCATTATCCCAGTAAGGCAGGCTATTAGTTCACAAGAATGAAAGTCAAATTAATATGAGGGAAAGTATTCTCTCAAGTTGTACAGGCTTGAGAATCCAGGAAGGAAATTAGACTGTGCTATAGGGTTTTTTTTTATAGGGTTGCTATGAGTTGGAATCCACTCGACAGCAACAGGTTTTTTTTGTTTGTTTGTTTGTTTTTGCAGGGGGTGGAATAGTGCTATGTGGAGCCCTGGTGGCACAGTGGTTAAGAGTTTGGCTGTTAACCAAAAGGTCAGCAGTTTGAATCCCCCAGTTAGTTGCTCCTTGGAAACCCTATGGGGCAGTTGTACTCTGACCTATAGGATTGCTGCTAAGAGTTGGCACTGACTCCAAGGCAACAGGTCTGGTTTGGTTTTATAGTGTTATGTAGGGTCCCTGGTGGTTGCTAATCAAAAGTTGGGGGTTCAAACCCACCAGCCACTCCTTGCAGTCTGCCTCTATAAAGATTTACAGCCTCAGAAATGCTATGGGGTAGTTCTACTCTGTCCTGTAGGGTCGCTATGAATCGGAATCCACTCATGACAATGGGTTTGGTTTGGGTATAATGTTTGTATTTAGATATTCCTGGAGAGAGCGATCAAGCTTAGCTCAGAATACCCTTTTCATTCTCCCCGTCTCCCTACTTCTCAATTCCTCCACCTGAGTTCATGGAAATCAAGCTCAACCCCTTCACTGTGAGAGCCTTGGACACCCAGACCAGAGCAATACCAACTAGGCAGAAGGTAAAAAACACTGCCACCTAGACTCCACAATTGTAAAATAGGACATCAGAAGGGACAGATGGAACTAAGACTTGATTTTTGTTGTTGTTATATCTGGTGGTTCTCACAAGAAAAACAGACCACAGGGACACTTGAGGGAAAAGAAACTAAGTGGGAAAATGTTTATGAAGTGAAAAAAAACAGGGAGCAGAGAGGTACGTGATTGATGCTCCATTCAGAGGCTTACAGGGTTGTGTCCTGTGCATTACCTAGAACTGGGCATAGGACCTGCTGCCATATGCCCCATCCACTCCCTTTCCTGACCTTTCTACTCCTTTGAAGTAGCCTCCCCAATGCCCTCCAGTTACTGACAATTTAAGCCTTATTTGGGATCCAGTGAATGGAGAAAGAATCCCCTTCCTTCCTGATTGTCTTTCGCAAAAGTAGCACCCTCAACACAAATCACTGGGCAGGAAGGAGCTTCTCTCTGAGACCAACTGCCTAGTGCGAAACACAGGAAAGACAATTCTCTCCAATCCCTAAATTTTCCTCCTTCAGATCATAGCTAGAGACTAAATCTGTGAGCAGAAAATAAGAAAGGGGTTTCTTCAGTTGCTGTAATGTTTTAGTTAGGCTTTTCAATTACAGAACAGTCTGTGTCAGTATGAAAAAAATAGGATAAATCAATTCGGGTCTGATGTTTGGGATAACCCACAAGTCAAATAGCGAGTGGAAAACCTTGCCCAAGCGACAGATGCCTTGCCTCAAGCCCTGTGAGCTTGCTGGCCCTTGTAGGTGCTCCAGCTGTGAGACCAAAGCCAAGAAGAAGGAATGCTCAACTCAATCCAGGTGGAGCCAAAGTCTCTGCCACTGTTTGCTCCACTAGGCCTACCATGCCATCCCCTGGGATTTACCAGGGGATGAAGATGGATAAGAGGGAAAAGGGGGGTGGGGGTGGGGGGGCATGAGGAAGGCAAAATGATGTGAACTCTGGAGTGTTTAGAATCTAGTCCAGTGAGTCTTGATCTTAGCTGCATGTAGAATCAACTGGAGAAATTTTAAAAGTCCCCATGCCTTGGCCACGCTCTGGACCAGTTAAATCAGAATCTCGATGGATAGGCCCCAGGTATTGGTCAGTTTTTTAAGCTCTCTGGGCGATTCCAAGATGCAGCCAAGACTGGGAATCATTGCTCTGGTCAATTGTGGTCTCAGGAAACACAAATTCAATTGCAGTGCTTCCCTGGGAGTTTGGGGAGCCCCTGTGGTAACATGGAGGTCTACAGAAACTCTACTACTGGTGATGGGGTTTCTCAAACTCAGCTGCATGTAAGAGTCACATGGGGAGCTTTACAAAAATACCAATGTGAGGTCACACTCCAGTCCAATTAAAACAGCAGAATTTTGAGGATGGAACACAGTCATCCACATTTTTTAAGGTTTTCCAGATGAAGTCCCATTTCTATAGCTCAGTGTTTCTGAAAGTCTCATATGTAGAGGAATTACCTGTGAGGTGCTGATAAAATGCAGATTCGGGCTCAAAAGTCTGGGGCAGAGCCCAAATTTCTGCATTCTTAACCAGCTCCTTGGTGATGATGGTCCATAGACCACATCTGGAAGCAACCAGTTACTGCCACGTCAGTTGTGACTCATGGCAACCTCATGTGTGTCAGGGAAGAATTGTGCTCTGTAGGGTTTTCAGTGGCTGGTTTTTCAGAAATAGATTACCAGGCCTTTCTTCCAAGGCACCTCTGGATGGACTCAAACCTCCTGTATTTCAGTTAGCATATGAGAGCATTAACCTTGCACTTCATCCATGCGGTCGCAAGGGTTTAGTTTGTTTTCTTGTCAGAGAGCCACCAGGGGTCATAAACACAATTCTACAATTCTTGGGAATTTGGGGAAGCCCCTGTGCTCTTGCCAATAATGAAAGAGAGAAGCAAATAAAAAATTAAAAAAAAAAAAACATGGTCCCCTCTCCCCACCATATTCCAAGAGTTTCATTTCTGGCTTAACCAGTTTCAAAATCCTCTGCTTATAGGAGATAAAATATGCTCATGATATTGTGGCCTGGGGTTCCTTGTAAAAAATTTTTTTAGATCCCACTTTTACTAGTTATATTGTGGCCAACAGAGCAACTTCTTCTCTTTAAAAGATCATAGAGTCTTAGAAGGGAGTTTGCAAGTCATCATTAAGTAGCACTCTTTTTCTGTGCACAAGAGAAGCACAAGGAAAATTCAAGGTGTTCAGGAATAGAAATGTGGCTAATAAAACAGGTTAAAAGACAACGCATGGTTCTCTAGATATAAAAACTCCAGAGAAACACATTCCAACATAACAAATTCCCTTCCCTTCTTTCTTGGATGGGATTGTGTGAGGGGGATACTTTCCTGTGGCTAGTGCCCAAGTGTGTAGCCAATGAAAAGGGTCAGAGAATTTGGATTCCAAAGACACATCGTAGGTCAAATCAAATCTAAAATGATAAACTCTAATATGAATAGATATAAATATTCCATACCTTACACCCAAGAAATCAATTGCACAAGTTTAGGATGAAGAAATCTGATATAATAAAAGTAAGGGATATAAAAGATACTGTCTTAGTCATCTGGTGCTGCTATGACAGAAATAGCACAAATACATGGTTTTAACAAAGAGAAATTTATTCTCTCACAGTCTAGGAGGCTAGAAGTCTGAATTCAGGGCACCAGCTCCTGGGGAAGGCTTTCTCTCTCTGTTGGTTTTGGGGGAAGGTCCTCGTCATCAACCTTCCCCGGTGGAGGAGCTTCCCGATGCAGGAACTCTGGATCCAAAGGACACACTATTCTCCTGGCTCTTGTTTCTTAGTGGTGTGAGGTCCCCCATCTCTCTGCTCACTTCTCTCTTTTACATCTCAAAAAAAAAATTGACTTAAGACACAACCTAATCTTGTAGATTGAATCCTGCCTCCTTAACGTAACTGCCTCTAATCCTGCCTCATTAACATCATAGAGGTAGGGCTTGCAACATGCAGGAAAACCACATCAGATGAGAAAATGGTAGACAATCATACAACACTGGGAATCATGGCCTAGACAAGTTAACACATATTTTGGGGGGACACAACTCAATCCATGACAGATGTGCATATTTTAACTAATGCAAGTGCAAATTAAACCAATAGGATGACGTTGCTGCCATTTATTCACCTAATTATTCTCAAAACACTTAGCAAGTCCTGTACTAGACCCAACATATGGAGAAACTAATGAGTCAGGCTCTCTGGTCTCGATAAATGAGCAGTGAGGAAATTACAACTAACATAAGCAGCTATATAATGGAGTATAGAATCTAGAGCCAAAGCCATGTTTGTCCACTTCTTCACTGGTCATATTTTGCCAGGAGCATACTCATCTCTGGGATACACATCTCAAGAGGAACATTGACCAAGCACATATCTTCAGGAGCCTGCCATTAGAAGAACTAGTCTACAAACACAGTAAACTTCAAAGAAGAGGGAACGTGGAGAAGCTTGGTTATGATTTTCAAATATGTGAATGGTGATTATTCAGAAGTGGATTGGAGCTTATTTTGGAAGCTCCAGAAAGATGAAATGGCACCAGTGGGTGCACTTATTGGGAGGCAGTTCTGGCTCAGAAAAGAGCAGTCCCAAAAGGGACTCAGAAACACCACCTTACACACTTGTTGAGTGTCTGTTCTGTGCCTAGTGAGTTTCTCTCCACAGGGGCTTTCGAGGTGCTAGATGACACTTTGTCAGGAAGGATGCAGAGAGGATCATGAACTGGTGTGGGTTGGAGCATGCGATAAAGCGCAGGAGAACTTCCAACTCTCAAAAGCCGTGACTACATTGCATCATTGCATACTGCACGACCATCGTGTCTAGGGATGAAAGGAATAATTTTAAAGCCCTCAAGAATCTCTCAGTCCCTTTTTTGGTTAAAAAGTTGCACAAATATAAAAGGACAAGGGGTCCAAAATGTGCCCAAAGTCTCACCAGGGACTGGGGTACAACTGACAGGAGTTACCAAGAGCCTTGACGGAACCCTGGTGACACAATGGCTAAGCACTTGGCTGCTGACTAAAAGGTTGTTGGTTCGAACCCACCAGCAGCTCTGCAGGAGAAAAGACCTGAAGATATGCTCCCATGAAGATTATAGCTTGGGAGGCCCTATGGAGAAGTTCTATTCTGTCCTATATAGTTGCTGTGACTCAGCATCAACTAGACAGCACATAAGAACAACAATAACCAAGAGCCTTGAAGGCAAAATATTCCAGGGGTCAGTTAGAGCAGCTAAAAGGAGAAGAAAGCAATCAAAACCAAAGAAAGAAAACAAAAATTGAAGCAAAAAAAGGAAAATTGAATACAAGGGGCAAAGTAAAGCCTTGCAAACATAATCAGTTTCCAGAGGGTTAGCATACCGGAGGCTGAGGGTGAAGGGGAGGTGGATTTGGGTAAATGACATAGGATCGGGCTGAAAAACCCACACATTTCAGAGACTTCTTTACCTGTATGATCTGGAGCTGTGTGATTAAAGACACATAACAATTCTAGACAATCAGAAATGAAGACTTACCTCCCAGCCCCCAGACCATAGGACTTCTAGGTGGGCCTTATGGCCATCAAAAATTGACTAAGGTGGAATGATTTTTCCTGCTCTCCCTGCAGCTGAATGGTGGAGGCATTGATGGTGCCCAGCTGTGCAACTCCGCCCTTTAGTTAATCATATTGTTGTTGTTTGTTGTTAAATATATATATATATATTGTTGTTTGTTGTTAGTTGCCCTCAAGTCAAGTCACTTCCCCTCACTGCGACCCCATGCGTGGAGAGTTGAACTGCTCCATAAGGTTTACAACAAAGCAGATTGTCAGGCCTGTCTTCCGAGGCACCTCTTGGGTGAGTTTTAACCTCCAATCTTTTATCTAGTAGTCGAGCACTTATCTGTTTGTACCATCCAACCCTGCATAATCTCAACAAGGTAACTGGGGATGAGATCACCCCTTCACTACCACCACCGTGCTCCAGCGTGCAACAATAACTGATGCTGGCCTGGGCGGCCAGGAAGAACCACGTTTTCTCATATTTTAAAACATCTTGTCTCATAAATAGCACCATTGCTAACCCAAAAGGGAAAGGTCTTTAAACTTTTATATCCTTTCCATCATTTTCATACTTCACTCATTCTGAGCAAGCGAAGCTTATGTTCAGCTTCCCACTGATATTCTATTCCATTTTATTTCTTATTATTATTACATGTGGCTCTCTAGTGATACTAGAACCACGTGGAAAGTGTCACTTTCCTTAACTTTGTAAAACAGTTCCAAAAAACGGAGTGTGGATTTAAACGTTGCATTTAATTTTTTTTTTTTTTAATCAGAGAAAAAGAAAGAAACCATTCCTTGGCTTAGCAAATCGATCTGTATAATCCAAGTGCAAATCCTCCTGTTAGGGGCACGAAGGGAGCTTTTCCTAAAAGCCTTTCCCTGCCACATACATAGTGCTTTGCTGCCTTATTCTCAAAAAGCAGGCCTTCCCAACAGGAGGTCTAACACACCATATGATTTAAAGTGTTTTTAGCTCATTTAAAATATTTTCATGTAAAAAAAGATGAAGAAATAGCACGTGTTATAATAATAATGTTTATATACAATCTGCAAAATTCTCTTACCCCTGCAGCTGCCTATTATACTCTGTTGCTTCCTTTCTTGTGCTTGTCGTTACCATTTTCTCCATTTTCAGTCCTTACTTTTTGCTCTTTCGGCAGCCTTCCTTTCCTTTTCCTGTCTTGCTTCCCGGCTCAAAACCACCCTAGCACGTATTCCACATGAAATTTCTAGAGAAATCCGTTTTTCCTGGCTTTCCAAAGAGGCAGCTTCTATTCATGCAGTTCTTTATCCTTTGTAATGGAAGGTGGCATTTGGGTTGTAAGATGCTTCGAGACTTCTCAGTTTCTTTGGATCTGGGGATGGAATGGAAGAATGGAAACTGGTGACCAGCAGGGAGCTTTCTATTTTTATCTCTGACGTTTCCAGTTGACAGCTCTGCTCGAAGGTCATTTGTATCATTTTAAAGGTTTAAAGAGATCAGAACAAAGATTGATCCACAGCCTTTTACAGAAAAAAAAAAAAAAAGAAAATCCACAGCAATTGTGATAATCCTCTAAAAATAATGTCCTTTCAAGGACAAACTACTTTCATCTGACAAGTTTCTGAATTCCGTAGCACTTTTGGGGAGACTAAGCAGGTTTCCAAAGTACGGGGATTGTTATACTAACTGGAGGTTAGCCTGTAGGAGAAATCAGCGGTCAGCTTCAGGAAGACGCGTTACAGTGGAATTTTGCACTTGTGGTCTGTAGCTCAAAAGGAGCCCTGGTGGCGCAGTGGTTAAAACACCCAGTTTCAAACCAAAAAGGTCAGCAGTTGGAACCCACCAGCAGCTCCGCAGGGGAAAGATGTGGCTGTGTGCTTCTGTGAAGATTACAGCCTCGGAACCCCATGGGGCAGTTCTACTCTGTCCTATAGGGCAACGCAACAGCAATGGGCTTTTTTTTTTTTTTTTTCTGGTTTTGGTCTCTAGCTCAGGCTCAAGATACAAATAATGTCCTTTTTATGCAGAATAGTCTAGAAAGGAATTATCCTGGTCAATAAAATATACTAACTGGGTTACCAGAAATGCTAGATATTAATTCTACCCCAGTACTTACCACATTGTGCGGTAACCATCACTCCCTGCTTTTCTCCCCCCTTCCCCATTCAGCTGTTCACTATTTACAGCCAAAGACTATGTCACATTTATCTTGGCGGCCACACACCCAGTATGTAGGAGTCACCTGCATTAATTAGGCTTTTTTTTTTTTTTTTTAATGTGGTAAGTAGTAGAGCATGGGACTTGAAATGGCTTGAACCACACAGTGAGTATGAGCAATTCAGAGGTAGATCTGGCTGCAGTGAACCTTGACCCAGAAGCACAGAAGATGCCTTCAAGTGCCTGGGATCTGTGTCTCTTCATCCTGCCTTCCACAGTGTCAGCTTCAATGCTAGCTGGGATATAAAAATGAGTAGCAATTCTGGACCTCTCACCCACACATGTAGCATTCTGAAAATGAGGGGATGTCTCTTACGGTAATTGACTCAAGAGATATGAAAAAAAGCATCTGTTCCCAGCGGGGGCCTAACTTCGAGTCTATGGCAATTAGTGTTAATTGCTGAATGATCTCTCACAGCTGGCGATGGAAACGCCAATGGCCAATGTTGTTGTTAGGTTCCAGTCAGTTCTGACTCATAGAGACCCTTTGTACAACAGAACAGCACACTGCACAGTCATGCGCCATTCTCACAATTGTTGTTATGCTTGAGCCCATTGTTGCAACCAAGGTGTCAATCCATCTCGTTGGGCAATAGAACCTGCTAATTGGGGCTCCACCTCAAGTGGCTCCCAGAGCACACACTTGGACGCCCAGGGCACGATGCCCTATGTACCCCTCACCCCCAGGTAGGCCCCTGGTTCCCAGAAGTCCCAGTACTAGTCTCCTCCACTGTTACACTCACTTGCCCATCTCTGAACTAGTAACTATGTTATTGGGTTTAAGTCAATGAAGCCAATTGAGCCAATCCTCCTGGAGCTTGGTAGAATCAAATCCACCCACACCACATTCTCCAGAATATGGAAGGGTGGATTCCAAAGGAAAATTAGGGTACCTTTGACAAATAAAAAGAGCATTGGATGCTTTGGTAACAACCCCAAAACAACCTCTGTAGCACCTAATAGGTGCTTGTTGATTTTGGATTTTTCAAGTTAATACAATACCTACTAAATAATTAGTAATAATGTATGTCATTTATTAAAAATGAACCTGGGAATTTATTGAAGGAATGCTTATACAAAAACAATTGGTGTCCTCATGGTCATCAGTGTGACTGATTGGCACTGTACAGGTATAAAAACACAAGGTTTTTTATTTGAGCCATGTATGTGCATGAATTCTAGATAAACATACTGGTTTGAAAGAGCTTATAAATCAAAGAGGAAGTAAGAAAATATATGAAAAGTACCAAAGAATATATGCAACAGAAAACCAAACCAAACTCTTTACTAGTAAACCTGGATCCCAAAATATATAAAGATCATTCAACAGCCTCTAAGCATTTCTTCCCTAGACCCATGGCATGTAGTACCAGAGGCAAAATGATGAACGTTCATTTAAGTGATGTGATTAGAAGAAGGCTAGAAAGGTCAGTTGCCTAACACAAGTATCTCCAAACCTTTGCCTAATGGTTGAAAATACCTTAAGAGAGGACAAAGGTTTTCCAAAAGGACAAGGCTTATGAGACAAGCATCTTTGGGAGAAAGACTAGAACATACCACCCCCCAATAGACACCTCCATAGCAAAAGAGAGTCCTAAGTGATTGAGAGAATCTTTGCAAAGAGGGAAGAGCTTTATTCTGGACCAAGAAGTGATGTTTGTAAAGGACTGAGCATGCTGGCCCTGCCTCTTTAAAATGTCTGTCTCCTGCTTTTCACCTTATAAATCCCTATCCTTATTCATTCTTATATTCCTACTGCTAAGCTCAGAGCCTGGCTCAGACTAAGCTCTAAATAAAAGTTTCTCAAAAAAAAAAAAAAGTGGATATTTGTTGAGGAAAGGTTTATTGGACCCTTGCCATTGTGAAGGAATGAAGAGGACACTGTTCATCTATATCTAAACTCCAGTAACAGCCACGGCAGTGACATCAGCCATGATGGTCTTAGATCCCTCTCAAGAGCAATGCTTTGGGCGCATTCAAAGTCTATTTTATCCGGACAGCCTGCACCTTCTAAGATCTCAATCTCTGACATAAAAAATACCGTTTATGGACATCATATCCATTTACATGAAGACAGAGCGGGCATCTTCCGATGGATGGCCATGTTAAACAGAAATATATTTAAAAGTTGAATTGTATAAAGCACCTCAAGGCTTTAAAACACCAAGGAAAAACCTTCTTTGTACTCACAGTTGTGGGCAAAAAAGTATAAAACTCCCAAACAGTGTTGACCAAAGAAATAAATAAATAAAACAACCACAAACAACAAAACACTAGGTAGGATTCTTATGGGGACTAACTTGCCTGTATCAAACTCGTCAACAAATACCATGCATGTCAGGGTGCTTTTGGAAGTGGGGGAGAAAAAGAAAATAGAAATAACAGTATATATTTCACTGGTCTTACTTTAAAAATTGTTTAAATGGTACTTTTAGGAACAGAACTATCAGGGGATTTATATATACGATGTGTGTATATAGAAACAGAGAAAGAGATTGATTGGTTTTAAGGAATTGGCTTGCATTTTTCTGGGGGGCTGGCAAGTCTAAAATCTGTAGGTCAGGTGGTGGGCTAGAAACTCCCACAGGATATTTATGCTGCAGTCTTGAGGCAGAATTTCTTCCTTCTTCAGGAAACATAAGTTTTTGCTCCTAAGGCCTCCAACTGATTGGATGAGGCCCACCCACGTAATGAAGGGTAATCCATGTTGCTTAAAGTCAACTGATTATAAATGTTAATCATATCTAAATACCTTCATAAGAGCATCTAGACTAAGATTTGACCAAACAACTGGACACCATAGCCTAGCCAAGTTGATACACAAGATTAACTACCCCAAGTGCCGTGAATATTTAATTGCAAACCCATGTGGTGGGTAAGGGAGAAAGGATAAAGTACTCATTTTTTTGGCTCTATTTTATTCATTCTTTCTTTTACTCATCTTTTATTTATTCATACCATCTTTCATTTCAAAAACAGTTTTAAGACAGCTTGAACACTTATAAACAATTCAGCAGAGTGATGTATGAGTTTACTAACTGACTTTAGGAGCAAATAACTACAGAGAAACGATTCAGAGTGAGATGAGGGACTATCACGCAAGAAGGAGCTTGCCTGAGGACAGAAGGGGAAAGAGCAGTGCCTAAAAAAAAAAAAAAAAAAAATACTAGTGCCTAAATACTGTATGTAAAATGAAGTGAAGCTAAAGTTTTACTCCTTTACAGCCAAGCAGTACCTTGCCACCACAGTATGGACTCCTTTGCATTTTGGGAAGGCGGGATCACTGACAAGATGATGGTAGGTGGTGAGTGAGGTTAGGCACATAAAGAGTTCAGCAGGGAAGGTCATGAGTTGGGTAGTATGAAATAGATCCTTCTTCCCCTGTGATCCCATAAAATTCCAATAAAACATAAGCTACCACGGGCATGGGCAGAATGTAGAGTTGAACAAGCTAAAATTAGGCAGTCCCTAAATGGAACATGTCACAAAGACAGGACCAAAGCAGAGGGGGACATGAAGAATTGTGACGGGGAATTTGAAAAGAGCTCAAAGATTGGTTACATATTAAAGTATGTCTCCCAAAAAGATATGTTGAAGTCTTGATCCCTGGTCCTGGTGCCTGTGAACTTGCCTTTGTTTGGAAATAGAGTCTTTGAAGATGTTTAAATTATCAAGAATTTATGCTGGAGTAGAGTGGGTTCTAATCCAGTCTGAGCAGTATTCTTACAAAAGAGGACGAGAGGGAGAAAAGTCAGAGCAAAGAGGGCTACATGAAGCTGCATCTACAAACCAAGAAACGCTTGGGGTTTCCAGAATCTGAGAGAGACAGTCAAGGACCTTCTACTAGAGTCTTTGGAGAGAGTATGTCCTGCCAACATGTTAATTTGGACCTCCAGACTCCAGAGCTGTTAGACAATAAATTTCTATGCTTGTAAGCCACCAGTATGTAATATTTTCTTCCAGAAGACTTAGGAAACTATAATAACCATATTTTTTCAAAATCTCCAATAGAAAACAGGTCCCAAATGACATCTGGGTTTCATATGGCTGCAGAGCCACCTGCAAGCCACCCTCTGCTTTCCTTCTCTTTACTCCATATTGTCTCAGCTAGTGTGAAGTTTTCCATCCCCAATCCTGTGACTTCTGGCCGCAAATCGGAGGCATTCTTGAAGTCCTTGGGTAGTAAAAACAGTTAATGAGCTCAGATGCTAACCGAAAGATTAGAAATTTGAGTCCACCCAGAGGTACTTCAGAAGAAAAGCCTGGCAATCTACTTCCAAAAAATCACCCATTAAATACCCTGTGGACCCCAGTCCGACTCTGACACACATGGGGTTTCCATGAGTTAGAGCTAACACAGTGGTAACTGTTCTGTTTTTCTGTTTTCACTCCATTCATGGTTTCCCTACATTTGACACAACTGAAGCTAATACCTGCTTAGGTCGTATTCATACATCAAAATTCTTATCCTTGCTTTAAAAAGAGATTGATTCCAGGGAAGAAATTTTTTAATTGTGTTAACTAGGTACCTGTTTCTTGATTCTGTCCAAAGGCCTTAGGTTGTGATTTCTGAAAGTTCCATTCTTAATTTATTCTCAATAATGGTTGTATACCACTGGGTGAATTATCAATGGGACCAAAACCTCAGGTGGAATGGAAGAGCCCAACATTCTACAGGTACGAAAGGCTTCACCTTTCAAAGCAGCAGGGATGATTGCAGCCCTACCTGAGGACTGCCCTCTCGCCAAAAATGCAGTACCTATCGGCTGAGGGGCGTCCTCTCTCCTTGATATTAATTACAAACGACGTCATCAAATGTATTGTATCTGGCTGAGTCCCTTAAAGTTCAGAGCCAGCACACTGCCAACCCAATAGTTCTCTGAGGTACATGGGAAGTACGAGTTTGAGATGGCATCACGAGGTGATGATATCTCCTTGGGAAGCTCACTCACTTGTTAGTCTATACGCTCTTCATATTAGCCATCTGCTTTGATGGAACAAAGAAAACAAATGAAGTAAATAGCCCTAGTGGTAAGGAAAGAAGGTCTAGGTGTGTGTAGGACACATGGCCCCTCACTGTAAATCTAGCTTCAACCCAGGCAGCCATCTTGGGAATAATGTGTGTTGTGGGGTTGAGGGGAGAGGTTACGAGCAAGCTCAGGAATCAGACCATCTGAGGCAATTCTAGCTACTACTTATTTTGGCCCCAGACAAACCATTCCTCTCTCTGACAATTAGTTCCCTCAGTAAAACAACAGTCTAGGGTGGAACATTCTGGAAGTCCTTCCCTTCACAGAAGTCATGCAGACTCTGTTTGTAAGTCCCACCTCCCTCTGTGGTTTAAGAGATAAAGTTCAAATTTATCACCTTGGCTTTATGTGGCTTCAGCAACCTGACCACAACTTATACTTCCCTTCCGCTCCCCCCACCCCCCACACAATCTATTCTCAAGAAGGCATGAGATAATCACACTCATCCTAAGGCTCACAAAACCAGTGACATCTGTTGGCCTACCCCCACAAGAAGCCTCTAGCAGGGAACTATGTGTGTTTTTCTTCTTTCAAGTTCCAAGCTAGCCCAGAGCTGGCACATTTTAACCAAAAAACCAAATCAAACCCGTTGCCATCAAGTCGATTCTGACTCATAGCAACCCTATAGCAAAGAGTAGAACTGCCCCCATAGAGTTTCCAAGGAGAAGTACATTATAAGTGCTCAGTGCTTGCAAAATGAAGGAACACAATGTTCTACTTCTCCCTGAGCCATTTATCTATTAAACGGAGACACACAAATAGGTTTAAATTGCTCATTTTCAGGTACCAGTAGCTAACAAGCATATTTATGAAGGACAGAGGAGTCTTCAGATACACATGACATTGTCTTTTTTTTTTTTAATTGTACTTTAGATGAAGGTTTATAGAACAAACTAGCTTCTCATCAAAGAGTCAGTATACACGTTGTTCTATGACATTGGCTAACAACCCCACAACATTGTCAACACTCTCCCTTCTCAACCCTAGGTTCCCTATTACCAGCTTTTCCTGCTTCCTCCTACTTTCCAGTCCCTACCCCGGGGCTGGTGCGCCCCTTTAGTCTCGCTTTTTTCCATGGGCCTGTTCAATTTTTGGCTGAAGGGTGAAACTCAGGAGTGGCCCCATTACTGAGCTAATAGGGCGTCCAGGGGCCATACTCTCAGGGTTTCTTCAGTCTCCATCAGGCCAGCAAGGCTGGTCTTTCTTTTCGAGTTAGAATTTTGTTCTACATTTTTCTTCGGCTCTCTCCAGGACCCTCTATTGTGATCTCTGTCAGTCAGCTGTGGTAGCCAGGCACCATCTAGTTGTACTGGACTCAATCTGGTGGAGGCCATGGTAGATGTGGTCCATTAGTCCTTTGGACTAATCTTTCCCTAGTATATTTAGTTTTCTTCATTCTTCCTTGCTCCCAAAGGGGTGAGACCGGTGGAGTATCCTAGATGGCCGCTCACAGGCTTTTAAGAGCCAACGCTACTCACCAAAGTAGAATATAGAACATTTTCTTTATAAACTATGTTATGCCAATTGAGCTAGACGTTCCCCAAGACCATGGTCCCCACAGCCCTCAGCCCAGCAGTTTGGTCCCTCAGAGAGTTTGATGTGTCTGTGGAGCTACGAGGACCTTGCATTGTACAGATTGTACTGGCTTCCCAGTATTGTGTACTGTCTTAAAAAAAAAAAAATTTTTTTTCACCAAAGTTTCCACTTATCTATAGTCTATAAAGTGTTTTTCTATCCCCACCCCTCCCCGTCCTCGTAACCATCAAAGATTGTTTCTTTCTGTATGTAAACCTTTTCATGAGTTTTTACAGTAATGGTCTCATATAATATTTGTTCTTTTGTGATTGACTTATTTCACTCAGCATAATGGCCCCCCAGATTCATCCATGTTAGGAGATGCTTCACAGATTCATTGTCGTTCTTTATCTTTGTACAATACTGTGTTATGTGTATCTACCACAGTTCGTTTATCCATTCATCTGTTGATGGGCATCTAGGTTGTTTCCATCTTTTCACTATTGTGAACAATGCTGCAGTGAACATGGGTGTGCACATGTCTATTTGCCTAACAACTTACGTCTCTAGGGTATATTCCTAGGAGTGGGATTGATGGATCACATGGTATTTCTATTTCTAGCCCTCTTTTTTTTTTAAGGAAGCACCATATCCTTTTCCAAAATGGTTGTATCATTTTGCATTCCCACCAGCAGTGCATAAGAGTTCTGATCTCCCTGCAACCTCTCCAACATTTGTTATTTCCTGTTCTATTGATTCGTGCCAGTAATGCTGGGGTGAGATGTCATCTCATTGTGGTTTTGATTTGCGTTTCTTTAATGGCTAGAGTTAGTGAGCGTTTCCTCATGTGTCTGTTGGCCGCTTGAATGTCTTTGGTGAAGTGTTCATTCCCTTTGCCCTTTTTTTAATTAGGTTATTTGTCTTTTTGTTGTAGAGGTGTTAGATTTTCTTGTAGATTTTAGAGATTAGAACTTTGGTTTGTAATAGCCAAAATTTTTTTCCCAGTCTGTAGGTCCTCTTTTTACTCTTTTGGTGAAGTCTTTTGATGAACATAAGTGTTTAATTTTTAGAAGATCCCAGTTATGTAGCTTATCCCCTGGAGCTTGTGTGTTGTTGGTTGTGATTTGTATCCTGTTAATGCCGTGTATTAGGGCCTCTAGCGTCGATCCTATTTTTTCTTCTATGAACGTCATCGTTTTTGGCTTTATATTGAGGTCTTTGATCCATTTTGCATTAGTTTTTGTATATAGTGTGAGGTATGGGTCCTGTTTCATTTTTTTGGAGATGGACATCCAGTTTTGCGAGCACGATTTGTTAAAAAGACTGTCTTTTTCCCCTTTGATGAACTTTGGGCCATTGTCCAAGATGAGGTGACCATAGGTTGATGGATTTACATCTGGGTTCTCAATTCTGTTCTGTTGGTCAATGTATCGGTCGTTATACCAGTACCAGGCTGTTTTGACTACCGTAGCTGTATAGTAGGTTCTGAGGTCAGGCAATGAGAGTCCTCCTACTTTATTTTTCTTCTTCGGTAGTGCTTTACTTATCTGGGGCTTCTTCCCTTCCCATATAAAGCTAGTAAGTTTTTCCATCTCTTTAAATAATGTTGTTGGTATTTGGATCAGTATTGCATTATACTTGTAAATCGCTTTGGGTAGAATTGTCATTTTCGCAATGCTGAGTCTACCTATCTATGAGCATGATATGTTTTTCTATTTATGTAGATCTCTTTTGGTTTCTTGCAGTAGTGTTTTGTAGTTTCTTTGTATAGGTCTTTTACATCCCTGGTTAGATTTATTCCCAAGTATTTTATTTTTTAGGGGCTATTATAAATGGTATTGTTTTCCTGATTTCTTTTTCATAGTTCTCTTTATTGGTGTATAGGAATCCAACTGATTTTTATATGTTTATCTTGTATCCTGTAACTCTGCTGAATCTTTCTATTAGTTCCAGTAGTTTTCTCATGGAGTTTTTTGGGTTTTCTATGCATGGTATCATATCATCTGCAAATAGGGATGGTTTAACTTCTTCATTACGAATTTGGATGCCTTTATTTCTTGTTTCTTGCCTTTTTGCTCTAGCTAGGACTTCCAACACAATGTTAAATAGGAGTGGAGATAAAGGGCATCCTTGTCTTGTTCCTGTTCTCAGGGGGAATGTTTTCAGCCTCTCTCCATTAAGAATGATGTTGGCCATTGGTTTTGCATATATGCCCTTTATTATGTTGAGAAAATTTCCTTCTATACCTATTTTATTGAGAGTTTTCATCAGGAATGGGTGTTGGACTTTGTCGGACACTCTATCCCTTAAGTGACCATATACTCCCTATGGTATCTCACAAATGCTGTGGTTTTTCTCACCATGAGCCCTTTTTCGTGCATATTCTGGAGTCGGGAGTGACTTTTTCTCTGGTTCCTATTTTTCCAAGCCCTGTACCACCCACAAAGTCTCCTCAGCCTGCCAGCCTATATTTGTCTTTTATAAACTCCTCTATCACTAAGCAGTCTGCTCCATTCAACTGTTTCTTATTTACGGATTTATTTATTTATGGATATTTAATATTTCATAGGAAAAAACACAGGGTGTGGGGCCAGAAGACCCAAGTTCTCATCCTAAATCAGCACTGACCAGCTCCAAGATTGTGAAGGTTTGTTTTGTTTTGTTTTTGGCCAACTCTGTGTTTAAATTACTTCTCTCTCTCTCTTTTTTATAACTTATTTCATTTTTGTTGTTGCTGCTGAGAATATACACAGCAGAACATACATTAATTCAGCCATTTCTACGTGTACAATTCAGTGACACTGATTCCATTCTTTGAGTTGTGCAACCCTTCTCACCCTCCTTTTCTAAGTTGTTCCTCCCCCATTAACTTCATTAAATCTGATAAGGGGATTTGATGAATCTGCGCAGTGGTTAAAAGTTTGACTGCCAACCAAAATGTTGGCCGTTCGAATTCACCAGCCACTCCTTGGAAACCCTTTGGGACAGTTCTACTCTGTCCTATAGGGTCATTATGAGTCGGAATCTGTTCAATGGCAATGGGTTTGGATTTTTTTTTTTTTTTTGGTTTGGTCTTGCAAATAAGTTTCAACTTTTGTGCTTAGTAATTGATAGGGCTTGTCTGGAGCAGGATTCCACAAAAAACTGTATGGCAGTCTTTGAGATCAGAGAGAAAAATTTAAATAGCAACAGTTGCTATGACCAGGTCAGGCACAGTGGCAGCCCATGAGCTAAGAATTAGCATCCCAGCACTAGACTCAGCCCTAACATCTTAGGGGAACAGGGGCACATGTTATGTTCCTTGTGTGGTCCTAAATGCCCCCTTGCCTTGTACTTCTCTGAATAAACTACCATCCTTAGCTCAGTGACCTGCACATTGTGGCCACTCTTATTGTGACAACTCAAATAAATAAATATTTAGACCTTGGTGCATTTTAAAGCACCTATTTAATTTAATTAGATCAGAGCACTTTCAAGAAATATATAGATTTCTTTTTCCAAAGTGTATTTTTTGAAGAGTTTATTTTTGCTTCATCACTGAGCTTTAAGCTGTGGGCTGCTCCTGAAAGAATTCCATATAGCCAATGTGATTATGAAAATCTTCAAATGCCACTATAAAGTAATAGCCATATGCTTGATAAGTTCCATATAATTAGGTGAGTGAGATATTTCTTTCTTTTTTGTGTGTGTGCAGTATTTGTTTTTAATTTTTTTAATAACAGCTTTTTTAAAGATATAATTCACATACTACAAAGTTCACTCTTTCAAGATGTAGAATTCAGCGGCTTTTAGCGTATTTACAGAGTCGTTGTGTATCCATCACCCCTATCTAATTCTAGAACATTTTTCTTACCCAAAACTGAACCTTGTACCCATTTAGCCATCATTCTCAATCCTCCTTCCTACCTTCCTAACCTCTGGCAACTACTCATCTACATTCTGTCTTTATAGGTTTGCCTCTTCTGGACATTTCATAAAAATGAAATCATCCAATACGTGATCTTATATGTCTAACTTCTCTCACTTAGCGTAATATTTTCAAGCTCATTCACACTGTAGTGTGTATTGGAACGTCATTCCTTTTAACTGCCAAAAAATATTCCATTGTGTAGCTATGCCACATCTTGTTTACCCATTCATCAGTTGATGAACATTTGGGTTGCTCCCACCTCTGGGCTATTATAAATAATGCCGCTATGGACATGCACAAGTTTTTCTGTGGACATAGTTTCCATTTCTCTTGGATGTAGACCTAGGAGTGGAATTTCTGAGTCATCCAGCAAATCCGTGCTTAATTTTTAGAGGAATCCCCAAAATTCTATTTTGCCCAAACAATAAATTCTAGCCTGCCTCTCCACTAACACAGTCAAGCAACTTAGTGACAGACTTGATCAGTAACAGGGACACTAAGAGGAATTTGAGCTTGAATTTTGAATAAAATCAACTAGCACAGATGGGGAAATCCTCACCATACCCAAGTCTGCTCTTCATACACCTTGAGATGATAATGCTAGTTTCCAGATATCAGTGGGACAGCAAAGAAAGGAGTTATCCATGAGAACCCTTCAAGTAAATGGCGCCTTCCTGAATCCAATACCAATCTTTGGACAATTTATTAACCATTCTTCCTCATTTTTTTTTGCGGGGGAGGGGACTTCTGTTTTCTCTTTTCCGTATGATAGCCAAATTATTTTCACTAAGAATCTGGGAACAAATTTCTCAGTGAAGATCACAATGCTTAGAGAAGACTGGGTCTGATACTGACACTGGAATGTATCACCTACGAGATAACTCGGAGCTGTGTCCTCATCTGTAATATCACCTACTCCAGGGACTATTCTGAGGAAATGTGGGATAATAAATAAAAAGTGTCTAGGATGGTGCCTGGCACAGAGAAGATTTTAATTGAACATTTCAGGTGGATTCCCTGCTCTCCCATATGATGCAAATTTGGGTGATCCAAACAGTGTAGTCAGAAGACATGGATTTGGGTTTTAGTTTTGCATTTTACTTGTTCTGTGAACTTGAACAACTCAATCTTATCCTCGTTTCTTTCTTTAAAATGGAGAAAATCATACTTCTTTTCCTTTGCAATTGCCTATCTCCCAAGACTCTTAAGAATATATGAAATGTACTTTTGTAGATGTATGAGTGTTCTATAAATGCTTATTAATAGGATTTCCCTTTTCCCCGAATCTCCTAATGGGTCCCATGCTTGATTCACATCCACATTGGCAACAAGAGATCAGAGGGAAAAAGAATACTCCTAGACTCCAAATATTCAGGCTGTCATAGACTACTGTCCTCACTTACCCTATAAAGTACACCCCTTGCCGTCACATTGATTCCGACTCATAGCGATCCTATAGGACACAGTATTTGGGGCCAACACCACTTCTCTTTTCCTGATATCTGAAACTCAGGACTGAGATAAATGTAGCACTGTTCTGAAATAAAGATGTAATCTTCCAGCACAGAATCATCACGGATCAGGAAGAGGCTAAGGGTGCTCAGGGTTCATGTAGTTTTTCTTACTGACTTTCCATCCTGGCAAAAGCACGCAGTGCCAGATACATGCCCTTACATGTCCAGTGAATGCTTTGTTGGCATATACTATAGATCTCTTTCCTCAACACATATCCTAGCTTACCTTTCTCAACTGTAAAGTCTGGGAAACTAAAAACTACATTAAAAATAAAACTTTCACGTAGCTGGAAATCCACAGTTGAACTAAGTTTCACTGCTCAGACACAGCCCTACATGTGTTGGATGGGGAGGAAACAAAATGGAGCCATGTCCTACATGGGAATATCCAATTTTGGACGAGAAGGTGTCTGTTTATTCTGGACCACGGGGAGAGTTCTAAGTTCCAAGTCCTGCCATCATATTGCTGAGTGGTAGGTGGCATCAGCAGTTAGGTCTCCAGTAGAGAGTTCCATGGTAATGGTTTGCTTCATCTGGCTGCATTGTTCTTTACTGACTAGCATCAAAGCCTGAGTCTCTTTTAAATCTCTTATATCTCATTCTGATTAATAGCTATAGTAGATTCTGTTGTCAGTGACTAAGATCTTCACCAAGACTACCCCCATAGTGTCCTTGTGAGAGTGGGAAAGAACCACTGAATTCTTGAACTGAACATGTAGAAAAGGTAAAAAGAGGTGTTACTTTTTTAAATTAAAACTCTATTGAACATCTCCAAGGTAAGAAAGAACTAGAGTTATTTTTCCTATAATGGCGGTTAATTTGGTGCTACATAACGTAAGTAAGGTTCATGTAGTGATAAAGTTGTTTCTTTGGTAGAGTTAATTTTCTTCTTTAGTATTTTCAAACCCTTTCTCTAGATCTGTTTTCTTCAAATTAAGAACAGCAGTTGCCTGCCAGAGTTAATAAGGATATTTTAATTAGCGTTAAAAAAAACACAAAAAACCCAGTGCCTCTTAATTTGCAAACACAGATATTTTTAATTTATGACTTATAAAATTAGCACAGTGTTAACCACATTTTGGAGCCCTGGTGGCGCTGTGGTTAAGAGTTCGGCTGCTAACCAAAAGTTTGGTAGTTCAAATCCACCAGCCACTCCTTGGAAACCTATGGGGCAGTTCTACTCTGTCTTATAGAGTCACTGTGAACCAGAATCAACTCCATGGCATGGAGTTTTAACCACATTCTGCCCTTCTAGGGATTTTCTGCTGTAGGATTCTTGGTTTTTCAGGTTCAGCATCTTGAGACACTACATTTAAATCAAGGTTTGAGTCTTGGAACAAATTTGAGAGTCAGAGAGACCCATATTTATTTTAGACAAGAGAGCAAGCCAAAGGTCACTGTAGCAACTGGATACTGCCCCATTGCCTCGTTCTTGTAAAAAGTCCTTACATTATCCCATAGTTGGAGGAGCTGGACACCTGTCCCATTTTTTTCTAAATTGGAGCCATGTTTTATTTTAGTTTGATTTTCCCCAATGTTATAGCTCTCCTTTAACAGTTAGAGTACTGTAACCTGCTGAAGAAAGTCGAAGATGATCTCCTGTCTACCTAGAGCTATGCTTGTTATCATCTCATAATTAGTTAACTTATCCATGGCAGAGACTGCTATATATTTACCATCAACTCTTTCATCAGTGTGGTAGATAGAATAAACTAAAACCAAACCCGTTGCTGTCAAGTCAGTTCTAACTCATAGCACCCCTGTAAGACAGAGTAAAACTACCTCGCAAGGTTTCCAAGGAGCAGCTGGTGGATTCGAACTGCTGACCTTTTGGTTATCAGCTGAGCTCTTAATGATAAAGCCCCCCCAAATGCCCAGACCCTAGTCTCTAGGATTTGTGAATATGCAATCTTATGTGGAAAAAAAGACTTTGCAGATGTCAATACATTAAGAATCTTGAGATGGGAAGATTATTCTGGATTATCCTGGTAGGTCTGATGTAATTCCGAAAAGTGAGAAGGTCAGAGTAAGAGAAGATGTGACAACAGAAGCAGAGGTCAGAGAGAGAAACAAAGATTGGAGAGGCTATGTTGCTGGCTTGGAAGATGGAGGAAGGGGCCATGAGCAAAGGAATGGAGGCAGCCTCTAGAAGAGGGAAAAGGCAAGGGAACAAATTCACCCCAGAGCCTCTAGAGGAATACAGCCCTTACCAATACCCAGATATTAGGGTTTCTGACCTCCCAAACTGTAAGATTATACGTTGGTGTTGCATTAATTCACAAACTTTGTTCTAATTTATCAGTGATGATGTTAGATGAAGAGATTTGGGACTTCTGAGCTGATGATATTTAGATGAGACTTTGAACTTCAACTGATATTGTAATGAATTGATATTTTGGGGGAACTTGGAATGGAGTGAATTTATTTTGCTTGCAGGACATATGGGAATCTTTGAGGGCCAGAGAAAGACTGATAAAATAGTAGCCTCCTCAAAGATATTCACACTGTAATTACCCAAACCTACTATATTACCTCAAATGGAAAAAGGCGCTTTGCAGAGATGATTAATTAAAGTATCCTGTGCTCGACAGAGCAGTATGGATTGTCCAGGTGGGCCCCATGTAATCACAAGGGTCCTTATAAGAGGAAAAGGACAGAGTCAGAGTAAGGAAAGAGGAGATGTGAAAACAAAAATGGAGAGAGGGAGAGAGAGCGGGAGAGAGACAGAGAAAAGACAGGTATTGGAAATGACATCTTACAGCTAGTTTTGAAGATAAAGGAAAGAGCCATGATCCAAGGAATTCAGGTAGCCTATTTTTTTTATTTATAGATGCTAGAAAAGGCAAGGAAATTGATCTTTCTATAGAGCCTCCAGGAGGAATGTAGCTCTTCCAACACTTTGATTTTAGGGTTTCTGACCTCCAGAACAAGGGGCCCTGCTGGTGCACTGGTTAAAGGGATCAACTGCTAACTGAAAGATCAGCCATTCAAAACTACCCGCAGCTCCACAGGAGAAAGATGTGGCAGTCTACTTCTATAGAGATTTGTTGTTGTTAGGTGCCATCAGCCTTGGAAACCCTATGCAGTTGCTATGACCTGGAATCCACTCAATGGCAGTGGGTTTTGGACCTCTAGGACTATAAAATATTGAATTTGCACTGTTTTAATCCTCCAGGTGTGGGGTAATTTGTGACAGCAGCAATAAGGCACTCATATATTCCTCCTGGAGCCCTGGTGGCATAGTGCTTAAGGGCCTGGCTGCTAACCGAAAGATTGACAGTTCAAATCCACCAGCCACTCCTTGGAAACCCTATGGTGCAGTTCTACGTGTCCTATAGGCTTGCTGTGAGTCTGTATTTCCTATAGGGTTGCTATGAGTCAGAATCAACTCAACGGCAATGGGTACAGGTTATACTCCTCCTGGGCGTGCAGTTGGACTACATTTCCCAACTTCCTTTCCCGCTAGGTGTGGCCATGTGACGGAGTTCTGGCCAACGGAACATGGCAGAATGATATGCACACTTCCAGGACAGGCCATTAAAACCCTTTCCCATGATCCTCCATGCTCCTGCTTTCTCCTTTCGCTGAATGAACGGAAATGAGGAGTAGAGGACTGTAAGACCCCGTGGGAGGCCAGAGCCAGGATCTGGAAGGCTCCTGCTCCTCTGAATCTCCACACAGAAAGCAACTCACCAAAGAATAACACTGAACTGACAAATACGCAAAAAATAAAATTCTAATGTGCTAAGCCACTGAAATTTTAAGCATATTTGTTATGCATCAGTTAACCTACTCTGACTAATGCGTTATTCAATCAACAAATATTTATTAAGCACTCACACTATGTTCAAATCAAAACCAAACCCATTGCTGCTGGGTCAATTTCTGCTCATAGTGACCCTATAGGACAGAGTAGAGCTGCCCCATGCAATTTCCAAGGAGTGGCTTGTGGATTCGAACCGCTGACCTTTAAGTTAGCAGCCATAGCTCTTAACCACTGAGCCACCAAGGCTCCTACACTATGTTAAAAAAAAAAAGGCACTAACAAAATGGTGAAAAAGAGACAGACATGATTTCTGCCCTCATAAAATATATAGTGCTCTTAGATACCTGTCTCTTGCTTTGTGAAAATCTCCCTGCTAGCTCTTTTTTTTTTTTTAAATAACTTTTATTAAGCTTCAAGTGAACGTTTACAAATCCAATCAGTCTGTCACATATAAGTTTACGTACATCTCACTCCCTACTCCCACTTGCTCTCCCCCTCTTGAGTCAGCCCTTTCAGTCTCTCCTTTCGTGACAATTTTGCCGGCTTCCCTCTCTCTCTATCCTCCCATCCCCTCTCCAGACAAGAGTTGCCAACACAATCTCAAGTGTCCACCTGATAGAATTAGCTCACTCTTCATCAGCGTCACTCTCCCACCCGCTGACCAGTCCCTTTCATGTCTGATGAGTTGTCTTCAGGGATGGTTCCTGTCCTGTGCCAACAGAAGGTCTGGGGACCATGGCCGCCGGGATGTCTCTAGTCTCAGTCAGACCATTAAGTTTGGTCTTTTTATGAGAATTTGGGGTCTGTATCCCACTGATCTCCTGCTCCCTCAGGGGTCCTCTGCTGTGCTCCCTGTCAGGGCAGTCATCGATTGTGGCCGGGCACCAACTAGTTCTTCTGGTCTCAGGATGATGTAGGTCTCTGGTTCATGTAGCCCTTTCTGTCTCTTGGGCTCTTAGTTGTCGTGTGGCCTTGGTGTTCTTCATTTTCCTTTGCTCCAGGTGGGTTGAGACCAATTGATGCATCTTAGATGGCCGCTTGTTAGCATTTAAGACCCCAGATGCCACATTTCAAAGTGGGATGCAGAATGATTTCATAATAGAATTATTTTGCCAATTGACTTAGAAGTCCCCGCAAACCATGTTCCCCAGACGCCCGCGCTTGCTCCGCTGACCTTTGAAGCATTCATTTAATCCCGGAAACTTCTTTGCTTTTGGTCCAGTCCAATTGAGCTGACCTTCCATGTATTGAGTGTTGTCTTTCCCTTCACCTAAAGCAGTTCTTATCTACTGATTAATCAATAAAAAAAACCCTCTCCCACCCTCCCTCCCTCCTCTCCTCGTAACCACAAAAGTATGTGTTCTTCTCAGGTTTACTATTTCTCAAGATCTTGTAATAGTGGTCTTATACAATATTTGTCCTTTTGCCTCTGACTAATTTCGCTCAGCATAATGCCTTCCAGGTTCCTCCATGTTATGAAATGTTTCACAGATTCGTCACTGTTCTTTATCAATGCGTAGTATTCCATTGTGTGAATATACCACAATTTATTTACCCATTCATCCGTTGATGGACACCTTGGTTGCTTCCAACTTTTTGCTATTGTAAACAGAGCTGCAATAAACATGGGTGTTTGTATGAAGGCTCTTGTATCTCTAGGGTATATTCCCAGGAGTGGGATTTCTGGGTTGTATGGTAGTTCTATTTCTAACTGTTTAAGATAACGCCAGATAGATTTCCAAAGTGGTTGTACCATTTTACATTCCCACCAGCAGTGTATGAGAGTTCCAATCTCTCCACAGCCTCTCCAACATTTATTATTTTGTGTTTTTTGGATTAATGCCAGCCTTGCTGGTGTGAAATGGAATCTCATCGTAGTTTTAATTTGCATTTCTCTAATGGCTAATGATCGAGAGCATTTTCTCATGTATCTGTTGGCTGCCTGAATATCTTCTTTAGTGAAATGTGTGTTCATATCCTTTGCCCACTTCTTGATTGGGTTGTTGGTCTTTTTGTGGTTGAGTTTTGACAGAATCATGTAGATTTTAGAGATCAGGCGCTGGTTGGAGATGTCATAGCTGAAAATTCTTTCCCAATCTGTAGGTGGTCTTTTTACTCTTTTGGAGAAGTCTTTAGATGAGCATAGGTGTTTGATTTTTAGGAGCTCCCAGTTATCGGGTTTCTCTTCATCATTTTTGGTAATGTTTTGTGTTCTGTTTATACCTTGTATTAGGGCTCCTAGGGTTGTCCCAATTTTTTCTTCCATGATCTTTATCGTTTTAGTCTTTATGTTTAGGTCTTCGATCCACTTGGAGTTAGTTTTTGTGCATGGTGTGAGGTATGGGTCCTGTTTCATTTTTTTGCAAATGGATATCCAGTTATGCCAGCACCATTTGTTAAAAAGGCTATCTTTTCCCCAATTAATTGACACTGGTCCTTTATCAGCTGCTCATACGTGGATGGATCTATGTCTGGATTCTCAATTCTGTTCCATTGGTCTATGTGCCTGTTGTTGTACCACTACCAGGCTGGTTTGACTACTGTGGCTGTATAATAGGTTCTGAAGTCAGGTAAAGTGAGGCCTCCCACTTTCTTCTTCTTTTTCAGTAGTGCTTTGCTTATCCGGGGCTTCTTTCCCTTCCATATGAAATTGGTGATTTGTTTCTCTATCCCCTTAAAATATGACATTGGAATTTGGATCGGAAGTGCGTTAAATGTATAGATGGCTTTTGGTAGAATAGACATTTTTACTATGTTAAGTCTTCCTATCCATGAGCAAGGTATGTTTTTCCACTTAAGTATGTTCTTTTGAATTTCTTGTAGTAGAGCTTTGTAGTTTTCTTTGTATAGGTCTTTTACATCCTTGGTAAGATTTATTCCTAAGTATCTTATCTTCTTGGGGGCTACAGTGAATGGTATTGATTTGGTTATTTCCTCTTCGGTGTTCTTTTTGTTGATGTAGAGGAATCCAAGTGATTTTTGTATGTTTATTTTATAACCTGAGACTCTGCCAAACTCTTCTATTAGTTTCAGTAGTTTTCTGGAGGATTCCTTAGGGTTTTCTGTGCATATAATCATGTCATCTGCAAATAGTGATAACTTTACTTCTTCCTTGCCAATCTGGATACCTTTTATTTCTTTGTCTAGCCTAATTGCCCTGGCTAGGACTTCTAGCATGATGTTGAATAAGAGCGGTGATAAAGGGCATCCTTGTCTGGTTCCCGTTCTCAAGGGAAATGCTTTCAGGTTCTCTCCATTTAGAGTGATATTGGCTGTTGGCTTTGCATAGATGCCCTTTATTATGTTGAGGAATTTTCCTTCAATTCCTATTTTGGTAAGAGTTTTTATCATAAATGGGTGTTGGACTTTGTCAAATGCCTTTTCTGCATCAATTGATAAGATCATGTGGCTTTTGTCTTTTGTTTTATTTATGTGATGGATTACATTAATGGTTTTTCTGATATTAAACCAGCCTTGCATACCTGGTATAAATCCCACTTGATCAGGGTGAATTATTTTTTTGATGTGTTGTTGGATTCTATTGGCTAGAATTTTGTTGAGGATTTTTGCATCAATGTTCATGAGGGATATAGGTCTATAATTTTCTTTTTTTGTAATGTCTTTACCTGGTTTTGATATCAGGGAGATGGTGGCTTCATAGAATGAGTTGAGTAGTATTCCGTCATTTTCTATGCTTTGGAATACCTTCAGAAGTAGTGGTGTTAACTCTTCTCTGAAAGTTTGGTAGAACTCTGCAATGAAGCCGTCCGGGCCAGGGCTTTTTTTTGTTGGGAGTTTTTTGATTACCGTTTCAATCTCTTTTTTTGTTATGGGTCTATTTAGTTGTTCTACTTCTGAATGTGTTAGTTTAGGTAGGTAGTGTTTTTCCAGGAATTCATCCATTTCTTCTAGGTTTTCAAATTTGTTAGAGTACAATTTTTTCATAATAATCTGAAATGATTCTTTTAATTTCATTTGGTTCTGTTGTGATGTGGTCCTTCTCGTTTCTTATTCGGGTTATTTGTTTCCTTTCGTGAATTTCTTTAGTCAGTCTGGCCAATGGTTTATCAATTTTGTTAATTTTTTCAAAGAACCAGCTTTTGGCTTTGTTAATTCTTTCAGTTGTTTTTCTGTTCTCTAATTCATTTAGTTCAGCTCTAATTTTTATTATTTGTTTTCTTCTGGTGCCTGATGGATTCTTTTGTTGCTCACTTTCTATTTGTTCAAGTTGTAGGGACAGTTCTCTGATTTTGGCTCTTTCTTCTTTTTGTATGTGTGCATTTATCGATATAAATTGGCCTCTGAGCACTGCTTTTGCTGTGTCCCAGAGGTTTTGATAGGAAGTATTTTCATTCTCGTTGCTTTCTATGAATTTCCTTATTCCCTCCTTGATGTCTTCTATAACCCAGTCTTTTTTCAGGAGGGTATTGTTCATTTTCCAAGTATTTGATTTCTTTTCCCTAGTTTTTCTGTTATTGATCTCTAGTTTTATTGCCTTGTGGTCTGAGAAGATGCTTTGTAATATTTCGATGTTTTGGATTCTGCAAAGGTTTGTTTTATGACCTAATATGTGGTCTATTCTAGAGAATGTTCCATGTGCGCTAGAAAAAAAAGTATATTTTGCAGCAGTTGGGTGGAGAGTTCTGTATAAGTCAATGAGGTCAAATTGGTTGATTGTTGTAATTAGATCTTCCATGTCTCTATTGAGCTTCTTACTGGATGTCCTGTCCTTCTCCGAAAGTGGTGTGTTGAAGTCTCCTACTATAATTGTGGAGGTATCTATCTCACTTTTCAATTCTGTTAAAATTTGATTTATGTATCTTGCAGCCCTGTCATTGGGTGCATAAATATTTAATATGGTTATGTCTTCCTGATCAATTGTCCCTTTTACCATTATATAGTGTCCTTTATCCTTTGTGGTGGATTTAAGTCTAAAGTCTATTTTGTCAGAAATTAATATTGCTACTCCTCTTCTTTTTTGCTTATTGTTTGCTTGATATACTTTTTTCCATCCTTTGAGTTTTAGTTTGTTTGTGTCTCTAAGTCTAAGGTGTGTCTCTTGTAGGCAGCATATAGATGGATCGTGTTTCTTTATCCAGTCTGTGACTCTCTGTCTCTTTATTGGTGCATTTAGTCCATTTACATTCAGGGTAATTATAGATAAATAAGTTTTTAGTGCTGTCATTTTGATGACTTTTTATGTGTGTTGTTGACAATTTCATTTTTCTGCATACTTTTTTGTGCTGAGGCGTTTTTCTTAGTAAATTGTGAGATCTTCATTTTCATAATGTTTGACTTTATGTTAGTTGAGTCGTTACGTTTTTCTTGGCTTTTATCTTGAGTTATAGAGTTGTTATACCTTTTTGTGGTTACCTTATTATTTACCCCTATTTTTCTAAGTAAAAACCTAACTTGTATTGTTCTATATCGCCTTGTATCACTCTCCATATGGCAGTTCAATGCCTCCTGTATTTAGTCCCTCTTTTTGATTATTGTGATCTTTTACCTATTGACTTCCATGATTCCCTGTTATGTGTATTTTTTTTTAAATTAATCTTAATTTGTTTGTTTTTGTGATTTCCCTATTTGAGTTGATATCAGGACGTTCTGTTTTGTGACCTTGTGTTGTGCTGATATCTGATATTATTGGTTCTCTGACCAAACAATATCCTTTAGTATTTCTTGTAGCTTTGGTTTGGTTTTTGCAAATTCTCTAAACTAGTGTTTGTCTGTAAATATCTTAATTTCGCCTTCATATTTCAGAGAGAGTTTTGCTGGATATATGATCCTTGGCTGGCCGTTTTTCTCCTTCAGTGTTCTGTATATGTCGTCCCATTCCCTTCTTGCCTGCATGGTTTCTGCTGAGTAGCCTGAACTTATTCTTATTGATTCTCCCTTGAAGGAAACCTTTCTTTTCTCCCTGGCTGCTTTTAAAATTTTCTGTTTATGTTTGGTTTTGGTGAGTTTGATGATAATATGTCTTGGTGTTTTTCTTTTGGATCAATCTTAAATGGGGTTCGATGAGCGTCTTGGATAGATATCCTTTCGTCTTTCATGATGTCAGGGAAGTTTTCTGTCAGGAGTTCTTCAAATATTTTCTCTGTGTTCTCTGTCCCCCCTCCCTGTTCTGGGACTCCAATCATCCGCAGGTTATCCTTCTTGATAGAGTCCCACATAATTCTTAGGGTTTCTTCATTTTTTTTAATTCTTTTATCTGATTTTTTTTCAGCTATGTTGGTGTTGATTCCCTGGTCCTCCAGATGTCCCAGTCTGCATTCTAATTGCTCGAGTCTGCTCCTCTGACTTCCTGTTGCGCTGTCTAATTCTGTAATTTTATTGTTAATCTTTTGGATTTCTACATGTTGTCTCTCTATGGATTCTTGCAACTTATTAATTTTTCCACTATGTTCTTGAATAATCTTTTTGAGTTCTTCAACAGTTTCATCGGTGTGTTCCTTGGCTTTTTCTGCAGTTATCCTAATTTCATTTGTGATATCTTTAAGCATTCTGTAAATTAGTTTTTTATATTCTGTATCTGATAATTCCAGGATTGTATCTTCATTTGGGAAAGATTTTGATTCTTTTGTTTGGGGGGTTGGAGAAGCTGTCATGGTCTGCTTCTTTAAGTGGTTTGATATGGATTGTTGTCTCCGAGCCATCACTGGGAAACTAGTTTTTCCAGAAAATCCGCTAAAAAAAAATGCAGTCAGACCCCTATCAGAGTTCTCCCTCTGGCTCAGGCTATTCGGATGTTAATGAAGCCGCCTGGGGAGGGTGGGGGAGGGAACAGAGAGATAGGAGAGTAGCACCTCAGAATATAGCCAGAGTTGCTTGTCTTGCTTGGAATGACTATTATATCTGAGATTCCAGAGGGCGCGTCGCCTATGTGTGCTGGCTGTGTGGAGATTGCCCCCGGGGGGTCTGGCCCGCTGGAGTCACGGTCAGATCCTCCGCTTCCAGCCCCACGCCCAGCGTCAAGGCTCCCCTACTGGGACGGTGCACTCTCAACTCCAAAATCAGTCGCTGCCTCCCGGGGACTTCTCGTCCCTCCAGCCGCTGTAGCCGTGCCGCCCCCTCAAACCAGGTGGGCCCCCTCCCGGGGTTAGTTCAGATGGGTAGAGCAGCTCCCCGTGCTTGTGCCGTGACCGAGTGTCCCGGCTGGGATGCTGTTCTCCCTGCTCCAATACCAGTCGCTGCCTCCCGGGGACTTCTATGGGCTGCGTCCCACGCTGCCCGCGCAACCCGGCTGGGCCCCTTCCCGGGGTTAGTTCAGGGGGGTGGAGCAGCTCTCCGTGTTTATGCCGTACCTGCGTCCAGTCCAAATCCCGGCGAGACGGTTCCCCGGCTGGGATGCTGCTCTTCCTGCTCCAAGACCAGTCACTGCCTCCCAGGGACTTCTCCTACCGGCTGCGTCCCACGCCACCAGCGGAACCGGCTGGTCTCCCTCCCGGGGTTAGTTCAGGGGGGTGGAGCAGCTCTCTGTGCTTGTGCCGTACCTGACTGGTACGCTGGCTCCAGGCTCTGGAAACAATCGCTGCTTCCCCGTATTAGTTCGTTCTCCGTCTCTAAATCTGTGTTTGTTGTTCAGGGTTCGTAGATTGTTATGTATGTGATCGATTCACTTGTTTTTCCGTGTCTTTGTTGTAAGAGGGATCCGAGGTAACATCTGCCTAGTCCGGCATCTTGGCTCCGCCCCCCTCCCTGCTAGGTCTTATTGACACTGAAAATATGTTAAAGCCTATCACCTGTGTGGTGGTGGTGGCGTGTAAAGGAAAATGTGAAATGATATTAGTGACTGGGTTAATAACAGGTTAGTTATAGAAATAATATTAACCACTTACTCTATTAATCAGACTATGCTAATTTTATAACAAATAACCTGAAAAATCTCAGCATTTTAACACAATAAAAACTTTTTTTTTTTTGTCTAATTCTTGATAAGTTCTTTCTTGGGACATAGCTTTTTAGGGTAATTCTTCTGTGAGAGGTGACGTAGGGGCACAGTTGCTTCCACCTTGTGGTTCCAAGGTTACCTGAGCACTCTCAGCCAGAATAGGTAGTGAAGAACGTGTGGGGAAGGAGCACACAAGCACGCTTAACCACCTAGGACCACGTGTGGCCCACATCACTTCCACTCAAGTACCTTTAGGTGGCACTAATAACATGAGTGCTCTAGCTGCAAGGAGCCTGGGAAACGTAGTTCCTGGCTGTGTAATCACTTCCCATTAATGTCCATGTCTATGGAAAGAAGTCCTGGGTGGTAACAAACAGATAGTGCACTCAGCTATTTACTTAAGTGTTGGTGATTCACGTTCATTCAGAGGCACCTCGGAAGAAAGACCTGGCAATCTTCTTCTGAAAAATCAGCCATTGAAAATCCCGTGGAGCATAGTTGTTCTTTGACACAGATAAGATTGCTCCAAGTCGGAGTCAACTGGACGAAGCTGGTAACTGGTCTACGGAGGCAAGCATAAACTAACGATGGCCACCGAGCCATCTCCGCCACAAAACCAGCAAGCTAACAACTTTCAATGGATTTTCTCAATTCGTTTCAAAGAAATCGCTTGAGATAGTGATTACTAGGTCCCCTACTTTACAGATGAGGAAAATAAGGCCAAGAATGATAGACTGACAAGGTCATAAAACACTATAGGGGGCAAAGCCAGGACTCAAGGACGTTTTCTAACATATCCTGAGAACTTATTCTGGTACAACATAGCAAAACCTAAATAAACAGAAACGGACAGAAAATTGAAACAGAAAGGAGACAAACACCTAAATTTCCTGTTGCAAAGATAGATCTCAGCTCACTTTCAGGAAAAAAAAATATGTGTGTTTGCAGTGTCCGAGGAAGTAGGGATGACTGTGAACCAAGATTGCCAGGATGTTTTGTTTGCAATGGAAGGTGAAGACCTCTTCATTTGCACTAGAACCTCGGGGAGCTTGTTCCCCTGTCACAACGGAGTTATTCAGTGTTGGGGATGCTCCGCCTGCAATTTAACCTTCCACCACAGCCTTTACATGGCCTATATGCTCTCTCAGGATTTAAAACAATTAAGAATAAGTAAATGCTGAAAAATAAAAATCAGTTCAGGCGTGAGCAGTTCTCAGTAGTTTGCTTTGTGCTTCTACTACCTTCCAGCAGGGTAGGAGGGCACAAGACTTCCCCACAGATTTTCCCCCTCCTGCTGCTCTGACGGAGAAGCCAAAAGAATCCCAAGTTTTGCTTTTGGTGCCCCACAGTGAGTGAAGTAGGAGTCCTGATGGCGCAGCAGTTAAGTGCTCAGCTGCTAACTGAAGGGTCTGTGGTTTGAATCCGCCCAGTGGCGCTGCAGGAGAAAAGACCTGGCAATCTGCTTCTATAAAGATTACAGCCTAGAAAAACCTATGGGGCAGTTCTACTCTATCACATGGGGTCGCTGTGAGTTGAAATAGATGCCAAAGCACCTAGCGGTGACAGAGTGAGTGATTAGCCCTACCCTTAGATTTTGGTCAAAGGAAGTCAGATGCTAACTTTAGCAGAAATCGGTTTGGAAACCCACTAATGATGATAATAAAGGAAGCCACAGGCGAAGGACTCTCCTTAGCATTAAAAGAAAGTCTTGCCTAACAGTTGCACTGATTTTACAGATCCCAGCTGCAAAACCAGCAGCTCAATTTTCAAAGCAAAACTAGCAATGATTTTAGCTCTGTGGTTCTGTAAGGTTAGGAACTGGGCAGGTGGTGAGCTCTGCCAAGCTCAGTGTCCAGCCGCAGAGCAGGCAAAGGCTTTTCCTTTTCCAGAATCGCCCTCTCCGGGAAGCCTTCTTCACGGACAGAGACCATGGTTGGGCGATGTCCGTACCCCTGGATCCACTGAGTGAGGACAGGCTCAGGGTGAGGAGGCGCGATCCTACCTCCAGCTCAATGTGTACGGTGGCTCCTGAACACCATAAAAAAAAAAAAAAAAAAATTGCCGTCGAGGCAATTCCGACTCAGAGTGACCCTATAGGACATGGTAGAACTGCTCCGTAGAGTTTCCAAGGAGTGCCTAGGTGGATTCGAACTGCCAACCTTTTGGTTAGCAGCTGTAGCTCTTAACCACTATGCCACCATTATCTCTCACTTTTCCTTTGTTAACAGTTGTTGGTATTGCTATATGGCCGGCTTAGTGGGAAGAGCAGGAAAAGTGACTAGTGTAAAAGCTGATGATGAGAAGGGACGAGGCAGGGAGCTAAAAGAGAAACCTACCCGCTCAGGAAATTACATTAGTGTGTCCACCGCAGAGAGAGCAAGAGTCTTCTGCGTGGTCCGCTAAATGGGCTTCCTCTCTGGGGAAGAAAACATTGTCCTAAGGAAAAGCAAATTTTTCTTTCTTGTTCAAGAGACTCACAGAAAAACTTTTTTTTTTTTTTAACTGGGGCGGGGTGGTGACGGACTTGGGGAAGATAGGAAATTGGAGAGAAGTCTGGTGTGAATGCTGGTGGCCATTTGGGTTCCCAAACGAGAGAAGAAATACTTCTGGAGGTTGACCCAGAAGGTTGCTGGTGCTCAGGGGCCTCTGCCTCTCTCCCTGTGGTATACAAGTCTGGGGCCTGGGATCGGTCCCTTCTCCTTAGGTGGGGGAAATCCAGGTTTTGTAGGGTTTAATGCTTGTATTGAACCTTGGTGGCACAGTGGTTAAGAGCCCAGCTGTTAACCCAGGGTCGGCAGTTGGAATCTACCAGTCGCTCCTTGGAAACCCTATGGGGCAATTGTACTCTGTCTTACAGGGTCCCTATGAGTCTGAATCGACTTGACAATAACTGGTTTTGTTTTTGTTTTTTAATGTTTATATAATCTGAGTGGCTCTTTTTAAGAAAAAGAATAAAACATAAAATGATGTCACCTTTTATCTCAGACATTGCTGGTAAAAAAGTGGAGAAAAGTATAAACACTTTGGAAATCACCTTGGCAGTTTCTTATGAAAGTAACTCTATGTCTACCCTATGACAAAAGAATTCCAAAGGAAATGGAGACATACCTCCACAGAAAGATGGCAACAGAATTTCAGAGCAGCTTTATTCATAATATATCCGAACTGGAAACAATCCAAATGTCCACCAATAGGTGAAAGGAATTCAAAACAACGGAGTGTCACACCATGGAATTCTACTCAGCAATGAAAAGGAATGAGCTACTGATATAACACACACAGACCCATAGCTAAATCTCAAAAACGTTATGCTGAGCTAAAGAGGCCAGATACAAAAAAAGTACACAACGCCTTAGTGCATTCGTATGACGTTTTAGAATAGGCAAAGCTAATTTGTAGTGAAAGGAGATCGACAGTTGCCTGGGGCTGGGACTGAAAGGTGGTTGACTTCAAAGGAGCCCAAAAGAATTTTCGCAGGCAAAATCTGGATTGAGGAGTTGGTGGTTGTTGCCTTTGAGTGCCCTGGAGTTGATTCTGGTCCTGTATGACATGGTAGAACTGCCCCACGGTTTCTAGCCTATAATCTTTACTGGAGCATATCACCAGATTTTTTATCTTGAGAAGCTGCTGGTGGGTTCCAACCAGGCCCTCGAACTGGTTGGTTCCAGTTCAAACACCTGCTGAGAATTTGCATTTCTAACAAGTTCACAGGTGATGCTAATACTGCTGGTTGGGGACCAATTCTGAGAACCACTAGTAGAGCAGTGGTTCTCAAAATTTATTATACAAAAGAATCACCTGGGGATCTTGTTAAAATGTTGATTCTGATTCAGCATATCTGGGGTGGAAATATAAATTCTTAGCAGGGGTTCAAACCATAACAAACCTATTTGAACCCCTGGTTCTGGCTGCCAACGTTTTGATTAGCAGCCAAGTACTTAACCATTGAACTACCAAACCGTCAACCTCATTGACTTGTATATGCAAAATGAGTGCAATTATTTCATGTAAATTATGCCTCCATGAAGTTAGTTTTAAAAAAATTACAAAATAAAATAGTCTAAAAAGTGAGATAGTTTTGTTCGTTCTTTTGGCAGTCTATGGTATATTCAGTATTCTTCTCCAACACCGTAATTCAAAGGCATCAATTCTTCTTCAGTCTTCCTTCTGAGTGGGATCTTATAAAAACAGAACCACACACCAGGGGAAGACAGATGCCATGTGATGACAGAAAGATGCAACAGCAAAGGAACACCGAGGACTGCTGACAGCCACCAGAAGCTAGGAGAGAGGCATGCAACAGTTCTCTCTCAAAGCCCCCAAAAGGAATCAATATACCTGAGACCCAGCTTTGGACATCCAGCCTCCAAAACTCTGCGAAGATAAATTTATGTTCTTTAAAGCAACACACTTTGAGGTATTTTGTTATGAAAGCCCTAGGAAACTAAGACACGCACCTCTGTAATACATTTTTCCTTATCTTCTTTGACTATATACTCTTTGATTACCTACTTATACGACCAAGGTCTTGGTAATTTTTCTCTGGAGATACTAGAAAATGAATTCTGTATTTCCTCTGGCATGGTGTATGAAATGTGTTTTGTTTTTTATTGGTAATTTAGAAGAGTTTCAGCTTCTCGACATATGATTGGTGATGTTACATCTATGAATTCTTATGCAGTTTTTGCTAAGGAGGCACTTCTTGCACGAGAGAAGCCTTCGGAATTTCTAGGCTTTTGATGTCATGCGGGAATATATTCATCTTGCGTGGCAAAAGGGTCTTTTCAGGTGTGATGACGTTAAGAATCTCGAGGAGAATCAAAGCCTCCAGAAAGAATGAGGTCCTGCTGACACGTTGATTTTAGAATTTTGACCTCCAGAACTGTAAGAGAATAAATCTGTGTTGTTTTAAGGCACTAAGTTTATAGTAATTTGTTACAGCAACAGTAGGAAACTAATACCGGCTGGCTCCTGAGGACCACTGCAGCAGCTGGTCTAAGTCACAACTTTTCTGACCCTCTGGCTCCCCAGTCCTACAGGGATGATCCTGAGAAATTAGTTAGCCATGAAGCTTTGATCACAGTCGTTCCTGGTTGAGAAGTAGAATAGCATCCCTTTCAGAGCCTTTTCTTTGGAGACAAAGGTAGGGCCTAGAGGCTTGAAGCTTGCCACCAGAGATCAGAGGCTGAAGAGGTTGAAGGGATGTGTAGGTAATGCTGGCAGCCTCGGGACCACCTCTAGGACACAGATCTGAACCTCTGACTGGGGAATTTCTCCATGCCTTTTTTTTTTTTACATAGCTGATATAGTTGGAGCTACTGCTTCCTGCCCTCAGCCTCAGAGAGAAACAGGCTAAGCCTTGGAATTGCCCCATGCAAGAGTGGGACCATAAAGCTCAAGTATTATTAGCTCTGCATCTAATAGCTTTGTAACCTTGCTTAAGTTAGCTTCAGTTTCCTCATTTGGAAAATAGGGATGATGACAGTGATGGTGATGATATTACATGCCTAACAGAGCTGTTGAGAGACCTAAATGTTCGTAGTTAGCATGACTCCTGGTTCATGATAAATATTCTGTAAATGCTGGTGCGTGGGTGGCCGCATCCATTTCAAATCTGTTGTCTCCAGCTGACCTGTTTTCTGAGTTCCCCACCCACTTATTTAACATATTTGCAAAGCAGATAGCACTGCATGGATGTCCAATGAATCCTTCAAACTTACAATGCCAAAAATAAAAAACTTATCCCTGCATATCTTTCCTTCTCCTGCTATCTCTACTTTGTTGACTGACAACACAATTTCCAAGTTGCCCAAGACAGACACCTGGGTAATCACTTTAGATCAATGCTGTCATGTAGAAATATGACACAAGCCACACATATGAGTCAAATATACAATTTTTAAATTTGTAGTTGCCACATTAAAAACAGTAAAAAGAAGCCAGTGCAATTAACTTTGATAATATATTTTATTTAACCCAACATGTCATTTCAACATGCAATCGATATGCAAAATTATTGAGATATTTTGCATTTTTATTTTGATACCCAAGTCTTCAAAAGTAGGTGTGTATTTTATACTTACAGCACACCTCAAAATGGATTTGCTACATTTAAAGTGTTCACTAGCCCCATGTGGCTAATGGGTACTGCATTGGACAGCACAACTTTAGACTCCCCCAACTTGCCCCTTGACCCAACACATCTAATTGATCACCGATTTTATTGATGCTATCTCTTATTGCCTTCCCTTCCCTCATCCTTTCCTTTCACCTGTCATGCTGTTGTTGTTCTTAGGTGCCCTCAAGCCAAATTTTGTCTCGTAGCGACTGCATGGGCAGAGGAGACTTGACTCATAGGGTTTTCTAAGCTGTAATTATTACAGGAAAGAGCTGTGGTGGCACAATGGTTAAGTGCTTGGCAGCTAACTGAAAGGTTGGTGGTGGGAGCCCGCCGACCACTCTGCAGGAGAAAAGACTTGGTGGTCTGCTCCTATGAAGACTGTAGCCTAGGAAACCCTATCAGGCAGTTCTACTCTGTCACATGAGGTCACGCTGAGTAGAAATCGACTCAACAGCACACAACAACAACCTTTACAGGAGCAGGTCACCAGGTCTTTCTCCCATGGAGCTGCTGGGGAGTTCCAACTGCCAACCTTTTGGTTAACAGCTGAGTGCTCAACCCTTGAGTCACCACAGCTTCTTTTACCTGTCACGATGAGGCTTTATCCCCTGAACTGATGCCTGAGCCTCCTAACCAGTTTCCCTTTCTCTAAGCTAACTCCCTGCTAGTCTCCCTCATGCCCCTACCAGAGGATCCCCCGATTAGAACACATTCTGGATAAAGTGCAAAGCCCATAGCTCATCACTCAAGGTCATCATGTACTGGCCTCAGGATATCCCCACAGTTATGTCTCCTTCTAGTCTCCTTCTCATTCTTCACCCTAACCTTAGGGAACATTAGAAATTTGTTCAACAAGCCTTCAATGATGGAAACAAAATTCCTGATCTCGATTGTCTCTGTCCCATCTACACACACACACACACACACACACACACGCATAGTTTCTTCTCTCTGACGTGACTGTGCCCTCTAACTCCTTGTTTGCTTTCAGAGCTGAACTTCTGCAACATTTCTTTCTGGCAGGGTTCATTTCCCCATCACATTTATCAGGATGCCCAATCTCGTTTCCCATGTTGCTGTTATTAGCTGTCATCAAGTCGACCCTGACTCATCCAACCCCACCTCACGGCGGCCCCAAGCACAAGGGAAGAAAACACTGCCTGGTTCTGCACCATCTCCATGATCGGTCGCAGGTGAGACAGTCGTGATCCAGAGGATTTGCACTGGCTGATTTTTGGAAGTAGATCTCTAGGCCTTTCTTCCTAGACTACCTTAGGCTGGAAGCGCCACTGAAACCTGCTCAGCATCATAGCAACACACAAGCCTCCACACACGGATTGGGTGGTGGGTGCTGATGAAGCCCTTACTAGAGCCATTAAAATGCCCATTATATTGTTTTACGCTAAATGCTCATCTCATGGTTGTATTTTGCAGATTACCCCTTTGTCTCCTACACTCGGCCGTACGTATGTATTGAGAGTAAGATAATTTCTTATTTAAATTTCTGCCCAGCACTTAGCATAGGACATGGCACATAGGGAGTCCTTGATGAATATTTTTTGAGCACTTGAGCAAAACCAAAACCAGAAACAGCAACCCTGAGTCTTATTTAGTTTTGTTTTTCATCAGTAAAACCTTCATGTTCATTTTTTAATAGTGAATAAATCATTTCCTCCCACAGTTTAGCAAAAAGAACATTTCCCAGCCCATTTGAGAAGGTTACTAAAAAACTGTAGGAGACCTTTTAAAATGTTTTCAAAAGCCATTCTCCACACAAAAAGGCATCCCAAAAGAAGATAAATAAGCATTTATGCAAGAAAAACCTGACAATAGTATATTTATGTGGGAGGATTCAGGGTTCCCAACGATTCCAGCCAATAAAAATACTAGCTCATGGTCTTGCCTTAATTGTTATTTTAACAAAAAGTGTCATTTTTCAACTCACTTCTTAGCATGTTGCATGATTACAGGGATGGATTACCCAATAAGCGAGGTACACACAGGCTTACTTGCTCTTATGTACTAATCTGTAGTGCACAATTTCACCTGTTTTTTACCACAGGTTCAATACAGATTAGTAAGTAAACACAAGTAAGCCCATGAGTGCCTTGCTTACTGGTTAACCCTCCCCTGTGCATGAACAGCAAAGACAACTGTGCTCCATAGGGTTTTATTGACTGTAATCTTAGTAAGGTAGAGAATCAGCGACACAGAGGAAGACCCTCAACGAGATGAATTGACTCAGTGGCTGCAACAATGGGTTCCAGCATAAGAATGATTGTCAGGATGGCACCGGACTGGGCAGTGTCTCGTTCTGTTGTACCTAGGGTCGTTATGAGTCAGAACTGACTCGACTGCGCTTAACAACAACAGCATGGACCCTCACCTTGAAATCTACTTAATCCAAGATTATTGTCAAGTTTGACTCTCTGCTGTCTCACCTAATGCTAATTTTAAGCCTCCTGTCGCCTGGCCAGTCCACTGGACTGTGTGATTACTTACTCCCAACATTTAATGGCCTAAAACAATAAAATAACTATCAAAATGCCACGTCTGGCAGATGCAGGCTATTGTCTGCAAATGACATTTTCATCACTGTCACTTTAAATGTCTCTGCAGCTATCATCTCCTGGGTGCTAACCAGCCTGTTGTTTGGGAAAATATCAACCCCTTTCAAAATAGAAACACATTCTGCAGACCATTAATGCCTCTCTCTGGAGAAATAAGGACAATATCTTACTGTTAGGTCATTGTTTATACCTCACAAAGCATACTGATGTATGCCAGTTCTTTCTACCATAATGTCTTTTAAAAGTAGTTCCCATTATTACCTTTTTATATAAAAGGAAACTATGTTTCAACTATTTTGCAAATACGTATATTCCTCTTGTGATGCCACTGCTCCCCTAGGGGTCACATCAGTGTCACGTCAGCCCATGATGCTTCAGAGATCTCCACAGACCAAGAGAGTTGATGAAATAGATTCAACTTTTAACATCTGGATGGAACGTTATGGAAGCATCGTGCATGCAAACAGTGAAGCTAAAGGTTGAATAGGGTCTGGATAATTTTAGCGTGGATGAGTGGCAATGATAATAATGGAAAATGAGCTCTCTCTTCTCTGTAACCCAGTTCCTGGCATGAAAATTAAGGTCAACATGGTCTACACAGCAGGTACAATGATCACGGAGGTAGAGTAGGTAATGGCAAGCATTGCAGTCAGCCAGCGTTGGGTTTGAGTACCTCTCGATAACCCTGGGCAAGTTACTTGATATTTCTCAGCCTTTGTTTAGTATTCAAACAATATTAACTTTGAAGCATTCTTAAGAGACGGAAATATATATATCCCATTGAAGTGCATTGGAGTTGGCCATATGATTTGTTTTGCCCAACTAAATGCTTAGTGTACGTGATGCAAGAAAGATGTGAATCAAGTTTTTTATGTTGAGCATGACTTCACGTGGTTCCCCCATTGTTATGTGAAGAGCTTCCCCCAGATAGCTGCTACACCTTCATCCTGGGCCCCAGAATTAACCAATATGGAAAAAACCTAAGTCTAACCCACAGAAAGGAGGCAAGCTCAGCTGGCCCCAAAACATGAAGCAGAGCCACTCAACGGAGCCCAGCCAAGATCAGCCAATCTAAAACCTATCATGAAACATCAGACTAAATACTTGTTGTGACAACTGACTTCTGTTACAAAGAATTATTATAGCAACAGATGGTTAATGCAGAACTTTTAAGTCCAGAGAAGTTAGAAAACTTTCCCAGCATTACACAGATGGCAAGTAGTTACGATGAGATTCATACTCAGAGCTGTCATATTCTGAGAAGTTGCTTTTGCTAGTGTATAGCTCAGTTTTTTCACTGATCCTTTCAGGCACCGTCTTCGTAGCCCCATGTTCAGTGTAATGCTTTTATGGAGGCAGAGCAAAGAAATATACTTTTTCCTTCTGCCTGTATATGTGGTAACAGGTTCTAGGTGTGACAGTGAGCCCTTACTCTCATGTCTTGTTAATGGAAGACTTAAGACCATAACTCAACAGGTCTAGAGAGTAAAGGAGAGGGAATATAGCGTTGTGATTAAGAGCACAGACTTGGAATCAGATCAGCTTAGGATTCAGTCCTGGTTTTTGGAAGCTATGCTACCAGCATTTTAAATACTAGCAAGGTCACTCATGGTGGACAGGCTTTAGCAGAGCTTCCAGACTAAGACAGACTAGGAAGAAAGTCTTGGAGACCTACTTCTGAAAATTAGTCAGTGAAAACCTATGGATCACAACAGACCATTGTCTAACTCACTTGCTTTGGACACACCATCAGGAGGGATATCCCTGAAGGAAGTAGTTTGGTGAAGCAGAAGGCCAGCGAGGGTGAGGGAGAATCTTACTGAGATAGATTGGCACATTAACTGTAATGATGGTCTTAAACATGCTGGCAATTTTGAGGATCATGCAAGACTAGACAATATTTCATTCTGTTGTACATGAGGCTCCCATGAGTCAGAGCTGACTCAGTGGCAGCTATCTCTATCTGCGTATCTACCTACCTACCTATCTACCTGTCTTATCTTTCTACCTACTTATCTATCTACCTACCTACCTATCTATCTATCTATCTATCTGTCTGTCTGTCTGTCTGTCTGTCTGTCTGTCTGTCTGTCTGTCTGTCTGTCTGTCTGTCCACCTACCTACCTACCTATCCATCTATCTAAAATTTGGAGAAATTAATTTTCTGAAACTTCAGCACTGTCAAGCGTGAAATTAGGGTAGTAACACGGACCTTACAGGATTGTACTGAAGATAAATGATCTAATGTGAAAATAGGGCATGTCACTGTGGGTTTGAGAACATGGATTCTGGAGTCAGGCTGTCCAAGCTTACATAATTGACCTTCCATTTAATGTGACCTTAGGTAAGTTCATAAACTCTCTGTTCATTAGTTTGATTTTGTGTAAAATGGGGACCTAAACAAAAAAAAAAACTGTATTTATCTCAGGGTTATTGCATGTGTTGATTTGTAAAGTTACATTCCAAAATCATTTGACTGTTTGATTGTTTTTCAGCCACTGAAGTAGCTTTGTTGGAAGGTGAGATATCCATTTTTGTCCATGTATTGAAGAAACTTGAGGCTCACTACTGCCCAGCCACGTTATTCCATATATTATGCTGAGTGTTCTGGGTATGGTGGTAGACAGGACAGATTCCTGGGAATGCCTGGGGCACAAACTCGCTCAGGAGTACGTGGGAGCCTTTCCCAGAGGACTCCAAGAAATCCATACTTCTCAGGGCCTGAGGGTTGGCCTGAGGGCTGGCCTGAGCAAAAGTGGTAAGAACTAGGGGAATTTGCTATTGGCCACTTCTGCACCTACGGACTCTGAAGTTCTAAGGAAACAGACAGATGTGGCCCAGATTCTGAAGAAATGTCAGTAAATGATAGAGAGTTTTAATATACATTAATTCTTAATTTTTTTAAATATATAGGCCTTGTGACTCTTGTCCATGTCATGATGGTGACATGTTAAGCAGCTCTAAGTGGTATACACACGCACATTCCTTCTTCAGAAGCTTTCAAACTGAATATTGTTATCTACATTTTAAAGATGGGAAAAGAGTCTGAGAAAGATTAAGGTACTTGCCTAGGGTTGTATGAGAATTAGTTAAACCTAACCCTGGCTGACTGCAGTGGCTGCTATTACTGCCTCAGTGACCTTTGGACCTGCTGTACAGACCACACTGACCATAACGTTCAGGCCATAAACTGGGTAACAGAGGAAAGAGAGCTCAGGCTTCCATTACTCTCAATACCGCCCATCCAGGCTGAAACCCAGAACCTACTCAGCCTCTGGTTCACTGGAGACATGCATAGCCTTTCCATAACGTTCCACTAAGCAATTAAACATTGAGTCTATTTCATCAAGTCTCTCTTGGTCTATGGAGAACGCTGAATCATCAAGGGTTGGTGGGACGCTGATGCTGATGCGAACCTTAGGGGTTGTGGGTCACCCACCCACCCCATCATCAGATAACCAAGTCTTTGCATCCAAATCAGAATCAGATTATTATGAGTAAGAAGAAAATACTGCTCTGCTCTTCCAAATAAGAAACAGATTCCATGTATATAAACATGCAGGGAGCATCAAATAGAAGTACAGAAATATGTTGCATCCTTTTAACTTAAAAGAGTGGCTCTATTTCCTCTTAACTTGACGCCCCTGATATGCCTCATGCAGGTTGTTGGTTATGTTGGCCTTTGCAAAGCGGCCCATTCGGCTCAAGATGATTTGGGGGATACCCTCAGAGTCTACTATGGGGCTAAAGGACTCTTGATTGAGAAAGAAATTCTACAGGACATATTTACTATTCCTCTTGCATTCCTAATCCCAGAAAAGAGATGAAAAATGTGTGCAAAATAATCATTGTTGATCTTAGCTGCCCAGTGAGTTGGCCCCTGGCTCATGATGACCCCATACACAACAGAACGAAATGCTGCCCAGTCCTGTGCTATCCCCATAATTGGTTGCGGATCAGACCATCGTGAGCCACAGGGTTTTGATTGGCTGATTTTTAGAAGTAGGTCACCTGGTCTTTCTTCCTAGTCCATCTTAGCCTGGAAGCTCTACTGAAACCTACTCAGCATCATAGCTGACAGATGGGTTGTGGTTGTACCTAGGTACCCCGGCTGGAAATCAAACCCAAATCTCCTGCATGGAAGATGAGAGTTTACCACCGAACTACCACTGCCCCCAAAATAATCATAGAAGTTTAATATTTAAAATACATTAGCAAGCACTTGCTGAATGCCAAGGGGGAAAAAAAGTTTGACTATAAAATGTTCCCAGGAAAGAAAATTATGTGAGAGAAACAGCAACTGTGGAGACAGAATTGAAAACCTTGTTGCAGCGACCCTTCTGGTCTTGTGTCATCAAAGAAAGAGAAGCAAGGTGGAAGGGGTGTTAACAGTGAATGATTATTCTAGCATCTTCAGTTCTGATCAACTTATCAACACAGTGCATCCGACCATGTTTCAGGATCAAGGACTCTGAATAATTTTTAGTGTTTTAGTTTTAGTGTCCCAAAGAACTAGATGATTGAGAACTGAGAATTATTCCATCTTATGGTGAATGTGTATACAACCACAGGAAGGAGTATTAGGAAGTTTTTTTCTTTTCTTTTCTTTTTTGCACTCCTCCATCAGCAGCTGAAAATCTTCTTGGACTGAAGCCCTCAGCTGGACTTCTCTTGAGTACCAATTTCCAATCTTCTTAAATGCGTCTCTCAATGAATACTAATGTTCTCATAAGAAACCACCCAGAGGCCAGCAAAACCCTGACAAGAAAAATTTGCTTTGAAATGCGCCCAACATTCAGAATCTTATTTGTCATGGGAGTTGGTGAACCTGTTGACAACAGAAGATGCCATGTGGAAAGGTTTCAGGAAAACGGTTGCATCTCATCATCTAGACTTCTCCAGAGGGACTCAGATGTAGGGCATGAAATGAGTGAGTTTCCATTCTCTCTAAAGAAGGGAAAAAAAAAAAAAACCTCTTAGGCTGCAGATGAGAGTACAGTGCTTTGTCAACCCAGCCTTTGGTGATATCTCATCCAAACATTTAGCAGAGACGTTATCCTGGTAAGCCCTGATGGACACAGAAGGAAGCATGACAAAAGGTTGGAAATATTTATGAGGAACTGCCTCCTGGGAAGGATGTCACAAAAATAAGGGACTCAAGTATCTCTGATACCAGTGGGACTCTTGAATTGTGTTCATAATTTCATGGAGGTAAAAGGTGGTAAAATGGGGAAAAGCACTAGACTGGGAGCGTGTAGACCTAATATCTATTCCCTGCTCTGCTACTTACTAGCTCTGTGACTTTGGGCAAGTCACTTTTGCTCTCTTGGGGTCTTAGCTTTCTACTGTAAAAAATAAGTAAAGAATCCTTCATTTTTCAATAGTAAAGTCCATAGGTATCATTGAATTAAATTAAAAATTCACTTTCCAATTCATACTAGTCACATTTAAAGTGCTCAATAGCTACATGTGGCTAGTGGTCACCATCTTGGATAGCACAGATTATGAACCATTTCCATCCTTTCATCTGCTGAATAGTAGTGCCAGAAATGATGTGTCTGGTCTTTTGTAACTTAAAAATTATAAATCCATGTCCACATACCATCTTTGCAAGCCAGGATTTTAAAGCATGGACTCCTGGCCCTAAAACAGTAGCCCTTGTCTGTTGAGCGTGATAATGAGGGTGGCATTTGTGACAGAGTGGGAAGGTGTTTGCTGGAATTGGCATTCATCCACCAAACAGATGCAACAGGAACGCTATGGAAAATTACACTAATGGGAAGCGGGAAATAAAGCTAGATGGTCAGAAGGCACTCCTGGATTCCTAGTTCCAAACCTCCCACTTGGCCAAACCTCTGAAAGGAGCAGAAACATGAGCCTCCAGAGGACAAGGCCTTATACTCACCCATAATGAGCTAACTCAGGATAACACACAATTTAGAACCTGGTTAATGCTATATGACCTAAACTCCCAAAGAACCTACTTCCAAAGATGCTATCTTCATGGCTTCACCTTCCCAGCAAGCCATGAAGACATCCAACCCGTTGTTACTATTCCCCTGTGCCTGAGAACATGGTGCTCACAGAGCCAAATGAAGATACATTGGCTGCTTAGCTCCTATTACTTCCTTGGACACAGCTGACATTTTCTTGCTATTGTAGTGGTTAGGTTTTTAATTTTTGAGCCCAAGAGAGTTCTGAGCATAGTAGAGGGGCATTGTTGGAAGGATACGGGATCCAGGCCAAATGGAAATAATTCCTACACATTATTCATTCCAACTGAATCCACAGTTGACTCTCATTTAATCATGGCTTCATGGCCTGGAAAGCTGAGCCAATGGAAAATCTACTGCATCAACCTTTTAGTCCAAAATTTACATTGTCTGCTCAACCTATGTCAGCCCTTCCTGTAATAAGACTGGCCACTAATATTTACACAGCACTAGGAGCCCTGGTGGTTCACTGGTTGAGTGCTCGGCTGCTCACCAAAAGGTCACTGGTTGGAACTCAACAGCTGTTCCACAGGAGAAAGCTGTGACAATCTGCTTCCATAAAGATCACGGCCTTGGAAACCCTATGGGGCAGCTCTACTCTTTCCTATATGATCACTATGAGTTGGAATAGACTCAACAGCACACAGCACCAACAATAGAAGCCCTAGTGGTGCAATGGTAAAGCACTCGGCGACTAACTGAAAGGCTGACAGTTTGAACCCACCCAGGATTTTATGGGGGAAAAACCTGGTGATCTGCTTCTGTAAAGGTTACAGCCAAGAAAACCCAATGGGACAGCTCTACTCTGTCACCTGAAGTTGCTATGACTTTGAATCAACTCGACTGCACCCAGCAACAACAGTTATATACTCGTCATGCATCCAAATGCTTTGGATACATTCACTCATTAAATCTCACAATAAACTTATGAGGTTGGTACTATTATTGTCTTCTTTTTACAGTTGTGGAAACTAAAGCACAAAGACTTTAAGTGATTTCCACAAGTTCATATGACCATGAAATGATAAAAACAGATTTTGTACTCACTCTTGTTTTATTCTCCATGCTTAGTCATGATGATACATGCTGTTATTAGCTGCTGTTGAGTCAACCCCTGCCTCATGGGTACACCAGGCACACGGGAATGAAACATTGCCCAGTTCAGCACCACCCCTATGATTGATTGCAGATTGGACTGTTGTGATCCATAGGATTTTTACTGGCTGATTTTCAGAAGTGGATGGCCAGGCCTTTCTTCCCAGTCCAGCTTAGTCTGGAAGTTCTGCTGAAACCTGTTCAGTGTCATAGCAACACTCAAATCTTTCGAAATAAAATAGATTTTTAGCTTAAAACCAGCTCATAAACTCAGTGTAGAACGGTTTCCAGGACACAGATACTGGAGAGAGTGAAGAGGTTATTGCACAGAGCCATGGACAAACCATGATTCATCAATAAAATAACCCTATCCTATAGAATTTTGAAAAGCCAATGACTTATTCATTGCAAATACCTTTTTTAATAACATAAATGGCAACTATACACATAGACCTCACTGTATGGCATACACATGAATCAAATCAACTACATCTGTGGAAAGAGAGATGGAGAAACTCACTACCATCAGTCAGAACAAGGGCAGAGGCCAACTGCAGAACAGACCATTAATTGCTCCTATGCAAGTTCAAGTTGAAGTTAAAGAAAATTAGAATAAGTGCACGAGAGCCAAAGTACCACCTTGAGTGTATCCCACCTAAATTTAGAGACCATCTTAAGAAAAGATGTGATGCATTGAACACCAATGACTGAAGACCAGATGAGTTGTGGGATGATATTAAGGATATCATACACAAAGAAAAGCAAAAGGTCATTAAAAAGACAGGAAAGAAGAAGACTGAAAGGTATGTCAGAAGAGACTCTGAAGCTTGCTCTTGAATTTAGAGTTGCTAAAGTGAATGGAAGAAATGTAGAAATAAAAGACCTGAACAAAAAATTTCAAAGAGTTGCTTAAGAAGACAAAGTAAAATATTATAATGAAATGTGCCAAGACCTGGAGTTAGAAAGCCAAAAGGGAAGAACACACTCCACATTTCTCAACCTAGAAGAACTAAAGAACAAATTCAAGCTTCGAGTTGCAATGTTGAATGACACAGGAAGCAGCAAAATAAAGTGGAAGGAATATACAGAGTCAACAGTACCACAAAGAATCGGTCAACATTCAACCATTTCATGAGGTAGCATATGATCAAGAACTGATGGTACTGAAGGAAGAAATCCAAGCTGCACTTGAAGGCGTTGGCAAAAAACAAGTCTCCAGGAATTGACAGAACACCAACTGAGATGTTTCAACAGTAGATGCGACACTGAAAGTGCTCGCTCGTCTATGCCAAGAGATTTTGGAAGACAACTACCTGGCCAACTTGCTGTGTTCATGCCCATTCAAATGAAAAGTGATCAAACGGAATGCAGAAATTACTGAACAATATCATTTCTATTTTCAGTCACCTCCAATGAATAAAGAAAAGCGAAGAAGAATTGATGCCTTTGAATTACAGCGTACTGGAAGAATACTGACTATACCATGGACTGTCAGAAATGCTACCAAATCTGTCTTCGAAGAAGTAAGGCCAGAATGCTCCTTGGAAGCCAAGATGGTGAGACTTTGTTTCACATACTTTCGAAGTCTTATCAGAAGGGATCACTCCCGGAGAAGGGCATCATGCTTGGCAAAGTGAGGGTCAGTAAAAAAAAGGAAGACCCTCGATGAGCTGGATTGACACAGTGGCTACAAAACGAGCTCAAGCATAGCAAGATCATGAAGATGGCGCGAGATCAGGCAGTGTTTTGCTCTGTTATGCGTAGGGTCACTATGAGTCAGAAACTACTCGATGGCACCTAGCAACAACAACACACTTTCTTTTAAAGCAGTGATATGAGATAGTTTAATGCTTTCCCTAAGACATGGAGATCCATGAGAAGCAACGTCTTTAAAAAATGGGATTGTTTGAGAGCAGCATCTCTCATACTCACTTTGTATTAATTGCTACCTAATCATGAGTGGTAAACGCTCCTAAGGTTGTTTCCTGGAGAGACCAGCTCTGGGAAGTCTTGTACTGCCATGCCTAGTTCTCCTATTTCCAGCGTCCCCATTTCCAACACACGCACACTCACCCCTCAATTTGAGACCCAGTTAAGTTGCAGTAGCAAGGTCTGTAAACCTTTAGCATCCCATTTTCCAGGCTCTATCATCTCTGTTCATCTCTTTTTGTGCCCCACTGCCAATTCCCATTCCCTAAACGATGAACTCCTCTCTGGAGACAGAATATGCACAGTTTAGATCCAGCCCTTGCTAGGTTTGAATCTGGTTTGGGCCACTCACTTGCTCTGTCAATATGGAAAGCTTTCTGAGCCCCTGGGAATCTCATTTTCCTCATCGGTAAAATAAAGCTAGTGTTATTACTGTCTTCATAGGATCAGTGGGTGCGCATAAACTCCTGGCAAATAAATGATGTTTAAACTATCAGTTTCTTTCACTTATTTCTTCCTTTCTTATCCCTAGGGTCTGGAAAATGTTAGCCATTAATAAAAATATATATATAAATAAGTGCTGTTTACTGTGTGTCTGAATGAAAGAATGTTTGACCGGGGATGTGCTCTCAGTGAGTGGCAGTGGTTCTGAACTTGACACAGTGAAAACATCCTCTAGGTACTCCTGTTATCTAGACTCTGGTCCTTTGCTTTCCTAAGTCCTTTTTGCTGTCTTTTTATGCAGAGTGAACGCCCCAATCTGTTTTGTTCATGCCGTTATAATGACATGTCTGACTGTACGAATACATGGAATCAGACAAAGCTGTGAGCTAAGTAGCTCCACTAGCCAGGAATAGAACCAAGCCATTAAATCCATTCAATTCTTAAGGCTGTGTAGATGGCAAATTTCCTTGAAGGGACAGAAGAATAAGAAATACTGATGGGGCTCACACTCAGATGGTGGGCAAGGTGACAAGCCCCCTAGGTAATTTTTAGACCCCCTCTACCACTGTGACTACAAAAAGACTGCAAATAAAATTTAATCAAGGTCCCAGACAATATCTTTTGTTGTATGCAATGGTCATCGGTGGAGAAGGCAACTTCAAAATTGTTTAAATAATATAACTGCAGGACCGGGCAGTGTTTGTTTCTGTTGTACATGGGGTTGCTATGAGTTGGAACCTACTCGAAGGCACCTAACAATAACAATACTAGTAGCCCTGGTGCTGCAATGGTTAAGCGCTCAGCTGCTAACTGAAAGATTGGCGATTAAAACCTACAAGAGGCTCTAATGGAGAAAGACCTGGGGATCTGCCTCTGTAAAGACTACAGCCTAGGAAACCCTATGGAGCAGTTCTACTCTGTCACGTGGGGTTGTTATAAACTGCAATCGACTTGACAGCACCTAACAACAACAACATCAGGGGATAAGGATTTTTTTTTAACCCTGAGAAAATTTGGAAATAAATGAAGACATGTTTATAAGAACTATTACTATGTATTAAATATGTGCTTGATATTTTAAGAGTTTGTTCTGTTCGGGAGAATTTTGCTTTCCAGAGTAACATGTCAGTCTTATGATTCCAGTGTGTAAACGAGCAATTGATTTAGATTCGCGATTTGAGGCTAACACAGTTTCAAATCTCTATTTTTTATGAGTTTAATTTATAGATTTGAAAGCGTTATTTAGATGTTCAAGAAGATTTTCTTTACATGATCAGTTATTTGAAGTTCTAAAAAAAGTAAATTTAATACACTACACTTATAAATGGAGTTTGAAATGTTTAAGAGTTTAAAATATAATAAGTTTTTATATAAGAAAGAATGTTAGTTGAAGTCCTTTTAAAATGAGTGCTATATTTTGCTAAATTTGTAAGTACTATAAAATATTTTTAAGGGGAACTTTAAAACTTAAGAAAAAACTGGATTGTTAAATTCATTTTAATAAATTAAATGGTAATATTAAAAATCAGATAACTTCAGGGTAATCTTTTCTGTTAATTAATGCCATCTTAGGAAACAAAAAACTTCAATTTAACAGTTCACTATACCTGCTTTTTCATGTCCATTTTGCTAAATCCTCCAGAAATGAATTAAGGAGTTGGAGGGCAGCTTCCTGAAGGGCCAAGCTAAGGTGCTCTAAAGCAGCCCGGAAACAAATCAGAAAAAAATGACAGCAGTAACTAGAATTTTCATGAGTGACTTTGTCCATGACGGGGGTCTTCGTTTCTGTCTCAGTCATCTAGTGCTTCTATAATAGAAATACCACTACCACAAGTGGATGGCTTCAACAAACAGAATTTTATCCTCTCACAATCTAGGAGGCTAGAAGTCCAAGTTCAGGGCATCAGCTCCAGGGGAAGGCTTTCTCTGTCAGCTCTGGAGGAAGGTCCTTGTCATCAATCTTTCCCTGGACTAGGAGCTTCCCTGCACAGAAACGCTGGGTCCAAATACGTGCTCTGCTCCCGGTGCTGCTTTCTTGGTAGTATGAGGTCCCCAACTCTCTGTTTGCTTCCCTTTTCTTTTATCTCTTGTAAGATAAAAGGGGAGGCAGGCCATACCCCAAGGAAACCCCTTTACATTAGTTCAGGGATGTGACACGAGTGAGGGTGTTACACCCCATCCTAATCCTCTTTAACATAATCTAATTTTTTTTAATCTTGCCTTGGCAGCCCTGGTGGTGTAGTGGTTAAGTGCTATGGCTGCTAACCAAGAGGTCGGCAGTTCAAATCCACCAGGCGCTCCTTGGAAACTCTGTGTGGCAGTTCTACTCTGTCCTATAGGGTCGCTATGTGTTGGAATCGACTAGACGGCAGTGGGTTTTTGGAATCTTGCCTCATTAACCACAGGCAGAGATTAGAATTTACAACACATAGAAAAATTACATCAATCACAAAATGGAGGACAACCACACAATACTGAGAATCATAGCCTAACCAAGTTGGCGCATATTTTGGGGGGACACAATTCAACCCATGATACTTACCTTGTGCTGCCAAAACAAAGAAATATAACAAGTCAATGGATTTATGGAACAGAATTTAATTTTTTCACAGTCTAGAAAGCTGTAAGTCCAAATTCAGGGCATGACCCTAGGGAGTGGTCCTTCTTTGTCTATTTCAGTTTCTGGTAGCTGTGGCAATCCTTGGCATTCCTGGGCTTGTAAATGGATCTGCCATGTGTGTCTGTCTTCATACAACATCTCCCTCTTATGTATGTCTCTGTGTCTATTAAGGTCTTTCTTTTTTCTCAGAAGTGATTAGGTTTAGGACCCATCTTACTCTGATATGACCTCATTAACATAAAAAAAGAGAACCCTATTTCCAAACAGAGTGACACCAACAAATACAGAGGGCAGGATTTCAATACATATTTTGGGGGGACACAACTCAATCCACAAGTACAAAATATAAATGTAGCCTGGTCCTTCAGAAGTATGCAATGCCCACCAGCACAGGTTGAAGAAAGGAGGACAAAAAGCTGAAAAAGTAAAAAAGGAAAACAAAAAACAACAGCAATAGCAAAACAAAACAAAGCCAAAAAACCACCAACCTGAACTGTAGTTAACCAGATGAGTATGTTGAGCCCAAAGGTGGCTCAAACAAGCAGAAACCAAAGCATGCTTAGGTTTCTGCTTGACTGGGAGAGTTTAAATCCAGAAGACAGTGGTCGATTCTACTATGTAAATGTCAAGCAATTTCATGTGCGTTGGAAAAAAGCAAGTTAAATCAAGAACAGGACCCACAGAATAATGACCAACACTTAACCTGAATGGAAGTATTTTGAAAGGTATTTTGTGATTTTATTCATGCAATTTACTCCTGTCCATAGTGAGTGAAAATGGCCATCTGTAACCAGTCATGAGTTCCAAAACTCATAACTGAGTTACATGAAAGGAAATTCCAAATATATTGCAGCATTTTATTTATTAGAACACACAACAAAATTCTGATTTTGAATATATAGAATGATGTATGCAGTTTTACTAATAGACAACTAACCCCTCACTAATAAAGGTTAAACAACAAAAATTAAATATCATTTTCAATGGTGTACCAAGTATGGCCTGCTGGGGTGCCTGTATGTCTCAGCTTAGCCTCCTTATCTATCTAGGGGTCAAAGTTCTGCTAAAGGAAAATATGATACCCACATACATATAATAAAACACAGACTATATTCCTCGCCCCCCCCCCCCCCACGCTCCCAAAATCAAAGTTTTATTTAGTTTGGTAGCTATTCTGATGCCAGTGACATCCTGCTTTATTTCCCCTCTCTTCTAGTTAATCCTTCGGCATTTGAACCAGCCTTTAGTAATCTTTTTTTTTTTTAGTAATCTAATTTGCTACCAAAGATTACACTGTTTTAAGTCTCCCCAACAACAGATTTTTCTGTTGAATAAAGAAAAGGAAAGCTCAGAATTTTTTCCAGGTTCTTTAACACTTCCACTTTCTGAACTTTTAAAATATATTTTGGTCCTGAAAGAATACATTCATTGGAAAACACAATTTAGCAGTGTTTTTGCCCAGTGAGGTTAAGGTAGTATATTTGAGGAGTTATATTTACTGAGTTTCTCCCAGGTGCCAAGCAAGTCTGAGCCACAGCTCTTGAGTGATGGTGTTTAGTCATCTCTCTATGTGTCTTTGGTACCTGGCACCAAATTGTGCCTGGCAGAAGTTTGTTGAAATACACCAACTGACTGACTTACATGAATCACCTATTTAAGAGGGCAGACTACTGCCTATAGTACAGAGTAGTGAGTGTTATAACAGAAGTCTTCACAGAGTGTTTGGGAAAAAGCAGAGGAAATGATGAATTCTCCCTGGAATGGGAAAGTTGGTGTAGCTGGAATTCTAAGAACTTTGGGTACACTGGGGTCATATTTCTATAAGCCTTATGGAGCACTAGCAAATTTCAATGAACATTCTGGCTTCATTGGTATGCCAGTGCAAGGAAACGGAAAAGTGTGTAGGAGGAATAAATGTGAGAATGTGGAAAATAGGAAGCCAAGAATCAGGAAATAAAAAAACTATTTTGATATTAACAGGTCATGTCAGGGTAGCCCCCCGCCCCAAAAAAAAAGACTACGCATTTATGCCAAAAGATTATACAAAGGCTGATATTAGGATTGGTGCAGATTCCCAGATTCCCGGGGGATAGAGTAGGTTTAGACTGGGTGGAATTGGCCTTTTGAATTTAAAAAATGACATACAATAGAATTGTTGTTGCTGATGTTGTTGTTATTGTTAGTTGCCCTTGAGTCATCTCAGATTCACATGGGCCTGATGTATAACAGATGCAATGCTGCCCAGTCCAACAGAATGAAACATTGCCCAGTCCAGCACCATCCTCACAATCATGGCTACATTAAATCCTGTTGTTGCAGTTATTGTGTCAATCCATCTAGTTGAGGGTTCCCCTCTTTCAATACAATACTACCCATCAATTAGAAAGAACAAATTGTTAACACACCAACAACAAGGATGATGCTCAAAAGGTTGAGCTGGACCCAAAAGAGTATGCTATGTTTCCATTTGTAAGAAGTTCAACAGCAGTCAGAATTAACCCATCATATTACAAACTGTAGGAATACCTTGGGAGAATGTGATGGCTCACCAGATTGCTACTGGTCAGCTCAAAAGCTAACGCAAATTGAGTGATTTCTTTTCTTGTGGGAAGTAGAACATAGTGGGAGATGGGCAAGGCAATGGTTCTTATTAGTGTCAGCACAAATTCTTAAGGATTTTGAGGCAGAAACAAATCCATTGGTGTAGAAAATGGGTTATTATACCCTTAAGAGTGGGAACCTCTACTTTGTCTTCTGTGCTAGTTAAATATGTTTCTTAAAACATCATTAAAATAGCACTGAATTAACACTGATTTGTAGAAAAGCCATCTGAACTGTAACAGAAACTAGGTGACATTTTGGTAACAGCGGCAACAAATCAAAGGTGTTGAACCATGCTTGTCCTCTGATTCCTTACTGTTAAAACTAACTGAGCTTTAGGAGTTAGCCCTGACACCTGCCTTCCTTCCCCTCATCTAAGCCAAGCTTAGAACTTTTCAGGGAAGGAGTGTCACACCGGCCGGAGTGAGTTCTCCCCACACTCTTCCTGTTAACTCTGGTAAATCTTTCTGGTATGTGCCCGTTCACTCTGGTCCTGCCTTCAGTGAGGAATAAGACGGCTAGCCAAGAGTTCCCAGTTGAAAGTCATCATTATTGTGAAATATTTATTAACAGGATGGAAAATTATTTGCAGTGCGAAAGCTACAAAATAAGGATTCTAGCAAGAACCATGATCATCTACACTAAAAGGGAGCTGAGGGTGCTTTGGGGCAGCACTAGTAAATCAGCACTATGTGGGATTCAGGGACCCTGGTGGGGAAGTGGTTAAGAGTTCAGGCTGCTAATCAAAATGTCGGCAGTTCAAATCCACCAGCTGCTCCTTGGAAACCCTATGGGGCAGTTCTACTCTGTCCTATAGGGTCAGTATGAGTCAAAATCAACTTGACAGCACACAACAACAACATATGGGTTTCAAATGCTTATCCAGGGTATGATTTAACTATACCAGCATCAGAATCCAACCACTGCAAAGTTAAAGCTGAGCAATGAAAAGAACGTGATAAGAAGAAGGACAATGCGATTGCAGAGGATTAAAAGAACAGGACAAATGGCATACATGAAAGTTCAGCAAAATCATTTCACAAAATTTTAGAGTATAAGACGTTTGAGGATGATGAAGTCCACACCCTTTCATTTCATGGATGAAGAAAGCCTACAAGTCTTGTTTTGTCCAAGGCAGGTACAAATTCCAGGACTGGAACCTGTTTTCCAGGCCAATTTCCTTTCCATTGCACCACAGTCATTTGAATGGTGATGCTTGTTGGTGAGAGTCACAAATGAGCCCAAAGACTGGCTGGTCAGATTACTCGTGGAGCTCCCTACTCCCCTCCCTCCAAGTGTTGCCACCCATCTCCTTCAGAATTGGAGCGGTCTCTTTCAATAGAATTTTATTCATAAAAACAGGTGGTTGGCCATAGTTTGCTAATTTGATTTTTTTTTAATACTTTTAAAATTCATTGAAACAGTATTATTCATCTTGACTACTGAGTTTTTTAGCATCCCCTTAAATTTTGCATCAGAGGTGAGTGAGGCATTCGCCCTCGTTTCAGCCCTGGTCTTACTACCTCTTGGTTGGGAGGAAGAGGTGGCTGCTCCTTTGGAATAACCTTCCACCTTTCATCTGAACAGGTATAGGAATGTGAGAGGCCAGAGAAAACTTAAACCATTGGTCTCATGTCCTCAAGACAGGTCAGGATGTTGAAAGCATAAAGGGGCCCAAAGACACTGGAGGGTTATTAGTGTGAAGCTAGTTGCTCCTGAAATTTGGGGTTGAATTGAGCAGACTAAGAGCAGCCTAAACTTATTTGGGGGGTTGGAAAACTTTATACAAAATGACTAAATAAAATGAACGAAATCATGTAAGCAAAGTACTGTTCAGAGTGTCTGGTCTATGGCAACCAAAAAAAAAACCAAACCCACTGCTATGAGGCCTAAGGTAGGTAGTCAATAAATGGTGGGTTGATTATGCTGCTAATGGGGGAAATAAAGAAGTGCACGGTGAGGACATTGCTGCCTGGGCAGTGGGGAAGGGAGATGAAAGGTATAGGCTCTGGATTGTAGAGAATTTATGGAATGCCTTCACTGATAGATGAGAGACATTGATAGCTGTCACGCCAAGGCATCTGCTAAAGAGATTAAAACTAATTAGTTGGCTTTCACCATCAAGGCAGATAAACACTGCCCATGTTTACTCTCTCCATTTGCTCAGCAAACCCTTTGGTGTATGGATAGTGAAGGGATCGATTTCAGGCCAGCCCTCTGGAAACACAGCAGATTGTAGACGAGAGGATTCTACGCCAGCACAGTCTGGCTGTTATGGAATGAAGCTTTGTTGTAGCTTTGTTGTCAGTGATGAGGCCACTTCCTGAGCCGGGAGCAGAGCTGTGTCCAAGGCTACACTGTTAACAACAGCATTAAAATTTGTGGAGACTAGACAATCCTGGCGCCTTTACAACCTTCATCTCACCTCAAGGCCAGTGATTCCTCTGGGGTTGGCACTGTGACTGGACTGCAGACTTTAAGTCTGGGTCTGCCACTAGTAAATTGTTAGCATGTGTAAAATTGATGATCTGTACCTCTGACATCAGTGCCAAACAGAGCTGTTGGCTTGTTAAGACTTTTAGAGAGAATACAGCTATCATGGTTCTACAGATCTACCAAGAGGTAAATAGAAAGCTCTCCTCTTCACTTCTCCAGTGCTATCTTATCTAATTTTTCCATTTCACATTGATGGGAGCGTCTTTCTCTGACGACCAGCTGCTAATGAAGGCTAAAGTGGGGGTAAAAAAAAAGAGAGAGAGAGAGAATCTCATCACACTCTTCCCAAATCCCACCTGTACCTGCAGAAATTTTTTTTTTTTTAAGTACTTTTTCTTTGCCACTCACATCCAAATCTAATTCAATTCAACTTGGCAAGTATTTAGTAAACATTTTCAATGCATCTAGAAATTTGTTGGCTATTGTTGGGGACCAGGAGAGTCTAAGGTATAGGACTTGCTAGGGCAAGAGCATAAGAGGCTTCCTGCTAAAGAAAAATTCAGTTTGAAAGCTTCCTTTATAGCCCGCAATTGTGATGAAATGAGTAAAAGGTGTCAGGCAGCCCTGCTTCACCTGGGACTCTCAAGGGGTGCCTGTAAGTTGGTCGATATTTTGAAGTATTGCTGACAGATTTGATTACGTCATTTGCTTACCAGTGAATAAGCACTAGGATATTGATTCTCACTGACCTGACATTATGTTTTTACCTCCAATATTGCACTTACAATTAAAAAAGACAAACAAACCCATTGCCATCGAGTCAATTCCAACTAATACCGACCCTATAGGACGGACTAGAACTGCCCCATAGGGTTTCCAAGGAGCAGCTGGTGGATTCAAACTGCCAACCTTTTGGTTAGCAGCCTTAGTTCTTAACCACTGAGCCACCAGGGCACCTCACTTATAATATTGGATTGTAATTCTCTCTCCTGCTAGGCTCTGAGGATTGGAAAACCAGTACTTATCTGCATTAAGGCTGATGCATGGTACAGTGCCTGGTCTAAAGAGATGGTTGTTAAATACTAATGGAATAAGTAAAAACACAGTGAATAAATAAGTGTCAAAAATAGAAGGCTGACAAAATTATCTGGACAGTTTGGACTAAAATCTGCTTTCTTTGAGTGGTCCCCCCAAAGATGTCCCCTAAGCATGCCCATGTCCTAATTCTTGAAACCTGTGGAATATGTTACCTTACAAGATAGCAGTGACTTTACAGACATGATTAAATTAAGAATTTTGAGATGGGGAAATTATTCTGGATTATATGGGTGGGCCCAGTGTAATCTCAAGGGTCCTTAGAGAGGCAAAGATCAGGTTGAGTAATAGGAGATAAGATAACAAAAGCAAGATGCTGGAGTGATGTGAGGAAGGGGCCATGAACCAAGGAATGCAGGAGGCCTCTAGAATCTGGAAAAGGCAAGGAAAAAGATTCTCTCTTCAGAGTCTCCTGAAGGAACCAAACTGTCTAGTATCTTAATTTTAATCCCATAAGACTTATTTCAGACTCTGACCGACAGCACTGTAAGGAAATAAATTAGTGGTAATGTGTTACTGCACCAACTGGAAACAAAGACAGATTTTGGTACTTGGAGGAGAGGTGCTGCTACATGAAATACCTAAATGATGTGGGCCTGGCTTTGGAATTGGACAATGGGTAGAAACTCAAAGAATTTTTGAGGAGCATATAGAAACAATCTAGATTCCCTTGAATAGACTAGTCTCTTGGTAGAAATATGGATGTTAACAGTGCAGCCGGTGTGGCTTAGAAGGAAGTGAGGAACACGGTAGAGAAAATATATACTATTGTCTTAGAGAATATTTAAATTGTTATAAACAAATTCTGGTAGAAATATGGATGCTAAAACACTGCCACCAAAGTCTTGAAATGTTGTTGGAAAATGGAAAAAAATGGCATCCTTATTATGTATTTACAGAAAGATTAGCTGAACTGTATCCTACCCTTCTGTGGGAAGCAGAACTTGTAAACGATAAACTTGGATATTTAGCCGAGGAGATTTTCAAGCAAAGTGTTGAAGGTGTGGCCGGGTTTCTTCCTGCTTCTTGTAGTAAAATGTGAGATTAAAGATATTCGTTGAGAATGAACTGTTAAACAAAAAGGAACCAAGACTTGATGATTTGGAAAAAATTTTAGCTGTATTTTGTCAATTTGACTTTTTTTTTTTTCCTGCTTCCAATGACAACTATTTGAAAGGGAAGGTGGATAATTTAAGAAGAAATTCCCTTTTCCTAAGTTGGCCTCTCAAATCAAAGTTGGCTGTGTTAGACTGAAGTTTCCAGAGCATTCTTTCCTTGTCTGTGCAGATTTGTATGTGTGTGTGTTTGCATGCACACGTGTGTGTGTATGAGTTATGTGAAGACACCTCAAGGAAGTCAGTTCCTTTTTATGACATCCTGGTTGGATGCAGCTATGTCAGGAAATTCATATACTGGAGTCCTTCCTTAAGTTAAGACACGTCCCTGGCAAACCATTGTCAAGAGTCTATGGCACAGTGCAACACTCATGTTTTTCCCATCCAGCCACGTTTTCTCCTAGCCAAATGCACTGACAGATAGCTTCTTTTTTTTTTTTTAACTAGCCCAATGATCAGAAATCCTGCTACCTAGAGTATGTCTCAGCACATAGGAAACTTCAGGAAATGTCATTGTTGTTGATGTTTGCTCAGAAAATTAAACCCAAGTAAGAAAATTCTATTCTTGGTAAGTAAGAAACCAAAAAAAACCCATCCCATTGCCATCAAGTCGATTCCAACTCATGCCGACCCTACAGGACAGAGGAGAACTGCCCCAGAGGGTTTCCAAGGAGCAGCTTTTGGATTCGAACTGCCGACTATTTGATTAGCAGCCAAACTCTTAACCACTGCGTCACCAGGGCTCCAGTTAAGTAGCAGAAAAGCCTTTATTATTCTTCAGTCCTGAGATACTACTAATTTAAGTTGATGATTTATTAAACTTCTGTTCTTTTGATAAATTATTAAAAATACAATTCAGTCCATAAATGACCACTGCACATTTCATACTCTATATTCCAAAACACTTTTACTACTCTATTGTAAAATGCTGTAAACCACTTATAAATTTATATAAAACATATTTAGTTTCTTCTGAGAGCGATGACACATAAAAATGACAATAACTGACTAATATTAATATCTAAGATACTAGGCTTCGTTCAGTCTCCTAGACTCGTGGGGCATTTAATGAATACTTGATAAATAATAGACGGGTTTATGATCAAGAATTAAGGATTCTGTCAGGGAGTGGATAGATGTAGAAAAGAAATTAGGCTTTCAGTCCTTCTCCTTCTCCTAGAAATATTTTCAGAGTGCTTTCTGTCCTTTCTTTTCTTCATCTTCAATATTCACGTGCTTATTCATTTTTTCTAGCTAATTCCAAGCATTGTAGAATGCAATTGACCATTAAATAAGGCTTACTAACATGATAAAATGCAGATTTGTAATTCATTCTTTGGATTACTCCAGAGATGATACCATGGAAAATGGTCCTCTAACTTCTTCATTTTTCTGTTTGCTTTTTTGGTTTGCTTGTTTTGCAATGACACAGGCTTGCTGCCGTATGAGTTTTGGGATGCAAATGTGTTCTACTTTGCTTAAGTCTCTATCTTGGATGTTGCAAGTAAATTATTCTCTGCATTTCCCAAAAAGAATTATGGACTAATCTAGCTGATTTTGAAGTAGAATCCAACAACAATGTTTGCTGTTTCCTCCCCCTCAAGAACACCCTATGCTTCTAATGAGTAGTCTAAGTATTTATTCCTACAAGAAAAATCTTCTTCACCTGGCTCTTACTGCTACCTAGAAATGGACTAGAAAGGGGCGAGCTTACAGGTGTGGGCCAGGAAGGACATGAAGGCAGCACTAGCAGCGATGCGTGGCGGTGTCAGCTGCTCTGTTGGATGTCAGAAGTCTTGGCAGATGGTTTCTGCCCATCACTCTCAGGCATTTCTCCAGAGTCATGCATTCAGAGCAGACCGTATTTGGCATTACATTTGTTGTTGTTAGGTGCCATTAAGCTGGTTCTGACTCACAGCAACCCTATGTACAACAGAATGAAATGCTGCCTGATCCTGAGCCATCCTCACAATTATTGCCACTCTTGAGCCCATTGCTGCAGCCACTGTGTCAATCCATCTCCTTGAGGGTCTTCCTCTTTTTTGCTAACTCTCCACCTTACCAAGCATGAGGTCCATTACGTTACATATCGGGCGGTAAATACTTACTTTCATGATTATAAAATGTAGGCAATGAAACTTCCAAACCCTTATTTAGTGGGGTGGTCATTCAACGGGGACAGAGATGAGAGAAATACTCTAGAAAAAATAGCTCTAGAAAAAAGATAATAATATCTTCAAAAACAAAACAAAATCATTGCTGGTGAGTCAATTCCAACTCACAACGACCCTATAAGGCAGGGTAGAACTGCCACAGAAGGTTTCCAAGGAGTAGCTGCTGGATTCAAATTGCCGACCTTTTGGTTAGCAGGCGAGCTCTTATCAGTAGATACTAACGCACGCCTATTTTTTTCTTAAATTAAATACAAAATGAGATAGGTGCCAAATTAGAAAAATATATACCAAAACCTTATACTTAAGCCTGAGAAAAATGTCTTAAATGAAATTATAAGGAAAATAGTTAAAACAGTAAGATGATGATATTTAATCCAAGGACAATAGAAAAGCATCAGTGAAAAAGTTATAGAAGTTCAAAGATCAATGGCACATTACATACAGTGGCAGTCATTTTAAGTAAGTGCCGGAGTGGCCTAACCCAATTCCTGTGTTCCAGTAAATGAACCATTAGCTAAAGTAGAATCATTATTTACTAATTTGCCAATCATTGGAATACCTTAGCCAGTTGATAGAATTTAGAGAAACATAAAGCAAAGCATTATGCAGCTATCAAATGATTGTTAGCAAATTCCACTGCGGATCTCTAAAATGAGGCCAACATAAAGTAAAAAATGTCTTCTAATTGGATTTTAAAAGAACTAGGGTTTTTTTTTAGGGGCAGCCACTTCCAATAAGGGTGTGGCAAGTCACAAGAGACAATTGCTTCCATCCAAACGAAAACAAGCTGGATAAGCTACAAAATCATAGTTTTTTTCTCCAAACATGTGAGAGATCTGAGGATGCAAAGAATCCTAAATGAACTAACTTCCAGAATATGACAACACATCCTTGGGAGCAGAGCAACCCATGACCATTTCTATCTTTTCGGAGCAGTCAAAGGAGGAGGAATCTCCCCTAAGGATAAAGAGAAACAAGAAAAAGTTTTAATAAATTTTTAACAGTTGTTGGGTGCTATCATGGATTAGAATCCTAAGAAGTCCCAACCACGAAGCAAGTCAGCATTCACACACTAAATATTCGCCCCGGAGTTTCACTAAATGCATGGGATTGTTTGCTGAAGGCTAAGTACAGGTAAGAGAGCTTAGACAAATCTTTCTTTGGCAAGTCAGGCCTTTACCAACTGCTCTGTACTTGGCTTTCAAAGGCTAGGGATAGGGCAACTGGATAGATCCTTCTAGGCTCAGAAAGGCAGCGAAAGCAAAGAAAGCTCTCCAGCAACACAGAGAAAACGACAAAGAACTAGACTGTAAATAAGAGTGAAATCATAAGTGGTTTTGAAAGTTGGCAGTGGGGCTATAAAACATAAAGAGATGTCTGGAATCTCAAAGGTGCTCAGACACCAACCCCTGCTAAAATGAAAGTCCATATGCTTTTATTAAAACACTCTATGCCAATGGTGAATTGAATCTAACGTAAGTTTCAACAAAACCCAGACCTATCTCAGTTACAGGTTAAATTAACCTAGCCCTCAATGCAGCAGCCTTACAGAAGAAGGTACAAACCTTTTGAGGGGGAATAAATACTATTTACTTCAACTTCTACACATACTCAAAGTGCATCATAAAATCAGAGATTATGAGACACAAAAAGAAGCATGAAGATGTGACCACGGTCAAGAGAAGATACTTCCAATATAAATAGCCCCAGGGACGTCCAAGATGTTGGAGTTGTCAGAGTTTATTAAATAACCATTATGAATACATAAACAGGCCTATCATAAAAGGTAAAAAAAAAATGCATGAATAGGTAGGGAATTTCAGCAGGTAGGTGAAAACTATAACATGAGCCAAATAAAAATGTTAGTAGTAAAAATATGATACTAGAAATGAATAATTCATTTAATGGAATCAACAGAAGATTGGACCCAGCAAAGAAAAGAATTAGCGAACTCGACTAGTTTGTTCAAACTGGAACAAGAGGAAAACAAAAATCTGCAAAGAAAACAAAAGAGTGAGATCTGTGAGACAATTAAAAAGTCTACACATGAATAACTGGAGAAGCTGAAGAGAGAGAGAATGAACAAAAGAGTTTGGAGAGACGATGCCTGAGAGTTTACCAAATCTGATTAAAAAAAAAACATAAGGAAAACCTACATATCCAAGAAACAACCTCAAGAAAAACTTAAGCAAGAGAATTAAAAAGAAAGCCACACTAAGTCACACCAGCCCAACCAGTTGTTGTTTAGTCAATTTTAACTCACGGCAACCCCGTGTGTGTCAGAGGAGAACTATACTTCCTAGGCTTTTCAATGGCTGATTTTTCAGAAGTAGATCTCCAGACCTTTCTTCCAAGGCACCTCTAGGCTGACTTGAACCTCCAACCTTTCTGTTTACAGCCAAATATGTTAACAGTTTTCACCACCCAGGACTTCACACGAAGTCATTACCGTTGTCAAACCACAGAAGATCAAAGATAAAGTGAATCAGAAAATATCATAAAAAATAGCCAGAGAAAAATATTTATTACATACAGAGACCATAAATAAGAATGATGGGGAGGAGGGGGCCAAGATGGCAGACTAGGTAGACGCTACCTCAGATCCCTCTTGCAACAAAGACTCGGAAAAATAAGTGAATCGATCACATACACGACAATCTACTAACCCTGACCAACAAACACAGATTTAAAGAGCTGACCTGAGTGACAGAGATGGAGAAAAAACAACTACGGGGAAGTAGCAACTGTTTTCAGAGCCTGGAGCCAGCATCCCAGTCAGGAAACCTTGGTGCTGGGCTTTGGACTGGGTGCAGGGGAGCTGAGCACGGCATACTGAGACGGCGCAAACATGGGGCGCAGTCATAACCCCCTCAACTGACCCCGGGAGGGGGCCCAGCCAGTCCGCGCGGGCGGTGCTGCGACGCGGCTGGCGGGAGGAGAAGTCCCCGGGAGGCAGCAACTGATTTTGGAGCCGGGAGTGCAGCATCCCAGCCGGGGAACCTTGACGCTGGGCTTTGGACTGGCAGCGGAGGAACTGACTGCGGCTTCTTCAAGCTTGACCCTCGGGGGCAATCTCTACCCAGCCAGCACACATAGGAGACATGCCCCTTGGGAATCTCAGATAAAATAATCATCCCAAGCAAGATAAATACCTTTGTCTATATTCCGGGGTGCTACTCTCTCCTGTTTTTCTGAACCCTCCCTTCCCCTTCCCAGGCGGCTTCATTAACATTGGAATTTCCTGAGCCAGAGGGAGAACTGCTCAGCAGATTTTCTTTTCCTTTTTTTTTTTTTTTGGTCTTTTCCTAACCCATTCTTCTGGCCTGAGAGAAGCAACCACAAAAAACCCAGGGACCAAAAATCCTTCCCTAATTGGACTAAAAACACAGAACCAGCTCCAGCCAAGCATATGTGATCCACAGTCTCGGGCTTTCATCCCTACAGGGAACAAGGTGGCTATTATAATGCAAAGGCATTTCTGATAGGGATCTGACTGCATTTGTTCTAGCGGATTTACTGGAAAGACAAGTTTCCTAGGTCTGCTATCTCTGAGTATTCAACAGAGCCCCCACTGACCCACAACAGGGAACTGAGGGCTGAAGCTCCCCCCAGACCACCTAGCCTCCTGCCTTAGGGGACTAAGGAGGGTGACACCTACCAATCTGTAGAGGTACTTGCATTGGGGGCCTAAGGTACAGCTGCAGAGCCCACCCACCAAGCTACTTTAGGAATAGAGACACACCTACCTCACTGGCACTTGGGGGAAGCCTGTCAGCATCCTGCCCCCCCGGAGTGTGAACCCCAGCTGCTACTAGAATCTGGGGCACACAACTATCACCACTACTTCTCTAGGTGGATAGGTGACAGTGTGCATCACACACTTGATGACCCAAAATCAGATTCTACTCAAGAATAGTGAATGGACTCAGGCATATATATCTGGTAACAGCCCAAACAAGCTGGTACTAGGTCATAAGTGAGTCAAGGGCTACAACAATAAAGACAGCGCAATCTAGTAGCCCATGTACGTATATTGAAAGAAAACAAAACAAGATAAGACTCAGTGAGCAAATATAGAATAAATCACTACAATATCTTAGTGATGGCTCGGAGACAGCAGTCGATATCAAACCACATAAAGAAGCAGACCGTGACTGCCTCTACAACCCCCAAAACTAAAGAATCAAGATCTTTCCCAAACGAAGATACAATCCTGGAATTACCAGATACAGAATATAAAAAACTAATTTACAGAATGCTTCAAGACATCAGGGATGACCTCAGAAATGAAATAAGGCAAGCTACAGAAAAAGCCAAGGAACACACTGATAAAACAGTTGAAGAACTCAAAAAGATTATTCAAGAACATAGTGGAAAAATTAATAAGTTGCAAGAATCCATAGAGAGACAGCATTCAGAAATCCAATAAAATTACAGAATTAGACAATGCAATAGGAAGTCAGAGGAACAGACTCGAGCAATTAGAATGCAGACTGGGAAATCTGGAGGACCAGGGAATTAACACCAATATACCTGAAAAAAAAATCAGATAAAAGAATTTTTAAAAAATGAAGAAACCCTAAAAATCATGTGGGACTCTATCAAGAAGGATAACTTGCGTGTGATTGGAGTCCCAGAACAGGGAGGGAGGACAGAAAACACAGAGAGAATAGTTGAAGATCTGCTGACAGAAAACTTCCCTGACATCATGAAAGACGAAAGGATATCTACCCAAGATGCTCATCGAACCCCATTTAAGATTGATCCAAAAAGAAAAACACCAAGACATATTATCATCAAACTTGCCAAAACCAAAGATAAAGAGAAAATTTTAAAAGCATCCAGGGAGAAAAGAAAGGTCTCCTACAAGGGAGAATCAATAAGAATAAGTTCAGACTACTCAGCAGAAACCTCGCAGGCAAGAAGGCAATGGGATGACATATACAGAGCACTGAAGGAGAAAAACGGCCAGCCAAGGATCATATGTCCAGCAAAACTCTCTCTGAAATACGAAGGCGAAATTAAGATATTTACAGATAAACACAGGTTTAGAGAATTTGCAAAAACCAAACCAAAGCTACAAGAAATACTACAGGAAATTGTTTGGTCAGAAAACCAATAATATCAGATACCAGCACAATACAAGGTCACAGAACAGAGCATCCTGATATCAACTCAAATAGGGAAATCACAAAAACAAATTGAGATTAATTTAAAAAAAAAAAAACACTCAAAACAGGGAATCATTGAAGTCAATATGTAAAAGATCACAATAATCAAAAAGAGGGACTAAATACAGGTGGCATAGAACTGCCATATGGAGAGGGATACAAGGTGATATAGGACAATACAAGTTAGGTTTTTACTTAGAAAAAAAGGGGTAAATATTAAGGTAAACACAAAGAGGTATAACAACTCCGTAACTCAAAATAAAAACCAAGAAAAATGTAACAACTCAGCAAACATAAAGTCAAATACTATGAAAATGAGGAACACACAATTTACAAAGAAAAACATCTCAATACAAAAAAAGTAAGTGGAAAAATGAAATTGTCAACAACACACATAGAAAGGCATCAAAATGCAGCACTAAACACATACTTATCTATAATTACACTGAATGTAAATGGACTAAACGCACCAATAAAGAGACAGAGAGTCTCAGAGTGGATAAAGAAACACGATCCGTCTATATGCTGCCTACAAGAGACACACCTTAGACTTAGAGACACAAACAAACTAAAACTCAAAGGATGGAATAAAATATATCAAGCAAACAATAAGCAAAAAAGAAGAGGAGTAGCAATATTAATTTCTGACAAAATAGACTTTAAAGTTAAATCCACCACAAAGGATAAAGAAGGACACTACATAATGATAAAAGGGACAATTGACCAGGAAGATATAACCATATTAAATATTTATGCACCCAATGTCATTGGCTGCAAGATACATAAAACAAATTTTAACAGAACTGAAAAGTGAGATAGACACCTCCACAATTATAGTAGGAGACTTCAACATACCACTTTCGGAGAAGGACAGGACATCCAGTAAGAAGCTCAATAGAGACATGGAAGACCTAATTACTACAATCAACCAACCTGACCTCATAGACTGATACAGAACACTCCACCCAACAGCTGCAAGGTATACTTTTTTTTCTAGTGCACATGGAACATTCTCTAGAATAGACCACATATTAGGTCATAAAACAAACCTTTGCAGAATCCAAAACATCGAAATATTACAAAGCATCTTCTCAGACCACAAGGCCATAAAAGTGGAAATCAATAACAGAAAAATTAGGGAAAAGAAATCAAATACTTGGAAACTGAACAATACCCTCCTGAAAAAAGACTGGGTTATAGAAGACATTAAGGAGGGAATAAAGAAATTCATAGAATGCAACGAGAATGAAAATACTTCCTATCAAAACCTCTGGGACACAGCAAAAGCAGTGCTCAGAGCCCAATTTATATTGGTAAATGCACACATACAAAAAGAAGAAAGAGCCAAAATCAGAGAACTGTCCCTACAACTTGAACAAATAGAAAGTGAGCAACAAAAGAATCCATTAGGCACCAGAAGAAAACAAATAATAAAAATTAGAGCTGAACTAAAAGAATTAGAGAACAGAAAAACAATTGAAAGAATTAACAAAGCCAAAAGCTGGTTCTTTGAAAAAATTAACAAAATTGATAAACCATTGGCCAGACTGACTAAAGAAATTCACGAAAGGAAACAAATAACCTGAATAAGAAACGAGATGAGCCAGATCACAACAGACCCAACTGAAATTAAAAGAATCATATCAGATTATTACGAAAAATTGTACTCTAACAAATTTGCAAACCTAGAAGAAATGGATGAATTCCTAGAAAAACACTACCTACTTAAACTAACACAATCAGAAGTAGAACAACTAAATAGACCCATAACAAAAAAAGAGATTGAAACGGTAATCAAAAAACTCCCAACAAAAAAAAGCCCTGGCCCAGGTGGCTTTACTGCAGAGTTCTACCAAACTTTCAGAGAAGAGTTAACACCACTACTACTAAAGGTATTTCAAAGCATAGAAAATGACGGAATACTACCTAACTCATTCTATGAAGCCACCATTTCCCTGATACCAAAACCAGGTAAAGACATCACAAAAAAAGAAAATTACAGACCTATATCCCTCATGAACATAGACGCAAAAATCCTCAACAAAATTCTAGCCAATAGAATTCAACAACATATCAAAAAAATAGTCCACCATGACCAAGTGGGATTTATACCAGGTAGCCTGTTGATGCAAGGCTGGTTTAATATTAGAAAAACCATTAATGTAATCCACCATATAAATAAAACAAAAGACAAAAACCACATGATCTTATCAATTGATGCAGAAAAGGCATTTGACAAAGTCCAACACCCATTTATGATAAAAACTCTCACCAAAATAGGAATTGAAGGAAAATTCCTCAACATAATAAAGGGCATCTATACAAAGCCAACAGCCAACATCACTCTAAATGGAGAGAGCCTGAAAGCATTTCCCTTGAGAACGGGAACCAGACAAGGATGCCCTTTATCAGCGCTCTTATTCAACATTGTGCTAGAGGTCCTAGCCAGAGCAATTAGGCTAGACAAAGAAATGAAGGGCATCCGGATTGGCAAGGAGGAAGTAAAATTATCTCTATTTGCAGATGACATGATCTTATACACAGAAAACCCTAAGGAATCCTCCAGAAAACTACTGAAACTAATAGAAGAGTTTGGCAGAGTCTCAGGTTATAAAATAAACATACAAAAATCACTTGGATTCCTCTACATCAACAAAAAGAACATTGAAGAGGAAATCACCAAATCAATACCATTCACAGTAGCCCCCAAGAAGATAAAATACTTAGGAATAAATCTTACCAAAGATGTAAAAGACCTATACAAAGAAAACTACAAAGTACTACCACAAGAAACAAAAAACGACCTACTTAAGTGGAAAAACATACCTTGCTCATGGATAGGAAGACTTAACATAGTAAAAACGTCTATTCTACCAAAAGCCATCTATACATACAATGCACTTCCGATCCAAATTCCAATGTCGTTTTTTAATGTGATGGAAAAACAAATCACCAACTTCATATGGAAGGGAAAGAAGCCCCGGATAAGTAAAGCATTACTGAAAAAGAAGAAAGTGGGAGGCCTCACTCTACTGATTTCAGAACATATTCTACAGCCACAGTAGTCAAAACAGCCTGGTACTGGTACAACAACAGGCACATAGACCAGTGGAACAGAATTGAGAACCCAGATATAAATCCATCCACATATGAGCAGCTGATATTTGATAAAGGCCCAGTATCAATTAATTGGGGAAAAGATAGTCTTTTTAACAAATGGTGCTGCCATAACTGGATATCCATTTGCAAAAAAATGAAACAGGACCCATACCTCACACCATGCACAAAAACTAACTCCAAGTGGATCAAAGACCTAAACATAAAGACTAAAACGATAAAGATCATGGAAGAAAAAATAGGGACAACATTAGGAGCCCTAATACAAGGCATAAACAGAATACAAAACATTACCAAAAATGACGAAGAGAAACCAGATAACTGGGAGCTCCTAAAAATCAAACACCTATGCTCATCTAAAGACTTCACCAAAAGAGTAAAAAGACCACCTACAGACTGGGAAAGAATTTTCAGCTATGACATCTCCGACCAGCGCCTGATCTCTAAAATCTATATGGTTCTGTCAAAGCTCAACCACAAAAAGACAAACAACCCAATCAAGAAGTGGGCAAAGGATATGAACACACACTTCACGAAAGAAGATATTCAGGCAGCTAACAGATACATGAGAAAATGCTCTCGATCATTAGCCATTAGAGAAATGCAAATTAAAACTATGATGAGATTCCATCTCACTCCAACAAGGCTGGCATTAATCCAAAAAACACAAAAGAATAAATGTTGGAGAGGCTGCGGAGAGATTGGAACTCTTATACACTGCTGGTGAGAATGTAAAATGGTACAACTACTTTGGAAATCTATCTGGTGTTATCTTAAACAGTTAGAAATAGAACTACCATACAACCCAGAAATCCCACTCCTCGGAATATACTCTAGAGAAATAAGAGCCTTCACACAAACAGATATATGCACACCCATGTTTATTGCAGCTCTGTTTACAATAGCAAAAAGCTGGAAGCAACCAAGGTGTCCATCAACGGATGAATGGTTAAATAAATTGTGGTATATTCGCACAATGGAATACTACGCATCAATAAAGAACAGTGACGAATCTGTGAAACATTTCATAACATGGAGGAACCTGGAAGACATTAGGCTGAGTGAAATTAGTCAGAAGCAAAAGGACAAATATTGTATAAGAGAACTATTATAAGATCTTGAGAAATAGTATAAACTGAGAAGAACACATACTTTTGTGGTTGCAAGTGGGGGAGGGAGGGAGGGTGGGAGAGGGTTTTTTACTGATTAGTTAGTAGATAAGAACTATGTTAGGTGAAGGGAAGGACAATACTCAATACATGGAAAAAAAAAGAAAAATATACATGGAAGGTCAGCTCAACTGGACTGGACCAACAGCAAAGAAGTTTCCGGGATAAACTGAATGCTTCAAAGGTCAGCAGACCAAGAGCGGGGGTTTGGGGACCATGGTTTAAGGGGACTTCTAAGTCAATTGGCAAAATAATTCTATTATGAAAACATTCTGCATCCCACTTTGAACTGTGGCGTCTGGGGTCTTAAATGCTAACAAGTGGCCATCTAAGATGAATCAATTGGTCTCAACCCACCTGGATCAAAGGAGAATGAAGAACACCAAGGTCACACGATAGCTATGAGCCCAAGAGACAGAAAGGGCCACATGAACCAGAGACTTACATCATCCTGAGACCAGAAGAACTAGTTGGTGCCCGGCCACAACCGATGACTGCCCTGACAGGGAGCACAACAGAGAACCCCTGAGGGAACAGGAGACCAGTGGGATGCAGACCCCAAATTCTCACAAAAAGACCATACTTAATGGTCTGACTGAGACTAGAGGAATCCCGGCGGTCATGGTCCCCAAACCTTCTGTTGTCCCAGGACAGGAACCATTCCCGAAGACAACTCATCAGACATGAAAGGGACTGGACAGTGGGTAGGAGAGAGATGCTGATGAAGAGTGAGCTATCTGTATCAGGTGGACACTTGAGACTGTGTTGGCATCTCTTGTCTGGAGGGGGGATGGGAGGGTAGAGAGGGTTGGAAGCTGGCAAAATTGTCACGAAAGGAGAGACTGGAAGGGCTGACTCATTAGGGGGAGAGCAAGTGGGAGTATGGAGTAAGGTGTATATAAACTTATATGTGACAGACTGACTTGATTTGTAAACGTTCACTCGAAGCTCAATAAAAATAAAAATAAATAAATAAATAAAAGTTCTAATCCCCCCACCAAAAAAAAAAAAGTAAGAACTCTTAGAAAAACCAATTTATAAGCACAGATGCAAAAAGACAATTTAAAAATCAATATTAAAGTCCAGCAGCATATTAGTGGTTTACAGCCCAGTCTCTGGACTATGACTTCCTGCATTCATAACCCTGTTCTACCATGAACTAGCTGAGTGATCTGGGGCAAATCACTTTAACTTCTATATGCCTCAACATTCTTATTTTAAATTGGGGATAGTAATGTTGTTATTTGCCATCCAATTGCCTCTGACTCATGGTGACTTTCTGTATAACAGAATGTAATGTTGCCCAGTCCAGTGCCATCTTCATGATCATTGGTATGTTTAAGCCCATTGTTGTGGCTATAATGTCAATCCATCTCATTGAGGGTTTCCCTCATTTTTGTTCATCCTCTACTTTATCTAACATTAACTGCATCTGCATAATAATTTTAATGAGAATTAAATGAGTTAATATATATATTATATATATATAATATATATATATTATATATATACCCATTAGCAGAGTATATATATACCCTCAAGGACAGAGTAGAGCTGCCCCATAGGGTTTCCAAGGAGTGTCTGGTGGATTCAAACTGCCAACCTTTTGGTTGGCAGCCATAGCTCTTAACCACTATGCCATCAGGGTTTCCATATATATTCCATATATATTCCATATATATATATATATATATATACACGCACACATATATGTATATATAACACCACCAGGGTTTCCATATATATACCACTTCATTGAGGGTCTTCCTCTTTTCCACTCACCCTGTCCTTCTCCAGGGACTGATCCCTCCTGACGACATGTCCAAAGTATGTAAGACCCAGTCCCGCCATCCTTGCTTCTAAGGAGCATTCTGGTTGTACTTCTTCCAAGACAGATTTGTTCATTCTTTTGACAGTCCATGGTATATTCAATATTCTTGGCCAACACCACGATTCAAAGGCGTCAGTTCTTCTTTGTTCTTCCTTATTTATTGCCCAGCTTTCATATGCATAAGATGCGATTGAAAATACCGTGGCTTGGGTCAGGTGCACCCTAGTCTTCAAGATGATATCTTTGCTTTTCAACACTTTAAAGAGGTCCTTTACAGCAGATTTACCCAGTGTTTGAGTTTTTGACTGCTGCTTCCATGGCTGTTGATTGTGGACCCAAGTAAAATGAAATCCTTGACAACTTCAATCTTTGCTCCGTTTATCATGATGTTGCTCATTGGTCCAGTTGTAAGGATTTTTGTTAAATTTATAGCAAATTTGATTAGAAGACTCAATAAAGACGTGCAATTTTGTGAAAAAAAAAAAAGAATGATGGCTTACTTCTAATCAGAAATAATGCAGTCCAGATATATCCTATTCTTCTAAAAATGCTGACAGAAAAAAAAAAGTCAGCCCAAACTTCGATATTTGTAAAAAAAAAAAAAAAAAAGAACTAAACCAAGAAGATGAAATTAAAACAATTAAAAATAAATGAAAGCTGAGGGAATCATCAACAAAAAACATACATGACAGAAACATTAAAAGAGGTTCTTCAGGCTAAAAGGAAATGATAGCAGGTGATGTTTGCATCTTCAAGAGGTGATAAAGAGCACCATAAAGTGAACTTTTCATCGTATATTTGATTTCTCTAAAACATCATTGATTCTTTAAAGAAAATAGTAGCAATATATTGTGAGGTTTATAGTATATGTAGCAGTAAACGTAAGGCAGAGAGAACACAAAGAAGAGGAAGTTAATGGAATTGGACTGCTGTAAAATGCCCAAATTGTTTTGGAAATAGTACAATGTTACTCAAAGAAAGGCAGTCTTAAGTTAAACACACATGCTGTAATCTCTACGACAATCGCAAAATAAACCACCCAAAGATGCATAACTTAAAAATCAATAGAAAATAAAACAAAGAATACTAACAAAAAATTCTTGTAAATCCATAAAATTTTTTATGCAATCCAAAAAACAGCAAGAAAAGAGGGGCATAGTAACAAAGAATATATGAGACTAAAAACAAAAAATATTCAGATGGTAGACCTAACCCCAACCATGCAAATAATTGTACTGAATATAAGTGGACTGAGCACTCCAATTAAATCCATGTCATACTAACCAAACCCATTGCTGTTGAGTCGATTCCAACTCATAGCAACCCTATAGGACAGAGTAGAACAGTCCCATAGGATTTCCAAGGAGTTGCTGGTGAATTCCAACTGCAGACCTTCTGGTTAGCAGGCAAGCTCTTAACCACTGTGCCTCTAGGGCTCTATGTTGACTGGAATTAGCAAGTGAGAATTAACTAAAAATACAGAAGGAAATTTTATAGGGTGATGAAAATGTTCTATGCCCTGTTTGAGGTAGTCATTACACAATGTATTATACGCTGTTTGGGGTGCTGTCAGAATCATGAGTACTTAGGATATGCATGTACTCTTATATAAAGTTTAACTCAATAAAAATGTAAATTAAACAGTCCTGGAGAATAATTATTTTTAAAAGAGAAGACTTGAGTTAATTGGAGAAGTTTTTAGTTTTTGTTTTTTCTTGGCTAGGTTTGTTTTGTTTCTTGTATTTTAAAGGCACTCTTCCATGGAACATAAAATTAGATAAAAAATTAAAATTCTTCACCTGGAATGTTCTGGGAGAAGTTATTTAATGTTTGAAGTAATTTGTCCAATACAGGACAGACAGCAAATATGAAAGTTCATGTAACAATCTTCTGGTTATAAAGATATAAATAATTCCAAACATCTGTAACACTTCAAAGTAATTCATGAAACAATGTGTTAACATTCTGCCTCAAATTACAGGAGCAAAATGAGCCAACTACCAACTAAACCAGACAGATGATAAATTTCATTTTGGAAAATATGGAAAAACTGCATGACCATCATGGAAAATAATGACTTAATCAGCCACAGGATTGAAAAGATTCAGAGAAAGAATTCTTTGGGAACAATGTTTGGAGGGAAAATTAATCTGAAAACACAGCCAGGCTGCCCCTCAGTCCTAAAATAGATCTCAATTTGAAGAAGAAAATAGTCTCTTTTGCCAGTATCGTATCTAAGATATTCGGGGCACAAAGCACAAAGCTGAAAATATGAAAAAGGAGCTTGGCTCCCGACCTTTCATATTTTCAATAGGAAACCTTTTTTTCTTCTGGTAGCCAGCAAAATAAAGGCCATCTATATATCTAGTATGTAACCGATGACATGAAATAAATGCAGATATATGTGATGAAAACATTATTGCTGTCAGCTACAACTTTGATGTGTTTTATGTAGGTGTGGGTCATAAACAATCTGTATCTTTTCCAGGTAAACTGTTTGCCTCTCAACCTCAAAAGTAGTGTAGATTTTGAACTAATTCTCTGTTGTGTAGGTTATGTACGGTCCAATATCGGAGTAGTATTTTACTTCTCTCCTCTGGTTTCATTTGACCCTTAGAACACACCTCTGTTTGTAAGAGGAGTTTCTGGGGATTTCACTTAAAAATAAAGTCAATGTTGGGATCAGCAACATCTCTGATTTTAAATATCATTTTTCTGCAAATGAAGATGAGGTCCAGTTAAGAAAAGAGAATTTACTATGAGGTTGTTTAAAATTCATTTTCACATACTCTTGGGGAAAATCTCATGGAAAATAATTGAAATCAGTCTTTTTTCATGAAAACTAAGTAGACTCATTAGGATTCCTGTGCAAAGATTATCTGTTTATTTTTTCAAAATACACAAGATAAAGAAGTCTATCTTCTGTTCTTATGGTTCTTAACTATCTGTGGTATCCAAATACCGTATTTTTATACAAATAAGGCACCCCTTCTACACTTGTTTGCCAACCACACCCTCCCCCCTTGAGGTATTTTTGTAAGTGCACTCTGCTAATTCTTTTTTTTTTTTTTTTTTTGCAGCAACATGTAAAATAAATTGGCATAGCAGTGCTTATGAAAATACCTTGTGGGGGGAAGGCATAGTTGGCAAACAAACGTAGAAGGCGCCCCTTATTTGCATAAAAATACAGCTTGTCGTAAACCATGCAGCATACTTGAGAAATTAGTAACTCACTGTAGCAGATGCTTTAGCGCCCCTCCCCAAACTCCTGGCCTTTCCCATCCAGGGCACACCTGCCAGACCTCCAGCTGCATCCCTACCTACTTGAAGTCTTTTTTCCAGCTCTTGGAGTTCATTTTGCTGCCTACATGGCAGGCTGGAAGTGCCAGGGAATTAATGCTCCTCTGTTGGTTTTTTTGTGGGTTGTCCCTTTCCACCAATGAAAGATTGGAGTTGATGTATGAATACCCCAGCTCCCTCACTCCTAAAGAGGGATAACTCTGAGGTGTGTTCTACTCTGGCTCCCATATTCCCCAAAGGGTTAAGTTCCAATTGGTCACAGGGGCATTTGGATTTATATTGAACTGTTTATTGGCTGTTTTCCTCCCTTGTCGCATTTCTTCCCTCCCCTCCTCATGTTCTCTGAGATCACCTCCCAAATAGGCTTCTTGTTTTTTAATTCCTTTCTCAGGTTCAGTTTCTGGAGTACCCAAACAAAGACATTATGGAGCTATTGCTCATCTACCGTTTGATAGTTGAGAGATTTAATTTTCACAAATGGAGCCTTCAGGAGTTCTTGACTTCAATTACACAATTGAAGTGGCTGAGCCAAAATACCTTAACCAATGAAAATATGTTAGAAAAGGTCTGTGACAGAGCATATTTAATACAAAAGCAGCCTACTATTCACAGGTAGCCTTTTCACTGAGGCACCTCAAATGCTGTTCTCTTTATATCTTTATTCGGTGGCCCATTGTTGCTTTCAGAGAATAATTCTCTCATCTCCTGCCTTGAAAGTATAAGCTTTGACATTGACATTCTGAGGGCCGAAGGGAAGGGTTGCTGAGGATCTCATAATTTAATGTAATCTCCCTGTTTTAATTCTGGTGCTTCACCTTCGACCTTACCTATGTGTGTGCCCCAGAGCCTTGAGACTGTATGTTTCCATTTTTCCAGACAATAAACCTCCACTTTCTTTCATGGATGGGAGAGATATAGCTGCCTTCAGGAGATGAGATGGGAAACACTCTATCCATTAATTCAACCAATACCCTAAGCCTCAGTCCATATTACATTGGTTCTCCACCTCCTGAGGCTTTCAGGGTGGAGCAAAGAACGTTGACTTCTTCTTAGTATCTATCTTTTGATTTCTAATTTCTTTTGACCATTTGAAGTATCTGTAGAGTTGGTGTTGTTGTTACATGCCATCGAGTAGGTTCTGCCTCATAGTGACCCTATAGGACAGAGTAGAACAGCTCCATAGGGTTTCCAAGGAGCAGCTAATGGGTTTGAACTGCCAACCTTTTGGTTTGCAGCAGAGATCTTAACCACTACGTCACCACGGTTCCATAGAGTACAGTACAGGAAAAAATATAAGGTTAGATATGCTAGAGGGTCACTACGAGTTGGAATTGATTTGATAGCAATGGGTTTGGTTTTTTTGGTATGGTATGGTATATATCAAGGCTCCAAATTGTACATTCCTTGTGTTTTATCAGCAACAGAGCTAAAATATGCAAAAAAAAAAAAAAAAATTATGTCAAGATACTCTAGTTTCTCCCATAAACTGCCCATGTTCAAACTGCAAAATCAAAGAAATAAAAAGAAGGAACATACTGCGTTTTACATATTATATTAAAAGAACCTGAGAAGAACCACCAATACCAATTATTTTAGTGCCTTGTCTGTACCACCAGGGCTCTCTCCCTTGTCTAGTTAGAGTAAAATGACGCATTTAACATATCAGTGAGAAGGAGGGACAGAGGAGAGACAGAGAAAGACAGAGAATGAATGCCCCCTAAGGTTATGAGCAAGTGCTCTCAATAAATCTCAGAATGAAAACAGAGACATTGTTGAGGGAAAGTGCAAGGAATAAAGACTCCTGTTGAATTCAATTTGTTTGATCAATGAAAAATTAACTCTAGTTATACGTGTCTTCTTCCCAGTAAAAAGTACTATAAATGATATAATTTTCTTAAGTAAGAAGTTTGGTATAAATGATTTGTATGCTTGAATTCTTTCATGAGCCTTTAAAAAAATAATAATCGTGGTTGCCAACTATGGATAAGAGCCATCTGGTGCTTAAAGAAGCCAATGGAAAGAGCACATGCCAAGGAGAGACAATCATAGGAGATATGTCTGCTCTAACAAGACCATGTGGAAATACTAGGAACCACATAAAAGGGTACATGTGTATTACATAGAGGTCCAAGAGAAGTTCTTCCCTATGAAAGACCTCAAGGTTTATCCAATAGGTATAATGTATCCTGCCACAGTCAAAGACTAAACACCAGTTAAAGACCCTAGCAGGAGACACATTTATCAAATGTCAAATTTAGCAAATTTGGCAAATATCAAATTCTGGAGATTTATGTTGTTAAAGCTAATCATTTTTTTAAGTAAAATGGGCTCCTTAATGAAAATCACCATTTTCTATGGGTAAATTAAAACTCCTTTAAATTAACTATTTGCTTGAATTTCAGACATCCAAAGCAGGCTAGAACGTTCCTGTGTTTATAATCAGTGCTTAAGTTAATTAACAGTTGATGGATAAAGTAAAACCTAGTTCATGGGTTTGTGCCCTGTATTTCCCTAAATAAAATCCATTTTCTATGCTTGATAGTTAAACTTTCCATTGGCTTTCTACCGTAATCACAAGAAAATGAAGATTTCTTACCAAGCCTGAGAAGAACTTACATTTCTTGCCCTCTGCTTATCTTTCTGACTTCACTTTGCACCTTGTTCTCTACAATCCTGCTTCACTGCCTCTGGCAAACAGAATTCTAAGATGGCATACAAGATTTTTGCCCCCTGGTATGTACCCTCTTTTTAATTTCCTCCGCTCGAGAGTGAGCAAGACCTGTGAAGATGATGGTATACTCATTCCCTTGATTGGGTTACATCACACAGCAAAGATGATGAGATAGTCGCTCCATGATTATGCTACACTACAGAAGACTCTGTCTAAGAAGATTAGAAAATGTTGAAGAAGGAAGCTTCAAAGCTGTGAGAGAGTCATGTGACTAGGACCTAAAGGTGACCTCCAGAAGCTAAGAACATCCCCTTCCAACAGCCAGCAAAACAGAGATCTCAATCCTATAACCACAAGGGACTGAACTCAGCCAAGAACCTAAATGAGACTGGAAGAGGTTACAAACTCTAATAGAGAAGAGCAGCCCAGCCAACATCTTGATTTCAAGCTTGTGAGACTCTAAGCAGAGGACTCAGGTAATATTGTGAGATAATAAATGAGTGTGGTTTAAGCCACTAAATTTGTGGTAATTTGTTACTCAGCAACAAAAGCCTTATTCATTTCCTTTCCTTTGTTCCTCAAACATGCTATGCTCCTTCCTATTTCCGGGTCATTATATTTTCCATTTCTTTGGCCTAGAATGCTCTTCCCCTAAATATCTGCATAGCTAGCTTCTTATCATGATTCACGTCCTAACTCAAATATCACATCTACAAGTATCTGTTTACTTTTTCACATTTTTTAAAGTTTTAAACAAAGTAGTTCATGAACACAGTTTTTAAAACTAAATGATACTAAAAGGCTCATATCAAAAAAAAAAAATAGTTGCCATCGAGTCAATTTCGACTCATAGTGACCCTATAGGCCAGGGTAGAACAGCCCCATAGCATTTCCAAGGAGTTGCTGGTGGATTTGAACCGCTGACCTTTTGGTTAGCAGCGGTAACACTTAACCACTGTGCCACTAGGGCTCCAGAAGGTTCATAGCAACAACATTAAGTATACTCCTGCCCTACCCTTCCCCAGCCCAGAGTAGTGTTTCCTATTCTCTCACGTCAGATCCTCTGTAAGCATTATCATTTGTCTTCCACTTGATCTCCGCCACTTACACTTGATCTCCAGCCAGTCGAGCTGCCCCAGCTGATGCCACATGGAGCAAATATGAACCTTCTCTGTCAAGTCCTGCTCAAATTACAGATTCTCAAGCCAAAAAAAAAAAAAGAGTTCAATCTTTTAAGGTTCTAGGTTTTGGAGTAACTTGTTATATAGCAGTACGTATCCAGAACAGCGACTAATTATCTCTTCATGACAATCAACTGGATTAACGGCAAAGGTGAGAAATGAAAATTTAGGACCAGAAACTTGTCTTTCAGAATTACTGACACCATGTAAAAAGATACCATAGGCTAAATCTCCTTCAGAAATCATCCTTAATCATGACATTGAGAAAGTCATTGAAATTTCACCTTCAAGTCTAACTACTGTGTACTTGACTATTAAAATCCTAACACACACACACACACATGCACGTATTTCTCTAGCATCTTGAAATTCTACAGCTATGATTCTAAATTTATTTTTTCATGAGTCTAGGAATACATTATTCATCAATCATCTATGAAATCAGCCATATGCTAGACATCAAAACACTTTACCGTAGCAGAAAATGGTATCTTGGCACCACAGACATTCATCCTTAAGATCCCTGTAAGAAAAAAATTAAATGAATAAACCTTTAAATCTGAGGTTTTAAAAAGATGCCAAGCTAAATTATGACATAAGCAAATCATCTAGAATGAAATGATTTAATTAAATTGCAACAGAGTGTTGCCAATGTCAGCTGATTAATGCATGCCTGGGTCTCCTCTATCCAAGAAACGTAAAATTTGAATTACAAATTCATAACACTACAGACTAATTGAGACATAACCACTCAATTCACACAAAAGATATTTTTCTTTTTTTCTATTCAAGGAACTTGGGTACATAGACAAATTTGCATAATTGTTTTGAGTCTTAAAATACTATGTATTCCACCTGTCTGACTAATTTAGTTAAGGAAAGGCAAGGCTGCTATAACAAAAAGACCTAACCATAAAATGGGTTGCAGATTCTTCCTCTCCTCCCCCTCCACATGTATTTTTCTCACATGTAACAGTCTAAGGTAAGAGTTCCAGTATGGCTGTTACTCTGCTCCATCGCGACCAATTCCTTTCAAGGAACTATTCTTTCTTCCCATAGGGCATAAACATCATATGCCTATTCAAAGCTGTGCCATTACCGTAAGCAAGTTCCAGCTGGTGGCAAGAAGAAACAGACTGTGGGGGCAGCACGCTGCTGACTTTAAGGCCCGGTGCCAGAAGTGTCGCACCTTCTTTCTGCTTACATTCCATGGGAGACAACCTATTACGTGGCCAATCGTCCTTGCAAGGAGAGCTGGGGCAAATAATCTCGTTTTGTGCCCATGAAGAAAGGGACCAGAGATTTGGTAGACAAATAGCAGTATCCTTCACACTTCCTATCTACCAAGTATCAATGTACATGCTTCTTCCCACACACAGAACACACTGACCGCTCTCCAGGGTAGAAAATCCACAGTCCTTCAGGTGACTGCAACTCCTCTGAGCACAGGATGTCTCCATGATGCCAGTCCTCCCCATCATGCCCAGGTGTGATTCCTCAGGGTCTGACAAATATAAACTAAGAGATGTGTTATCTGGTTTCCCAAGCAGGACCAGGATAACAGGCACAGAAATAATTCCCATTCAGAAAAGGAAAGAATGAGAGACACCAAGAAGTGATTGGCCCTTCACAATGTTAGAATCTTGCTGAACAGCAATTGTGTTGTTAGCTGCCATTCAGTTGGCCCCTGACTCATGGTGACCCCATGAATGAAACACTACCTGGTCCTGTACCATCCCCAGGACTGGTCGCGGATTGGATGGTTGTGATCCATACAGTTTTCATTGGCTGATTTTCTAAAGTAGATCACCAAGCCACTCTTCCTAGTCTGTTCTAGTCTAGGAGTTCTGCTGAAGCCTGTTCAGCATCACAGCCTCCACTGATGGATGGGTGGACCTCCACTGACAGATGGGTGTTGGCCACGCATGAGGTGCATTGGCCAAGATCGAACCCAGGTCTCTCACATGAAAGGTGAGAATTCTACCACTGAACCACCACCCCAATGCCCTTCCCACGTAGGAAATAAGCAAGGAGAAACCCCTTTACCCATTGTACCCCAAAGCCTTTCATTTTGCGCTCAGACTGCTTCCTCATGGTCCATTAACCTCCATGGTCACATCTGAAGTGAAAGACTACCCCCTTTTGGGGAACTGTATCATCCCCAAAGGCCATACACTTTCTGCCTATACAAGTTCAAAAATTTGAGAGTTGCTCTAAGGTATAAATTGTAGTAGGTTTTTGGAGTATAGGCTCACGGGATTTTTTTTTTCTTTTTTTTTTTTTTGCAATGTAATCCCCTCAAACAATAACTGATCTATTTTCTTGCAGTCGGTTTTATATGCCATATTCAGAATTATTTTCTAGGCATAGTTTATAAGTTTGCTTTATTTATTTTCTTCGTTGGTTGATACAAATCTCTCTCTCTCTTTCTCTCTGGAACAATAGACTTGGATAAGATGGAAAACACCTTAATTTGATTTTAACTCAAATCTGCCTCTTCTCGTTTGGCTGAAAAGTCTTAATGGGGTCTTTTATAAAGAGCTCTGTGAACAATATATCCTACTGTTTCAGATAGAGAAGCTATTTCTTTTTCCAATACTATAAGGCATCAAATTTGTGAACAGTCTTTTCCCTTCCACCTCTGCTTGCAAACCAGTGACTACTTTCCTGAGTTGGTATCTTTGTTGTCATAATTGACTACAGCACTCAAGACACAGCTAACACATACGCTCGTTCTTGCTTTTGCCATCTTCTTCCCCAGAATCTACAGGCTTGTTGGCCCGTGGCTGCCCAAAATGTATCCAGTGACAGTAATACCAATTGTTTTGTCACAGCTTCAGCAGCCTAAAGCCTATAGGTCCTTGCCACTGCCCTACTGCTAAGCTAGTGCTACATTTTTTAGATTTTTGTTTCAGAAGTACGTCACTGCCAAGTACAAATTTGTGTTATATTAGTTAGAGTAAGACCCAAATACTACAGCAAGGACAACCAAGAATTTAGTATCTTCAAGTAAAAAGAGGTTTATTTCTTTATTATTTAAGAGTCTTAGATGGGCTTTCCAGCTTAGCAGATAGCTCTGCTCCATGTGGTAATTCAAGGACCCAGTTGCCTTTGAAGCCATTAATTCCCCATTCCCTATGTTACCACCATGACCCAGTTGGTGGGGAGTGAGGGAGAGGTGGTTAGAAAAGTTAAAAAAATATGGAGGATGCACAGAAAAGGGGAAAACGCTTAGACCTGGATGAGGAAGAAATCACTTCAGCAAATATGCCAGGGAAAGTCTTTAGTCATTTGGTCCCACTTAATTACAAGGTTTATGTAAGTGAGTTCTTGTGTGCCGTACCTACCGTCTCAGAAAGTGAAAAGTCAGGGTCGCAAATTCAGGGGATCTGTGGTGTCTCTGGAATTATTTCAAAGATGAGATCTCAGCAGCCCAAAGTGCCTAAGGGTATACAAGTATTTCGCAGCAAAAGTGAAACTAGAACCGTTACAGAATGTATCAGAATTATTCATATTTTTATAGATCTATCTATATAATAAGGAGCCCTGGTGACGCAGTGGTTAAGCATTCGAATGCTAACCAAAAGGTCAGCGGTTCAAACCCACCAGTGCTCCACGGGAGAAAGATGTGACAGTCTGGTCCATAAAGATTATAGCCTTGAAAATCCTATGGGGCAGTTCTGCTCTCTCCTAAAGGGTTGCTTTGAGTTAGAATCAACTTGTCTGGTTTTTGGTTTTATCTATACAATAATAGAGCATGTAGCTAAGAAGTAGAAAGAATGCTTTGGTCAACTAGTACTTTTGTATATACCCTATATAAGCAATACGATTCTAAGTTACAACATTGCAAGTTACAGACGTTATCCATGAGGTCTCGTGATCCCTTGCTCTAGGCGGAAGATGGTACTTAAGTACCATTCTGGTCCTTGCAAATTTATAAGAAATTCCTATAATATAAGCCTATAGTTATGCTTAGAGATTTTAGTGATAGCTAATCTGCCCATTAACGTCACCTTCATGAAAAATTTTGTAAATATCTTCCTTAATATCAGACTACTACCTAGCTCCAGTTTTCTACCAGATTCACTAAAGTATGGTTGATTCAAATGTGAACGAACCACGTGTTCTGAAGACCAAGTTTCAGCTGTAAAGGAATCTTGGGTAAAGTTCTACCTGGCCTTTCAGGAGACCTTGTGGGATCAGGAGTCTCTTCCATGTTTCAATCATTATTAAGCACCATCTCATCACCAATGGAAATTTTATCAAATACTTTTTAGAAACCTGAGCTGTAATTAATTGGACACTATGATGATCCAGGAAATTAGGATTAGTGTAGCATTATAATAGTCTTAAAGTTGTCTTCCATAAAATAACTTTTAAAAAGATTGGATTTCATGTAAAACTCTCCCCCACTTCTATTACAAAGCAACAATGCAAATTATTTTCCTTCGTGTAGCAATTAAATGCTCCTCTGAACTGACTCCCCTAACTTCAGAAGCTGGCTTCGGAAGTCATGCTCACTGATACAGACTCACACAATGAGAAATTCATTTTCTGCTTGGCTTTGTAGTGAAATTACACTGGCGCTATTCACTTCCACTGCCACTGAAAGGTATTAATGAAACATGAAACATGGCACCAGAATTTTGCTTGCAAAGTTGTCTTCTATTATACTCTTTGGTCTGAAAATGCCTTTTTAGGTCCCTGTGACAAGAGGGGAGGGAAAAGGAAGAAATGAAGGGAGGGAGGAAGGGAGGAAAACCCTCAATGTGGCCAGGAAGTCACACCAAGTGTTTGGTCTCCTGATTGGGAAGTCAACATTTTCATAGAGGTCTAAACTTAACAGTTATAAAATGCAGCTGTCCTCAGATAAAAACCATACAGGGGGTTATATTCTGCCATAGGATCCCAAGCCTCAAACTGTCTTTAAATAGGATGTTCTTATTTATTAATAAGTCAGTAATTAATAGAGAGGTGACCAATCTTTAGAAAGGGAAGTTATCTGGATAATGGAACTCATTGTTCAGGGTATGGTTTCAGAAGCAAGATGTTTAGCATCAAGATGAAGTTCTTTGGCATGTTTCCTTGTTGACTCCTTGTTCTACTCTCCACCCTGAGAGAAGCAATCCATCCTGAGGGGTAGAAAGGACAGAGAAAATATTTAAGCAGCCGCCTGTTGAGATGGCTCTGATAGGAAGCTAACGCATCCAAGAGTCTTGCAACATCATGTCTTCACCCTGATTCACAATTACACAGCCTTAATGAAGTCAGCCAGCTTTCTATTCGATATGCACCCATGGGCTATCTATACATGCCCTGAGTTATCCTACAGTGCTTTGCTTCTACACCCAAAGTAAGCAACTTCACCCACCTCCTCGTATCATACAGTATGGTGAGTGGTTTGGGGTCCTGGGTAACCTAGGTTGGCAGCTGAGCATATCCTTATGGATTACTGCCCAGCAAAAGTACCTGGAACATAGTAGAGACACAAAAAATATTTATCGAGTAAGTAAATGAACAAATAATCCCAGGGTAGTTGCTTTGTCTCCGAAGTTGTGAATTCAAAATTATGGAAAGACCGGATCTTAATTTTCATAATATCTTCTAGGTACCACTAGCTTTGAATTAATCCATTTTTTCACTGCTTTTGTACTTTCGGTTTTGTCATTTGGTGGAATGGTTTTCCCCACAGATTATCCACTACTTATTTTTAAAACACTATTTGAACTTTAACATGGTGACGATGTTGAATCTTACCTGGACCCTGTGATCCTGGAAACACATCTTTTGTTTTCTAGAAAATGGTTTGGTGAAAAGAACCACCCTTGCCTGCATGAGTCAAGGATGTCCCCTGTTTACCTATGACAAGGCCAGACAGCAAAAAACCCGTTGCCATTGAATCAATTCCGACGCATGGTGATACTATACGACAAAGCAGAACTGCACCATAGGGTTTTCTAAGCTGTAATCTTTAAGGAAGCAGACTACAACGTCTTTCTCTCTCGAACCCACTGACCATTAGGTTAGCAGCTGGGCATTTAACTACCACACCATCAAGGCTGTCATGCCAGATGCCAAAAACAAACCCGTTGCCTTTGAATCCATTGCAACTCATAGCAACCCTTTAGGGCAGAGTAAAACTGCCCCATAGTGTTTCCAAGGCTGTACTCTTTATGGAAGCAGACTGCCATATCTTTCTCCCACGGAGCAGCTGGTGGGGTCGAACCACTGACCTTCCTGTAAACAGCTGAATGCTTAATCACTGCCCTCTAAATTCCCATGTTTTGTCTTATAGGGGATTAGCTAAACTCCTTGCTGCACTTACCAGTAGGAACAAAATGATTGTTAAATGAACTTCGGTTCTCTCCTTCCCCCAATAAGTTGTAAAGGGTTAAATTTTGCTTGGATCTACAATCAACGCCCACAGAAGCAGCAGTCAAGAAATCAAATGACGCATCACGTTGGGCAAATCTGCTGCAAAACATCTCTTTAAAGTGTTAAAAAGCAAAAATGTCACTTTGAGGACTAAGGTGCACCTGATCCAAGCCATGGTATTTTCAATCGCATCATATGCATGTGAAAGCTGGATGATGAATAAGGAAGACCAAAGAAGAATTGATGCCTTTGAATTATGGTGCTGGCAAAGAATATTGAATATACCATGGACTGCCAGAAGAACAGAAAAATCTGTCTTAGAAGTACAGCCAGAATGCTCATTAGAAGCAAGGATGGTGAGATGGCATCTCACATACTTTGGACATGTTGTCAGGAGGGATCAGTCCCTGGAGAAGGACACTACGCTTGGTGAAATAGAGGGTTGGCGAGAAAGACTCTCAATGAGAAGGATTGACATAGTGGCTGCAATAACGGACTCAAGCATAGCAAAGATACAAGGATGGCGTACACTGTCACATTTCATGCTCCTGACAGTCCTGTGAGATACAGCACTAGTCACATTTTAGGCAAATTGGAATCATGTAAATTTTAATTATGCAAATCTAAAATAGCACAAGATAAAAACATCAGCATAGTCTCACTTTATTTACAAATTTTCAAATACAGCAAAAGTTTCTCAATTAAAAAAATTTTTTATGAAGAATTGCCTCATTTAAATGGCAAGTCTAGAGAATTTTAAAGAGTATTAGGCTTTGACAACATGTGAGTGTATCACTTTGACTGGAAAATAATAATCATTATTAAAAAAGCTAATACTTACTGAATGCTAGCAAAGCACTTCACAGATATCAACCTGCTTATTTTTCACTCACAAATGCACACACACACACACACAAACCCTATGAGGTAGGATTCTTATGCCCATTTTGCAGATGAGAAAACTGAGGCTTAGAGAGATAAAGTGATTTGCTAAAGGCTGTGCAGCTAGTGAGTAGCAGAAGTGGAATTTAAATTCAGGCAGTCTGTTTCCAGGCTTACTCTATATGCCTGCCATTCTTTTCAGAATTAATCCTAAATTATGTACAATTTTAATTAAAATCTTTAGGAACGCTCTCTGTACATAAAATATACATACCTCGTAGGGACTATATTCTCACCTTTGAAACTGAAGCTTTAAAATGGCTAACTTGTCCAAGGTCTCCGAGCTAATAGAAGTCAAACTCATCTGGCAGAGAAATTAGCTACTGTGTCTCCATAAAGTCATGACATACTTGGAAGATAAATCTGAGAATCTGAGTCCTCCTGTTTTGTGGCTTCCTCGACTCTCAGCTGTTTGTATAATGTTGGTTAAGCTTATCCCACACGACCTCTCAGCTTCAACCCCTAAGCCGTCTTTCCTTCACTAGGACCATTCAGATACCAACCTTCTCCTGAGAGAAACACACATGCCCCAAATGTCTGATTGCCCTGCCTTATCCTCCAATTATACTGTTTTTGTTGTTAGGCGCCATGGAGTCAGTTCCAACTCACAGCGACCCTATGTACCACAGAACAAAACACTGCCTGGTCCTGCGCCATCCGTACAGTCACTGTTATGCTTGATCCCATTGTTGCAGCCACTGTGTCAGTCAGTCCATCTCGTTGAGGGCAGCTGAAAACCTTATAAATAGCAGCGGATCATTACCCTCCAATTATAGTTCAGAGAAACGAACTTTCTCAGCACTCTGTGAAAGTACCCGCACTCCTAACAGTCTCTTCTGAAACTGTAACACCATCTTGTCAAACAGCAACCAGAATCAATAAATGTTTGACCCCAGTCAAACATCAGGGAAGGTGGGAAGGGCTAATAACTCCACCACACACTTCTTATTCGAATTCAGATGGATTTCTTCAGTGCATGTCTTACCCAAGGGAAGATACAAGATGCATTTTTCCAGGCTGGCATCAGAATTGAAAGAAACTGTTGTAACTTGTGGAAGTTGAAAATGGAGGACATGTCCTTTTCATATTCTCCAATGAAGCTCCAGAGCAGATAAAGCTTTTGTATGAGAATAGTTCACCATGGTGTCTTATGCCAGATAACACCGGGCAGTTTTTGCATAGAAGGTGCTGACACTTTCTGTCTTTTGTGCTGGTGACAGATTTGGCATTAATTAACAAACTGTAAATCTTCTTTGTTACAAAATAAATTCCTTTGCGTAATCTAGGCCTGGAAACCCTGGTGGCATAGCGGTAAGAGCTACAGCTGCTAACCAAAGGGCTGGCAGTTCAAATCCACCAGGCGTTCCTTGAAAACTCTGTGGGGCAGTTCTACTCTGTCCTATAGGGTCACTATGAGTCAGAATCGACTTTACAGCAATGGGTTTTGTTTTGTTTTGTTTTTTAATCTAGGACTAGAAGTAGTAGGCCCAGAACTTGTCTAAATTCCTTAGGGATAAGAAGAAGGATCAACATAACAAAGCTGATTCCTGTGAGGTGGAGGTCAGACATACCTCCATTCTCCATCCTTTTTACCAATTCTAACACCAGCCATCCCTCCCTTTGTATTCTCTACTTTCGGATTTAATAATCCATTACCGTGGCTACAAAGAACTCGCAGACCACACTTAGAGTTAAGTGGTTTTTTGAGGAAGTAACAGAGTACAATGTGGAATCAGAATAAACAGGCTACAACTCAGGGTTGGGGTCAGGAAGCACGTAGGCAAAGTCTGGAAGACTCCTCTGAAGTAACAGCACATCTCTCCCTTCTTGGTTGTAGGACAGCTCTCTCAGTGCCAGCTCCTGTCAGCTCCCCCAGGACAGGCCTCCTCTCCACTCCCTAGGGACAGGTCTCCTCTCAGCCCCCTCGGAACAGGTCTCCTCTCAGCCCCCTCGGAACAGGCCTCCTCTCGGCCCCCTCAGAACAGGCCTTCTCTCGGTCCCCTCAGAACAGGCCTCCTCTCCACTCCCTAGGGACAGGCCTCCTCTCAGCCCCCTCAGACCAGGCCTCCTCTCCACTCCCTAGGGTCAGGCCTCCCCTCGGCCTCCTTAGGACAGGACTGAGTTGGCTATGCATGCCACCCTCAGCCGTGTAGGCAACTAACAACAACACAGTGATGACTCTAACGCAGGACCAGGAGCCCCCTGGTGGATCTATCACATCGGCAGCCTTTCTTCCTTGATGGAATATTTAGTACATCAAAAAAATTCCAAATATTGTGTAAGACCACTGTTATAAGATCTTGAGAAATAGTATAAACTGAGAAGAACACATACTTTTGTGGTTGCAAGTGGGGGAGGGAGGGAGGGTGGGAGAGGGGTTTTTACTGATTAGTTAGTAGATAAGAACTGCTTTAGGTGAAGGGAAGGACAATACTCAATACATGGAAGGTCAGTTCAACTGGACTGGACCAAAAGCAAAGAAGTTTCCGGGATAAACTGAATGCTTCAAAGGTCAGCAGAGCAAGGGCGGGGGGTTGGGGACCATGGTTTAAGGGGACTTCTAAGTCAACTGGCAAAATAATTCTATTCTGAAAACATTCTGCATCCCACTTTGAAATGTGGCGTCTGGGGTCTTAAATGCTAACAAGCGGCCATGTAAGATGCATCAATTGGTCTCAACCCACCTGGATCAAAGGAGAATGAAGAACACCAAGGTCACACGACAACTAAGAGCCCAAGAGACAGAAAGGGCCACATGAACCAGAGACTACATCATCCTGAGACCAGAAGAACTAGTTCGTGCCCGGCCACAACCGATGACTGCCCTGACAGGGAGCACAACAGAGAACCCCTGAGGGAGCAGGAGATCAGTGGGATACAGACCCCAAATTCTCACAAAAAGACCATACTTAATGGTCTGACTGAGACTAGAGGAATCCCGGCGGTCATGGTCCCCAAACCTTCTGTTGGCACAGGACAGGAACCATCCCCGAAGACAACTCATCAGACATGAAAGGGACTGGACAGTGGGTAGGAGAGAGATGCTGATGAAGAGTGAGCTATTTGTATCAGGTGGACACTTGAGACTGTGTTGGCATTTCCTGTCTGGAGGGGGGATGGGAGGATAGAGAGCGTTGGAAGCTGGCAAAATTGTCACGAAAGGAGAGACTGGAAGGGTTGACTCATTAGGGGGAGAGCAAGTGGGAGCACGGAGTAAGGTGTATATAAACTTATATGTGACAGTCTGACTTGATTTGTAAACGTTCACTTGAAGCTCAATAAAAGTTAATAAAAAAAAAGGTAAAAAAAAAAAAAAATTCCAGCTATTACCTGACCTCTGCTTCCAAGGGATCATTCTCTCTCTTCCTGGGAAATTTTAAAATGAGGACAGAGCACTTTGAAAAGGGTCACGATGGAAAAATTTGAAAAGGAATAGTGGTTATGGTTGAGCAACACGATGAACGTAACTAACGTTACTGAGTTGGACACGTAGAAATTTGCTGAAATAGCAAACATTTTGCTATACATACGCTTACCTCAATAAAATAAAATAAATGGGGGGTGGGGTTCCGGACCACATGCTCAGGGGAGCCCATGAAGAATAAAGAAATGAGGACAAGTCCAGTCCGACAGCAGCTGTGGTGGGCAGAGACGCACCGGCCCCCTTCCCTGTCAGAGGGCCCGAGTCTGCTCTGTAGGGAACCTGGGGCTTAGAGGAAATGAGCTATTTGTTAAAGGTCAAGACTGAATCACTTTAGTTTGGTGTGAAGGAGAGAAGTTGGGGTTATGTAATGACAAAAAAGAAGGTAGAGATTGAAGCTAGGAAATTTACAGGCACTGGCCATCACTCTAACTTCTTGCTTCCATGGTCACATCTGCTACTACTCAGCGTAATCTGCCTCCATCTGACAAGGACCCTGTGATTACATTAAGGAGCCACGGTGGCACAGCCATTAAGTCTTCAGCTGCTAACCAAAAGGTCGGTGGTTTGAATCCACTAGTCGCTGTTCAGGAGAAAGAAGTGGCAGTCTGCTTCCATAAAGATTACAGCCTTGGAAACCCTATGGGGGGAGTTCTACTCTGTCTTACAGGGTTGCTATGAGTCAAAACTGACTCAATGGCAACTTTTTTTTTTTTTTTTTTGTAATTACATTGGTGTAATTCTGAAATTCCCCAGCCTTCTAGAAAGGCTGATTGGCCTGGTTTGGGTCACGAAGGGATAACTGAGGTCAGGCCTCATGATTCTAGTCCAGATGTGAAATAGACATTGGGCAGTCAAAAAACACCCAAAACACCAAAAAACATCTCTGCACATTTTAAAGCGTCCTTTCAAGCATTTTAAAAGTTGTTGTTTTATTTGATTTCCACAATCAAACTCAAAGAGCATGCAGATATGAGCATCCCTACTTCTAGGGTGAGAGAACTCAGGCTCAGAGATGTCAAGAAATTCGCCGAAAGCCATTTGGGTAGAAAGTGGTAGTATCTGCAACTTAAAGGGAAGTGCTCTGAGTTATGTCTCAGAACTGTGTTTCCATCATATCATACTGATGGTGGCTGAGCACATCAGAGGAAGAAAAAAAACATGGCAACAGGTCATACCCCAGATCTACTAGGAATCTCTGGGGAGGGGTCTAGGCATTGCTTTTTTTTTTTTTTTTCTTAAGTGCCCCTAAGGTGCGAGCAGAGTTGAAAACCAGTGCTGTAAAAAATTACTGTTTGAAGGTCAGAGGCAAAATAAATACATAAATAAACAACTCTTGAAGCTTGGGACGCAATGCTAAACTTCAGCTCATACACTCGTGTTTCTATTTAAATGCTGCTCTATTCCAATGTGAACTAGGATTTCTAACCGCCAGCTCTTTGAGAAGAAGTTGAGGTTGCTAGGGGCAATCCAATTTACCAGGGAGCCCCGCTGAGTGGTGGAACAACCTGGAGCAAGCAGAGCAGCCCACAGCTAGAATGCTGTCTTTAAAAAAAAAAAAAAAAATTTTTTTTTTTTTTTTTGCTGTCTTTAGAAGGGCATAATCTCTTTGTTTCTTTAAGCAGAAGTTGGAGCATTATTCCCTCACCTTCGGAAAAAGAGCAGTTTCACTCTTTGCTGGAAGATGGGCTTATGTAACTAAGACTTCTCTATTTTCTGCCTCAGTCACAGAGAATAGTGTCGTCCCTACAGAGGTGTGAGAGCCAGAAATCAGAGGTCGTCATTCTTTACTTCTCCCCGGTGTCCCTCAGCCACGGAACATTCCAGTTCTTTTTACTTAAGGAGTGTGCGTCACGGAGAAGTTCCTTGGGGAACTGAGCTGGGCTGAGACTCAGATAATAGATCTGCTCTCTGCTCTGATGGAAGACACCCTTCCCACTTAGATGCTAAAAGAAGTGGGAATAGAATCTGTGTTTCCTCTCTCAAGCACAAATTAGGTAAAGGGAAAGATTCAATAAGAATAAATAGGTGATTTGTTTTTGCTACCCAGTTTTTTTGTTTTCATTACAATCTTCCTCTAAATGTGTACCACCTTTACAATACCTATGTTCTTTCAGTGTTGTGATTCACTTGTTTTAATAAGAGGTTACTGATAAACGGTTGAGAGCAGAAAGGTTTGGGAAATCTATGGTTTTGATCTGAAGCTCGACTTCTAACGCATTCTTCAGACTATTCAGCTAATATTCTAGGTCACATAAATTATAATGTGCAGGAGGGAAATAAAACCTTCTCGAGGGATCAACTTGCGAATCTGAGTAAAGCTCATTGGCAATTTTATAAACTAATACCCTAGCAGTGAGTTTATGTCAGTACCCCGTCTGTATAAATATAACAATTCAAGAAATTTAAGTATGGTCATGTTTCATGACCATGTGGATGGTACTTTTTAGTTAGTTTTACTTTTCGGATGTGTAGTTATCAAACTATGGCTCTAGCTGTGTGTATAAATGGGTGGTATTACCTTGCTTTATGCACATACTCGTGAAAACACAAACTCTAAGTCAAATTTTTGCAATTTATTCGGTGTGTCTTTGCCTGGCTAACTTCGATATTTGGATATCAATTTAGAAACATCTATTCCCAGCATCTTCCCTGGCCCCCCTATCCCCAAGTTACAGACTCTTCCTTTGTGCTTGATTATAGCCCATGCTGACCTTTACCATAGCACTGATCGTGTTGCACAGAAATTTCCAGTCTGGATGCAAGTTCTTTAATACAAGGATTAATTTCATTCATTCATGCATACATTCATTCACTTAACAAATATTTGTTGCCTACTATGTGCCAGGCACTGTCCTAGGCTCTGGAGATGCAACAAAGACAAATATGCCTACCGCCAGAGGCTTTCATTTGAGAGAGACAGAGGAGGATGTAAAATGTTGACGTGTTGCTGTAGTGATGGGCAGGAATGGAATTTTAGATGGATGACCAGGACAGACCTCACTGGGAAAGTGGCCACTGAGGAAGACCTGAAGGAAGTGAGAGAACGAGTCAAATGAGATTCTGGAGGAAAAGATTTCAGGCAGGGGGAACAGTATGTGCTAAGGCTAAGGCTCTGAGGCAAATGACTTCCTGGTATGTTCAAGGAAGAGCAAGATGGCCAGCAAGTTTGGAGTGGAAGGGGAGTAAGAGTAGAATCTTGTTTATCTTGTGCCTGGCATATAGAAGGCACTCAGTAAATAATCTTTTCAGTAAAAAGTAATTATTAATAAGTAATTAATTTGACAGGACACACTACAATTTATAAACTTATCTCATTTAATCCAGAAAATTAAGAAATACTTGTGTCCTACAAAATGAAGTAATTCATTCACCTGAGAAATTTGAGAAATTTTATGCACCAGGTTTGATGAGAGTGGGCAGTCTGTTTATCACGTTAAATTATCAGATCTAACTTCTTTTCGGGCAACCTTGAAGGTTAAAAAAAAATTGTCACTTTTACTGTTCTGATTTTCTCCCCTTAACTCTCACTTCTTGAGCACATTAAGGTATGTGTAGGCACTGATTGGAAACGCTGGTCACGTAGTGGTTAAGTACTACGCCTGTTAACCACAAGATCCGCAGTTCAAATCCACCAGGCGATCCCTGGAAACTTTATGGGGCTGTTCTGCTCTGTCCTATACCGTTGCTATGAGTCAGAATCAATTCAACTGCAACAGGTTTGCTCTTTTTTTTTATTCTCACTGTTGAATATTTTTACTACTGTAAAGGCTTTTCTGATGGTTCTCTCTTCTGTTCCTTCCTTCTGTTTCTTGGTTCTACCAACCTCTGCCCACATCATGGTGGAATCAAGAAGCGAGGAGAAAGCTCCATCCACTTGTTAGCAGCACTGAGGGGTAGAACCTGAAGAGAGAACCATTCCAATGGAAGTGGGGATATGAGCAGAAATGATGTACTTCTCAAGCACTGCAAAAATGAGGCAAAATGGAGACTTTTCGTTTAATCCATCTCTCTTTCATGCTCAACTGGACTATACTGTAGGAAAAACAACCTGACAGGTTAGGATTTGAGTACCAATTTATAGCCTTACTCTCCAGACAGGGTCGGGCAAGTTACTTCATCCTGTCTGAAGCTCCATTTCTTGATCTGTAAAGCTGAAAGAAGAGAATTGTCATTGCTTGTCCCCAGGGTTGTGGTAAGGGTCCAATTAAACAGTATGTATGGAAATGCTAAGAAAAGAATAAAGTTTTATGAGACAGGAACGGCGTACGTAAAAGAAAACAAATTGTTGAGGAAAACAGACAGATGTTTTCCTTACAAGTTTCTTTTAATATTGCCCAAAGAATGAAACATGATTATTATTCTCAGCTAACAGCAGTTCTCTGAATGCCAGATGCTGTCAGCTCTACCTCCAAAATATATCTCCCATCTGTCCACTGTTGCCATTTCACATGCTACACAAGCCAGCAATCACAGAGCTTTGGAATGGCCTACAAACCACAACCTCCAAATTCCACTTTCCCCCCCGTTTAATCCATTCCCTACATAGTAGCTACAGTGATCTTTTAAAATAGAGAAAAAGATCATGGCAACCCTCTCTTTAAAGTCCTCAAATGGCTTCTGATCCCATCTAAGATAAAATCCAAATTCTTATCACAGGAGAAAGACACTACATACTCTGTCTGATCTCTGTTGACCCCTCTGATTCCATCCACTGCATATGGCTGTCTCTCCTGTGATACTTCAGCTCTACGGGCTTCTTTCTGTTCCTTGAACAAACGAAGCTTGTACCTACCTGCCTTATGACTTTCGTATTGCTGTTTTCTCTACCTGGAAGTATCTTCTTTCATTGGTATTTGAATGGCTCCTTCCCACAATTCCCACATGATCTCCTAGAGAGGCCTCCATGACTGCCTCGTCTAATGGTGCCTCTTGTCTCTCAGGCACTCTATTGCTTGACACCCCATTTAACGGTGCTGTCTGTCACCCAGTCACACTGTCACATGACACCCTATGTAATGGTAGCTTCTCTTCCCTACTCTATCACATGACAGCCCGTGTAATGGCGTCTTCCCTCCCCAAGTCACTGCATCACTCTATCTTTTAGCATTTAAATTTTGTGAAATTATTTTATTTACATTTTACTGTCTGTGTTCCTGAATAGAATGTGAGCTCCTTGAAAGCAGTGGCTTTGCCAGTCTTTTTCATCACTGAATTCCTTGCTATGGGACTTACTCCTGAAACACACCCATTGCCATTGAGTCGAGGCTGGTTCATAACAACCCTATAGGACAGAGTGGAACTGCCCCATAAGGTTTCTAAGGCTGTAATCCCTACAGAAGCAGACTGCCACATTTTTCTCCCACAAGGTGGCTGGTGGTTTCTAATCGCCGAGATTTTGGTCAGCAGTCATGCGCTTAACCATTGTGCCACCTGTGGCTTTGTCAGCCTTTTTCATCCTGAATCTCCTGCTATGAGATTTGCTCCTGAAACATAAGGGGTAAGAGGTGAATATTTGGTGAATGAACGAGTTAGAAAAACTGGAAGTCTTATGAGAGATTATTGAGTGTCATTCAAAGATATGAGGTTTCAAATCTTTGGGATGAAATGATAACTCAGAATGAACTATTTCCTGGCCTCTTTGGAAGGGAAAATTAGGAGTGTGTGCTGAGGATGAAGATGGCTTTGTTTTTAGCGTGTGTGTGACATGCCAGTTGGAAATAAGCCAGGCACTTGTAGTCAGCTCTTTGCCAGTCTGGAATGTCTACCCTGTCTTGTTACAAGTCATAATAATGAAGCCCAGCAATGAAATTGGAAGCCTGTGTCTTTATTATAACTTCCATTTCAGAGAAAATACATATCCCCCTCTGACAGTTCTAGGTTGTCACAGTGAGGATTCCAACTAATTATAAGAATGTAAAAAATAGGTCTCTTTTTAAACAACTCCGTCAGGGAGCCTTTACAATATTATCTCTGTGGTGGCACTTGGAATAGAATTAGGAGCTTTTTCAATCATTCTGTGAACAACATGCAGGAGAGGATTATCCAGTAAGTAAGGTAAGCATGGTGCTTGCCTTGCTTACCAGATCACCCCTGTGAACTTGTTCAGTACGGATTAGGAAGTAATCACAAGTAAGCCCATGCTTACCTTGTCTACTGGGTTATCTGCCTCTGTCAGGGATCGTAGATTTAAAAAGAGGCTTTGACTCTGTAGAAAGGTTCTGTGGGATTGGGAGAGAGATAGATGCCAGCCGTACCTACAAGTAAAATCTTAGATGTGGTAAAAAAAAAAAAAAAAGGTGAAATTGTTCACTACAGATGATCTGGTAAGCAAGGTAAGCACTGTGCTTACCTTGCCTATTGGATAATCTGCCCCTGGCAGCATGACATTAAAAAATAGGAAAAGAAAGAAAAAAGAATACATTACGAAATAGTTTCAGACTTTGGGGAACTTGATAGCAGAGCCTGATTCCATTCTGTGCCTGCCTATCAAAATATTCATGGAGGAAAACAAGGACCTGGAAATAAGAATATTGGTCTGTAATTGGCAAGACCTAAGGATTAATTTTTACTGAGAGAACAGAGATTGTGGCTGCAGCAATCCCACAGTGTCAAACAATACGGGTAACTTCAAAATATCCAGGACTAATTTGTGATCAAGAATTTCACAGTCTGGTAACCAAAGATAATATTCACTTCTCAGTACAGTAGAGCCACTATGGGCTGGTAAACATGAGAAATTGGTCTAAGAGCACTGACTACAGCCAGCTTTCCAGCTCAAAATCTCAGAAAAGGAATCTAATAAAAAGAGCTAGACAAGGTGGGAGACCAGTCAAAATCTGTTTATTGGCAAATGCTAGGCTGGAAGAGACTTCGTTCATTCAGGATTGAATTAATGTAAGAATTCAAATTAATGCATATCAAGTGCTCAGGACAGTACTTGCTCCATTTTAACTCCAAATAATTAATAGCTATTATTGATATTAAATTCTAAAAAAATCAACAATAAGATGATGATTGGTAAAATATACTGAACTATGAATCAGATTCCTATACTCTAGATTTAAAGATCAGACTCTAAAAAATACTAAAGGAAACTAAAGAAAAAAATTTAACTATCAGCTTTGTAATAAGAATAAAATTTGAGAAATTAGGAACTGTACAAAACTAGGAGTGAAAATGGAGCTGATGGAGATGCAGGAAGAGATGAAAAGTGGAAGTGAATGAAATAAGGAAGTATTTTCTACTTTTGATACAGACTGTAATTTTACATTGTTGCTAGGTGCCCTCGAATCAGTTTTGACTCATAGCAACCCCTGTGACAGAGTAGAACTTCTCTCACAGGGTTTTCTAGGCTGTAGTCTTTAGTCTTTTTTTTTTTTTAGTCTTTATGGAAGCAGATTGGCAGATCTTTCTCCCCTGGGGCACTGGGTGTGTTTGATCAGCCATTCTGATGGTTAGCAGCTGAGTGTTTAACCATTGTGCCTTCAGGGATCCTTATTTTTGCCTTAGGAGTAGTAAAAAAAAGTACCGATACTACAGGAAATCCAATCAAAATGTCAAGGAAAAAAGTGAAGGGAATGAAGAAAGGGAAATATTAGTTGAGAAGGTAGAGAACATGAAATAGAGATTTAATCCATAAATAACTGTAGTTCCTTCCTAAAGAAAAGACAAGGAAAAATGAAATGGGAAGTAAACAATGCAAGAGAGAAAATAGAAAGAAAAATATAATAGAAAATCACTCCAACTATGAAAAGCCCTGAAATCAAGAGTTCCCTTCATACCAAAGTTAAATGAATGGAGATCCATATTTAGATGTTTTAGGGTGAATTAATATTTTTAGTGAAGGAAAATTATTTCATGCAACTATGAAAAATGTTATCTACAAAAAGTTAATATTCAGATTGTCGAATTCTTTTTTTCAATGTTCTATGTCAAGTGACATTGGAGATATTTTATGGATATTGCAGGCAAAAGTTGTGTGCCTCAATTTTTCACTCAGGCAAGTCTCATCTAAGAAAGCAAATGTGTAGTTATGGAATGTCTCAAAAAATACATCACTTTGAATCTTTCCTGAATGCTCAAAATGTAATCCAATAAAACAACAGATGAACAATAATAATGATGCTCAAGAATTAAGAAATCATGGCGGAAAGTTGTAATCATCAACAATAAAAGCATTTAAAATATTAAGTCTAAAAACTTGTTGAATCGTGGTTTAAAAGTTGAATGCAAACTAACTATTCAGTAATAAACTGGATCTAAAATTCTAGAATATGTCAACGGAACTCTGAAAGTGATTGGATTAAAATAAAGCTATTGATTTAATTTTACATTGGAGGAAGTCAAGTAAACTATTTTATTCTTAAATGGTTGTATTGAGGTATAATTGAAATACAATAAACAGTACATGTTTTAAGGGTAGAAATGGATAAGTTTTGACATCGGAATACACCTTTGAAATTATCACGACAATCAAGATAATAAGCCATCACTCCACAGAGTTTCCTTGTGTAGCTTTGTTATCCCTCCCTCCCATGTGACCTCTGCCTCCATCTCCAAGCAATCACTCTTTTGTTTTCTGTTGCTATAGATTAGTTTGTATTTCTTAGAATTTTATATAAATGGAACCAGGCCATATGTACTCTTTTTGTGTGGCTTCCTTCACTTATCATAAGTGTTCTGAAGTTCTTCCACACTGTTGGTTGTTGTCGCGTGCTGTCGAGTCAATTTCAACTCATGTAACTGCCCTGTAGTGTATCCTAGACTGTAATATTTATGGGAGGGAGTGCCGGCAGTTCAGTGGTTAAGCAGCTGCCAACCAAAAGGTCAACAGTTTGAACTCACCAACTACGCCAAGGGAGAAAGGTGTGGCAGTCTGTTTCCGTAAAGATTTATGACCTTGGAAACCCTATGGGGCAGTTCTACTCTGTCTACTGACCATGGGAGCAGATCTGTTAACTGTTACACCACCAGGGCTCTCTTGCACATTTAGTATACATCAATAACTCATTGCTTTTTGTTGTTGGGTAATATTCCATTGTATAGATACACTGCGATTTGTGAATCCATTAATCTTTTAATAAAAATTTGGGTTATTTTCCTGTTTGGGGCTTTACAGACAAAACTGCTATAAATATCGATATACAAGACTTCATATGAACATTTCTTATTATTTCTCTTGGATAAATACTAAGACATGGGAAGTCTAGGCCATACAGTAGCTATGTCTAACTTTATTAGAAAAAACTGCCAAACTGTTTTCCAAAGTAGCCGTATGGTTTAACATTCCCATCAACAGTGTATGAGCATTCCAGTTCTTCCACAACATTGGCAACGCTTGATGAGGTCTTTCATTTTAACTAGTCCAATAGGTACATAATAGAATATCATTGTGGTTTCAATTTGTATTTCTCTAATGATTAATGACATTGAGCATCTTTCGATGTGATATTTGTCATGTATATATTATTTTAATGAAGTGCTTGTTCAAATATTTTCCAATTTTATTGTTAATATAGCTTTATTTTGTTGTTGAGAATACACACAGCAAAACATACACCAATTCAATAGTTTCTACAAGTACCATTTAGTGATATTGATTACATTCTTCAAGTTGTATAACCATTCTCACTCACCTTTTCTGAATTGTTCCTCTCCTTCAGTATGGATTACACCTCAACATAAAACAAAAATTCTCACAACTGGACCAATAAGCAACATCTTGATAAACAGAGAAAAGATTGAAGTTGTCAAAGATTTCATTTTACTTGGATCCACAATCAACACCCACAGAAGCAGCAGTGAAGCAATCGAATGATGCAATCATTGCATTGGTCAAATCTGCCACAAAAGATCTCTTTGAAGTGTTAAAAAGCAAAAATGTCACTTTAAGGACTAAGGTGACCCTGACCCAAGTCCTGGCATTTTCAGCGGCTTCATAGGTATGTGAAAGCTGTACAATGAATAAAGAAGACCGAAGAGAATCGATGCCCTTGAATTATGGAGTTGGTGAAGAATATTGAGTATACCATGGACTGCCAGAAGAACGAATAAATCTGTCTTGGAAGAAGTACAGCCAGAATGCTCCTTAGAAGTGAGGATGGTGAGACCTCGTCTCACATACTTTGGAAATGTTTTCAGGAGGGACAAGTCTCTGGAGAAGGACATCATGCTTGGTAAAGTAGAGAGTCAGCGAAGAAGAAGAAGACCTCAATGAGCTGAATTGACAGAGTGGCTGCAACAGTGGGTTCACACGTAGCAACGATTGCGAGGATGGCGCAGGGCTGGGCAGTGTTTTGTTCTGTTGTACTTATGGTCGCTATGATTCGGAGCCGACTTGACGGCACCTAACAACAACAACAGCATAGTTATTCCCTTCTGGAATGTTATATAGTTGGAATCATATAGTATGTAACATCTTTAGTTTGGCTTCTTTCACTTAACAATATGCATTTAAGTTTTCTGCATGTCTATTCTTGATATTGTAGTTCATTTGTTTTTATCACTGAGTAATAGTCCATTGTATGGATATACCACAGTTTGTTTATCTCAGATATAATAATTATTTTTGGAAGATTAATTCAGGTCTTTTGGATATCTTCTCTTCCTAAATAATTTGTTGAGTGTTTGGACTATAGTTGTACTATTTTAATACTCTAGTCTATTAATTCAAACACATGTGTTATTTCTAGTTAAGTTTGAATGAATTTTTTTTTTCCACATTATAGGTCATGTTTTTCTGCTTCTTTGCATATCGGGTCATTTTTGACAGGATGACAATAATTTTTTTACGTGTAATTTTTATTGCGCTTTAAGTGAAAGTTTACAAATCAAGTCAGTCTCTCACACAAAAAACCATATACCCCTTGCTACACACTCCCAATTACTCTCTCCCCCCACTATCTCTTTTTGTGTCCATTTCGCCAGCTTCTAACCCCCTCCACCCTCTCACCTCCCCTCCAGGCAGGAGATGCCAACATAGTCTCAAGTGTCCACCTGATCCAAGAAGCTCACTCCTCACCAGCATCCCTCTCCAACCCATTGTCCAGTCCAATCCATGTCTGAAGAGCTGGCTTCGGGAATGGTTCCTGTCCTGGGCCAACAGAAGGTCTGAGGGCCATGACCACCGGGGTCCTTCCAGTCTCAGTCAGACCATTATTAAGTCTAGTCTTATGAGAATTTGGGGTCAACATCCCACTGCTTTCCTGCTCCCTCGGAGGTTCTTTGTTGTGTTCCCTGTCAGGACAGTCATCGATTGTGGCCAGGCACCAACTAGTTCTTCTGGTCTCAGGATGACGTAGTCTCTGGTTCATGTGGCCCTTTCTGTCTCTTGGGCTCGTAATTGCCTTGTGTCCTTGGTGTTCATCATTCTCCTTTGATCCAGGTGGGTTGAGACCAATTGATGCATCTTAGATGGCTGCTTGCTAGCGTTTAAGACCCCAGACGCCACTCTTCAAAGTGGGATGCAGAATGTTTTCTTAATAGATTTTATCATGCCAATTGACTTAGATGTCCCCTGAAACTATGGTCCCCAGACCCCTGCCCCTGCTACACTGGCCTTCGAAGCATTCAGTTTATTCAGGAAACTTCTTTGCTTTTGGTTTAGTCCAATTGTGCTGACCTCCCCTGTATTGTGTGCTATCTTTCCCTTCACCTAAAGTAGTTCTTATCTACTATCTAATTAGTGAATGTCCCTCCCACCCTCCCTCCCTCCCCCCTCGCGTAACCACAAAAGAATGTTTCTTCTCGGTTTAAACTATTTCTCAAGTTCTTATAACAGTGGTCTTATACAATATTTGTCCTTTTGCAACTGACTAATTTCACTCAGCGTAATGTCTTCCAGGTTCCTCCACATTAAGAAATGTTTCACAGATTCCTCACTGTTCTTTACCTATGCGTAGTATTCCATTGTGTGACTATACCATAATTCATTTATCCATTCATCTGTTGATGGGCACCTTGGTTGCTTCCATCTTTTTGCTATTGTAAACAGTGCTGCAATAAACATGGGTGTGCATATATCTGTTTGTGTAAAGGTTCTTATTTCTCTAGGATATATTCCAAGGAGTGGGATTGCTGGGTTGTATGGTAGTTCTATTTCTAGCTTTTTAAGGAAGTGCCAAATCGATTTCTAACACTGACATTTCCACCAGCAGTGTAGAAGTGTTCCAATCTCTCCACAGCCTCTCCAACATTTATTATTTTGTGTTTTTTGGATTAATGCCAGCCTTGTTGGAGTAAGATGAAATCTCATTGTAGTTTTGATTTGCCTTTCTCTAATGGCTAATGATCATGAACATTTCCTCATATATCTGTTAGCTACCTGAATGTCTTCTTTAGTGAAGTGTCTATTCATATCTTTTGCCCATTTTTTAATTGGGTTATTTGTCTTTTTGCAGTTAAGCTTTCGCAGTATCATGTAGATTTTAGAGATCAGGTGCTGATCAGAAATGTCATAGCTAAAAACTTTTTATCAGTCTGTAGGTAGTCTTTTTACTCTTTTGGTGAAGTCTTTGGATGAGCATAGGTGTTTGACTTTTAGGAGCTCCCAGTTATCTAGTTTTTCTTCTACATTCTTTATAATGTTGTCTATACTGTTTATGCCATGTATTAGGGCTCCTAACATTGTCCCTATTTTTCCTTCCATGATCTTTATCATTTTAGATTTCATATTTAGGTCTTTGATCCATTTTGAGTTAGTTTTTGTGCATGGAGTGGGGTATGGGTCTTGTTTCATTTTTTTGCAGATGGATATCCAGTTATGGCAGTACCATTTGTTAAAAAGACTATCTTTTCCCCCATTTAACTGTTTTGGGCCTTTGTCAAATATCAGCTGCTCATATGTGGATGGATTTATGTCTGGATTCTCAGTTCTGTTCCTTTGGTCCATGTATCTGTTGTTGTACCAGTACCAGGCTGTTTTGACTACTGTGGCAGTATAAAAGGTTCTAACATCAGGTAAAGTAAGGCCTCCCACTTTGTTCTTCTTTTTCAGTAATGCCTTATTTATCCGGGGCCTCTTTCCCTTCCATATGAAGTTGGTGATTTGTTTCTCCATCTCATTAAAGAATGTTCTTGAGATTTGGATCAGAATTGCATTAAATGTATAGATCGCTTTTGGTAGAATAGACATTTTTACAATGTTAAGTCTTCCTATCCACAAGCAAGGTCTGTTCTTCCACTTAGGTAAGTCTCTTTTGGTTTCTTACAGAAGTGTAGTGTAGTTTTCTTTGTAAAAGTCTTTTCCATCTCTGGTAAGATTTATTCCTAAGTATTTTATCTTCTTGGGGACTACTGTAAATGGCATTGATGTGGTGATTTCCTCTTCAATGTTCTCTTTGTTGCTGTAGAGGAATCCAACTGATTTTTGTATGTTTATCTTGTATCCCGATACTCTGCTGAACTCTTCTGTTAGTTTCAGTAGTTTTCTGGAGGTTTCTTTAGGGTTTTCTGTGTATAAGATCATGTCATCTGCAAATAGAGATATTTTTACTTCTTCCTTGCCAATCTGGTTGCCCTTTATTTCTTTGTCTAGCCTAATTGCTCTGGCTAGGACTTCCAGCACAATGTTGAATAAGAGTGGTGATAAAGGGCATCCTTGTCTGTTTCCCTATCTCAGTGGGAATGTTTTCAAGCTCTCTCCATCTAGGGTGATGTTGGCTGTTGGCTTTGTATAAATGCCCTTTATTATGTTGAGGAATTTTCCTTCTATTCCTATTTTGCTGAGAGTTTTTATCATGAATGAGTGTTGAACTTTGTCAAATGCCTTTTCTGCATCAATTGATAAAATCATGTGACTCTTGTCTTTTGTTTTATTTATGTGGTGGATTACATTAATTGTTTTTCTAATGTTGAACCATCCCTGCATACCTGGTATGAATCCCACTTGGTCATGGTGAACTATTTTTTTGATATGTTGTTGAATTCTATTGGCTAGAATTTTGTTGAGGATTTTTGCATCTACATTCAGGAGGGATATAGGTCTGTAATTTTCTTTTCTTGTGGTGTCTTTACCTGGTTTTGGTATCAGGGATATGGTGGCTTCGTAAAATGAGTTCGGCAGTATTCTGTCCTTCTCTATACTCTGAAATACCTTTCGTAGTAGTGGTGTTATCTTTTCTCTGAAAGTTTGGTAGAAATCTGCAGTGAAGCTGTCCGGACCAGGGCTTTTTTTTTGTTGGGAGTTTTTTGATTACCTTTTGAATCTCTTCTTTTGTTATGGGTCTATTTAGTTGTTCTACCTCTGTTTGTGTTAGTTTAGGCAGGTAGTGTGTTTCTAGGAATTTGTCTATTTCTTCTAGGTTATCAAATTTGTTCAAGTATAGTTTTTCATAGTAATCTGATATGATTCTTTTAATTTCAGTTGGGTCTCTTGTAATATCACCCATCCCATTTCTTATTGGGTTATTTGCTTCCTCTCCTGTTTTTCTTTTGTCAGTTTGGCCAGTAGTTTATCAATTTTGTTGATTTTTTCAAAAAAACAGCTTTTGGTCTTGTTAATTCTTTCAATTGTTTTTCTGTTTTCTATTTCATTTAGTTCAGCTCTAATTTTTATTATTTGTTTTCTTCTGGTGCCTTTGGGTTTCTTTTGTTGCTCTCTTTCTATTTGTTCAAGTTGTAGGGACAATTCTTTGATTTTGGCCCTTTCTTCTTTTTGGATGTGTGCATTTATTGATATAAATTGGCCTCTGAGCACCGCTTTTGCTGTGTCCCAAAGGTTCTGATAGGAAGTGTTTTCATTCTCATTGGATTCTATGAATTTCTTTATTCCATCCTTAATGTCTTCTATAATCCAGTCTTTTTTGAGTAGGGTATTGTTCTGTTTCCAAGTGTTTGATTTCTTTTCCCTACTTTTCCTGTTATTGATTTCCACTTTTATGGCCTTATGGTCAGAGAAGATGCTTTGTAATATTTCAATGTTTTGGATTCTGCTAAGGCTTGCTTTATGCCTAATACATGGTTTTTTCTAGAGAATGTTCCATGAGCACTAGAAAAGAAAGTATACTTGGTTGTTGTTGGGTGGAGTGCTCTGTATATGTCTATGAGGTCAAGTTGTTTGATTGTGGCATTTAGATCTTCCGTGTTTTTATTGAGCTTCTTTCTGGATGTCCCTTCCTTCACCAAAAGTGGTGTGTTGAAGTCTCCTACTATTATTATGGAGCTGTCTATCTCACTTTTCAATGCTGATAGAGTTTGCTTTATGTATCTTGCAGCCCTGTCATTGGGTGCATAAATATTTAATATGGGTATATCTTCTTGGTGTATTGTCCCTTTAATCATTATATAGTGTCCTTCCTTATCCTTTCTGATGGATTTAACTTTAAAGTCCACTTTGTCAGAAATTAGTATTGCCAATCCTGCTCTTTTTTGATTGTTGCTTGCTTGATATATTTTTTTCCATCCTTTGAGTTTTAGTTTTTTTGTGTCTCTAAGTCTAAGGTGTGTCTCTTGTAGGCAGCATACAGATGGATCTTGTTTTTTAATCCATTCTGCCATTCTGTCTCTTTACTGGTGCATTTAGTCCATTTACATTCAGGGTAATTATGGATAAGTATGAATTTAGTGCTGTCATTTTGATGTCTTTTTTTGTGTGTTGACAGTTTCTTTTTCCCACTTGATTTTATGTGCTGAGTAGATTTTCTTTATATATTGTCCTTTCCTCATATTTGTTGTTGTTGATTTTGTTTCTGCTCAGTCTGTATTTTTCCCTCATATTTTATTTTCATGAGTAGGATAGTTTGTCTCCTTTGGGGTTACCTTATTATTTACTCCTATTTTTCTAAATTTAAAACCAGCTTTTATTTCTTTATATTGGCATATCTTCCTCTCCATATGGAAGGTGTATGATTACATTTCTTAGTCTTTCTTTATTATTTTAATGTTGTCTTCTTTTATATAATAACATCGCTGTTATCTTGTTTTGTGCTTTTTTTTTTATATATATAATCTTGCTTTGTGTTTTTGAATTTCCCTGTCTGGGTTGACTTCTGGTTGCTCTTCCCAGTGTTCTCATCTTGGGTTGATACCTGATATTACTGATTTTCTAGCCAAAGAACTCCCTTTAGTATTTCTTGTAGTTTTGGTTTGGTTTTTACGAATTCCCTCAACTTGTGTTTATCTGGAAATGTCTTAATTTCACCTTCATATTTAAGAGACAGTTTTGATGGATATATGATTCTTGGCAGACAATTTTTTTTCCTTCAATTTTTAAATATGCCATCCCATTACCTTCTTGCCTGCATGGTTTCTACCGAGTAGTCCGAGCTTAGTCTTATTGGCTCTCCTCTGTAGGTGATTTTCGTTTACCCCTCACTGCTCTAATAATTCTCTCTTTATCTTTGGTTTTGACAAGCTTGATTATAATATGTCTTGGTGACTTTCCTTTAAGATCTACCTTATGTGGAATTCAATGAGCATCTTGGATAGATATCGTCTCATCTTCCACAATATCAGGGAAGTTTTCTGCCAACAAATCTTCAATAATTTTCTCTATATTTTCTGTTATCCCTCCCTGTTCTGGTACTCCAATCACTCATAGGTTATTTCTCTTGATAGAGTCCCACATGGTTCTTAAGGTTTCTTCATTTTTTTTAATTCTTGTATCTGATTTTTCTTCAAATATATTAGTGCCAAGTGATTTATCTTCAAGTTCAGAAATCCTAGCTTCTACTTGCTCAATTCTGCTCCTCTGACTTTCTATTGAGTTATCTAATTCTGTAATTTTATTGTTAATCTTCTGAATTTCTGATTGCTGTCTATGGATTTTTCCAGTTTATTAAACTTTTCATTATATTCCTGAATAATCTTTCTAATTTCTTCAGTTGCTTTATCTGTGTGTTCCTTGGCTTGTTCTGCATATTGCCTCATTTCCATCTTGATGTCTTAAGGGGTTCTGTGTATTAAACTTTTGTATTCTCCATCTGGTAATTCCAGAAATGCACTTTCATCTAGAAGATCCCTGGATTCTTTGTTTTGAGAGCTTGTTGATCATGGCCTGTTTCTTTATATGACTTGATATTGACTGTTGTCTCCAAGCCATCTATAAGTTATTGTATTAGTTTATGCTTCCTTACTGTGTCATAGCTGCTTGCTTTGTTTTGTTTTGGTATACCCTTATGGGTTGCTTGAGTGAGCTAGCTTGATTATTTTCACCTTTGGAGGTCTGCTGTACTGTCCCCAGCTGGCTAGAGCTGTTATGAGGTATATCAGTCTAGGAGCCCACTCAGTTTTCTTGTATGATACCAAGTTTCAGGTAGCTGAGGTTTCCAGGTAGCTGATACCAAGTGTGTGGTACAGGCTCTGTCCTACAGTCTTAGAGGATCAGGGGTGATTGACATATATACTGGTATCTGATTGCAGCAGGGGGTCATGCTCTGAAAAGGCAGGGGGCTGAGAACTGACCCCCAAGTGTCTCTGAGGAAAACGTGTCTCTGTTCCCTAGAGCGTGCTGGTGGGTGAGTTCTGCAGAGGGACCATGGGCACCCAAAGTTTTTGGTTGTAAGGACTGGGAGGTACCAGTTATCTTTGGTCCCCTGTTGCAGGTGGCTGGGTGACCTGAGTGGAGCTACCAGTCCTTAGGTCCCTGATGCGGGTAGGTGAGGACTTGTTTAATAGGCAAAGCGAAGGATGACAATAATTTTGATTGGATATGATCTTATTGGATGCAGGATAGTTTTGTATTCCCAAACATAGTATTGAGTTTTCTTCTAGAACAATGTTGAATTACTTGGAAGTAGTTTGAACCTTTCAAGTTTTACTTTTAAGATTTGTTGGATGGAACTGGAACAGCATTTCGTCCAGAGCTAATTTTGCCCCACTATTGAGACAAGACCATCCTGATTACTCTACCCAATATGCCATGAATTGTGAGATTTCCAATCTGACTTGTAGGAACAGGCTCTGTTCCTGGCTGTTTATGAACACTGAGTATTCTTCCTTCCATTCTTCTAGTTCTTTTCCCAGCCTCTAGTTGTTTTCTCATATGCGTGCACTGATCAATAATCTACAGAAAACTTGAACAGAATCTCTGCAGATCTCCAGGGTTCCCTGTTCATGAAATTCCTTCCTGTCTTATAGTCTGTCCTATGAACTCTAGCTCCCTTTGTCTCCCTAATTCCCAATTCTGACTTCTTAACAAATGGAGTCCACTGGGCTCCTTCTGGTTTCTCCTTCTCTGCCCCACAGACTGGCAACTCTCCAGGCATGAATGTGGGTCACTCAGAGAGCTCATCTTGTTTGTTTCCCCATCTTGCTTCTCAGCCACAGCCGTACTTTGTTATCTCCTGCCTATTGCCTTGAAAAGCATTCTTTTCTATAATTTTGTCCAGGTTTTTGGTGGTTTCAGGCAGGAGAGGAGCTGCTCTTCCATACTGACTGACTAGAAGAAGAAATTGTGAAACTTAATAATCAACATATTACATATGGAAACAGCAATACTTCTTAAATAATTCCAATAAAACCATTTGTAGCATTAAGAGCACTAGAAAAATCTGTTGAGAAGAAAAGTGAAACTCACATAGCAATAGGCAAAATTTTAAAAAACGTAAAAATATGACAGAAAAAAGAACAAATGTTATTTAGGATAAATGTCAATAGGCAAAGTATTCATGTTAAAAGAGAAGATTCTTAACTACATGCTATCTGTAAGAGGCAGAAATAAAAACCCGGACCCTGAAAAATAAAACTAAAATATGGGCACGGGTATATTAAGCACAAACAAACCAAAGCCAACCATGAGTGAAATGATTAACATTAGACTGTTGTTGTTGTTGGGTGCCATTGAGTCAATTTTGACTCATGGCAAGCTCCTATGAAACAGTAGAACTGTCCCATAGGGTTTTATTGAACGTCATCTTTACAGGAGCAGATTGCTAGGTCTTTCTCCCTCGGAGCCACTGGGTAGGTTGGAACCACCAACAGTTCCATTAACAGCTGAGCACTTAAACATTGCACCACCAGGGCTCCTTGACATTAGATGAATTTAATGCAAAGCAAATTTTGCTGAATGGGTCAAAGTGGGTCATTTCCGTAGGGTGGAAGAAGAATAATCCATAACTCAAAATTATACATGCAAGTTTTTGTACTACACAGATCAAGTTAGCCATACATACCTAGAGCTCTGCATTCTTTACAAAAAAAAAAAAAAAACAGACTCCAAAAGTACTGTGAGTACTGAGTAATATGGGCAACTGCAACACTCACCCTTTACCCCAAAATTAAATCCTAGCGAATTAAATTGTTAAATATCAAAAATAGAAGTATTTAATTAAAAAAAAAAAAAAAGGAAGCATAAGTGAATAATACCTCTTAGGTTTGGAAAGGACTTCCTAAAAATTAACCAAAACCAAACCAAACCCAGTGCCATCGAGTCGATTCCGACTCATAGTGACCCTATAGGACAGAGTAGAACTGCCGCATAGAGTTTCCAAGGAGCGCCTGGTGGATTCGAACTGCTGACCCTTTGGTTAGCAGCTGTAGCACTTAACCACTATGCCACCAGGGTTTCCCTAAAAATTAAAGACAATAGAAAAAGACACAATGCTGCCAATAATTCTGTAAGTAGATTTTCTAAAAAATAATTTGGCAACTTGAATCAGTAACCTTAAAAAGGCCCATAGCATTTGATTCTAAAACTTAACTTCTAGGACTGTCTCCTTAGACAATGATTAAAGACATATGTTTAGAAATATTTATCATAATATTACTTTAATACTCAAAAAATTATAAATAGAGTGAAAAGTATAGTAACAGGAAAATCATTAACTAAAATTTAGTGTAGCAATGTTGTTGTTGGTTGCTGTCAAGTCAATTTCCACTCATGGCGACCCCATGTATGCAGAGTAGACTGTTTTGTGGGGTCTTCAAGGCTGTGATCTTTGGAAAGAGATCATTACTCTGTTTTCCAAGGTGTCTCTTGGTGAGTTCAAACCTCTAACCTCTTGGCTAATAGTCGAGCACTCAACCCTTTGCACCACCCAGGGACTCCCAGTATAGAAATAGAGTACCATATTACATAGACATCCATTAGAATCCTGAATTTGAAATATTCAAACATACGTATATATTCCAAAATTATTATGTGTCAAAGAAATAAAAAAATAAGTATATGGAGAGAGAGGGAAAGAAGGATGGAGAGAGTAAGAATGAAAAGATATTCCCTTCATATCTGTTAACAATGAAGACGGTTTGAAAGATAATATTCTTTCTTCTTTATAATTTTCTGAAGTTTAAAATTTTAAATTTAACAATAGGATTTCAGTACTTACTATTTTTGCAACTAGAGCCTCTACATTTTTTCCCCCAGTGTTTCCTTTTTGTTTTGTTTTTGCCCGTTTAGCTCTTTTTTTCCTTTGAATTATGATTGTTGTCCTTAAAACCTTGCCTGCTATTCTCCTGCGGGCATTTTTAAGCTTGGATAGATTTGAAGTGAAAACATTTATGGAAGAACTAAATATTCAAGAGAAAAAGCAAACTCCAAAAGCCTGGGGTTAAGAATGAGAAGGAAAAAGAAAAGAGTTCCAAAAATCTCAGTTATGTTCCACCCAACTCACCTTGGGTGCAATAATTAAGGGACACCAAAAAGGGGAGGGGGGTCTGGTGGCATAGTGGTTAAGAGCCTGAGTGCTAACCAAAAGGACGGCAGTTTGAACCACCAGCCGCTCCTTGGAAACCTTGTGGGGCAGCTCTACTGTGTCCTATAGGGTCACCGTGACTCAATAGCACCTAGCAACAACGACAAAAATAATAATAATAAAAACCTCATTGATCAATATAAATACTATTGTGATGCAAATATTACTTATCTTGATTGCTAGATTTTTTGAGCACCCTAAAATTTTGTGTCTCACTTGAAAAACCTCACTCTAGCCTCAACGTTTCCATCCAATGCCAGATAAAAACATGTCCTGGGCATTCATTTGCAAAGGGATTATCTGGCGTAGAAAAGGTTCTTCTGCCTACAGTCAACAGAGTGGGTGGAAATGAATCACTCAGAGACATGCATGTCGTTTGTACCCTGTTAACGTATTAACAATCTGGCACGACACACAGCAGGGAACTGCCATCCTGTGCTTTCACTTCTCTGCCACCTTCCCCAACATAATCACTGCCAACAGCCCACTTGAAACACCAATTAGAAAGAAGCTAGCTAACAAAATGGAGCCTCTGTCAGGTTGGAAGAGACAGATGAGCAGCCATAGCCCAGAAATTTCCTTCCACTTCAACCTGATCTTCAGCAAAAATGGGCCAACTGTGGTGAGTCGGCAAAAGACTGCACTCTTGCATTTTTTTCTTTCCTTTGTCACCAAGAAAAGTGAAAGGATCCAGGCCATAATAAGGCTGCTTCTCTAAGTAGGACTGAGCTGAAGTCAGGATGCAGAAAACCAGGAAATTCAGGACACAGGCTAGAAGTCAAGTTTTCTAACTCCTAGTCAAAGATGTTTTCATGGTATGGTTTTCCAACCATATCTTGGTTGAGGAAATGATTACCAAGCATAGGATATCTTTAGTCATCTGAACTTTATTCATCTTTTGTAGCTAATGAAGAGAACAAGAGAAAAGGCAGACCTGAAGATCTATAATATAGAGAAATTGTGTTAGGTCTTTTATGAAAAGATAGATTTTGTTAAATTAATCACCAGTATATTTAGAGAGGGAGCCCTGGTGACACAGTGGTTAAGAGCTTGGCTGCTCATCAAAAGGTTGGCAGTCCAAATCCACCAGCTACTCCTTAGAAATGTATGGGGCAGTTCTACTCTGTCCTATAGGGTTGCTATGAGTAGGAATCGACTAGACAGCAATGAGTTTGGTTTTTTAACATTTACAGGAAAGGAGCCCTGGTGGTGCTGTAGTTAAGTGCTTAGTTGCTAACAGAAATGTTGGTGGTTCAAACCTACAAGACGCTCTTTGGGACAAAGATGTGGCAGTCTGCTCCCGTAATGATTACAGACTTGGAAACCCTCTGAGGCAGTTCTACTCTGTCCTACAGGGTCACTGTGAGTCAGAATCGACTCAACGGCAAAGAGTGTACTTAGGGGTGACTATTAGCAAATATCATTATTCTAAAAATTCACAGTGACTTTATAGAATCCTTCTCTATTTTAGGACTTCATTGAATCCTTACATATTTTGAAACTGTAGTAGCTAATGAGATGGTAAATACATGGGGGGCATGTTAGCTGCTTGTGCTTGTTTACTGAGAAATAGTGCTAACCGATTACCCACCAAGTCTGGAAGTAACTACAGAATCCTTCTCTACACAGTATGCTGGGCAGCCACCTGGCAAATCTACATAAGAAGAAATACCCTGTCATCCCTGCTTTAGGTTGTAGATAAAACAAATAAACACATTTTTAAAGCTTTTTATTGAAGTATAATGTATTTGCAGAAAGGCTTCTAATGAAAGGTTGGAAGTTCAAGTCCACCCAGATCTGCCTCCGAAGAAAAGCCTGGTGATCTATTTCCTTAACTTCAGCCATTGAAATCTATGGAGCACAGTTCTACTCTGATACACATGTGGCTGCCAGGAGTCAGTCAGAGCTGACTTAATGGAAACTGGTTTGGGATTTTTGGTTATTATAGGTGTATCCTTGGAAGAATTTTCAGCAACTGAACACCCTTGTAACCAGCACCTAAATCAAGACACAGAACATGGCTCCCGAAGCCCTCTTCATGTTTTTTTTCCAGTCACTGCTTCCCTGAAGGTAAGTAACCTCTTTCCTAACTTCTAACAACATAGATTCATTTTAATAAACACATTTATAAAAAATGTTTAAAAGCAAATTTGTTAAATTTTAAAGGTGGCGATTATAACTATTATTTATTTATCACGTCACGGTGGCAGAGACCACTCTTCACGTTCCTTATTTACACCTCAAGATTCATGCTTCCCTGGTTTTCTGTTTTCTAATTTTGTGAATCATAAGATGGCGGATCAGGTTAGTGAAGGAAACTCTCCAAAGTGCTCAGAGCAAGTCACTGGCTTCATTGCCTCTTTTACTACATCAAACAGTTGTGTCCAGATCCTGTAACAAATGAAAAATGACTCTCATAACCAAGAAAGGAAACTGATCCAAACATTGCATTGAATTCCACTTTACTGACAAGGGAGCCCTGGGGGCATAGTGGTTAAGAGCTCAGCTGCTAACCAAAAGGTTGGCAGTTTGAATCCACCAGCCGCTCCTTAAAAACTCTATAGAGCAGTTCTACTCTGTCTATAGGGTCACTATGAGTTGGAGTTGACAGCAATGGGTTTGGTTTTTTACTGACAAAGATGAAATTTACCTTTACATACAATTAACAGGTTGTTTCTACTCTCCCGACAGTCTATAAAAAAACTGTTCAAGTTTAATGCTTAAAAATGGAGCAAGAATTTTCTGATGGATATTTTACAATAAATATTGTGATCCCACTCTGACAGGGATCACAATAGAGGGTCCTGGACAAAGCGGGAGAAAAATGTAGAACAAAATTCAAATTCACACAAAAAAGTCCAGACTTACTGGTATGACAGAGACTGGAGGAACCCCCGAGACTATGGCCATCAGACCCCTTGATAACTCAGAACTGAAGCCACTCCTGAAGTCCACCTTTAGGCCAAATGTTAGACGGGCCTATAAAACAAACAATAACACATGTGAGGAAAGTGCTTCTTAGTTCAATCAAGTCTTCAAAACCAAACGGGCAACACCTGCCCAAAAGCAAAGACAAGATGGCAGGAAGGGACAGGAAAACTGGCCTAACAGACACGGGGAGCCCGGGAGTGGAAAGGGAAAGAGGGAGAGTGCTGACACAATGCAGGGATTGCAACCAATGTCACAAAACAATTTGTGTATACATTTTTGAATGAGAAACTAATTTGCAGGATGACTTTCACCTAAAGCACAATAAAATTTAAAAAAAAAAAGTAATAATAAGGGAAGAAAGAAAAAAAGAAACCTCTATCCATAATTGATATTTTCCCTAAAGTCTTTGGAATTTTCTAAGGAAACAAAATGCAGATGGGTGGCATAAATTATCAGAAAAAAAAGATGTCTAAAATATAAGAGCTGGAAGGTAATTTTCAAACTGTTTCATCCAAGCCTCCATCTGACCTTTGTCATTCAATATATTTTTGGATTTTTATTGGAAGAGAAAGGAACTAAACTGCCAAATGCATGCCAGGTACTAGGCTAGGAGTTTTTCATGTGTTAGTCTTTTCCAATGCTCATACCAGCCCTGTTATTTTCCGGAATGTAGAGACGAGATACCCAAGGCTCAGAGACTTAAACGTAACCTATCTACCAGGCTTGTAATGCCTGCCATTCTCATCGACTTCTAGGTGTTCCCACTGAGGTCAGTAGTGACCACTTAGCCTCTACCAAGTGGTTCATGGCATAAGTGGCTCTTGTTCCAGAATCCAAGAGAAGTTTCTAAAACCCACCCTAGTTTAGCCGGCATGGAATTCATATTCTCTTCTGAAACAATGATAGCACCCAGAGCAATGGAATGTGCTGATAGCTTAGCCAATCACCAGGACAGGGATAAAGAAACATAGTGTGGGAATTGTAGCCAATCGTCCAGTGCCTTTGAGTGAGTCTGACACCATGGAAGGTGGGGGGAGGGGAGGAATGGGAGGTGGGAATGAAAACAGAGTCTGTTATTGTTGAGATGCTGGATCAAACTAATTCTGAAGCCTAATCAGTCCCTGGACTTCTATTTAAAATTGCCAATTAATTCCTTTTACTGTATAAACAACCTAAAGTTGAGTTTTCTGTCAATACAAATTGGCAGAGCAACCCCATTTGGATCTTGCAGGGGAGGGCCTCAATTGTCTGGCTCTAATGCTCATGTACCTTTCACAGTAATATCTTGCCCTTAGGAATATTTTCAGTGGAGAGAAATATCCACCTTATAATATTATCCTTCCATTGGAATCCATGAAACATATATGGATACGTGCTGCCCCTTATGTGACTTTCAGTTGTAACATTCAGACTCTGCATCCCTTTAAATAAATCCCCCCATTCCATTTTATCTTATCTCATCACTGTCTAATTTCCCATCTCTACAAATCTTGGATTCTCAGTGCTATGACCTTTGAGCCAGCTTTTGAATTAAGGCACAGGGGACCAGACTTGGAATGCAAGGACCAGCCATTCTGAAGGAACAAAACTGGAACTCTCAGTGGATCCTTGGCAGGGTGGGAGATAGATGACAAGGCGCAGTGTTGCCATAGCTGCTGACCCCAGGGGACCATGGAAGCGATTGAGGTCCTCAGAGGTGTAATCTTCGTTTGGTGAGGAGTAGTCAACTTCCTTGAATCTTGCTGCATTGTTTGTGGTCTGTCATAACTCCAATGGCCTAAACGGTTATCGTGCAAGCCAAAACATTAATTAACTACAATGATATCCTAGTTCTAAGATTTTAGGAGAGAGGTGGAGGAACCAGGAATGTTGTTCTGAGGGCAGTAGTTGACTTCAGGAGCCCCGATGGCACAGTGGTTAAGGGCTCAGCTGCTAACCAAAAGGTTGGTGGTTCAAATCCACTAGCCACTCCTTGGAAACTCTACCAGACAGCTCCAATCTGTTCTATAGGGTCACTATAAGTTGGAATCCACTTGACGGCAACAGGTTTTTTTGTTTTGTTTTGTTTTGTTTTAATTGACTTCAGGAAGTGCCTAGGCAGAGAGGATTTTATTCCTGTCTGAAGCTAAAGTCCTGCCTTTATCTCAGATGCTCCAAATTAGATTTTGTGGGCCCTGAAACAACCCAGCTTTCTCCTCACCTTCCAGCCACACTATTCCATCATCTCTCCAAAGATAGCACTGCCTCTCACATCACAGATTAAGCCTGATAAGAATTTCCTCTACGTTCTTTTCCAACTCTCAAAGATAACCTTTCTCTTTTATAGGCATCCCTTCTTTCCTAGGTTCCCTTTCTTTCCCATCTCTAAGGAATAGGTGACCTCCCTGTATCCAAGGCCTTTACACTCACCTCTTCAGTGGATCCCAAAGTTAACTCCTCTCCTTAACCCTCAGCTTCCTTATCTTTAAAGAGAGTGTAATCAAACTTATCTATCTCAGCTTGACGTAGTGGTGAAGAGCTACCACTGCTAACCAAAAGGTCAGCAGCTCAAATCCTCCAGCTTCTCCTTGGAAACCCTATGAGGCAGCTCTACTCGGTCCTAGAGTCTCTGTGAGTCAGAATCGACTTGACAACAACAGAATCTCAGTTTAGCCTAGCAAAGCATTAAAAAAAAGGGGGGGGGGGAGGGGGTTTCTGGTTGGAAAAACATTTTGGGCCACATTAGTCAAATATACACAAATGCCTGAGGTTACTCTTACTATTTTAAATCAGGATATGTTTACCATAGCCCAGAAAAAATCTAGGTAGAAAATCAAAACAAAAATTCCCAAAGAAATATTCCATTTCAACAACATGATGCTTTGTATTTTTTTTTTTCCTTTTCAGTGATATCTATTATGAGTTCTTTGTCCTAAGAAGAGCTGAAAAATAGCATTGTTACTGCAACAACCATCATACTGCCGTTTTATTTTTCCCTCTTGAATTCTGCCTATGAGGACTGTCAGCGGGTGAGAGATACATTTGTAAATTTATGTCAGTAGAATGCTTAGATCTCCAGGATGACTCCTCTGAGAGACATATTTGCCTAATAGTCGTTGGGGACTATTAGGCTCTTAGAGTACAAAGAATGGCATCATTTCCAAATTTGAAGCTTTTGTGCCCTATTAAAGAGAGAAATAACTTATCACCTCTAAAAACTCCCCCAAATGATTAGCCTTGGAAATGACTATGTGTCTAAGCGGGTACTGTTTGCATTCACGACAATCACAGAACTTTTAAATTCTATTTTTTCCCTTCAGCAACCTTTTAGTAAAATGTGTTTTATAATTGGTTTTAAACGTATTGAATTATTTGGAACATCTCCCATAGGGTTCCTATTAATTAGTGAGATAAGGTGAAAAATAATGACATTTTAAATTCATGGTGTTCAACAAGTGATAAGATGTGATGGAAGAAGGGGTGTGTGTGGTGAGTATGGGGCAAGGCCAAATGGCTTGGAGTTTTTATCTATCCCAATTTTGCTGTGTAACTAACCTTGGCAAGCCATGCTTTCTTTGAGCATCACTAAAAGGAGAAGGCTGGACTATAGCAATGATGCGTAGTCCCCTGGCCAGAGGCTGCCTACCCTGGCAAATGTGTTCTGAAATAGCTCATAACCTAATCTACCATTCATTGAATAAATATTTACTGAGCAACATTCTAGAATTTAACAAACAGTTATGTGGTTTTCACACTCCCAATCCTGCAAGACAGTTAATATTATCCCCATTTTACAGATGGGGAAACTGAGTCTCAGATACATTAAGTCACCATAACGGAAAGAAAAGAACCCAAACCCAAAGATGGTTTAGTTGAAGAAAATGTTTCTCCTGTTCCATCAAATATATCCCAAATTGGGGGCGAGGGGAAGATGGTGGAGGATAATTGCATGAGAGAGTGTTAAAATGATATAAAATAGCTATCAAGCATAGACCGAATGGACCTACATAGATGCTATGAATTGGGTCTGTCATGTTTTACCATAAAATAGAGATGTCTAGAGATGGTACACATCTGAGAGAGTATCAGCAGGGAGCCAGGTGCCCAGTCACACGATACCAGCCCCAACCGCCCCCCCGCCTCCATTCCCTTTTGATACCATCCCTTCCCTTAACAACATTACAGATAGCCCCTCGAAACATCTGATATTGATCTAGTTAGGAGAAATTTAGACACCGTGACTTGGCAAGACATTAATAAATACTGAAAAATGTCTAGAGGGCCACAGGCATTCTTTTTTGGAGAATTTGTCAACAAAGAGCTCCCTGAATGCTCATACAATTGCTAAAAAGCCCTTTCGGGGGTAAATTCAGCCCTGGCAGGGAGATGAATGATTTCTGGGGCCTCCAGCACTGCTCCTGTTAGAGCAGGCACGAGCTGATTTCTCTGTGGGGAAACCAGATAATGCAATAAAGTCAGGTTGCTTTGTCTCTAGGAACAGATAGATCTGAAGCCCACCTCACTTTGTTGGTGACAACATCTGTCTTGGGAAAGAAAGACCATTGATTTACTCTGCCATGTGCCACTGAGATAAAGAAACATAAGCCATTCCAATTGGATACACAGTGTAGGAATTACTGAGTCTGAGAAATTCTTGCTTTGCTATATATTTAGGGAGTTTAAGCAGACTGAGTAAAATCCAACCTGCTCTTGACCAACACTAAAAAGGTTTGTCACAGCCAATGCAAAGCTGAAAGCTGGTCAGTCTTAAGACAGTACTTAGAAAATGTAACTCAGCTCTAGCTAAGGAAGAAGACAATGAATGCGTGGCACTTGGAAAAGTGAGTTGTGAAACAGTCTTGAGTGAGAAACAACTAGATAACTGGCCCACAAAGAGGATAGAAAAGCAGAGAGAGTGGATTTAGGAAGATAATGTATTTGGACAGAAATTTACTCTGTCTCACCTCCCACGTCCCAATAAGGAAGAGGGTGTGCAAGCCTCTGCCTTGCAAGAAAAAAAAAAAAAAAAAACCCTTTGCTATCGAGTAGATTCTGACTTATAGTGACCCTATAGGACAGAGTAGTACTGCCCCATAGAGTTTCTAAGGAGCACCTGACGGATTCAAACTGCCAACCCTTTGGTTACCAGCTGTAGTTCTTAACCACTGCACCATATGCTTTGTGAGGGGGTCTTTAATTTCACCCAGTTGAGCTTGGTATGTTTTCCTGCAGTTGGGGAACAAAGGGCTTTAGGTCTTAGAAGGCTAAAGCAATCATAGGCAGTTGGGGGCTGAATCTGACAGCTAACTCAAGTCCCACCTGCCCATAGATCAAATGTGCCCGATACCCAGGGATCAGATATGGAATTCCATGAAGGATTATAGGCCCACAGTTGTTTTTAAAAGAATCTTGATCCTGGGAATTCTCTGGTTCCCAATTAGTATTTCCCTCTCCATCCTCAAGATAATTTTCCAGAAACCTGGGTCTTGTTCAAAGCCGCTTGGCAGGTGCTTTAAACCCTAGTTGCCTTTATCCCAACTCCAGATGGTAACCAAGAGAAACCAGGCATCAAGATATCTGACTTTTAGCAAGAAGAAGTCACTAAGGAGGAGGGATGGATTAGTCCATTCTCTAGGTTTTGGAGATGGGAGTTGTGGTGAAATGAGTCAGCAGCTAGCAAACCCAGGAGAAGGCGAAGCTGGAAAGAGCCCTACACTCCCCGCAGTCTTCCGCCTGAGGTAGGAGATGATCTAAGACTAGATCAAGTTCTGACCTTGGGTCACTATTTGTAGCCGATTATTTTTAACACCTAACATGAGACAACAGCCCTGACTTTAAGGTACTGTGAAACTTTATTACCTAAGAAATCCATTGCCATCAAGTGGATCCCGACTCATAGTGATCCAATCGGCCAGAGCAGAACTGCTGAATAGGGTTTCCGAGGAATGGCTGGTGGATTCCAACTACCAACGTTTTTGGTTAACAGCCGTAACTCGCTGTAGCTCTTAACCACTGTGCCACCAGGGCTCCATTGCCTAAGAGGGACAGGAAAAATCTTGGAGCCTACCTGGGTTTCCATCCAGGAGTAGGGGAAGGACTCTTCCCACTGAATACATGTTAAAGGGAGAATGGGAAACAAATATAAATGCATTTTCTGGTAACTTCTCAGGGATCTTGTTTGTCCAATTCATCGATCACAATCGTTTCTAGGCCTGATTTATCTTGGTAATTACCAGCTGAGACATTTTTCTTCCTTGTTTGCAGGTAGATTGGTTTGATTTATGGATTGTTGACATGGGAGGGAGCTTCCTTTGAAAACGATCTCTGGTTGATTCACTTAAGTTTATTTTAATGGAGTGTAAATTTGGCCCTTCAGGAATACACAGAGTGTTCTGCAGCTGGTGAATGTAATGGGGGTTTCCACAAATGGTGATGCCCATGCAGCCCCCTTCCCTCCTGCTATACACAATGAGTTCACATGCTCCCAGACACCCGAGAACTTCACTTACTCACTTGCCCACAGCTTGGACCCCCAAGAGCTCCCAGTTTTGCAGGTGTAATTTTTTATGCTTTCCCACTCATTCTCTAGGAGATTGGTAACCACACACTCTGCACAAACTATGTTGAAACTACAGTGAAATTTCAGTTCACTTTTGCTTATTTCAATCATCTTTTGCATGTTCTCGGCTCCATTTTCCAAATAAAAGGAAATCCTGGTGGTCTTGTGGTTAAGAGCTACAGCTGCTAACCAAAAGGTCAGAAGTTTAAATCCACCAGGCGCTCTTTGGAAACTGTATGGGGCAGTTCTACTCTGTCCTATGGGGGTCACTATGGGTCAGAATTGACTCATTGGCAATGGGCTTGGGTCTTCTAAAAGGAGCCCTGGTGGTGCAGGGTGTTAAACATTTGGCTGCTAACCAAAAGATCAGCAATTGAAATCCACCGGCTGCTCTTTGGAAACCCTATGGGGTAGTTCTACTCTATCCTATAGGGTCCTAGGAGTCAGGATCAACTTCATGGAAATGGGTTTTGGGATTTTTTGTTTTGGTCCTCTAAAAGGTGTTAAAACCCTCTACTCTTCCCCTCTTCCCTACCATGCATATAATTTACCCTCAAGGAGAGGGACTTTGTTATGTGATAAACCAAAAAACCAACTGGCCGATTAAACAAAGATATTAAAGTATAAACCCACCCACTGCCATTGAGTTGATTCCGACTCATAGCGACCCTGTAGGACAGAGTAGAACTGCCCCACAGAGTTACTAAGGAGCGCCTGGTGGATTCGAACTGCTGACCTTCTAGTTAACAGCCATAGCATTTAACCACTACGCCACCAGGGTTTCCATTAAGGTATAAGTCCATGCAAGTCATTCTGTGAATTTTTATTTTATCTGATAAACAAGAGTAACAACGGCTAACTGAGAAGTTGCCAGTGTGAACCCACCCAGAGGCTCCAGGTAAGAAAGACCTTGTGATCTGCTCCCACAAAGATTTAAAAAAAAACAAACCAAACCCAGTGCCATTGAGTCGATTCCGACCCATAGCGACCCTATAGGACAGAGTAGAACTGCCCCATAGAGTTTCCAAGGAGCGCCTGGTGGATTCGAACTGCCAACCCTTTGGTTAGCAGCCATAGCACTTAACCACTACACCACAAGGGTTCCACAAAGATTAAAAAAAAAAACCCTATGGGGCAGTTCCACTCTGTCACATGGTGGTGGTATGAGTTGAAAGTCAAATTGACAGCACCTAACAACAACATAAACCCTAAGGTAGTTCCAAGTGTGTCAATTATACTTTTGAAAGAAAAAAACTAATCAATATGTTTGACTTAAAAACTTATATAAGCAGAAAATTGGGATCTTTTTCTTTACTTTCATTTTCTTTACAATGTATTATTTGTAAATTTATTTTATTTCCTTTCATCATGATTTTTTTTTTTTTCTTTATGATTATTCTTCCTCTTAGTTTTAGGTGTATTTTACCTTAGGGACTCAAGAGAGGGAGGGGAAGTAGATGGATTTTGAGTAGATGAGCACCAGAAGAGGTGAAACTTCATACCCACCTTCTTCTTTCCTTGAACTCATTGATGTTTATATGTAAGTTGCAGTTATGGGCCACAAGTCAAAGTGGAAGGAGATCCACATTGAGGAGCTTAACAGCAATAAATTCGATCAGGATAAGGACAAGATAGGATAGACTAATTTGAGACACAAGGCAGTAGGTCTGAAAAATTTGCAAATATTTAGGTAGATATTGGCCAATATGTCCTTTCTCCAATATTTTATCTCACAGTTATCTCTCTGAGAATTAATATTACCAGATTATATGTGTTCTGTACTCTATAGCTTATACAACTCTTTCGTATATAATTATCAGATTTGATCCTTAATCGACTATATTATTATTCTCATTTTTTCAGATAAAGGCACCAAGACTCAAACAGCTTAAATTATCTGCCCAAGATTAGGCTCTGGAGCTGGAGCTCAATTCTAGGTCCTGCTGATCTGATGGCCTTTCCAGGAGAACAATCCCCAAGCCTGGGTCTAACACCACAGAGGCTGTCTCCACAGTTAGCAAACTCCAGTGCCATCATAAATCAGCTCACAAAGACAGCGAGTATTCATAAAACTCTAGCTGTGCAATATCCATTTCTAAGGGACCTGACACAAAGTAAATGGAAGATACGGCACCTGTTCTCAAGAAACTCATCAGTAAAGAAGAGCAATTCTGCCCCCAAGACTCTATGTGTCCTGTAACCTCAGGAAGTCCCAGAGAGATGGAAGTTAGACATTCCCGTTTAAGGATCTTGACTCTAGAATGAGTGGTTGGGGATTCAGGGACTCAGGTAGCCAGGCATAGAAAACCAATCAATCTGAAAGTGCATTACTAAAATACAATCACACTCATATTTCAAATATAACATTTATGTCTAAATTCAAGCTATCGTATTATGATCAATTTGCATTAACTGGTTTTATATTTAAAGGCTATAGGGGATTTTTCTGATGACCGAAGGGAGAACGGATTATTGCAAAGTGATAGACACAAAGGAGATGGCCTGGAAAAGCAGACCACAATGCACCAGGAAATAGGAAAATGACAGTCACAGAAGTAATGACTGGTTACATCCATCCAAGTTCTTTACTGGAGAGATGAGTGTGAGAAAGGCCATGGCAAAGGGTGATTGACCACCAGTTGTCATCAAGTCGATTCCGACTCATGGCAAGCCTGTGTGTGTCAGAGTAGAACTGCACTCTGTGGGATTTTCAACGGTTGATTTTTCGGAAGTACATAGCCAGGCCTTTCTTCCCAGGCACCTCAGGATGGAATCAAGCCTCCAACCTTTTGACTAGCAGCCAAGGGCTTTAACCATTTACACCACCCAAGGACTCCTAAAGGACACTTAAACCAAAAAAATAAACAAACTCGTTGCCATTGAGTCGATTCTGACTCACAGTGACCTTATAGGACAGGGTAGAACTGCCCCATAGGATTTCCAACGAGCAGCTGGTACATTCGAACTGCCAAACTTTTGGTTAGCAGCCATAGGTCGCTGTAGCTCTTGACCACTGCATCACCATGGTGCTTAAAACATGGTGCTTAGAACATACAAAAACAATTTTAATATTGGTGTAAGCAAAGCAAAAACAAGGAAAATATGTTTTTAGTTGATGTGAGAGGGAAATGAATGCTTACCAAGAGGCTACTATGCTAGATACTTTATATAAGCTTCTTAGAATCCCATTTTTCCATAGTTCTCCACAGATAATGAGAACCCTTTTGCATTAATAATTACTTGCAGTTTCCAGTAACTGAACTCTAATTTATTTGTTTACTGAACAGCATTTAATGTATTCATTATATTATGGAGAAAAGGTAAGCACAGATTGCCTTGAACAATTACTGAGAAAGAAGTAACTAAAAATAGTACACACACAAACACCAAATTCAAACTATTTGCTCATTTAAGCATATCCCCGGTGTCTTAAGTGTTTGTGAAACACCAAACCATGCGTGCTTTTATAGCATTAAGCGATGCAGAATTATTTCTTCATATTTTCCTTTAAGCAATCCCTTGAAGCAGTTTGATGTCGCTTAAAGGTCTTCCTGTGACCTCCCCCTCATCCCCCAAATTTCTATCTCCCTTTTTTTTGTCTACAGACAAAGAGAAGGAAACCTCCGAGGACTGAGAAATGACCTCACATTTTGCCTTCACCAAGCCTCTGCTGCAAACCTAGCTGGGAAAAGCTGGGGGTGAATATGGCCTCAGCTAACACAATGTTATCTGGTGGTTCAGTGGATAAGCATTCGGCCGCTAACCAAAAGGCCAGCAGTTAAAATCCACCAGCTGCTCCTTGGAACCCCTATAGGGCAGTTCTACTCCGAGCTATAGGATCACTACGAGTCAGTCAACTCAAGGGCTGTGGCTTTGTTCTTTGTTTTGTTTTGTTTTCTGATATGATGAGTCCCCAGGAAAACTAAGAGCTAGCATGAAGGATTAAAATAATATTAGGTTACATTTTGGCTATCCAGAGAGGGTATATACCAGTCAAGGTCCAACCGGGAAAAGAGAAATTACTATAAATAATGTAAATGGAGAGAACTAAATTGATGGAATTGGTGGCACAGGGGATAAAAGATCTGGGTGAAAACACAAGACAATGACACAACCCAGAGATTAGGAAGATCAGGGAGCCACATCTACCCACAGGCTGGAGGGATAAAGCGGGACAATGGTAACACTAGCGCCTAAGGACTGGGCCACCCAAGGGACACTAGAGCTATGGGGGTGTTATGGATTGAGTTATGTCCCCTCAGAATATGTGTTGTAAATCCTAACCTCTATGCCTGTGTTTATAATCCCATGCAGGAATGGAGCATCTTTATTATGTTAATAAGCAGGATTAGTGTAGGGTGTATCTTGAGTCAATCTCTTTTGAGATACAAAAGAGATTAAACAAGAGAGCAGAGCAGGGATGGGGGAAGAGAGATGCCAAGCCACATGAAGATGGCTCAGGAGCAGAAGCTCAGAAGAGACAAGGACCTTCCTCCAGAGCTGACAGAGAAAGTTTTCTCCTAGAACTGGCACCCTGAATTCAGATTTCCAGCCTCCTAAACTGTCAGAAAATAAATTTCTGTTTAATAAAGCCATTTTCTTGTGGTATTTCTGTTATAGCAGCAGTAGATAACTAAGACGGGGGCTTGTCTAGGCTGAGTTGGAGCCATGGAGAGAGATAATGTCTCTGGCTTCTTCCTTCCTCCCATCCTCCAGTCTGCCAGAGCTTCCTGCTGGCTGAGTCCAGATGAAAGTCAGCCAATTTAGGAGACACATTCTGGGGGATTGGCCTGGGACAAGCAAGACTGGATTTGAGGGCAAACAGTCCCAGATCAGCAAAGGCTCTTAGGAAAATTATAATGTACACCTTAACCTACTAGAGATGAACTGTGTGAGATGCAGATTTCCATGTGGTCCAGTGAGGCTCAGCGGCATCTCTCAAGTCCAGGCCCACCCTCTCCAGGATGGGAAGTAGCTATGGACCTGAAGTGGAATTAGAGGTGAGAATGCTTTGTGAACTCGTTTTTGATACCTGAAACTCCTCCCCCAACAGAGATTCTGGAAATCACTGAGTGAGGTTTGTAAGGGGAGGGAAGAAGAGATGGTAAAGGTCCCCCAATACTTGGGAAGCATAGACAATAGAATTAGAACCATAAATAGGACCTGATATTACCTCTAGACTGATGATACCTTAGAAGATTGATATTTCTCCATAGAAAACAACTGAAAACACAGCAAGGTGTCAACAGTGATTACTGTGTATGGACCTTCTGGAATCTTCTCAAAGAGTATGCCTGTACCTCTTTATTACTAAGGCTTTTAGAAAGAAAATACCATAATCCATTCTGTATAGAATACTTGGTGTTTTCTGACTTCCTGGTTGGACCTCGACTCAGAGAGACTTTTTCTGAGTAGCTAGCATTTGATTATCCATTTCAGGACAGTCCAGCAAGGACCTGTCTTCCAGAAGTGCTGCTTGCTGTGAGCGGACTTAATTGGTCTGCCTCGTCAAAACCAGGCACCATGAATTAACTCTTGAGCACCTCTGAAAATATTTGACTGAAGGAAAACCTCCCTGCTCTCTCCAGGGCTCACCCCATATTTATGGATCAGTAATAGTTTTTTGGTTTTTTTTTTTAATAGTTTTTAACAAGGAGAAATGGGATTCTCAGTTGACTCGCTCATATCCTTGGGAAGCTGAGGGTGACCACTTAGGCAAAAGCGCTAAAGGATCTTCCTTAAAGAAATTGTACTTCGTAAAACAAGTTCCTTTTACTCTTGAAAGTCCTCCAATTTAGAAAATAGGGTTGGGTTCCATTCTCTCTTTCTATCTCGTTTGAAAGAACCGTATGTCCTCATTTATTTAAGAAAGACACTTCAAGCCTGGGATACTTGTCAACAAGAACTCCCTTCAAAGAAGGACTATCGTGCAGCTGTTGGTGGGCAGCCTCCAGCTATCAGCTACTTCCAGGCTTGCCTGAGCTATAGACAGTGCCCTCGTTCAAGACTCCTTGACCATCAGGAGCAGAGACCACCCTTGCTCAGTGACGAATACAGGGGTATAAAGACCTGGTCCTTCTGGCCCCAACTCAGGAAAACTCTCTAGAAATTTCTAGGTCCAGAGCTCCCTGTGGAGTCAGCCAAGGCTGACATTGGACCTGCATCCCAGTTTGTCTTCTCCCTCTGCCCCATCCTGCTTTCTTCCCCCTCCTCCCTAGGTGTTGATCCCAAGAATACTTTGGAATAAATATCCTGCAAATCTAACTAGAGGTAGATGGCGCAAATGGTTAAGCACTAGGCGACTAGTTAAAAGGTTGTAGGTTAACCCACCCAGAAAAGCATCTCTAAAGACAGGCCTGCTATCTGCTATCTAAAGGTCACAACCTTGAAAACCCTGTGGAGCACAGTTTTACTCTGACACACCTGGGGTTGCCATGAGTCGGAAGGGGTAGGTGGCCATTAACAACTATAACACGGAACGATCTCAGAGTCTGCTTCCTGGGAAATCCAACCTGCAGCAGGGCTATGGGAATCAAATCAAACGCCTGTGAAAGTCTTGTAGAATCTCTGAAGTGTTGAGTATTTATTAAACGCTGTGTTAGGTGCCTTTGTAAATGTTATTTCACTCTTACAACAAATTGCAAGATAGATATTTTTATTCTCTGTTAGTTTGAAATGAGAAGACTGAGGCTCAGAGAGGTCACCTTTTTTTTTTTTTTTTTGACCAAGTTCAGCCAACTAACTACTTAATGTCAGTGACTGGGATTGGACCCGAGGGCTGTATGGTTCTCTTTCACCAGGTTGTATTACAGCCTATCACGGTTTTATATTAGATGAGACAGCTTCTCAGCTGAGTCATAGAAAGCTGTGACCATAAGAAATAAGAGTATTAAGAAGGAAGAAGAAAGAGCCTTAAGGTAGGGAGAATGCATTTCAGAACAACTGTGGAAAAGTTCAACTGCCTCCTCCCCAGTGTCTCCAGGATAAGCTCCCTGCTGAGAAGGGAGAAAGGTTGTCAGGTCTATTAACCTCAGCAAATATAAATGGGGACCCAAGATGCTCTCATCTGAAAAAAGTTCGCCCCAACAGATGGTCAGATCTAACAAGCTTCAGCTCATCTGTACGAGAACAGAATCAGACAGAACCAAAAAGCTTCAGCCAATCCATTTCCCGGAGCTTAGATACTGGACCCAAGAATGGCCAGTGGCTAAACACGGCACCTCTCAGCACTGCTAGTCTCCACTGGGCAGAGCAGACTGTTTTATTATCTGACAAAGGGGGCTTGATTTGGTGACATGGGGACTGTCTAATGTGTGACTATCCTGTAGAAAGAAATAATTCAACCTTTGGACAAATGTTTATTGAGTAACTATTGTGTGCCAAGCGCTGCCTCAGTGGCTGGAGATGCCAGGTGAGTTACGAGGCAGTGCGTTCCACTAAGGAATACACAGGCCAGAGAGGATTAACAGTCAAGTTAAGTGGTCAATTGATTCATGTGATTAAAAAAGGCAATAGAGACAAGCAATGGTCAAGAATGAACCTGGAGAAAATTTGCTGCACACCTTTTCCAGGTCAGGGCAGGCTTCCCAGGTGAGGAGTCTGAGAGATTGGCCTTGAATGGCGAGTAGGAGTTTTAGCCAGGAAATGTTTGGATGGGGAGAAGGAGAGTCCCTTATAGGCAGAAGGAATTGTTTAGCAAAACCTCAAAAGAATGGTTCAGGAGAGGTTAGGTTCATTTGGGACAAACTTTTTAAATATTCTTCAAAGACTGTAAAATGCTATAATACTACAAAGGATTACTTTTTATATACTTTATGAAGCATGATGATACTAAGTAACATGCACTCATTCAATATCTCCTACTGACTACCAGGCACTGTTCTAGGCACTGTGGTTACAGCCATGAATAAGTCTTAGGTTTATCCTGTGTGCCTGCTATCTGCTTGCCTACTGCCATCAAGTTGATTCTGATTCCTAGCGACCCTATAGGACAGAGAAGAACTGCCCCATAGGGTTTCCAAGGCTATAATCTTTATGGAAGTAGACCGCCAAAATATCAAAACAGAGCAGTGATCCTCAAACGGGCACAGCGTTTGAATCACCTGGGTATCTTTCAGAAAATTTCAATGCCACGACCACACCCTACCAATTAAATCTGAATTGCTGGGGGTGGGACCTACACATCACTATTTCTCTAAACCCAGGTGATTCCAGTGTGCAGTCGAAGTCAAGGCCTAGGGGACTAGAGCAGTGGTTCTCAGTTTTTATATTGTGCATCAGAATCTCCTGGAGGGCTTGTTAAAACACAGATTCTGGGCACTGCCTCCAAAGTTTCTGATTCAGTAAGTCTGGCGTTAGGTCCCAGAATCTGAATTTCTAACAAGTTCCCAGGTAAGACTAATGCTCCTGGTCCAGAAACCAGACTAAGAATCAGAGTATGGGAATCTGTCTTTATTTCTTTCACGAGGGAAAGATACCTTCCTGATGGACCTACCCATTAATGATACTCTATGCTTTAATGAAAAATCTCTCTTTGTAAGTGGGTTTTCTTCCAAAAAGGAGAGGAGGAGAACTTGGAAAGGACTGTAGATTATTATGTTAAGCATTCTTTGCTTGGGAAATTTCCCAAAAGAAAGCATTGTGATGAAGGATAGGCGAGAGGACTCTTCATGTCTTGATGACACATTGCAGAGGTTAAAAGCAAACACTTCGAAGCCACCTGGCCTCAGAGTGCATCTCTGGGATTTACCAGCTTTATGACCTCCTGCAAGGTATGTTTTCTTTTTATGTCTTGGTTTCTTCTTAAACCATGAGGGTTGAAAAATACAGGCAAAGTGCTTAGAACAGAGCCTGGCACATGGCAAGTGTTACACAAACGTTGGCTATCACTACTCTCCTATACTCAACCCGGTACTCACCTTGTTCAGTTTCTAACAATACTGTAAACTATAAATGTCTTCCTTTCTTTATTCTACTCCCCAGTTCAGATACTAACCACAGCTTCCGAAGATTGTACCAGAGTGATTGTATGTCCTATGAAGAAACAAAGAAATCCATGATATTGGTCTCTGTGAACATCTAGCTCAATTGGCCTAACATAGTTTATAAAGAAAATGTTCTACATCCTACTTTGGTGAGTAGCGTCTGGGATCTTAAAAGCTTGTGAGCAGACATCTAAGATACTCCACTGCTCTCACCCCGTCTGGAGCAAGGGAGAGTGAAAAAACCAAAGACACGAGGGAAAGATTAGTCCAAGGACTAATGGACCACAACTGAGTCCAGCACAACTAGGCGGTGTCTGGCTACCACCCCTGACTACTCTGACAAGGATCACAACAGAAGGTCTCAGACAGAGCTGGGGAAAAATGTAGAACAAAATTCACTTACTAATCTGACAGAGACTGGAGAAACCCTGAAAGTATGGCTCCTGGATACCCATAAAGCTTAGTAATGAAGTCACTCCTAAGGTTCACCCTTCAGCCAAAGATTAGGCAGGCCCATAAAACAAAATGAGACTAAATGGGCACACCATCCCAGGGGCAAGGAGGAGAAGGCAGAAGGGGACAGGAAAGCTGATAATGGGGAACCCAAGGTCAAGAATGGGAGAATGTTGGCATGTCGTGGGGTTGGCAACCAATGTCACAAAATAATATGTGTATTAATTGTTTAATGAGAAACTCGTTTGCTCTGTAAACCTTTATCTAAAGCACAAATCAAAAAAAAATTAAAAAAAAAAAACAGTAGGTCTGTTGACAAAAAAAAAAAAAAGGAAATCCACAATGACTGTGAGGCTACAAATGCTAATAACCTTTCTATGGGTTTTAAATTCAACAGAATTTATATGGATAAAAAAGAAATAATATCTACTCCCAAGGAATTCAAGAACTAATAGAGGAGAGAAGACATGTTTGCGAATAACTATACTCCAAAGCGGATTTTGATAAGGAGGTAATGAAAAATGAGAGGAAAAAAAAAAAAAGGTCAGCCGATCAAAGAGGAGAGAACAGACATATGGTTGTAATGGACCTGGCTCATGCCTTAAGGCTTCATGGAGAAAATGACAATTGGTTTGGGTTTTGAAGGATGAATAGGAGCCCAATAGACAGAGATGGTGATGGCAAGGGCATTCTAGGCAGAGGGAATGGCATGTGCAAAAGTATTGAGGCAACAACTCTCAGGTTAGTTCAGGAAAACAGAACACTGGCCTGCAGAGCTAGAATCCACCTCAAGGTTTATTTTACCCCTTGCAGCCTGCAGAGCCAGCCTTGCCTTGGTTCCCACTCTGGCGGGTAAGTGTCTTTACTAATAAGAAGATATTGCTATATATTGATAGATAAAATTTTTATTCCTGTAACAAAAAACAAATCAAAAGAATAAGCCAAAAAATATATTAAAAACAAAATGCAAATATGAAGTTTCCTAGAAGTTGGCCTCAAGGAGGTTTTAGTTTTTGTAACTGGATACTGGTGCCTTTTCACAGCATATCTTAACTGGCTTTCATGTCTCCTAATTGAATATTTAGCATATTGACAGAAAGCATTTGAGGAGACTGGAATCAAATCATGGGGCTCTATAATCATCGGTCATTTAAAAATTCTCACACGGTGGGGATTGAAGTCATGACTACCTCACATATTATTTTTTCTGGTGCCAGAGGACCCAACTGGTAGAGCTGTGTGAAGACAAAAAGTGGGTAGGGTACCAAGAAACTTTCATAACTCCGCCTGGAATCTGGATCAGAGAGTTTTAACAGACCCTCAAAATAGGTCTATTTGTGGAGGAAGCCAGAGGTGGAGGTGGTTGATAGAGCGGAAGGACTGGGGAACTTTGGGAAGGGCTGAGAACTATATCTCCAGTCCTGAACAAAAGTAAGGGCCTCCCATGTTATGTGACATCTGAGATACAGAAAAGAGCTTCCGGCTGAGGAAAACCCTTTCCTGTCAGGTCACTGATGTCTAGAATTTCACTATTTGGAACTTCAACACTTTGGTCCCTTGGGAAAGTAGTCACATTTTATTCCCCTGTCATTCATTAATACCTCAATATGAGTATACTGTGTGATTGTCCACCATTTTATGTGATTGCCCTATATGTTGTAAATCCTATCACTATGACGTAATAAGATGGATTAGTGGCAGTTATATTGGTGAGGTCTACAAGACTAGGTAGTGTATTAAGCCAATCTCTTTCAAGATATAAAAGAGAGAAGTGAGCAGAGAGACATGGGGACCTCATAGCACCAAGAAAGCAGTGCTGAGAGCAGAGCACTGCCTTTGGGTCTGAGCTTCCTGCGCTGAGATGCTCCCATACCAAGGGAAGACCGATGACAAGGACCTTCCTCCAGAGTTGACAGAAAAAAGAAAGCCTTTCCTTGGAGCTGACGCTCTGAATTCATATTTGTAGCCTACTGGACTGTGAGAGAATAAATTCCTCTTTGTTAAAGCCATCCACTTGTGTTATTCCTGTTATAACAGCACTAGATGACTAAGACAGCCTGTTTTCCGTAATTGATTCAATTTGCTCTTAGTCATTATTTACTTTATTTTTAAATATTAAGGCATGCTGTGACAGTTTTAGCTATCAAAAGGGAACCTGGGGTGAAAAAGACTGAGGACCATGGTGTTTAAGAACAGCACATGAGCTGTGGGAAGGGGAATGGAGAAGTTTAAAAGTGTTGTAGAATGGTCAAATAGGGAGAATTTGTTTATCTCAGATGCCAATCAGAAGTTATCCTTCCTTCCACAAGAATAAAATACAACTGTCTCTCTACCACACACACAAACACACACACACACAGACTTGCTGACTTAAATTTCAAGCCTAGCAAGAGCTTCTTTCAAATCTCCTGCTGGTAAAATTTTTCCTTTTTAAAACACCTGTGCACTTCCTGTTCACTGTCTGTGTACCAGAATCCCCCTTCCTGGAGAGCTTGTCTCAGGACTTCCCTTCCACATTCCTCATTTGAATAATAATTTTTATTTGATTTTCTCAAAAGATGGTTGTCATGAATTGGACATCCCAACCCAAACTTAGGAAGTAGCTTTCCCATGTCACAATGAACCAAAACCAAACCAAACCCGTTGCCGTCGAGTCTATTCTGACTCATAATGACCCCATATGACAGAGCAGAACTGCCCCATAGGGTTTCCAAGTAGTGGCTCGTGGATTTGAACTGCTGACCTTTTGGTTAGCAGCTGAGTTCTTAATCACTGGGCCACCAGTGTTCCCCATCACAATGAGGTTGCTGTAATACCCTTCCAGCTACAGTTAATATTAGTAAGGGAAGTAATTGAACAAATATTTATTGGGTGCCTACTAAGTACTGGGGCTGCGCCATAAACATAAAGACAAGACCCCTGATCTCACAGCTCACGTTCAGTAGATAGGTATCAATTCTATAGAAATCCCACTTGACCACCATAGCCAACATATGAGGCTTGCATACATTATTTGGCTTTTACTTTCTCCTTCACTCATTGGCCAGGTCTGATTCACACATACAGGTCAGTAATTAACCCTGCAACTATAGGGTGTGCCTCTGCGACGTGTGCTGCAGACATCAGTACCAGCTGACAAGCAACCAGTCTTTTCCTCTGGAGCCAGCTGTAGAATTCTTCTTAGCACTTATTGAGACTCTCTGAAATCTTCTTCTCTCTCTCTCTTTCTTATCACTCAAGTTTCCAGGATACACAAAAATCAAATATTCAGGAAATATATTCAGTACTTTGTATCTTTCAGGAAAATTGTCGGTGAATGTGATTGTTCTAGTTAAGATACTGGAAAAATATTTGAAATTAAGAAGTTTCTGACTAGAGACAATTGGAAGCACAGAAATCCAAAGGAATGACTAAAAATTGGGGTTATGCAACATTTAAAAACCAAAAGATGTGGTCTCATTACTGGAGCCAGGAATGAGGGGCAAAAGTCAAGAAAAAGGTCATGGACTACATGGGCATCTCCTGTCTGGAGGGGTGATGAGAGGGCAGAGGGGGTCAGAAGCTGACCAAATGGACATGAAAAGAGAGAGTGGAGGGAAGGAGTGTGCTGTCTCATTAGGGGGAGAGCAATTAGGAGTATATAGCAAGGTGTATATAAATTTTTGTGTGAAAGACCATCTTGATTTGTGAACTTTCTCTGAAAACACAATAAAAGTTAAAAAAAGAAAAATTAAAAAAATAAACTGAAAAAAAAAAAGAAAAGGGTCATAGAGTCAGAAAGAAACAGGTTTGGAAAGGTGGGTTTAAATGAGAGTGAAGCGGTGTTAAAGAAAAATAGCTGGAATTCCAAAGTGATTCCTTTGAGCACTGGTGAGGTTTGGTCCACTTTGTATACCTGAGGGAGTATAACAGTCTTCCAAAAGAAAAGGTAGGAAGGATACAAGCTTGTATCCTTGAATCTAGCTTAAGAAAAATAAATAAATGAATAAATAAACAGCTGCCCTTGAGTCAGTTACCATACACGATGACCCTATGTATGTCAGAGGAGAACTGTGCTTCAAGGGGTTTTCAGTGAATAATTTTTCGGAAGTAGATCACAAGACCTTTCTTCCAAGGTGCTACTGGGTGGACTCGAACCTCTATCCTTTAGGTTACCATTAATGTTCTTACTTTTTATCACACACACACACACACAAAAAAACCAAACCCATTGCCCTGAAGTTGATTCTGACTCATAGCAACTGATATAAATTTGACTTTAGAGCCATTTGCTATTATTATATAACTGTCCACACCTTAGCACCCAAGACCCTTATAAAATGATAGCACACTTACAGGTAAGAGCTCAGGAAATACCCTTGGATAAGCCAGACTTGTTTAAGCAAGAGATGACCTACAATCTTCTTGTATTTTGAGGAGCAGAATGGAGGGAGCTGGGAGAGTCATGCTCAAGGCAAGGATGCTGAAAATGTTATGTTACAACCTATCAGTTCTTGGAAGGTGACAGAGTGCTTTATAGTGTGAGATAAAATGAATGATTTACACTAAACCCCCAATTTGTCAACACTGGGCTGGGGGGAGTAATACTGGAGTCACAGAGAGAATGTGTGCATACCATTCATTATGCTCACATCTGTCACTGTGTATCCTGTGATTGCACTCTCCGTAGAGACTAAGAAAGGAAATGATTGTATGGACACATGTTTATATGCACGTGCCAAAAGGGATATGCTGACTTCAGTCCACTGAAATTAACGCTTGTCCTCAGGGCATCGTTCAGTCATATTACAGAGCAACCAAGTAAAAAGGAGATGGGAAGAAGCAAATGCTTGTAAACATCTAAAGGCAATACATATACATAAATATATATGTATATATATATAAATACAGTACATATATATAAATACATATACACAGTATATATACACTATATATAAATATATGTACACACTATAAACCCAGTGCCGTCAAGGCGATTCCGACTCATAGCGACCCTATAGGACAGAGTAGAACTGCCCCATAGAGTTTCCAAGGAGCACCTGGTGGATTCAAACTGCCGACCCTTTGGTTAGCAGCCGTAGCACTTAACCACTACGCCACCAGGGTTTCCTTTATATATACACACTATATATACACACACATACACCGTATATATAAATATAAATACACACCATATATACATAAATATATATTCACTCCATATATATAAATATATATGTACCATATATATAAATATATATACATACCATATATACATATATATAAATATATATACACCATATATATATACACACACGTATACATATATATGTATGTATTTAGATACATTAGCAGACTCAAATCTAGGCTTTTAATATCAAAATAAGTGTTCTTTTCATTATTCTAATCTATGTTTTAATACATTATTTTAGTATATGATATATTTATATATTGCATATAATAGTACCCATTCCAGGAAAATTGCCCCCAATGTGTCTATGTTAATGATGATATTATTTATCAAGTTTGAGTTCCTAGATATATATAGAGAGAGAGAGAGAGTAAATTTACTTCTGCAAACCATTTATGCTCTGCATACTACTCACCAGAGTTCTAGTAACGCACAGGAAGTATTCTGTCTCCTTTTCTAAAGGAAGATCAATATCCCCAAACATTCTAAGACTGTATCTGTGTTCCTAAAATCAGGTAGGTTCACAATGTGACGTTCATCAATACCTTACTGTAGTGTAATCCCTTAGAGTTTAACAAATGCTTTCCCATGCATCTTTTTTTTCTTTAATTCCCACAATAGGTGAGTAGAGGCTTACATTTTATCTTAATTTGGCCTATACATAAACTAAATATCAGAGATGTTAAGTGGCCACTCTAGACTCACCAGTTAGTCATTGGCAGACTCAAAACTAGGCTTTTAATATCAAAATAAGTGTCCTTTTCATTATTCTATTTTTAATATAAAATTTTATCATATGGTTTTTTTTTATACTTATATGATAGTACCTTATGCAGAAAAGTTGCCCTTAATGTGTCTATATTAATGACAGTATTATTGATCAAGTCTGAGTTTCCAGATAATACAGAATAATCCAGTTTCTTTCATACAGCACCACAATGAAGACCGCACTATGTATACAGAGGCTCTTTAAAGATGTGTGACAAATACAGGGAAAGCCACAGTGATCCCAATAGTGAGGATGGCGTTACTCAATGGCTCGTGTTATAATTTCTATTGTTGTCCATCTTTTCTTCACTTATTTTCATTTTATTAATTCTCTAGTTTAAATTGACAAGGTAATTATTTTATTGCATTCTTAAGGAATATGATTATAGCTATAAATTTTCCTCTGGCTACAGATTTGGCTGAATACTATAGTTCAGATATATAGATTTTCTCAATACTATTTTCTTCACATGATGATTTTCTATTTGGCTCAAAAATTCTTTAGAAAGGAGTTTTTAATGTATAAGATAAGTGTTCTTATTACGGATTGTGCTTTTAATCATTAGTTTCACTTAATGCAGCCTCAACTTGCATCCATATTTTTCTGATACTTAAATTACAATCTCTTTAATTGGCATTTTCTGGTGTATTTTGACTCATGTTTTAATTTTTAACTTCTTTGTATCACCATTTTCCCTCATGCATCTCTTATAAACACCATATAAATATATGTCTGTTTTTTATTCTATCTAAATGCATTATTTGAGTAGTTAAATTTACATCATTTAGAATTGTTGTCATAAGTATGGTTGATCTTTTTTCTGATTACACCTCTGTATTTATAGCCTTATTTATTATCTTTCCTAAAAAAAAAAAAAAAAAAGGTCTTTTATTTCTTTTTTCCCACTGATAATCCAGTCCTACTAGAGGTTACTTTAACTAATTTAAAAGTTTACATTTTCCATCTTATGGCAATTAATTATTTTGACTTTAACAGTGAAAGTGACCTCAGAAATCATTAATCTTAATATCCCCTTCAAATCAATTTTGTTAAAGAAGAACAAAGTTTAAGGATTTGCATTAGCTTTTTTTAAGACTTAATATAAAGCTACAGTAACGAAAAGTATGTGGTATTGGCATAAAAAACCCAAAAACTTATAGCTCAGTGAAAAAGAATACAACCCAGAAAGATAGATAATGAGAGAGAGAGAAAGACAGAGGTAGATAGATAGATGATAGATAGATAAGTAGATAGATGATAGATAGATAGAAAGATAATTGATTTTCAACAAAGGTGTCAAGATAATTCAATGAAGAAAAGACAGTCTTTTCAATAAATATGCTGGAACCAGGGATCTGTACTGGTTTGGTCCTCCTGCTGAGAATTTGCGTTTCAAAACCTACATTTGCAAAATTTGCAGAATCAGAACCTATGTTTTAACAAGATCCCCCAGGTGATTCTTATTTATAAAAAATTTTGAGAATCACTGCCCTCCTGGTGGTCCTTAGAACTGGTGCCTAACCAGCATTAGCAGTGCCTGGGAACTTGTTAGAAATGCAAATTCTCTGCAGGGGTTTGAATTCAAAGGAACTGCTTCCAAACCCCAGCTCAAACAACTGGAAAAAATGAACCTCAAGCTTTATTTCACAAAGATTCAGTAGAAATGGGTCACAAGCTTGAATATAAAAGTTAAAAATATAAAACACCTAGAAAAAAATAGAAGAAATCTTTGTAACCTAGGAAACGCAAAGATTTCTTAGTGTTGTTGTTAGCTGCCATCAAGTCAGCTCTGACTCACAGGGACCATGTGTATAACAGAACAAAACATTGCTCTGTGCTGTGCCAAAGGGTTTTCACTGGCTAATTTTCAAAAATAGATTGCCAGGGCTTTCTTTGTAGTCTTAGTCTGGAAAATCCATTAAAACCTGTCCATCATGGGTTACCGTACTGGTATCTGAAATACCGGTGGCATAACTCCAGCATCATAGCAACACACAAGCCACGGAAGTATGACAAACTGACAGATGGGTGGTGGAGATTTCTTAGATCTTAGAGAGAACACAAAAAGTATAAACCATAAAATAAAAAATAAAATGATAACTTCGATTTTATCAAAATTTAAAACTCTTCTATGAAAATGAAAAGTAAATCACAGACTTGGAAAAAATATTTGCAATACATGTATTTGACCAATAACTTATAGCCAGACTATATAAAGAATTCTTACAACTCAATAATAAGTAGACACAAAACACATGAAAAAGAAATGGGCAAAAGATTTCATAGACATTTCATAAAAGAAGATATAGAAAGGGCAAACAAGCCCAAGTTTCATCAGGGAAATGCAAATTAAAATCACAGTGAGATGCATTTTCAATCCCACTAGAACGGCTACAATTAAAAAGAGAAAATGATACAAGTATCTCAGATTTTAAGTAACTGGTACTCTCTTATAAAACAGTACAGCTACTTTGGCATACATTTTGGCAGTTTCTTATAAAGCTAAATGTACATTTTCCAAAGCTAAGAGCAACTTTATTCCTACAAACTCAACACTAGAAATTCTCCCAATATTATTCAACTGCTGAATGGTTTAACAAATTGTGTTCTATTCATAGAATGGAATAGTACTGAGCAATTAAAAAAAAGAGAGAGAGAGAAGAAATGAATCATGGAAATATGCCATAATATAAATAAATTTCAAAAACATCATGCTGAGCAAATGAGACCAGGCTCAAATAAGAACCTACTGATGATTCCATTTATATGAAATTCTAAAATTCTAGACCAGCAAAACTAATCTGCATTGGCCAAGAGCACATCAGTGGTTGATAGACCAACATCAGTGGTTGGTAGACCCAGGTTTGGGTTTACGAGATGACATTCAAGAGGCCCAAGAGAACTTTTCGAGGTGATGGAAATGTCCTAAGTATTGCTCATGGTGGTAGTTACATAGTTACATGCATTTGTAAAAACTCATCAAATTATGCTCTTAAAATTGGTGAATTATAGTATGTAAATTTATATAAAAAATATAAATTTATATATTTTTATAAATTTATATTAAATGTATAAAGAAAAAGAAGCACGGATATAATTTTTAATAACAATAATAATTATCATGAGGGTTTTATAATGCATTTATAAGGTGATTATATGAAGCTCTTTATTTGAGCTTTGTTAGGGACTGAATTATGGTCCCAAAAATAACTGTTGGAGTCCTAACCTCTGTACCCCTGTACATAAGGATATAATTTTATTGGGAATAGGGTTTCCCTTGTTAGGTTAATGAGGCCATATCAATGTAGGGCATGTCTTAAACCTAATCACTTTTGAGGTATAAAAAGAGTAGACCAGGCACAGAAGCAAACAAGCACAAATGCAGGAAAGATACATGCCACATGGAGATTGCCAAAAGCCTGAGGAGCCCTGGCGTTACAGAAGCTGAGACAAGTATTTTCCCCAGAGCCAGCAGAGACAGAGCCTTCCCTTAGAGCCAGTGCCATGAATTCCTATTTCTAGCCTCCTGAACCATGAGACAGTAAATTTCTGTTCCTTAAAACCACCCACTTGTGGTAATTCTGTTACAGCAGCGCTAGGAAACTAAGAAAACCTCATAATAATCCTATATGGTTGGCATCTTTATTATTACTGTCTCTATTTCATAAATAATATAACAATTTTGAAGAGTTTAAATAATTTATTAACAATTACAAGGCTACTGAAACATAAATTAAGATTTGAGCCCAGTTTGTTTTTTAAATCCAAATTCTAGAATGGGTTCTTAACACCAAATGGAACCATTTCCCAATCTCTTCCAAGTAGAACTATAATCAAACAACTTCTGTGTAAACCCACTAAGCAGAGAAAAAAACACAGTAAGAAGCAAGTTCTTCAATAAAGTTATAAGTAAGAAGAAACCCTGTAAAAGCGCTTACGTCAGCATTTTAAATGAGTATTGAAAATACCTTGGAAAATCATCTTGTTGTTAGGTGCCGTTGAGTTGATTCCCATTCACAGTGACCCTACATACAACAGAATGAAACACTCTCCAGTCCTGCGCCATGCTCACAATTGTTGCTATGTTTGAGCCCACTGTTGCAGTCACTGTGTCAATCCATCTCACCGAGGGTCTTTCTCTTTTTTACCTGACCGTTTCTCATGCCAAGCATTATGTCCTTCTCCAGGGACTGGTCCATCCTGGTAACATGTCCCAAGTACATGAGACGAAGTCTTGCCATCCTCTCTTCCAAGGAGCACTTTGGCTGTCCTTCTTCCAAGACAGATTTGTTTGTTTTTCTGGCAGTCCAGAAACGTTCAGCATTCTTCACCAACACCGTAATACTTTTTTGGTCTTCCTTATTCATTGTCCAGCTTTTGGATGCATATGAGGTGATTGAAAATACCATGGCTTGGGTTAGGTACAACAGGCTGGTGGCACAGTGGTTAACGCCATCAACTGCTAGCCAAAAGGTCGGTAATTGGAAACCACCAACCACTCCACAGAAGAAAGATGTGGCAGTCTGCTTCCATAGAGATTTACAGCCTTGGAAACCCAGTGGGGTCACTATGAGTCGGAATTTTTTTGTTGGCAGTAGTTTGGGTTTTGAGTTGGGTCAGGCGCTCCTTAAGATAAAAAAAAAAAAAAAAAAAAGTTGCCATCAAGTCAATTCTGACTCATAGCGACCCTCGACAGAGTAGAACTGCCCTTTATGGCATCCAAAGAGCAGCTAGTGGATTGGAACTGCTAACTTTTTGATTAGCAGCCGAACTTTTAACCACCGAGCAGGGATCTCAGGCACACTTTACAAAAAACCAAACCAATCCCGCTGCAGTGGAGTCAATTCTGACTCACAGTGACTGTATAGGACCGAGTAGAACTGCTCCATAGGATTTCCAAGGAGCGCCTGGTGGATTCTAACTGCGGACCTTTTGGTTAGCAGCCTCTTAACCACTATGCCTCCAGGGTTAAAACCAAAACCAAACCCATTGCTGTCCAGTGGGTTCTGACTCGTAGCGACCCGCCAGGGTTGGTTCCCCCTAAATTACCAGTCCTGTGCTTTTGGAGTTTTGCAAGTCAGGTTCAAGGCTGGCCAGAAGCACAGTATGTCTTGACAGCATCTCATTTTTGTTTGTGTTCCACGTTCCTGTATACAATAATTTCACAGGACCCTCATGCAATTCCAGGCTTCCACGGCTCTGCCCTTTTCTGCCTGCATTGCCATAAGGTACTGCTTGTTCCCAAATTAACTCTGTCATTCTGTATCCACCAGTCAAAATATCCATCGCCCACAGAGCTCAAGTAAACTAGGTATCAGAGGAAGAGCAATATAATAAAACCAAGCCAAACTAAGGCCTAATTGCTAATAGTTTGCTTTGCCCTCTAAGGAATTCACATTTTAAGAATGACCACATTAAACCTAGTGAATCTTCAACTGGTAAAATCTTAAGGAAGGTGACAAAGTGAAAAGTAGATTCACCAAAAACACCGCTTTCGCTGTAACTTTTCTACTCATGAAGTTCTAATTTTCATACTTACCAATACGGTGGAGCCCTGGTGGTGCAGTGGTTCAAAGCTACAGGTGCTAACCAAAAGGTCAGTGGTTGGAATCCACCAGCTGCTCCTTGGAAACCCTATGGGGGCAGTTCTACTCTGTTCTGTAGGGTCACTGTGAGTCACAGCCCACTCCAAGGCAATGGGTTGGGTTGGGGTTTTTTTGTTTTTTTTTTTTTGGATTGTTTCTTTTTCTTCAATTTAACGTTTCCAAACTTGGGGATGGTATTAAAAACTTATATGAACGTTACTTTCATATAAGTTTTAATGTCTCTTCCCTATTAACTCACTCCCCAAAAGAAGTTATTAAATTGATGGGCATTTTATAATCTATGGTATTTCAGAAACGGGAGTAAAAACCTACACACCACCACTTCCTTAGTTTGTAAGGCTCTTCTCTTTCTTTCCTTCCAAACACAACCCTATACAATGCCGGAAGGAAATTTTTCCTCTTACACTTTCCTTATCTTCAAAGCCCTCTAGAAGCTCAGACCTTGGCCACGTACGTTTTACCTCCTAATATTCCTAATAAAACCAACCCAGTACCGTCGAGTCGATTCCGACTCATAGCGACCCTACAGGATAGAGTAGAACTGCCCCCATAGAGTTTCCATAATATGACCCTCTAATAGTTTCATTTAAAAACACATGTTGTAGTATATAACAGGCAGTTTTATCTTCCTCATTCTTTTCTGCACTCCACCTACTTCCATTCATTAAATGCTACACTGAGTTAAAAGATCATCTTCCCAAAAAGAAGAGGATGAATATTTTATCAAGAATACCCGTGTAATTAAGTCCTCTTTTCAACCCTTACCGAAATTTAGTGTTGCCGTGTTTATCTTGTCTGCTTTCTTACATTGTCTGTTCCTCAGGAACAGAATTATTCTGTGCCTCTTGGCCAAAGGAAACCTTGGTAGCAGAGTGGTTAAGTGCTACGGCTGCTAACCAAAGGGTCTGCAGTTCGAATCCACCAGGCGCTCCTTGGAAACTCTATGGGGCAGTTCTACTCTGTCCTATAGGGTCGCTATGAGTCGGAATCGACTCGACAGCACTGGGTTTGATTTTGGTTTTGTTGGTCTTCCAATGGTCTTTCTTCTACAGTATTTATATATTAGTTAAATAAAATACTTTCCGTTGGTATTTGAGAGTCTGTTTTTTGTTTGTTTGTTTGTTTTTCCATGTACAGTGGTCTTTTCATAAAAGCACAACTAGCCTGGTCAGGTTTTCTTACCTCCTTGTCCCTTCTCTCACCTTTTTATTTCTTGGCACTCTGTTTCTTGTCTATCCCTTTAGCTCCCAGGCTATAACAGAATGAAAAACTTAATTTTGTTAAGTTTCTTATATGAAATGATGTTACCTGCTTCTCCGCTTGATAAGACATCTCTTTTTATTGATATAAAGGCCCCTCTATCTTGTGCCGTAGTGGTTAAGCGCTGTGGCTGCTGACCGAAAGGTCACCTGTTCGAATCCACGAGGCACTCTTTGGAAACTCTATAGAGCAGTTCTACTCTGTTCTATAGGGTCACTATAAGTCGGAATCCACTCAACAGCAGTGGGTTTTTTGGTAATGAGAGGCCCGCAGCATTCCTTAGTTCTTTTAATTGCATTGCCAGATTGCAGTAACTCATTTGCAAATTTTAAGGTTATTCACAAATGAGTTGAGTATGACATCAACCCTGAATAACCCTGGTGAGGAAATAAACAGTATTTCAAGTGAAACCAATTTTAGTTGTTTACATGATAAACAGCAACGACTAGGGAGGAAACATCACTCTGAGGATATGAATCGTGGTTTTTCTTTAACGATATTGCAAATTCTTCAATGATATTGCAGGAATCCTCCCCATAATAAAAGAAAATGAGCAATTTTCAGTCTGAAATAGAAAAGAGGGTGGAGATTCGAGCCTTATAAACTTGGGTTTAAATCCCAGTTCCTCATTTAGTTGCTTCTGGCTTTGGACAAGTCACTGAACACTTCTGGCCTCTCAGTTCTTATCAGTAAAATGGAAATCCTTCATACTTACTTTACAGGGAAATAATGCAAAGAATGCATTGGGTGTAGGTAGCTCTTCACTTAGTGGTAGCTGTGAGTACTATGGTGCCAGATATATAATACAAGATAATAGTACTGCTATCCTCCAAGCTGAGCACTTAACTTGCATTAAACATTATTTAATTATGTAAACAGCCCTATAAAGAAATACCATTAATTCCATTTCACAGATGACAAAACGGAGGCTTAAAGGTATATGGTAATTTACCAAGTTACAGAGAAGACAACTAGTAAAGTCAAACAGATTTGTTGGTAAGTAGCTTAAAACAATGCTTCTCAAAATTGATGTGCAAAGAATTTCCTGAAGGTCGTATTAAAATCCTGATTCAGATTCTGTAGGCCTGAGATTCTGCAATTCTAACAAGAATTTAGGGGATACTGACACAGCTGATCTGCAGACAATAGCAAAGATTATTTTCATGGTGGTTTTTTTGTATGGAATCCTGGTGCAGTGGTGAAGAGTTCACCTGCTAATCACAAAGGTTCACAGTTCGAATCCACCAGCCCTCTTGGAAACCCTATAGGGCATTCCTGCTCTGCTCTATAGAGTCATTATGAGTCGGAATCGACTCAACATCATGAGATTTGGTTTCGGCTTTAGTTGAGAAGTATGAAAACAATTGTGTTTCTCTCTGCCCTATGGCTCACCTTTAGAGGGAACACGATAACTTGTTCAGATTAACTAGTCTCCCCACCCCCCAACCACCACCACCATGATTACAAAAATGCCAACAAAATGCCAATGTTTAGAACCTCAATGAAGCTACCATCATTCATAGATCCAACTTGGAAAAACAGGTAAATGCTGTATGTTTTTGTGAATTTAAATACTTATAAACTCCTCATATAATTCAAAAAGTCAGAGTACACTCATCATTTTACCTCTCAGTAGGTGAACATAGCTCCCTCAGACGCCACAACTATTGGCATCCATTTTTTACAAGTTTGGTTTTGTGTTAATGAAATTCATGAGAGTCCTAATTTTACCCATCAGAGACCTTGTGATCCTAGAGAAGATATACACCTGAAAATACAACTAATTTCCCCTGAGTCACACAACTCTCTAAAAAACCCAACAGATTAGAAATTCTGCTGGCTCTTTCTGGCAGTAATGAAACAATATGATGAAAATCAAAGGGAGAATCTTTAAGTTGTCAGCTTTAATAATGTGTCATGGTTATTGCAGCTAACACATGGTCTGTTTGAGAGAGTAAGGAAATCTTATCTTCTGGGCAGGGAAGCAGAGAGGATCTTGGCTGGCTAGAAGGAGTGGAAATTGGTAAAATCTTTCCGTGACAATCTAGCAATTGATATAAATAAACCTGATAATGTGCATAGGTTCTATTTCTAAAAATTCATCATAACGTACAACTGAAAGGGGTTCACAAATATTTATTCATTACGCATTTTCACAATTTATTAATTAAGCATTAATTTATTCATATATACATAGTATGCATTGGGGCCTACTATTTGCTTTGTACCCTTCAGGGAGGTTGTCACCAAATTCATACTCATTATAACCAAAACAGAGAAATAATCAAAATACCTATTAGTTATGTAAATTAAGGTATATAACTCAAATGATCATTAAGTCATTAAAAAGGCTAATAAAGATAAATATTTATTGACATGGGATAAGGACAATAATTAAACTTATCATATATATGTGTATATATTGCATTGTGCCGCATTGTGTTATATTCCAGATACTGACTGGACTATGTGCTTTCCGTAGTCTCTTACTGAATTCTCACAATTCTTTGCATTCTATACTTTTATTCTTCCCACTTTACAGATAAGAAAACTGAGGCACAAAAAGTCTAAGTTCAAGATTATATACTGAATAAATGATATATCTAAGATACAAATCTAGCCTAGGCCTCTAATCCATATATTGTACTACAGACATACTATGACATTGAATGTATATTGTTTAGTGAAAAGAAAAAAAAATCAAATTATGAACAAAATTTTTTTAAGTTATGGCAAGAAGAAAAAAATTAATATTATGAAGTGCTTTTCCCTGGGATGGAAATATGAGTGCTTTAATTTTCTTCTTTTTAGCTAGTTATTTTTCCTAACATAAATCAAATCCGTGATCCCTAGACCACTCACCTGGCTATTGAACTAATTGTAATTAAGAAAAAGGATTTTTCTACTGAAAGAAAGGATCATTTATAAATAAACTCTCATCAAACCTCTGATGACTCTGATATCAAGTTTATAAAAAGACCAAATAGTGTTTGCAGCAAATCTGCTCTCTTTTGGTAAGGAGAGTGGACTAGTAGACATAAATGAGTTCTAGAAGACAGAAGAGGTAGGTACAGTGGATGGATACTATCCTCCTCGCAGTGTTCGCTCCTCTATTGCAAAGCATGAAAGACTATAAAACTTGCATTTCCAAAACTACCCTGCAGCTAACATCCAGATTTGACTCTGGTACCTTCAATCAGATTCACTTGGTGAAGAAACGGATTCAGAATATAAGTTAAAGGAGGATGGAGTCAGTAGATGGAAGGAATCCATTATCACAGGCATGCATGTTCTAGCCTCACCTTCCTGATTCCCAAGTAATGACTGCAATGATGATATCCGGCACCCAGAATTTATCACAATGGCTTCCTGACTCACCAGCTTCCTAATTATAACAAAGGTGGGTCGATTTTGAAGCGTTTTTCTAGGAGTTGTTTATGGAAGCCCAGCCTAAACCCTGCTCCTCTAGCCCTTGGAATGACATGATAATCATTTGATTCCTGATTTAAATCCCTTTCTGTTTAAAATGGAGTTGCTTCTGTTATCTGAAAGTAAACCCTTACCACTATAGTATGTGGTACCAACGGTGGTTATAAGCAACAGGCACTCAAGGCTGAGAATCCTGGATTGCTCAGTGGACCTGTTTCAGGGAGTGGTTACAGTTAGAGGATAGGACACTAGCAGTCTAGAGGGAGGAAACATATCCTTCAATCATCAACTGTGGTCATCTGGAGTAAAGTAAATATTAAAGTCATGCCTTTGGTGGACAATGTGGCAGCCACCACAAAACATTAAGATAAACATGAGAAATACAGAAACCATGACTGACTGATTCCAACTACCCATAAAAAGAAAAAAAAACTTGCCTTGGAGTTGATTCTGACCCATAGTGGCCCTGTAGGACAGAGCAGAGCTTCCCCACAGGGTTTCCAAGGAGCAGCTGGTGGATTCAAATTGCCAACCTTTTGGTTAGCAACCAAGCTCTCAACCACTGCACCATCAGAGCTCCCATTCTAACTACAGTAGAGCTTAAAAATAGAATGCGAGAGGACTTTAAATTCTCAGCCCCCGGTGCTGGCAGATAGACAATCAAGAGGTTTCTCTGAGTGCCTTAACAGAAGCACACACTGCTCATATTTGTTGCTAACGTACTATATAAATTTAATTTGTGGCTTCACAGATAAATTCCATGAATCAGGAGGTACTTATTGGGAAAAATAGGACTCTAAGAATTGGATTGGTAGTATCCAAGAAAATGCGAAATACTCCAAGTACGTCAAACTCCAAAATTCCCTAAGCCTCCCAGACTGAAAAGAAGGCGCTTCTTCCCTGTCCAACAGGTCTGTTCTGCCCTGCCGTAATGGCCAGACCTGAAGTGATAATGTTGCAAGGAGATGCCAAACCTCATGTCCTGTGTCACCAAACCTTAACCAATATCAAGTTTCATCATTCCATGAGAACTGATTAAAAGCCAAATCCCAGGAGAAAGATTACATGAAAAGAAAAGAAAAAAAAAAAACATAAAATTGGCCTAATTACATTGACATGTACCAGGTAAATATGGGTGGGAATGGGTTGTGAACTTGCCAAGCCGGGGAGAAAAAGCACACAATTTTATATTTGTCTGAATTTTTCAGTAGGAATCCAATAGAGATTCTGGGTTCAGTGTGCTTCCTTAAGTGACTGAGAGTGTTCTAGTTGTTTGTTCTGGAGAGTAGATAAAACTTGATTGAGCTCGCTGGCGATCTACTAAATTGAGATACCAGATACCCCTTTGTAGAGTAAAAAAAAAAGTAAGAAACTCAAAGATTTAGGCGGGTAAGAAGTTTGAAATAAACTTATCAAGAGCTACCAACTAACCTGTCCCCAACTCTGAGAAATACATCAACAGGGAGAATGTAAGCCTCCTTACAAAGTGATTTAGTCGTTGAGCTCTCAGGTTGCTGCCATTGAAATGAACTCCCTGATTTCTTTGGGGATGATGAGACCCTGGAGTGGCAAAGACCAGGGAGCAGAACATAATAGCCAGAGGTGACATGAGCATAGACAGTCTGCTACCCAATAGGAATGGAGTGGTGGTTGGGATTTATGGAACTATAAGGATGTTTGACAGTAGTTGTTTGATCAAGAGACCCTTAGGACCAAAATAAATAGGCATCCCACCAAGGTCCTTCTTGATCTACATAACCCAAACTCCACATTCTGGTGTACAGAGACAGACTTAAAGTAAACTCTAGAGAGTAATAGCATCTCACTCAGTTCTCAGATTTGAGGCAGTTCACAGATTAGAGCCCTGTGGCGGGGGGAAGAGCTTGGGTATCCTAAGAGAAGAGCACTGAGGTAACACCACAAGCACGTGTCTAATCTTCCTTGTGGAAATCCCCAGAGGGACTTGGGACCATTTACTAGGTTCTCTTCATATCAAAGTCTGCAAGAGAGGAGGTAATTTATTTGAGAAGTGATCCCTAGAAACACTTCCTATAAGGGGGTGGGGAAAGTGAGAATGGCAAAGAGGAAAAGTAGCTAATGGGTAAGTTATCAAGATCTCCAATGTAGCAATGTGGGCTCAGCTTTGCCAGGAACTCTGAGATGTGTATAGATGCCTTCCATAATTGTATCTCCACAGAACGGGAGACTGGGACATTTATCCACTGTCTCCCATTTGCCATTAGTTGGTTGGGGGTTGCTTCTGGGGCAATAACTTCTATTTCCAGAATGCCCCTGCACCAAGCCTGTGTGGGCTCTTGGGACTTCAGAGAAATTCAGAGACAGAATAGCAAAGAAACACATAGCAGGCACTTCAAGTGGGACACTGAGTGTGCATAGAACTACCTACGCAGGCTGAGATCAGCAGAAAGCTGGGATTAGGTGACACGGAACCCTAAAAACTTCTGTTTCTGTGACAGTACATTGGTAAAAAGGGAAATGCCCAGAAATACCCAGATTTGGGAGATTGTTAAACATTGGATCTGAGCTAATGTTAATTTCCAGGATCTTAGAACAGAATACCACTGTGGCCCACTAAATACCACTGTGGCCCACTAGTCATAGTGGGGGTTTCTGGGGGCTTTGCGATAAGGGGAGTTTTGACCTGAGTTTGTCTCACAGTGGAATCAGTTGGTCCCTAAATCCACTGGGAGATTCTCTCTCAGTTCTTGAGTACATAGTGAGAACAGATGTACTCAGAAACTCTCAGGCCCCACATTGGTTTCCTGACTTATGGACTATGGGCTCTCTTGCAGAAAGGACCAAGCTCCCCTCCACCAATATAGGAAGCCAAGAGCAATACTGTGTACAGGGGGATCTCAGAGATGAGTTTCACCATGAAAAATCTGAGTGATGTGGGAGTGTTCATCCTTATAAACCAAAAACCAAACACATTCCCATTGAGTTGATTCCAACTCAAAGTGACCCAGAATAGAACTGTGGCTAGTGGATTTGAACTGCTGACCTTTTGGCTAGCAGCTGAGCTCTTAACCACTGCATCCCTATTTAACTAATCTGTTTGGCTTGGGCAATAGACAGAAGAACTACCTCAGGCAGGAGATGGAGGTTAACAACAGCAGTGATAAGTCATGTTGACAGTACAGGCCACCTGATATGATGGGATGAGAATGGTACTTCATCTCTGCAGTTTCCTTCCCAAAATCCCATAACCCCAATCTGATCATAGAAAAAACATCAGACAAATTTCAATTCAGGAACATTCTAAAAATAACTGACCAACACACTGCAAAACTGTCAAGGTCACTAAAAACAAGGGAAGTCTGAAAACTGATACAGAAAAGAGAAGCCTGAGGAGATGTGATGATTAAATAAAATGCAGTATCCCGGATCAGATGCTGGAGCAGAAAAAGGGCAAGAGGTAAATAACTAAAGAAATCTGAATAAAGGATGGCCTTTAGATATTAATAATGTACCATCATCGGTTCATTAATTATAACAAATGTACCATACAAACGTCAGAGGTTAATAATAGGGGCAACTGAGTGTGAGGTAAAGGAGAATTCTCTATACTATCTTCATAATTTTTCTGCAAATCAAAAACTATTCTAAAATAGAAGTCTTTATCTAAAAAAAAGTTGAATCTATGAAAATAGCTTAACATAGTTTAATTGAATGGTGACACCAATTATCACTGCTGTCCCAAGGATGGTCTCTTTAGTGGAGCAAATCGGCACTATTTCAGCATAGATGAATGTGATTTTTTCCTATCCCAATAAGCAGTTGTTGTTCTTGTCGCTGTTTTGAAGCTTACAACATGGAAAGAAGGATTTTTATGGATGTTAAGTGCCCCGGAAAGTAGGTTCACTCAAAACCTGCTTTTTCAATACAGGAGCCGTGTATTATTTGGTAAGTAAAAATATATATTTATTATATTAAATTATATTTTACTATAAACATATACATTTAAATAATAAAAAAATAATTTTCTAAAAACTTAAGAATGAAAAATGAGATTGCATTCTAAAAAGCTAGACTTCCCAGAATCCCTTGCAGCTAAGTTTCCAGGTATTATTCAAGTTTAACCAATAAGATGCCCCCATGTAAATCTGAAGTCAGAAATGAGGTAAGCCGAGAGGGAAGTCAATGGCATGCAAAGTCTCTATTTCACTGATGTGGAGCTCATAGGCATGGCTGGGCTCTGAACTGGTGGCAGCCACCTTACCCACAGATCTCAGCTAACATGGTATGTACCTGTGGAAGTCTGGCAAAGGCTTCCTGGTCCCCAGATCACAGCAAAGACTACATGGTACCAGAAGCGGCATGGGCTTCCTGAGTATAGTGGGGGTACAACTGACCCCCTGCGTCAAACCAGCTCTGTGCTACTTTCTGGGAGTTGATCCTGTCATTTTGTAACATCAAATTCCCTGTATTCAATCATTTCCTTCTTAAAATGCTAGTTTCTGTTATCTTCAGCTGAGTGTTGATGAATATAAGGACCAGGGAAAAGGCCATAAATAACTTCAAATCTGTCTTGGAAGAAGTACAGCCAGAATGCTTCTTAAAAGCAAGGATAGCAAGACTTTGTCTCAGGTACTTTAGACATGTTATCTAGAGGGACCAGTCCTTGGAGAAGGACATCATTCTTGGTAAAGTAGAGGGTCACAAAAAAAGAGGAAGATCCTCAGTGAGATGGATTGACACTGTGGCTGCAACAATGGGCTCAAGCATAACAATGATAGTGAGGATGGCGCAGTACAGTGCTGGGCAGTGTTTCCTTCTCTTGTACATAGGGTCACTATGAGTTGGAACTGACTCAACAGCACCTAATGACACCAACAACAGGACCTCATACTGCCCACTAAACACTTAGAAATAATTTTAACTTTTGCAAAGCAGTATGGTCTCTACCATTTCTTGAAAAATTGTGTTCTTGGTGTATCTTGTTCCTCTTTTTTTTTAATAGAGACATCAACGAAGCTATTTTTCTACTGTAAGAGAACAGTGCGTAAACATGGTGTTACATGGCATCTGACCCTTGGCTTTAGTTTGGGGCATGTGTAGGGCACGGTGTACACCGTGGAAAACATGCAATGGAGCCCTGAGATGCTCTGCCATTAGAGGGTAAGGGCGCAAAAGAGGATGTGGGAAAGCAGATGAAAGGTCATTGCCCAGACTACATCATACACAGCGTAACATCTTTCCCAGGGCCAGGGTGTTTTCTTGTACACAGTAGGATCCTTTCATTTAACAGTGAATATGTCATTGCATGGAGTCCCTGGGTGGTACAAAGGGCTAACATGCTCAGCTGCAAACCAAAATGTTGGAGATTCGAGTTCACCCAGAGGTAAGAAAGACCTGGCAATCTAATTCCGAAAAATCAACCATCGAAAGCCCTGGGGAGCACAGATCTACTCCGACACACATGGGGTCACCATGAGTTGGAATAGACTCCCTGGCAACTGGTACGCCGTGGCACTGGATGAGGCAGTAAAGCAGAATTCATAAACTGATATCTTGTACGCTGGACCCACCCCTCCAAATAATTTTGTTTGGTCAAAATCATGTTTAAGAGACTTATGTCAACCCTGCAAATTGAGAGTATATTAAAAAATTTGGATTTCTAGTTTTTCTTGAAAAATCAGAAATCTGATATTGGATATACCTTCCCACTTAGCAACAATCAGCTGGAGCTGAAACTCAGGTGCTCCTTCCTGTCACCCTCATGTTCATCTTTATTAAGCACATCGTATCGGGCTCGCTTTGTCCCTGCTCACTTTTCTACCCCGATGGTCTCTGTGGGGAGAGACTGTTTCTTTTACATCTGAACCCCTCACCTCCATCTTTAACTAACAGCAGTTTATATATGTAATACGGTTGCCATCAAGTCAATTCCGACTCAGGGAGACCTCATGTGTATCCGAGCAGAATTGTGCTCCATAGGGTTTTCAGTGACTGAATTTTTGGAAGTAGAATGCCAGGCCTTTCTTTTGAGGTACCTCTGGGTGGACTCAAATCTCCAACCTTTAGGCTAGCAGCTGAGCACATTAACAGTTTGCACCAGCCAGGGTCTCCTTACAAAATATATACCCTTTTAAATTGCTAATAAGTGTTTATTGAATGAGTGCATGAAAAAAATAGGAAGTCAAATGATTCACTGTTATCATTTTTTAAATAACATTTATTGAATGTCTATTCAATACCAGGCACTATGCTGGGAGCTTTTCCCACACCATTTCATTGTACAGTACACACAGTAGGAGTGGTACAAAGTGGTCAGGATAATCAGAGATAGAAAATTCACATGGGTGAGACTCCTTCATAAATGGTGTGAGATTTCAGCTGATCTTTGAAGGAAGGGCAAGATTTTCATAGGTGAGGTGGGCAAGGGGGCAGGGCACTAGACTAGCAAGGAAAATAAGACACCAGTACAAGGCACAACTGAAGAATGACAACAGACCAGTTGCTATAACAAAGAGCCCAGAATAGACAAAGCTGAAAGCTAAACATTACAGCAAAGTAAATTAAAGGCTTGTCTCCAAAGTTCTGATGTGATCCTATGCATACTAGATGCCATTTAAGTGGAAGTGATGACAGGTGGGGTAGAAAGATTCAGCTAAGGACAATTTGAGGAAAGGATTATAGATGGAAACAGGTGTGACCTGTAAACACAGGTGGTTTTCTCAAGTGTACACGTATATTGAAACTCACCAAATTGTACACTCAAAATATGTGCAGTTTATCATATTTTAGTTATACCTCAGTAAAGCTGAAAAAGAGTAGGTGGGCCTTCATGTATATCTAACATTCTAAAGGCAGCACTATTGCAATGGCACAAAGGCATTTATTACAAAACTAAAGCAAGGCTCCTTGCTGGGAGCTTCATCCAAGCTGTTTCTATTAGTCAGCACAGTAACACTGTAAGTTATACATTGTCATCCCTACTTCCAGGAAATGAGACTCAGATACTACCTCCAAATATCACAGAGTTAGAGAGAAAGGTTAGATTTGAACTTGGGCCTACCTTTCTGCAAAGCCCTGATAATCCAAGCGACTTCACAAGTGGTGGACTCTGGCGTAGAACCTAGAACTAGATCTATTCTTAATCCCAGTGACAGTACCGGGGCATATTGGTGGGCAAATCCTAAGTTCAAATTCCAAACTAAAACAAACCAAACCCACTTCTATGAGTTGATTCCAACTCATAGCAACCCCATAGGCTTTCCAATGCAGTAATCTTTACAGAAGCAGACTGCCACATCTTTCTCCCAAGGAGCCCTTGGTGGTTTTGAACCATCAACCTTTTGGTTAGCAGTCAAGCACTTTAACCAGTGTGCCTCCAAGGCTCCTTTAAGTTCAAATTAAAGACTTAGAAAAATTAACCCCAAAAACGGTTTTACATTTTTTTGCAGATTTATCTCGTCTGAAGACATTTTTAAACTGACTGCAATTTAGAAGGAAGGAAGGAGGGGAGGCAGGCAAGGAGGTGGGGAAGATAACGGCCATAGCTCTCTAGATTTTTATACCCTATTCATACAAGTATGGGGATTCTCCGTTAAACATTTTAGCCCATCCATATATCGTGAACACCACCAACTTCACCAATGAAATCTCATTTCCAGCACCCATTATGCTACTTAATAAGGCAGCAATTTCACCAGGGAAAACTCATTTCTAAGAGTCAGGATGTCAGTTAGCAATGCCACTGGTGTTGATCAGAAAGGAAGATAGCTGAACTGAGTGTGGACTTTCTAATAAAAATGCTAATACCCCTCTTAGAGTATGAATTCCTTTTTAGGGAACTGATAATCCTGGAAATGTAGCTAAAATGCATACCTACCATCTCATTGCCCATCCTGAAGTATTTTTTAAATAATAAAAAGCGTTCAGTGCAAATTTTGATTTCTCTAAATTAAAAGGTGTCATTAAAAAAATGTGAAACTCATTGAATAACCCTGAGTATCACTTACCATCACTGAGTTATAGAAGTTAATTTAGGTAGAAACTCATTGCCTTCTAGATGATTCTGACTCATAGCGACCCTGCAGGACAGAGTAAAGCTGCCCCACAGAGAATTGAGGTAGAAGTCATTTTAATTACCTAGCTATGATAAGTAAAAACCTGGATTTGGTTTCCTGTCATGTCTAAATTTTAGAAAAGTTGACTCTTAACACTACGTCATTTGCCTTCAAGCGGTTCAAATCATTACAGTTGGTTGTGGTTAATTTGCGTACAAATCTTTAGCTTCTTGAGCCTTGCCTTTGAAAAGTTTTGTTGGTTTTAAGGTTGGCACCATCCTCCTAGAATTTTTCTCTAATAAACTTGAACTTCATTAGAGCAGATGAGAAATGTGCAATGGCATTGAAAATGTTTCTTAATGGGACTATTTTTAAGCTATCATTAGTCAAGTGTAATGCATTTCAAAATCATCACTTATTTCTCAATTATCTTTTAAAATCAGTATGCATTCCTTTTTTCTATTGAGAAGGCAATGATTGCTGGTTTTGCATTAAGAAAAATGGAGGCGTAGATATCTTAAAGCAACTCTGGTTTTTCCACTGAAAAATGGGAAAATGAACATTGTGGTCTAATCTGGGATGTCATATCTGGTATACGGTTTTGTCGAACATTAGGATGAGGACTGATAATATCCTCTTAGTAATTTTTGTTCATACTAGAAACTTCTTCCTTTTCCCCAGGGTTAAGGTTCTATTTCCTGTACTTAATAAACGTCTAGGAAGTGTCTGTTGTGCATAGGGTCGCTATGAGTCAGAACCAACTTGATGGCACCTAACAACAACAAGAAGGAAGTGTCTCAGAAAAGATTAAGGTTATTAATCTAAAATAATTTTACATCTGGAGCATTTATGCATGCAGCTATAGCATTTCTTCTTCACATGTGGGGTTAAAAAAAATTTTTTTAAGGTCACGAGCTACCAAATCAAACAGATAGCAAATTAATAGTAATCCTCATTTATGATAGGATTCTTGAGTCCTGACTTTGGCAGCACATGTACAATAGGGTTTTTATTATAATTCTTCTTAAAAAAAAAATTCTCTCCTCTTACGTAATTCATAAAACAGGGGAAATTAAAACGTGTCAAATTTTCAAATTTCTATTTTATTCTCTCTTGAGACCATGTGGTAGATGCCCAAGGTCACCAGAAGATTCCAGAGGATGGCATGAGTTCTTTTTAAATTAACATCTCTTCCAGAAAGAAGATATGTCGGCTTCCATTGTCATCACTGTAAATGAGATATGGACAGTCAAGATGAGTTGTGCAGGAGCTGATAAAAGAAAGGAAAGATGGTCCAATTCTGAAACTGCTAAATAATTTATCGTGGGATGTACTTATGAGAGGCCAGTGTCGAAAATAACTTCCAGACATGTGATGAGAATATTAGCCAGAATTAAATTAATTTCTCAAAGAAAGAATAGCCCTATTTTGTCAATGTACAGTAATCTTATCTTCTCATAAAACTTTTACTGCAGGGAAAATTGTGTGCGTCATTGCTAACGTTCAACCTTTGCCCAGGAATTAAATGTGTGTTTCACATTTTATGCAATCGCTTAGATGCGGGATGTCCTGGTGAACTTGTCAATGTACTGTAAATTGATCTTACCATCCATTTTTTACCATAATAAAAACTATGTATATTTTGGCTACTTTTCATTATTTGGCTGAGAACTGAATAAGTATTTCCTAAGCTATAGAGTTGTTCCATTTAGGAAGGTCATTTGTAACTCAGATTTTGCAAGGTTGTAAAAACATATACTTGCTGTACTCGAGACACATATGACTGTGGAGTGCAGAGTGGAAGCCGAGAGAAAGTGAATGAGAATAAGTTTCCAGAGATTTTGGAAGCTCAAAGAGTTTCAGGGAAGAGCTCAGGCCTCGCCGCTGCCGTCTTTTAACAAGTAGAGGAAAAATTGTTCAGTAACCAGAGAAAGGACATAAGATTTGGATACTATCCTCCGTTAAATTGCACTTGGCTTCTCTCTTAACTTGCAGGTGAACACCATCTTCACCTTCCTGGATTTCAAATGTCACCAATGATTGCAGATAAAATGCCTTCTTGTGTTATATACTCTTCACTTTCCATCTCACCTTAAGGCATTAACTTATGCACCTGACAACTTTGATTTGCTGTATATAATATGGTATTGTCTGCCTGCCAATAAGCCTTATGGAACAAATTGTGCAAGATTTAATTTCTGTATGTCAAGAATTTCATGACTTAAGGAGGATCTATTTTACCTTCAGAGTAATAAGTACAGCTCAACCCACACCCAATAACATATGAGCGCTTTTTAATTTTATATTTGTATCTGGTAGATCTTTGCAGTTATATTCCTAGTGACCCCATAGGACAGAGTAGAACTGCCCCATAGGGTTTCCAAGGAGTGGCTCACAGATTCAAACTGCCAACTTTCTGGTTAACAGCCATAGCTCTTAATCACTATGCCACCAGGGCTTCTTATATTCAGTGGATATTTAAAATCAATCTCTGAAAAAATCAAGAAAGTTAAATAATTAACTATGTTAATTATTTAAATTGTTAAACTTTGACCACAACATTACTATCACTCCTAATATTTAAAAATAGGCCAATATTTATCTAGAAAATGTCTGTTGACCAATAAACCAACTAAAATCCAATGTATTAAAAATAATTTTGATTTTCCAGATTAATCAAAAAGACATCATCAGCAAGTGAAACTCATGTTTGTGTCTCTCCTGGGTGTTTTAGTTTTTTATTGCCAGTAAAATTTATCTAGTCTTTTTTGCTAACAGAACTAATTTTCAGGCAAATATAACAATTACTGAACCACTTCTTTCCTTGTATTTTCAGATAGCTATCTTGGAGACATCTGTACATCAAAATTCTACACCACCACTCCTGAAGTCTACCTTTCAGCCAAAGATTAGAAAAAAAAAAAAAAGATTAGAAAGGCCCATAAAACAAACAATAATACATGTAAGGAACAGGCTTCTTAGTTCAATCAAGTATATAGGATCAAATGTGCTACACCTGCCCAAAAGCAAAGACGAGAAGGCAGAAGGGACAGGAAAACTGGAGGAACGGATACAGGGAACCCAGGGTTGAAAGGGAAAGGAGGAAAGTGTTGACACATTGTGGGGATTGCAAACAATGTCACAAAACAATTGGGGTATAAATTTTTTTAATGGGTAAATAGTTTGCACTGTAAACTTTCACCTAAAGCACAATAAAAAAAAAAAGATCTTTTTTTTTTTTTTTTAACACTAGTTTGTCCTTTCCCATGTGGAATAATAATGTAAACCAGGATGTCTGCTCTTCACCTGGTATAAATCAGTGCATCAAAACTCATTCTAGGCCAGTACTTACTTTGAAACAATACCCATAAAAATATGTCCCTACTCTTTTGAATATGGTTAGAACAGGGATTAAGAGAAAGTGAATGCCTATAATATAAACATTAACCCCATCCCTAGTATCAATACAAATATCAATACTCACCAACATTTACTCTGTGTCGGGCAACTAAACCTATGGCCGTCGAGTCAATTCCAACTCATAACGACCCTATAGGACAGAGTAGAGCTGCCCCACAGAGCTTCCAAGGAGCGCCTGGTAGATTTGAACTGCCGACCATTTGGTTAGCAGCTGTAGCTCTTAACCACTACGTTACCAGGGCTTCTGTCAAGCAACTTGGCATGACGATTTCCATAAAGTATCTCTTTCCTGTGCCAAATAAACAAACCCTTTGCCGTCAAGTTGATTCTGAATCATAGTGACCCTATAGGAGAAAGTAGAACTGTCCCATAGAGTTTCCAAGGAGTACCTGGTGGATTCAAACTGCTGACCTTTTGGTTAGCAGCCATAGCTCTTAACCACTATGCCACAGGGTTTCCCTGTGGCAAATAGCCCTTACCATTTTCATTTTTGAGATAAAGAAATTAAATGGTGGCCCAATTCCCATAACTGGTAGGAGAGGAAGCTGATTTTGAGTCCACATCTGTCTGAACACAAAAGACAGACACTTCCCACTATACCACAGACAGTTTTCTACTGTGTAATATCGGAAATATCACCGTTCCTTTATTTTCATTTTAACATCTTTCCTTAGACTCTTAACTTTTTCTTGCAGTGCATCCACTTTATATCAAGAATGAATAGCGTGTAAATATTTCTAGTTTAAAAGAAAAAAACTCTCACAAAGTTTCAGTAGTTTCAGGATATTCTAAAAAAACAAAAAACTTTTATATACCCTGTTTTCATTTTTTCTTCTTTTACTTGAGATTTCTTTACTCTTTGCTACCTTCTGATATTTCTCAGTCTGACTTTCACAGTCCCAGACATCTTTCTCATCATCTTGGCTCCAGTCCACTTCTTGATTATCATGGCAGTCCACTAGGTTTTGGGATTACCCAAGATACCGATGCTGTGTTTTTGTTTGTTTGTTCATTTTGCCCTGACCAGAGCTATGTTTGGTTTGACGTAAGAGATGTCTAATATTGCTTTTAAAAGACAGCTGCCAAATGTACATGTAACCCAGACATTGTTGAAATGCCCTCTTCCCTTTTCAAGGGGGAACCTCACTAATTTACCCTTGACCTTGATTAGAAGTTTGTCCTTTACCTGTCTTGCAAATGTCATTTCCGAGATGCTTCCCTAAGGTTGTGGGTCCCTCTGCCTTCTCCAACTTCCCTGTGGTCCTCTTTCTCGGCTAACAATCACCAGATGGAAGTCCGAGCCACAGTGTACTTGGTGAAGCTTAAGAGAGGACAGGGCAAACAAGCCCTCCTTCTTTGTAGTCTGTACAATCAGGTTCCATAAGCCCCTTTGGGCATTTGAAATTTCTTTACCGAAGGGGTCAAGCTATTTCAAAAATAAATAATAACATAAAAGTTTCAAATATAAGGTTGAAACCAATTTGGACTTTCTCTTGAGTCTTGGAAAGTGAAGTCTCCCAAGGAGGGATCTGCCGGTGAATGGGGGCCAGTGTGAGCATTAAGCTCAGGTTTGCAGCCCTCCGTCAAACCTCTCATACTGAAAACACCACTTTCCTCCAACCAGCAAAGTCCTTTTTTTTTTTTTTTACTCCTGGAACCATTTTCTCTTCAATATTCCTACCAGGAAACTCAGCCTGAGCATTTCTCTAGCAAAAAAGAAATCTAGAAGGTAGGAGCATCATTTAAGAACAAACCGTTTTTTTCCCTTCAGATACACTCCAATATAAGCCCATATGGAAAGAGGATTATTAGCAGGTACTTAACCTGACCTTGTTTTCTTTTCTCCTCTGCTCTAGCACCCAACCAAAGTCACAACAAGCCCAGTTAGCCCTGAATGTCTGACTTTTGGTACCTGGGGAAGGGTGGTAAAAACTTGTAGTCTGGTTTAAATTCCTTTCATTCTGAGGTCCCCTTTTGATGGGTGTCAAGTACTGACAATTTTTTCTGCCCTGTCTTACATTTTAAAACTAGATTTATATCCCACTTTAAAACTACATTTAGGTATACCATCTTTTCTGCTCAGAGTTGTTCAATTTTCTTTTTCTCCAACTCAAAAACATCGACATTAAAAGAAGGGTTGCAAGCAGTTCATCCACTTTCCAATCACTTTCTTTGCACTACACAATGTGTTTTATCCAAAAATCAGTGTTGGCTGAGAATACGTGAAAACATCAGGCTATACATTTACAACAGAACTGTATTAAGAATTACAAGGTGGAAATAATAAACGTTGAATACAAGAGGTATAAAGGCCAAGCAAAGATCATTTCTGGTTGATCTCAATATCTACCAGCATGTCAGTTTTAATAGAAATCAGACTTCGTTTACTAGAATTTCCTTTTTCAGTAAAAACATGATTATTAGCAGTGGCTGGGAGCTGTGTCATAGGAAGATCAAGAACCTAATTTAGACAACGGAGAAGAAAAGAAAAACAGAAGCCTGAAGAAAAGATAAATTTATAATATAGTTCACAGTTAGTGTCTAACTGAAAATGCCTGCTGGGGGTTGAATGTGGGGCCATTTGTTCCTCTACATCAAATAATGTGCACTATTATGTATGTGTTTGTATGAGTCTTTCATTGACTCAGGAAGTCAGTGACTCCACAAATGTCTGTTGGGAGACAGTTGTGCTGAGTTGAGTGAGGTATAAACAATGTTCGAGACTCAGTCTAGTCTATGGCATCTTAGATGCTTTTCCAGTGGGGGACGTAAGGCAACTATAAATACGGTTCAGTGTATGAGTCAATGATATATGACTATCAGGTCATGATTCCCTTGTATGAGTGCTCTAATCTAAATCACAGCTACTCACGGAGTGGTTTGCAGATCCAAGCCTGTCGGGAAAGTGTTTGTTGCCAGGTATCTTAGCCACCTAGTGCTGCTATAACAGAAATACCACAAGTGGATGCCTTTAACAAAGAGAAGTTTATTCTCTCACAGTTCAGTAACCTAGAAGTCCGAATTCAGGGTCCCGGCTCCAGGGGAAGGCTTTCTCTGTCAGCCCTGGAGGAAGGTCCTCGTCATCAGTCTTCCCTTGGTCTGGGAGCATCTCAGGGCAGTAACCTCAGGTCCAAAGGACACGCTCTGCTCCCAGCACTGCTTTCTTGGTGGTATGAAGTCCCCACGTCTCTCGGCTCACTTCTCTCTTCTATGTCTCAAAAGAGATTGGCTTTAAGACACTACCTAATCCTGTAGACCTCATCAGTATAACTGCTGCTAATCCATCTTATTATATCATAGTGATAAGATTTATAACATGTAGGGAAATCACATCAGAAGATAAAATGGAAGACAATCATACAAGGGAATCATGACCTAGCCAAGTGGACAGATATTTCCAGGGGACACTATTCAATCCATGACGCCAGGCCATGAGAAGGAAAGTACAGAATTTTCAAGTAATTGTGTGGAAATTTTTATAGCTTTTGACGTTGTTGCAAAGTCCTATCTATGTGATCAGTGCTCTCAAATGTTGAATCTAATTGTAAAAATTGGTGGCATGTGCTATGTGCTATGTGTGCCTTTTAATTTTATTTTTTAGTACTTTATTTATTTGTATCAGTCTGAATGAATTGGGAGGAAAAATGCTGGTGCTTCATAGATAGTTTTAAAAACACTATGAAAAAACTACCTTAAAAATTCAGATTAGAGAGCATCTCCACCCATGGGTAAAAGAGATGTTTTGGCATTCTGAAGGGGCCTCGGAAGTTAGCTAGAGTTTTAAGTGGTGGAAACAGGGCTATAGCATGTATTTTAGAAAAGAAAAATAACTGGAACTTAAGGTGTGCTTAAAATGCAGCAAGTAAATAAGTTTGGTTGGCTGCGATGGGATAGTCACAAAGATAACTTGAGAAGGTAGGTAAGGGATTGAGGCTAGAATATATAACTTTTTATTCAGAAAGATACATGGATTTATCCTTTAGGTTTTTTTTTTTTTAACAGCTGCGTTACCAGGGCAATGATGTTTTATAAGCGTATGTATCTTTTAGCAGTATGCAAAATAGATCGGAAATGTCACTCCTAGAAACCAGAAGACCAATTAGAGAACCACTGTAAAAGCATGTAGGTAGGAGAACAAGGCTTGATGTTGGGGCACTGAGATTTTGTCAATAGTTGATGAATGCAAGGCTCCCAGAAAGCTCTAATATGTCATCTCTTGTTTAGCACCACGCACAACGCTTGAGCCATAGGAGGCATCCAATACTCTTGCTTTGCTGAGCAAAAGAGAAGAGATAGAATGTAAATAAAGTTGGGGCATAAAAAAAATGGAGAAGAACTAAAAGTGATTCTGAAGTTCCTGTGTGGTTTATCAGAAGAACTAGTAGATATCAGAAAATTTCTGATCTGAAACGAGGATGAGATGGGCTTAGTTTCACATAAGCTCAGTCAAAGTCATAAGTTACTTGAAATATGGCATTAGGAGGAGTGGAAATACAAGAGTCAACTGTACAGCCTTCAGTTTTGAGAGTGTAACATGTACGTCTTTGCCATCTAGTGCTGCTATAACAGAAATACCACCAGTGGATGGCTTTAACAAAGAGAAAATTTATTTCTTCACAGTAAAGTAGGCTAAAAGTCCAAATTCAACGTGTCAGCCCAAGGGGAAGTCTTTCTTTCTCTGTCAGCCTTCTCACCTATCTTCCCCCAGACTAGGAGCTTCTCCATGCAAGGACCCTAGGTCCAAAGGAAGTGCTCTGCTCCCAGCACTTATGAGATCCCCCTGTCTCTCTGCTCACTTCTTTCTTTTATATCTCGAGACTGCCCAAGACACAATCCAGTCTTGTAGATTGAGTCCTGCCTCACTAACACAACTGCTGCCCATCCTCCCTCATTCACATCATAGAGGCAGGATTTAGAACATATAGGGAGATCACACATTACCAGGAATCATGGCCCAGCCAAACTAATACACTGATTTTGGGGGGGACATAATTAAATCCATGACATTGTATAAAGCAAAGACTTTAGGGAAAAGGATAGAATGCCCACTAGAGAGGAAAGAGGAGAACAAGAGCCCATCAGCAGGGAGTCTGAGAGACAGAATGACAACAGGACCTGCCATCAATCACATTTTGTGGGGATTCTGAAACCTCTAGAGGGGTGGCTACAAGATGACTGGTAAATTTTGAGAGAATTATTTTCTCAGTGTAGCAAGGGTTGGAACTGAGTTGGACCAGTTTACAGCAAGAATAGTGAGAATACCAGAGGTTAAAGGCCTATATTCTTTAAAAAAGGTTGTGAAAAATGTGGTAAAAATATGCCTGGGAAAGGAAAAGTTGGTAGGATTGAGTGAAGACGGGGAAGATGGAAGTAACGAAGCAGGTAACAGGGGATGTACAGATAGTTCCCAACTTACGTATTCGAGTTACAGCCAACTGCACTTACAACTGACTGTTCTGTTTTTTGTTTTGTTTTGTTTTGTTTTATATCTCATCGTCAGTAATATGTACGACATCAAATGTTGCAATGCATAGTTTGCTAGTGTTATCGTTCTCCGATGTAATGTTTCCAAGTCCTAGAAACAAAGATTGGATTTATAAAGATACTAAAAATAAAAGGCAATTATAAGAAACACTAAAAAAATGAGGCATTCGACTTACGTCCGAAACGACTTATGATGGAGTCGTCAGAATAGAACCCTGTCGTAAGTTGGGGACTACCTGTATTTGAAAAGGGAAGCTAACTGAGGGAACCAGCCTATGGAAGAAGCAAGAAGGAAGAGACTCAGGGAAGAAGCAGAACCTGGGAAGCAAGGATTAAGAATGTGTTTCTGAGGAAGGAAGATGGGCAGAGAAGACAAGGGACCTTCTAGCTCCTGGAAAATACAGACGAAAGCAGGGGTATTGGTAATTTCTGTCAAAATTATTTACGTGACTCAATTAGAGATTAAAGACTTGGCTCAGCTAATGTACATCAGGTTGTCCCAGCCAACCAGAACGCCCCCCAGCAGCAGTCAGTCAGATTTATAGGGTAGGGAGGGGAGAGAGGAGTAGCTACCCTTGCTTGCAGTGCGAGCGTAACCAAACAAACAAACATATTGCCATTGAGTCGATTCCAACTCATAGCAACCCTATAGGACAGAGTAGAGCTGCCCCATAGAGTTTCCAAGGAGTGCCTGGCGGATTCAAACTGCCAACCTTTTGGTTGGCAGCAGAATATTAACCAATACACCACCAGGGTTACCTAGTGAGGGTATAGGCAGTAATTTTTTACTTTAACCAAAAATTAGGGTTAGGGGTCATTCCTGCTTTTGTGCTCCTTGTTTAAGTTCCCAATAAACAAGAGAAGACTATTTTTCAAAAACTGTTTTTGCAAACCTTGTGATTTATCACCTAGTTCAAATTGGTAAAGCAGCAGAGATAGATAGAAAAAAATAAATCAAAGGGGCCAAACGTAGAAAGCAAGGGGTTCACTGGGGAATCCTTTATCATGTGTGTTAAGTCTGTTTGCATCTTTTTTCCTTCTTCTTTCCTGTTCTCTGGACCACTGACTTTACCCTTAATGATTGACACAGATAAGTTGAAGGCATCCTTTACTTGAACAACCTCTTTGCTCAGCTATCCCTATTGGTCAGGTGCTCTGGATAGGGAGGTTGAGATCGTAAATCATGGGAGCCCATGGTGTGGATGGAGGCTTAGGCTCAGCTGCACGTGCCCTCTCTTCCTTCTAGGTCTTTCTCTCTTTATCATTCTCCCGTTAATAGCATTATTGAATCCAGAGCTTGGACATTTAGCCAGCAGCCTAGATGCTAAATCTAGCCAGCAGATGGCCAAAACGGTGTTTTAAATTAGTTGCCAAAAAAAGGGATTTTTACAGGAAAAGTCTGAAACTCCAGGTGCTCTCCTCAGTCATTTCAAACTGTCTGGCCCCTGGATGCACCTTGAAGCCCTTATACCACATCGGGTGCTGGGAACCCTACAACAAAGCTCCTTCCCAGCCAAGAACTCTCCTCTGCATCCCATTAATGGCAGAGCCTTCCTCTGGCTGACGACTCACTGCAAATCGTTCATCACACACAGTTCCCCACTATCCCCAAGACCTGGAGATGCACCTGGCCATTTTTGTCAGAGCATGACAAAGGAAGGGCAGGAAACAGCCACCTGGGTTTTTATAGGAAGCAAGAAGCCAGAGGGATCCAAGTCTCCTCGCCCCAAATTGTTTCATTAAATAATTCATTTAACGATTTCCGCCAAGACCCTGTTACTGCTTAAATACTTGCTTGCTTTCTTCTTCTCTCTCTTTTCAACTTTTTTTTTTAAACTGAAAATCTAAGCCAAGCTTGTCGCAGCCTGGGAAGTCAGATCGCTTGGAGGCAATGACTAAGTCTGTCTCATTAGGTTTTCAGCCACTAAAAAATGCATGACGGTTGGAGAAAAGGATGTCAGAGCAAACAGATGCAAAAAATATATATATATAGATTCACCCACAATGCCTAATGAGGGACCCAACATTTTGAAACACAACTTGGCTTTCTGTTTAACAAGCAAAACAATAAACTGCAGCCCCACAAATGCACTGGGAGCCTAACAACTATTTCTGGTACATGAGGGTTGGACAGCACGGGGGTGTTAGTAATAGGGAAGACAAACAGCAGGGGGGTAGACACAGTCAGGAAATCACCACTGTCTTAAGGGGATGTGGGACTGAGGACAGGGAAAGGGGGCCCAACAGAGCAATTTAAATCAGAAATAGGAACTCAGTGCCGTGTTCATGAAAAGAATGTTCTGAACTATATTCAGACTGGTGGGTTTCAGGCTGGGTTCTCAAAATACCCAGAGTAGGTAGGGGTGTCCAGAAGCAGCCGAAGCAGATCGCACTTTGGAACCCAGAGTCCTGTGTCATGCTTCCTGTACTGAGTTCTATAAAAGGTGTTCTTCCAAACAAGCTGCTCATTTTAAAAACAGAAAAAAAATAAATTAAAAAAAAAATGTTTGGAAACAAATGAAATCAATCTGGAATCAGGTGACCTGGTTCTAGTTTCCCGTTGTCTTAGGCTGGGTTCCCTAGAGAAGTAAAACTAGTTAAGCTTGTATACATATGCATATATATAAGAGAGAGAGAGATTTGTCTCAAGGAAATGGCTCATGCCGTTGTAGAAACCAGGTCTCAAGTCTGTGGATCAGGTGTCAGGCTGTAGGCTTCTCCTGACTCATGTAGCTGCAGGGGCTGATGAACCCAAAATCTGCAGGTAAGACATCAGGCAGCTGGCTCAAGTCCCAAGAACTGGAGGTCAGATGATGACAAGCCAGATGCAGGATCCAGAGCAAGCAAGTGAGCTTTGCCAGAACATCCACATGTATAAGGGGTCCAGGCCACACCCCCAAGGAAATTCCCCTTACAACTGACTGGCCAATCACATTAGATCACATCATGGGGGATGACTACATCATTACATAACTGCCAAATTACATCACTACACAACTGGCAAACTACAGCATCATGTAACTACCAAACTACATCATTACACAACTGCCAAACCACTGAGAATCATGGCCCAGCCAAGTTGGCACACAATCTTAACCATCACACCCATCGTTCACCCTTTTTTCTCTTTATACTTTGAACCTCTATGTAAAATTAGCAAAGTGGCCTCCTCTCTGGGGCTCAGTTTCCTCAACTGTAAAATGGAGAGTCCAGAGAAGCTAAAACTACCAGATATCTCTCCTGAAGATCATACAGCGTGTCTCATCAGCTGAGTAGAAGTGCCATGTTTTTCTAGTATTCCAATGTAATGAGGCTTTAGCTTCCAAACCAATTTTTTTTTATAGCAAATAAAGACACACAGAGAGACACACAAAGAGAAGAAACCATGTGAAGACAGGGACAGAGATTAAAACATCAAGGCTCATCAGCCATTACGAGAAGCTAGGAAAAATCATGGACCAGATACTCCCTCAGAGCCCTCAGAAGGAATCAACGCGTCAGACACCCTGATTTCACGCTCCTATCCTTCGAAACTGCAGGGCAATAAATTTCTGTTTTTATAAGGAAAAAAAAAAAAGAAGTGCAGATTCTCATCTTTGAGGTGTGAACTGCCCAATGGAGGATGGAAAGAAGCCACAGGAGCAGCCGAGCTGGGGCTGCTGTGGGAAAGAGTGACCAGAAGACGCTCTGCAGAGACCCTTCCTTCAGGTCTGCAGCCAAGTTCACTCACAGATGTGGTAGCATTCTCCAACCCAACATTAATGCTCTGCTTATGGCGACCTTAGGTATAACAGAACAAAACGTGTCCTAGTCCTGTGCCACCATCTTCGTGATCTTTGGTCTGTTTGAGCCCATTGTTGTAGCTATTACATTGACCCATTTCCCTGAGGCTTTGTTTTCCTGGTTTTCAATCACCCTGGGCCAACCATGATGTCCTTTTCTAGTAATTGGTCTTTGCTGATGATGTATCCAAAATAGATGAGCTGAAGTCTCACCATCCCCGCTTCTAAGGAGCGTTCTGGTTGTATTTCTTCTAAGACTGATGTTGGCTCTTCTGGCAGCCCACGGTACACTTGATATTCTTTGCCAACAAGAAAATTTGAATGTGTTTCTGAGACATTGCCATATCTGAAATTGTTTTTAATTGTTCTCATACTTAATTGACCAAACAGCTGGGTAGAGAATTTGTGGTTCAAAATTATTTTTTGCATAACTTTTATTGCAAAGGTCTATTATCTCCCAACTTCTGGAATTACAAAGTAAAATGTCTAAAGATAGTGTGGTCTTTTTCCTACTGTAGCTCTCTGTTGGTATCAGTACCCTTTTTTTTTTTTTAACACCTCTATGTTTTTAGTAATCTTCCTTATCTTAGTGAGACCTTTCACTTTAAAGAGTCATGATTTCCTTTAGCTCCAAGAATATTTTATCTGTTATTGCTTGGATAATTTCCTCTCTTCCAATTCTTCTTTCTGGGAATTCTATTAGTCAGAGACTGAATTTCTTGAACTGACACCCTATAGCAACAGTATCCAATAGAAATAAAATATGAGCTACAAATGGAAGTTACATACGTAATTTTCAGTTTTCTAATGGCCACATGGAAACCCTGGTGGCGTAGTGGTTAAGTGCTACAGCTGCTGACCAAAGGTTGGCAGTTCAAATGTGACAGGCGCTCCTTGGAAACCCTGCGGGGCAGTTCTACTCTGTCCTCTAGGGTCACTATGAGTCGGAATCGACTCAACGGCACTGGGTTTGTTTTAATGGCCACAAAAAAATTAAACTGAGACAGGTAAAAGTAATTTAATTTTTTAAATTTAATATTATATTTTCTGTACATATTTATATATACAATGTTATTATTTCAACATTTAATCAATATAAAATATTTCTGAGCTATTTTACATTCTTTTGTATTAAATCTTTGAAATCTAGTGTGTATTTATTTATTTTTACTGTGCTTTGGGTGAAAGCTTACAGAACAAATTAGTTTCTCATTGAACAGTTAATGTACAAAGTGTTTTATGACATTGTTTGCCAGCCCTGCAATGTGTCAACACTCTCCCCTTCTCCACCCTGGGTTCCCTGTTTCCATTTGATCGGTTTTTCTGACCCTTCCTGCCTTCTTACCTTTGCTTTTGGGCTGGTGTACCCATTGGTCTCGTATACATGATTGAACTGCAAAGCATGTTCCTCACATGTGATATCGTTGGCCCTATAGATCTGTCAGTGTTCCTGTTGGCCCTGTAAACCTGTCTAATCTTTGGCTGAAGAGTGAACCTCAGGAGTGACTTCAGCACTGAGATGAAAGGGTATCTGGGGGCCATACTCTCAGGGTAGAATTACAGTGCATCTCAGGTTGGACTTGATTTAGGTCTCTTCTGCTCTAGCTCTCTTTCCTCTGAAGTCAGTTTTCGTGTTTGTTTATCTTGGTCTTCATATGCCTGGCGATCTTCGTATGTTCATCTTTAGGAGTAAAAGTGAGACGGGGACTTAACCATTGCTGTTTTCCAGGGTCACATATTTCAGGCAAAATTCAACATTAACACGCTCACATCATACACTTAAAATGGTTTATTCAGAGGAAAAATGTATCTGAATTCCAAAATATTCCAATTTTTCAATTTTTATTGCAGTATAGATCGAACAAACATTTATTGAATATTTCCAGTTGGCATAGTGGTTAAGAGTTCGGCTGCTAACCAAAAGGTCAGCAGTTGGAATCCATCAGCCGTTCCTTGGAAACACTGTGGGACAATTCTGCTGTGTCCTATAGGGTCGCTATGAGTCGGAATCAACTTCATGGCAATGATTTTTTTTTTTTTTTTTTAATGTATGATAGGACACCTGGTGGCACAGTGATTAATAGCTCAGCTGCTAACCAAAACGTCAGCAGTTCGATTCCACCAGCAGCTCCTTGGAAACCATATGGAGCAGTTCTACTCTGTCCTGTAGGGTCGCTATGAGTCGGAATCAACTCTTACAGCAATGGGTTTGGTTAGTTTGATAATATATGATATCATTTTATCCCACAATACTATCTTCATATATTCTTAAGAAATGAGCAAACTGAGATCCTGAAGAGAAGTACCTTGCTCGATAGAACTGGGATTTAAATCTTTATTCAGAGTTTGACACCATACCATCATTCTTTCTAAAATGAGCTTCTACATCTTGATTTAGTAGCAGTTGTGTGAACCCAAATTCTGATAGAAGAGAAGCAGTCTTTCAGACCAAAGAATTGCAAACCTTCATAATCCCATTCTACTTAAAAGGAAAGCAGGAAGAATTGTCACCCCAGATCAGCGCTTACATTTACATATAATCCCTTATTTAATTCTTTAAACAACCTTGTGAATTACCCATTTTTATGTTACCAAACCAACTCAAGTTGCTATTGAGTTCATTCCAACTCCTGGCGACCCCATGTGTTACAGAGTAGAGCTGTTCCATAAGGTTTTCTTGGCTATAATCTTTATGGAAGCAGATGGCCAAGCCTTTCTTTCATGGTGCTGCTGGATGGGTTCAGACCTCTACCCTTTAGGTTAATAGCCAAGAGCAAACCCTTTGCATCACCCATAGACGCCATTTTTTTAGGTTAGAATTTTTTTTAATTCTGGAGATTTTAAAGTAACTCATCTGGAGTCCCTGGGTGGCACAGTTTAGCACGTGGTTACCAACCAAAAGACTGAAGGTTTGAACTCACCCACAAGCAGCTGGAAAAAAAATCCTGGTGATCTGCTTCCAAAAGTTCACAGCCATGAAAAGTGTATGGAGCACAGTTCTACTGTGCAACACCATGGGGCCTCCATGAGTCAGAATGGACTCTACAACCACTGCTGGCAACTGGATTAGTAAATTGTCTAGAGTAAAACAGAAATTATTTGAGCTAGGATGTAAATCCCAATCTTTCTAATTCAAACTTACGCTGTTTACTAATGATCAAAACAAAACAACAAAAAACCAAACCCATTGCCATCTAGTCAATCTCAACTCATAGCGACTCTATAGGATAAAGTAGAACTGCCTCATATGGTTTCCAAGGAGCGGATGGTGGATTCGAACTGCCGACATTTGGTTAGCAGCCATAGCTCTTAACCACTGCACCACTAGGGCACCACTAATGATCAGATAGGCACTAATTCAAGCGCTTAAAAACCCCACTGGTGTTCTTTGGATCTAATTAAGCCTAGACGCGACATCAAATTTGATCGGTTCATTAAATTTGTTTATTCCCATTTTCATAATTGACAGAATAATGCCTAATCACAACAGTTATTGAAATCTAAGCAGTTAAGTGTTCACACTTGTCATGAGGGCACTGTTCTTGGCAGTTAGTTATACTCTATTAGCAAAGCAGAAACAAATCCAACCACTGTTACCCATCTTCCAGGGGACTGGCTACTGGGAGAGCAGCAAGATTTTGCACTTATCTTCTTATTAGCGAATATAACGTTCTGACTCCCACAGTCCTTCTGTAAGTGCTAGGTAGATCAACCCATCACCCGTTCCCATTAATGCCTCATGAACCTTGGGAGGTGTCACCAGTAGATGCTGAGACCATTTCTAACGTAGTCTTCTTTGGGGCACATCCCTACTAACATTCATCTCCAGGAATTGCATAGGTACCTGTTATCCAAATGCTCTCATTTAGCTCTTGCTTCCAAATAAATTTAATACAAAAATGAACAAGCAAGCAAGCAAATAGAAAAAAAAAACTTTGGAACTTTTCCTGAGTCTAGACTTGAAATAACTCAGAATTTATCAATAACTTTTCTCACCAACCCATGAGGGTCTAACCTTTCTCACATTCTTTGTAATGTTTGCTGCAGAGTCAGGTCTCAAAATGTTTTTTTAATCCCAGAACAAGATACAAAACTCCTAAAATAAAATAATATCTCCTGGGTTTTGGTAGACCAGGACACTTATTCCAGGGAATGTCATCAAGATGATAAAATGATACCTCTCAGCAAAGTTCATTGATGGCATCCAGAGAGAGCAAAGTCTAATGCCAATCTGTTGATGTGCTAAGTGCAATTTGATCTAATCGAGATATTACTATTTTCTGTACCGAGGGAAGATACCCTCGTGGCGTAGTGCTTAAGAGCTAAGGCTGCTAACCAGAAGGATGGCAGTTCAAATCCACCAGGTGCTCCTTGGAAACCCTATGGGGCAGTTCTACTCTGTCCTATAGGGTGGCTATGAGTCGGAATTGACTCAGTGGCAATGGGTTTGGTTTTTTCTTTTTAGGTAGCCAGGTAGCTCAGGAATTCATGTGGCCTCCTCAACTCAGTAGTGGAGCATAGAGCACAAAGTGACTGAACTTAGAGCTATTTTGCGGTTTCCAGAGGCTTGTCATTTTCTGTCATAAGAATGTTTTGAGAATAAATCTGAGCAATATTAGTGAGCTGCCATCAAAGGTGAACGGTCATTAGAATAGAGAGCACAATCAAAACATACAGCTCTCAATGAGCACCCTATCGCTTTCTGCAGGAGCTTTTGCTACAGCTTCGTACACTTCATATATTAAAAGTAAGGCCCAGTTAATAATAAAAGCAGGGCTAAAACCATCATAATCTTCATCTGTATACTGAACAAAGCTGCCACCAAGCAGAAAGAATTCAGCTGCTTGCTCCAGGAAGCACCTGCACCTGGAAGTTAAGGCTGTGAGCCAACAAAACAGATTACTCCGTAAGATGAACAGCTTGCTCATCCAGACTCGCTTCAAGACGCTCATCACACTGTGGCCACCAACCCAAAGCTACTATGTCATAAACTCTGCTCAGTTCCAACCAGTTCCCTGCCTCAAAAAACCCATCTAAAAGTCGCCTCCTCAGACCCTGTTGTTAGGTGCCCTCAAATCTATTTTAGACTCTGAATGACACCATGTGACAGAGTAGAATTTCCCTACAGGGTTTTGTTAGCTGCAGTCTTTATGGAAACAGATTACCATATCTCTCTCCAAAAACACAGCTGTTAGGTTTGAACCACCGAACTTTAGGCTAGCAGCTGAGTGCTTAGCCATTCCACTACCAGGGTCTTTACTGTTGTTCTTGTTAGGTGCTGTTGAGTCAGTTGTGACTCATAGCAGTCCTATGTACAACAAAACAAAACACTGCCCGGCCTCCTGACTAAAAACAAACAAACAAACAAAAACCCAAACCCATTGCCGTTGAGTTGATTCCAACTTATAACAACACTGTAGGACAGAGTAGAACTGCCCCATAGGGTTTCCAAGGAGCGGCTGGTGAATCCCAACTGCCGAAATTTTGGTTAGCAGCAGAGCTCTTAACCACTGCGCCACCAGATCTCAGCTCCTTACTAAGACTCTATAAAGTCCCTATGAAGACCCTGCCCTCGTTTTCCCTGACTTTATCAAGTGGTGCTCTCTCTTGAAGTAATAAATTTGGTAAGTTAGCTTTGCTTGATTTTGGCGATCAGAAGTCAACAGTGGCTGTGGCCTCCTTCACTGGGAGCCTAAAATGGGCCAGGTATCATGCTAGGTACTTTACAGATGTTAGTTCTAACCCTTACGATAACAATACACGGTAATATTGTGTTTCTAATCTTCAAAGAGGAAATCGGAGCTCAGGGAGATTGGTAAAGTCCCCAGACCACCCAAACAGGAAGTGAAAGATCTAGATGTCAACTTGAGTATGTCTGACTCCAAAATCTTGTGACTCGCCAGGATAATCACTAACCCTGTTGCCATCCGGTCAATTCCAACTCCTAGCTATCCTACAGGACAGGGTAGAACTGCCCCATAGGTTCCCAAGGAGCAGCTGACGGGTTTGAACTGCCAACATTTTGGTTAGCAGCCGAGCTCTTAACCACCGTCCACGAGGGCTCCGGATAGTCACTAGCCATTTGAAAATAAAATATAGCATAAAGAGATGCATCTGTAGCCCACTGCTTAGGTTAAAATTAAATCCAAGGGCACCAATGATTTAAATGTAAAAAATGAAGAAAACATTGGTAAGCATTTTTAAAATAATCCCTGGAATGGGAAGGCTGATATGAATATGAAGCCAAAGTCAGAAATCATAAAGGGGAAAAATTTAGCTACCTAAAAACATCAAACTTCTGGATGACAAATACACACACACAAAGACGCATACACAATAATGACAGACATTACAAACACAGAAAGATATTTTGAACACAGCTGACCCTGTTTAAGTTATTTGAAGTAAGTATTAAAAATGACCCTTATTCCTCTGAATATACCCGGAGAAGCATATTCACCAAAAGGCATGAATGAGGTTGATGATAGCAACGCTATTTGTAAAGTCCCTAAGCTGGAAATACTATTTCCATGCACTTTACAAAGGATAAATAAATTGCAATATAGCTATACAATAGACCACAATGCATGTGAAGTTATACAGTAGAAAGGAGCCCTGGTGGTGTAGTGGTTAAAGCGCTCAGCTGCTACCCAAAAGGTCAGTGGCTGGAATGCACTCCGCAGGAGAAAAATGTGGCAGTCAGCTTTTGTAATGATTTGTTGTTGTCATAAGGTGCCATTGAGTTGGTTCTGACTCATAGAGACTCTACATGCAACAGAGTGAAATACTGCCTGGTCCTTCACCATCCTCATAATGACCGTTATTCTTGAGCCCATTGTTTCAGCCGCTACATCAATCCATCTCCTTGAGAGTCTTCCTCTTTTTCGCTGACCCTCTACTTTACCAAGCACGAGGTCCTTCCCCAGGGACTGGTCCCTCCTGATAACACATCCAAAGTATGTGAGACACAGTCTTGCCGTCCTTGCTTCTAAGGAGTATTCTGGCTCTACTTCTTCCAAGACAGATTTGTTCATTCTTTTGGCAGTTCACGGTATATTCAAAATTCTTTACGGACACCTTGGAAACCCTATGTGGCAGTTCTACGCTGTCACTATGAGTCAGAAATGACTCAACGGCAGTGGGTTCTTTTTTTTTTTAATAGAATAGAATCCCATACTGAAGTGACAATGAACACACTACAACTACACACAATAACATGTATAAAACCCACAAACATAACACTGAGGGAAAGGAGTCCGTTACAAAAGATTACATATTCTCTAATTCTATTCATATAAAATTCAAAACTGGAAAAATATATCTTCTCAATCTTTTCTTAATGTAGTGATATTACCTTTGAATTTTTTAATAATAATTTTTTGCACCTTCTCTCTTTTTTCCTCAAACAGGTTTACCAGGGGGGTATCAATTTCATTATTATTTCAAAACAATAATTTTTGTTATTTTCACTGTCTTGCATATTAATTTTCTATTTCATAATTTCTACTTTCACCTTTATTATTTCTTTGTTAGTAATTTGCTGGGTTTTTTTAGTATTTTTGAGATGAATCTTATGACATTGATTTTCAACTCTTTTTTTTTTTAATATGTGTTTATGGCTACAACTTTTTTCTCTAGCGCAGCCTCAGCTGCATTACACAAGCTTGACACGCACAATGTTTCTATCATACAATCGGAAAATATCCTCATTCCTATTGTGATATCTTTTTTAATCACTGAGTTGTTTAGAGGCCTATTACTTAACTAATATATGAGGATTCTGAAGTTACATTTTGTTACTGATACCTAGTTTCATTTTGTCACCGTTGGAGAGTCCAAATGGTTTTAGTTTTTGAAACATATTGAGACTTGCTTGATTGGCCAGGAGAAGACCAATTTTGGTAAATGTCTGTGTGTACTTAAGAAAAAGACATTATTTTGTAATTGTAGACGGTAGTGTTCTCTATGCACCAACTGGGCACAATGACTGACTGATTTTCTTACCATCTGTATCATCCATGATTTTTTTTTGCCTGGTTGTTAGATCAATTGCTCAGAGGGGTATTTAACATTTTTCAGACTATAACTTTGGATTTGTACATTTCTTCCTTGAATTCTGTCAGATTTTGTTTTATATAAGTGAGTTTTTTTGTTAAGTATCTCAAATTTAGCTTTTCAATACCTTTTTTGATGAATTGAAATTTTATCATTATCAAATGAGTAATAATTAAAAATTATCTGTGATAATTTTTCTCTGCTTGAAAAATGTTTTAGTGTTTTAAAGCATTATTAAATAATTAAAAACTATCTGTGATAATGAGCGTTTTCTTCGTTGTCAGTCTGCTGGTGACATATTCCATCTGTTTTATGTTTGAAAATGCCTTTATTTTACCTTTAATTTTAAAGAAAATTTTCACTTGATATATAATTTAAGGTTAGTAGTTGTTTTCTTTCATAAATTTGAAGACATTTCATTGCTTTGTCTTACTTTATTTCTGTAGAAAAGTCAGTAGTCAGCTTCATGTTTGCTAGTTTGAAGAAAATCTGCCTTTTTTCTCTAGCTGTTTTAAATATTTTCTGTTCATCTTTGTTTTCCAGCGATTTTACCATTATGTGCCTAGGTGTGGTTTCTTTATTTATTTTTTTTTTTTTTAATTTGCTTGGGGTTCATTGTTCTTTTTCAATGTGTGGCTTGATGTTTTTTCTTGGGCTTGGGAAAATCCTACCCATTATCTCCGCAGTTATTGTTCCTGATCTATCCTCTATTCCTTTTGGAATTTCAGTTACATGAAATCTCATATGTATTTTTTAATACTTTCCATCCTTTGTTTATTATTTAGCTTAAATATTTTATTCTGACTTACCTTCCAGTTAACTAATTTTCTTGTCACATATGAAACTTATGCTAATCTACTGCATTTATAATTTTTATTATTGCCTTTTTTATTTCTAGAATTTCCATTTGATTATTTTAATATTTTCCAATTCTCTGCTGAGAAATTCTTCAATTTACCTCTTAATTTTTAAGTTCATTAACATAATGAACATAGTTATTTTAAAGTCATATCTAATAACTCTACTATCTGAATCATCTATAAATTGGCTCCTATTTGCTTTATTTTCTCTTAGCTTTGTTCAAGTCTCTTCTTGTAGACCTGGTTATTATTTACTTTTTGTTTTTGTTGAGTGCTATTTTCTATTAAACAGTTCTAGAAAAAATGTGAGGCTCTGGATTTTATCTTCCTCCAGAGAGGATTTACTTTTATGATTTTGGCAGCTAGACTAAGAAACAACAGCCTTAATCCAATGAGTAATTTAAATTATTTGTTTCAGTCCTTGTGTGGGTTATTCCATTTCAGGCTCACCCTTGCTTCTACAATAGAACTCTTTCAGGTCCCTAATAATTTCTTGGGTGTTATCAATGTTCTTCCTCTCTGGTGGGCCCCCAAAATCTGATTTTTATACCTTCAACCTCTGCTTAGCTAACCTTCTTTGTACCCTTATTCAGTATAAGCAATCATCCGGAGGGCTGCCAAATGTTGGGTTTACCTCTTTTAACTTTCCTTCTCGCCAGAACCTTGGCCCTGGAAATTTTTACGGCCTTTGTGATTTTTATAATTTCCTAAAAATTTTAGTTGTTCTCAGCACGAGGGATGTTTAACATTTCTGGAAAGGAAACACCCCTCTTTCTCTTTTTTAAAAAAAAAAAAAGTAAATTCACTCCTTATTTTCTCTGCTAAAATTAAGAACAGGTTTTGAATAAGTCTAAAATGCTTTAAAAAAAACTTTTAAATTGATAATAATTTAAAATGTCTTAAAGAACAACAAAAAAAAAAAATCCAAAGTAATGTCTGCGGGAGGCCATACCTCAGTTTCCCAGGTAAAACAAATCTACTAGCAAGTTTTCTTCTCTTTCTAGTAAGAACATACATTCAAGCATGATTGTGACCGTGTTTTTTCAATCTATACAGCCGACAAACACATGCAGCTACCCTATCATTTGTCAGCAGTCACCTGTCTTTGTCCAATTTATATCAAGTTCATATAACTAGGCACCTGGGAGAGTAACAGGTGGAGAAGCTCTCTGTATAGGAGGATGGGATCCAGAGAAGGATGTTTTGTTACTGTTGTTTAACAGAACTTCTAGCAAATGAACTGGCTGGGGATCACTTAAATGACAACAATTGGCAGTAATTGATTTAAACAGATTAAATTGATTAGGGTAAATCACTGATATCAGGTCTGGGCCCAGATCAACATGTAAAATATTGTTCTCTTCTTTATTTGTTCACACTACCAAAATATATAGGACACTTTCTTTTATAAATCCCTGACATAGAGCATTTGCCAATAAATTAAAAATTCTGATGAGACAGGGATAATTTTGTATCTAGCTTTTCCTGATTTTATTTTACTTTCAATGTAAATCTTATTGAAGCATACCATATACACAAGTAAGTGAACAAATCATAAGGCTGATGAATTTTCACAAAGTGAACATACCCTTATAACCAGCATCCAAATCAACAACAGAACATTTCTTTCATCCCAGCTGTCCACATGTATCTACTTTGAATCACCCCACCATGAAGGCAACCACATTTTATTTCTAACATGGTAGATTAATTTAGTCTGGTTATGAATTTTATATAAACAGAGTTACAGATTATGTACTGTTTTGTGTCTAACTTCTGTCAGACAATATTATGTTTGGGAGTTCATCCATCTTAAGTTAATATTTCGGTGTCAGATGTGACCTAATTCAGTGTGCCCAAAGCTTCAGTCATGTGTGTATTTTCATGATTCTTATCACATCCACATACCACTGGTTCTGTTATTTGCTTAATATTTTTATCTTTATAGTGACCCATGATTTTTTTTTTAACCTAACCTGATTCCAAGCTTTGAAATCTATGAAATCATGGAGTTTACTGTCCTAGTTATATTTGCTAATACATTTAAAATAAATGCCTACCTATTCCATTAAGAAATATTTGTACATGGAACATCTATGATAATCTCATACCAAGAGGCCCGGTTACAAAAGAATATCTAAAGATTTCATTTCCTTGAAAATTTACCATATTCCAAGGCCTATCTTTTGCCTGGCTTGGAGATTCACAAATTCGGATCCCCTAGCTGCTCCAACTAGACGAAGCTTAATCAAACTGACTTGTCTTACAAGACAACTGTAGAAAACCAGAATGCCAATTTGAGAAAATACTATGAAAACCACAACTGCCACCCTGCCCAGGAGTTTACACCTGTATACCCAGAACACTGTCCCTGTAGGGAAGCTGCCCCAGGAGCCAACTAACAATCCAAAGGTTTCTCCCTGAGTGTAGGGTCAGAATAAGTGGACATAGCAATCATAGCCAAGCCTTGCTGGCCTGGAAGAAGCACATTTGTCTCTCTAAGGTGACTTGCAAATCACTTCTTTGGCTGACTCCATGTCTGCTCTCAGCTTCCAAAGACATTTCTCTCACAAGTGCAAAGGGAAGGATACTTTATTATTGATTTCATTCCAAGTTGGGGGAAAACTGACACTAAAAGAAGTTTATTAACTATGCCCTAATAAATGGTGGGACCATAGTTTTCACAGATATAGATAATTCTGAAGAGCGTTTTTTAGTTATACTATTTCAGTAAATAGTTAAGCTATATTCTCCAATCTATTTCAATTCCCTGGAATTCTCTCTTTAAAGCAGTAAAAATGGAATTAAATGATAACTGTAACAACAACTTTTAAAACCAAAAACCGGGTGCTGTCGAGTCGATTCTGACTCATAGCGACCCTATAGCACAGGGTAGAACTGCCCTATAGGGTTTCCAAGGAGCAGCTGGTGGATTCCAACTGCCGACCTTCTTGGTTAGCAGCCATGGCTGTTAAGTATTGCTCCACTAGGGCTCCCAACATTTGTTTAGGAGATATAAAAACTGAACCCTAGAGAAGTTACAGTTCTAATATTGAAGCAAGATCCCTTCACAGCCCATCTCTCCTGCTGATTACAACAAACGATTCTGGAAAATAACACAGAATCACTATTTGACGACACTGAAAAATAAAGAAAAGCAGGTGGATTGAGAAGGGGGTCAAAACATGGAGAAGCAGAGAGATCGAGTGTATGTTCCTTTTTTTTTCTTTCTTACAGCTTTTCCTGAGAGCGAGTTCCTAGCACAGAGCTGGGAGGTGGTCACAGCAGCAGCACAGGCAGCTAATACTTTAATAGAAGTCCCATCTGTCTTGCCAGAGAAACCAGGAAAAGGAGGCCTTAGTAGCTAGAGAGTTAGGAGAGACTTCCAGAACGGAGAATGCTGAAAAATGATCTCCTGATTCTGTCTGAGTCTGCTCAGTGCTCTGGCTCTTCCCTGAGCTATACAGGTGCAGGTCAGACACATAGCAGTATGGCAAAGCTTAGAGAACTGAACTGGGATTTGAACCACTGCCCCAAGAAGACAAGCTAGAACTTTTCATTTGAATCTAACTAAATTTATACCCTGTCTACCCCAGAGCACCCTCAGGTCCTCCCTAGAAGGACTCAGAGAACTCTGCAAAGCTATTATAGTTATGGTTTCTTGCAGCAAAAGAATACGGATTAAAATGAGCACCAGGAAAAGGTGCATAGGACAGGGTTCAGGAGACTTGCAGGTATGGAGATTTAGTTTTCCTGACCTAGTGGAGATGTGAGGACCGTGCTTACATCACTCAGAAATGATGTATGGCAACCTGCGGAGAATATTGCCAACCATGGAAGCTTACCTGAGTCTTGGCATCCAGGGTTTTTTATGGAGGGTTCAGTCATGTAGACGTGGCTGACCACCCACATGGCTGGCCTGAGTCTCCGGCCCCTCCAGAGGCCAAGCTGAAATCACATGCCCTAAGGCCCCCACCGTAAATCATATTGGTAGCCTAGACTTTATGGTATGGTCCAAAGCCCTCAGGTGAAGAAAGACATTTTTACCAGGCAGGAAATTAAAGGTATGGTCCAAAGCCCTCAGGTGAAGAAAGACATTTTTACCAGGCAGGAAATTACAAGGGCTTAAAGATTTTCCCCCAGAAGCCAGGGTGGCAGAGCCAAAGCTTTCTTGGTGAAAAACAAATCCTCTATTGCACACCTGCTAAACCAAAGGTATCAACATACCCCCAGTGGATTATAACACAACACAGAGTCTAAACAGCACAGCATTCAAAATGTCCAAGATACAATACAAAATTACTCAATATGCAATGAAGCGCAAAAACGTGTTTAAATCTAAAAGACAACGATCAGAAGCCAACCCCTAGATGTCCCAGACATTTGAATTATCGTTAAAGCAACTACTATAACTATGCTCCATAAAGTAAAGGAAAACATGCCGGAAATAAGCAAAAGACAGGCATTCTCAGCAGAGAAATAGAGCTTTTTTAAGAAAATGGGAATTTTAGAACTGAGAAATACAATATCTGAAATAACGAAACAAAAAATCACAAGAAGGGCTCAAGAGAAGAATGGAGATGAGAAAAGAGAGTCAGTGAACTTGGATACATGGTATCAAATTTGAAAAACTGAAGAAGAAAAAAAAGAACCTCAGAGATCAGTGGGTCAATATCAAAACATCTAATGTATAAGTCATTATAATCTCAGAAGAAATGAAGAAATAAATGGTGGAAAAATATACTTGAAGAAACTCCAAATTTGGTGAAAGATATAAATTTACATATTTAAGAAACTATGTGACAAAAAATAGGATAAACTCAAAACAAAACCACAGATAGACAAAGCATATTCAAAGGGCTGAAAAGCAAACCAAAGCAAAAAAGTTTTGAAAGCAGCTTCAGAATAATACAGTTTACATACAGGGAAACATTGATTTAAGCGACTATGGATTTCTTATCAGGTATCATGGAGGTAAGAGGCCAGTGGGATAACATGTGAAAGTGCTAAAAGAAGAGAACTTTTAACTCAGAAATCTACATCCAGTGAAAAGATCTTGCAGAAATAAAGCTAAAACAAAGACAATCTCAGATTAAGGAAAACCAAGAGAAGTTGTCACCAGCAGAGGGATCCTAACAAAAATGCTAAAGGAAGTTATCCAGCCTAAAAGGAAACTTGGATTTTCAAGGATAAAGAAAAGTAACAGAAATGCTAAATATCTGGGTAAATATAAAAGGCTATCTCCTCTTAAGCTATTTGAAACATACGTGATTGTTGAAACTACGAAGTATAGTATTGTCTGGTGGGGTTTTCAACTGTAATACAAAGGTCAACTGTGGAGGCGTAAATGGACCAATATGCTGCAATTCTACTACATTTTACTTAAAGTGGTGCAATACTAACTCTAAGTAGACAACTGAAAGTTTGGGTATGTATATTGTAATCTCTGGAGCAACCCCTCAAAAAAATAAAATAAAATACACTTAGAGATATCCAAAAAGTCAACAGATAAAGTGAAACATTAAAAATTATTCAAATCTTCTAAAAGGAGGCAAGAAGGGAAACAGGAATAGTAACCAGGAGTATAAAACACATAATGAAATGTTAGACCTCATTGCAAAGATATCCATAATTTCAGTAAATATAAATGATCTAAGCAGACCAATTAAAAGGCAGAAATTATCAAATTGGATAAACAATGAAGACTCAGCTATATGTTCTCTACCAGAAATACACTGTAAAGACGTACTGTTGAGTTGATTTCCACCTATAGTGGTCCCACGCAACACAGTAGAGCTGCCCTCTACCTTTTTCTAGGCTGCAAACTTTGCGGAAGCAGATTGCCACATCTTTCTCCCATGGAGAAGCTGGTGAATTCAAAATGCAGACCTTTCAGAAAAGTGTTGAAAGCTAGACAATGAATAATGAAGACCAAAGAAGAATTGATGCATTTGAATTACGGTATTGGCAAAGAATACTGAATATACCATGGACTGCCAAGAGAACAAACAAATCTGTCTTGGAAGAAGTGCAGCCAAAATGCTTCTCCGAAGCCAAGAATGTGAGGCTTCTCTTGCGTATTTTGGACATGTTGTCAGGAGGGACCAGCCCCTAGAGAAGAACATCATACTTGGTAAAGTAACGAAGAAGAGGAAGACCCTCAATGAGATGGACTGACACAGTGGCTGCAACAATGGGCTCAAACCCATGGGAGGAAGACCTGGTGACTTGTTTCCATAAAGATTAAAACCAAACCAAACCCATTGCCAGCAAGTCGATTGCGACTCATGGCAACCCTATAGGACAGAGTAGAACTACCCCATAGGGTTTCCAAGGCCGTAAATCTTTGCAGAAGCAGACTGCCACATTTGTTTTGCAGAGCAGCTGGTGGATTTGAATCACCAACCTTTGAGTTCACAGGTGAGCACTGAACCACTGCACCACCAAGGCTCTTCCATAAATGTTACAGCCTAGAAAAGCCTGTGGAGCAGTTCTACTGCATCACATGAGGTCACCCTGAGTTGAAAATCAATTTCGTGACACCTAACATTTTTTTTTAACAATAATTTAAGTGTTAATAATTGTGATATATTATTCCTAAGGAAATAATCCAATCTTTCAAATTATTCATTTCCTGTTTAACAGGTAATTACCAAGACGTCCTAAAACAATCTGAACTAAACAAGCATATATTTTGTTTTCTGGGAAAAAATAAAGTGACTTTTCAAGTGAGTTACGTAACCTGCACTGTCTGTCACTTTGGAGGGCTGAGATATGGGACCCATTCTGAGAGTGACAGGGTCTTGGAGTTTCTTCCAAATAGAGGTGAGCCATGCACTTGTGCTGAGTCCTCCATGGTCTGTCACAGATCGCCCTCCAGACCAACAAGTAAGTACATTTTCCAGGTGGCAGCCTGGGTTAAAAACAAATGTTTGTTCCAAAAGGACAGCGCTGTCCTGAACAGCTGGTCCAGATAATGAAAATGATGATATTTTGTTGGTGCATTTCCATCAGTAATGGACTTCCAGATATGTTATCTTCTGTGATCGTAGTCCAGAAACTTCCACACATAAGGAAACAGATTTGTATGGGAAGTACGAGCTCGTAAATACCTCATCCTCCCTACCTTGCTTGTTTCTAAGCTGTGTGGTTGGAAATCGCGCCAAGGAAATCAAACAAATGGGCCTGGCTTGATGAGTGGTAAGTTGGAGAAAGAATAGCAAATAATGTCTACTGGATGCCTACTAAGTATGTAGGCTTGATGTGAAATACTTTTACCCATGATGATAAAGTATATATATATATATTTTAACGACTAAGGGGATTGTGGAAACCCTGGTGGTATAGTGGTTAAGCGCTACAATTGATAACCAAAAGGTCAGCAGTTCAAATCCACCAGGTTCTCATAGGAAACCCTGAGAGACAGTTCTACTCTGTCCTTTAGGGAATTTTATCCTGAGAAAAATAAGAGTGGTGAAAATACAATGAACATATATCTAAATCAAAGTCTAAAAAGAAGGATAAACTTTTATTTTCCAGAATTCCCCTTCAGGTGATTTGAGGGATGCCCAGAAATCCTCCATCCTTACCCGAAATAGTTTTCCACTTATTCCTTGATACATAAAAAGCGACTTTTAGAGCTTCACTTTTGGTCACGTGGCTCATTTTTCTGTTACTGTGCAAATGTTTCAGGCAGGTATGGTAGACACTTGGGGTCTCAGTCATTATTTACAGCATTGGTTCTCAAAGTGTGGTCCCTGGACCCACAGTATCAGCATCACCTGGGAGCTCATAAATGCAAATTCTTAGGCCTCATCCCAGGCCTCCTGAAGCAGAAACTCAGGGGTGGGGGGTGGCTTGGGCAGGGGGCACTTATAATCTGTTTGTTTTGTTTGTTTGCTCTAAGCCTTAAACAGTTCAGCACTCAGCTGCTAACTGAAAGGTTGAAAGTTTGAATCCACCCAGAGGTGCCTCCAAAAAAAGGCCTGACAATCTACCTCAGAAAAAAATCAGCCATTGAAAACCCTGTGGAGCACAGTTCTGCTGTGACACACATGGGGTTGCCATGAGTCAGAATCAACTGCGTGGCAACTGGTACAAGCACAGATGAACGTTGACATGCCCGAAAGTTTAAGAAGTCCAAGTAAACAAGTCAGGAGCCCTGGTGGCACAGTGGTTGAAAAGGTCAACAGTTCAAACCCACCAGCCACTCCAAGGGAGAAAGATGTGGCAGCCTGCTTCCTCAAAGATTTACAGCCTCAGAAACCCCATAGGGCAATTCTACTCTGTCCTATAGGGTTGTTAAAAGTCAGAATCAACTCGACAGCCATAGGTTTGGTTTGGCCCAATCCAGTTGCTTGGTTAAGGTCACATGGCAAGTAAGTGGCAAAGCTGGGGTTGAAACCTACACAGTCTGGATCCAGAATTCATGCTCGTGGCCACCTCATTACACTGCCCGAGTCAGGTCACACGAGGCTGAACGGAAGATCATTTAAATATCCGCAAAAGTTGTGTCACTAGCACGTACAAGGAATCTGGATATAATCCAGACGAGAAAGACGCAGTACATGGATTAGTTGAATGGAACCAAGTGGTGCGGCGACTTCCTTGAGGAGCTAGAAGGGGAAGTAATGTGGGAAGTGAATCTGAGAGATGAGGACCGTGAAAATGAAATGACGTGGGGGTCGGTCACGGAACAAGGGCAAAACTCAGCTCAGCCTGGCAATTGTGAGCTGTGGGCAAGAATCCCAACAGCATCCCAGACAGAAGCCTCTTGAGTCGTTAAAAAGCCTCAGCCCGCTGAGAATGTAATCCCAAAAATTACTTGAAGAGGTTACCCTGAATATTTGGGTTTTGCATAATTGTTTCATTAGTTGATAACACCCTTCAACACAGGAAGATTTAGAATTAGATCCAGAAACATTTAAGAACATCCAATCCATAATATTGATATTTTGTATTAAATTTGTAAATACTTGGTATGTTTGAGTATTTATAACGTTCAGGAGAATTCGGCCTTATCAATGTAATAGGTTAGACTTGCACTTCCAATTCAAAATGAATGTGCAATTGAGTTTATACTATTGATTCTTTCCTTATTTGTTAATTCATCCCATTAAAAAAATATTTCTTAAATGCATTCATTTGTCATGGCATAAGAAAATAAACATTTCCACAATTTTTACACTCCTCTTCATTCTCTACGCCAACCCTTTAATTCTCCAGAAGAAAATACTGTTAAGATCTTGTTTATATACTTCCGGGCTTGTGGTTTTAAATTGAAATAACCTAAACTATTGCAAACATTATTCAAGCACTAAATAGAACTTAAAATTCACCATATTTATAAATTTTATTTATTGGGTTAATAAGAGTCCTTTAAGTACTTAATTGAAGTGCTTGAAAGGAAATAGAGTATATTAAATTTATAGATGTAATTTAAAATATTTAAATGAGTTTAATAACCAAGCTTGTAAATGAAGCCAAACAGTAATTGTGGTCAAATATTGTTGTGTTTATTATATTGTTTCTTCTTCCTGCAAACCTAAGACAATTACATTTCCCAGTCCCACTAATGGGTAGGTTGGGATCTTATAATTGAGTTCTTGCCTATGGGAAAGTGTCACGTTGGTGCAAGACAACTGAGAGCAAGATCGTTTTGTTGTTGTTGTTCGGTGCCATCCAGTTGATTTTCGACTCATAGCAACACCATGTGACAGAGTAGAACTGCTCCGTAGGGTTTTCTAGGCTGTTTTTTAATCTCCACAGGAACAGAGCTCCAGGTCTTTCTTTCATGGAGCCACTGGGTGGGTTCATACAGGCAAACTTTCAGTTAGCAGCTGAGTGCTTAACCTTTGTGCCACCAAGACTCCTTAGAGCAAGATTAAGGAGAAGCAAAGTACACCAGGATAGCAAAGTTAAAAGAAGGAAGTACCTCAGATCACTTGTGGAGGAGACATGCCCGGGAGAACCACTGACTTGTGTCAGCCTGTGTGTGACTGGAGTAAAAACTAAACCTTTGTTGCTGTTAAGTACCTGAAATGTGAGGGCTTATTTATTCCAGCATAATTTAACTTATTCTGACTAAAATAATGATCAAAGGTCCTTAAAATGGACTGTTAAAATCTGCTTAATCCATCAATTAAAAAATTTAAACTGAACTTAAAACCAAAAGGAATAACAAACTATCAAGATTCAGAACATTTCCATCACAGAAAGTTCTCTCAGGCCCCTTCCCAGGCTATCCCCGCCCCTACCCCCATAGACACTCATTGTTCTAAATTTTCTACCGCAGTTTTCTGTTGTAGAACTTCACATAAATTGAACCATATAGCTACAGCATGTATTCATTTGGGTAAGACTTCTTCACTAGGCAGTAAAATGTTTTGGGATTCATCCATGTTGTATTTATCAGTAGTTTGTTTCTATTTATTGCTGAGTAGTATTCCATTGAATGAATATATCACAATTTGCTTATTCATTTTCTAACAGATGGATTTGGGGGATGTTTCCAGGTTTGGGTTATTATGAATAAAAAAAAATGAATAAAGGTATATGAATATTGCTTCACAAGTGTCTTGTGACATATGTTTATTATTCTTGGATAAATATGTAGAGAAATTCCTAGGTCACTGGGTAGCTGTATGCTTAGACCTATAAGAAACTTCCAGACCTTTCTCCAAGTGGTCGTATCATTTTACATCCTCATCAAAAATGTTTGAGTATTGCTGGCTCCGTAGCTTCATCAAAATTTTTGTGTTATCAGTCTTACTAATTTTAGTTGCTCTGATGGGTGCCTAGTGGAATTGCATTGTGATTTTGATTTGCATTTCCTTGAGGACTAATGGCACGGAATATTTTTCTCAGTGAACCGTCTTCAAATACTTTGCCCATTTTTCTGTTGTGCTGTTGATCTTTTTATTATTGAGTTGGAGAAGTTTTTTTTTTTAATGTGTATCCTACATACCATTCCTTTGTCAAATATGTTTTGCAAATATTTTCTCCCAAAATATGGCTTGCCTACTCATTTTCTTAGCAATGTTATTTGATGAGCAAATTTTAATTTTCAGGAAGCCTAACTTATCCATTTTTATTTTGTGGTTATTGCTTTCTGTGTGTTGATCAAGAAACCTTTGCCTCCCCCAAATCACAAAGACACTCTAATGTTTTCTTCTGAAAGCTTTCTAATTTTAGCTTTTACATTCAGGTGTGTGGCCATCTCTAATTAATTTTGTATTTTCTGTGAGACAGGGATTGAGGTTCATTATTTTTCCATCTGGCAATCCATTTATTACAGGTCTTTTTCTTTCTCCACTGGGTTATTTTGGCACCTCATCAAATATCAAATGACTGTGGAAACCAACTTTGAAAACCAAAGTAACCAAGAAATGTAACCTGCACATGAAATATGCCCTCAAAGGCACCATAAAATTTACAATGATAAAGAAGTGGTAAAAATACTACTAATTTTGTTAGATTCAGCACTGAGGTACCTTGGACTCATTTCTTAGGGATAGCACAGAGGAAGACAGAAATGCTGGAGGGAAGAAATAAACACAGACGATGACTAAGCAGCATAACCTTAGGGTATAAGATATAGAGTATAAGTAAGGAGTATAATCAAGAGTTTCCTGTGTCTCAGAATGGCACAGGAGCCCCCAGAATGAGCCCCATGCAGCCCATCACGGCATAGGAGTAGTAAGCAGCCCACTGATGGAGCCATGCAGATGGAGATGAGGCACACTTAACACCAGCCTGCCCAAGATGGTGACCAAAAACAAGGCCAAATGACGAACATCCCAGTGAATACCAAAAAGAAAAGATGCTATCAGGGACTAAACCCCCATGATCATGTATACCCTTAATTCTTGTCACTAAGTAAGCCTGAGAAGTCAAATCCCAGAAGAAATGGAGAAGAAATCCAAATTGACCAAAATATAAACTTTCATAAACTCAGTAGACTAGAGGCCTGAAATACAAATTAACTTGAGCTGGGTTCCCCACACACATGAGTGTCCAGGTTGAGATTCATGCCCATCGTACATTAATTCATCCTTGAGGGCTGGTTTTTGAACATCAGAGTTTGTGGGGGAAGGTAGGAAAAAAAGGAGGAGGTCATCAGGAATCTGAAGGGGCTTGAGGGGATAACACAGACTAGAGCAAAATAAAAAAGGTTATTTCCTCTTGATAGCTCTGTCAGCAGGAATGGGATGTTTGTATCAACCCGAGGACTCAATAAAGAGAGATAAGACCACAGATCCCACCCAAATTGCCTAGCTTTTACCTAGAACCCAGGACAAAGACCAATCTAGCAATCTATTCTGCCTTTCCTATGTGACCTGCACCATAGGATAATCAAATATTTGATAAGGGAAAATTCCTCTTCATAGAATTCCAGCCAATAAATGCAGAAGTAGTGATGAAATAAAACCCAAACCAAACCCAGTGCCGTCAAGTCGATTCCGACTCATAGCAAAACTATAGGACAGAGTAGAACTGCCCCATAGAGTTTCCAAGGAGTGCCTGGTGGATTCGAACTGCTGACCCTTTGATTAGCAGCCAAGCACTTAACCACTACGCCACCAGGGTTTATTAGGATATCCCTATTTTGTAACAGCTAAGGAAATCATGGTTCCAGACAGTGATTATGAACAACTATGAAAATAAAGCTGCAAAGCTTATGGGAAATTTTATAATGAATGGATCAAGTTGACAACATTTAAACCTACTAATGAATGTGGGTTTGGGTTTTGGGTTAATGAATCTCAACATCAAAAAAGGAAACGACCAGAAATTATGTGCCTCCAGAAATGATGAACAAAAAAAAAAACACCTTATGAGCCAATCAGAAAATTTTGAATACTGACTAGTAATTTGCTTGTATTAAGAAATTATTGATACGCTTTTAGGTAAGCAATGGCATTGTAGTAATACTAAAAAAAAGTGTTGTATTTTAGCAGTATATGCTAAAGTTTTCTAGATAACATTTTGTGATGCCTAGGAATTGCTTCAAAATAATCCGGTAATGGGTGGTGGAAAAATGAGTAAATGTATAGAAAACAAGATTGGCCACATTTGATAATTGTTGCAGGTGGAGAGTAGGTAAATAGAAATCTATCATCCCATTCTCTCTAGACTGTTTATACTTTATAATAAAAAGTTAAAAATGATTTTAAAAGCAGCCAACAGAAATAAAGCCACAACAAAGATGGTTTTGCTTCTGAGCATTTGTTTGGCGGGGGTGGGGGGGGTATGTCTTTCTGATCAACATGGAGAGAGAAATTACAGAGAGTTGCTGTTAAATGTTACGAGAACACTGACAATAAAAAAGAGTCACCAACGCTCTTATGAAACTTCTTCCTGTAGACAATGTTTTGCACTTGGATTTGGCCCACATAGCAATAACAGTGGGTGTTCTTCATCCAACAGCTAGTTAAATTAGATGCCCAGCAAAAGAGAACACCCACGACAAAGTCAAAGCTGTATCTTCCCCAGGTGATCAGTGATAAAGGCAGAGTGTGTGCATCTCATCCTCTAAGCGCTCACCCCTAGATTCACATGAGAACCTGTAGGGGAGGTTTTCAAGGGGTAATTGAAAAACACTTTCAATTTTGAACTCTGTTCCACATCTCATTTTCATGCCTAAAATCTCAACTGTTCTTCAAGTAAATTGTGATTGATACACTGTCCTCTAGGTGAGAGAGGTGGATTTTAAAAACTTGGGGATTACAAGCGGCCATCCAAGGCACAACAATCGGTTTCTATTTGCCTGGAGCAATAGAGGAAGAAGAAGAATCAGGAATAAGAGGAAATGGAATGTGTGGCTAATTGCCACTGCCTCCTTTGTCATGAGAACAGAACTGGCTACCATTACCGACTGTTTTGATCAAAGAGCTTTTAGAAGAATCCTGGTCAAAAGTGGGAACATGCAGAACAGAATTTGAAATTCTCATAGACTCCAGTCTTTCTGGAGCCATGGAGGCTGGATGAACCCCTGAATCTATTACCCTGAGTTAATCTTTAAAACCTTAAACCAAAAATATCCCCTGAAGTCTTCTTAAAACCAAGCAAGAGTTTAACTTGACTAGTAAAAAATGTCTGCCTTGAGCATTATGCTCTTTTAAGAACTATCTATAGGGAATCAAACTGACAACAACAATGCAAAAGATTAGATAAGGAGCTTTAGGGAGTAGCAAGTTTATGGTAATGGGGGAGGAACAACTCAGAAAAGGAGGGTGAGAATGGTTGCACAACTCAAAGGATGTAATCAATGTCACTGAATGGTACAGGTAGAAACTGTTGAGTTGGTGTATGTTTTGCTGTGTATATTCTCAACAACAACAACAAAAATTAAAAAAAACAAACCTTGGGCATTAAACCTTCTTAGCCAACAGAAGAAGGAACATATAGACGCATCAGGAACAGTTCCCCCACTGCTGGGTAATGTTCACAAGAGCATTCACTTTTTTTTTTATTATTGTGTTTAGGTAAAAGTTCACAGTGCAAATTAGTTTCTCATTCAAAAATGTATCCACAAACTGTTTTGTGTGACTGGTTGCAATTCCTGCAATGTGACAGCACTATCCCCCTTTCCCTTTCCACCCTGGACTTTCTGTGCCCATTTGTCAAGTTTTCCTGTCCCTTCCTACCTTCTAGTCTTTGCTTTGGGGCAGGTATTGCCCATTTGGTCTCTATTTAAAGTCAGGAAAGGTGTGCATCAGGGTTGTATCCTTTCATCATACTTATTCAATCTGTATGCTGAGCAAATAATCCAAGAAGCTGGACTGTATGAAAGAGAACATGGCATCAGGATTGGAGGAACACTCATTAACAACCTGTGATATGCAGATGATACAACCTTGCTTGCTGAAAGAGGACTTGAAGCACTTACTGATGAAGATCAAAGACTACAGACTTCAGTATGGATTACACCTCAACATAAAACAAAACTCCTCACAGCTGAACCAATAGGCACCATCATGATAAACAAGGAAAAGGCTGAAGTTGTCAAGGATTTCGTTTTACTTGGATCCACAATCAACACACACGGAAGCAGCAGTCAGGAAATCAAACGACATATTGCATTGGGCAAATCTGCTGCAAAAGACCTCTTTAAAATGTTAAAAAGCAAAGGTGTTTCCTTGAAAGCTAAGGTGCGCCTGACCCAAGCCATGGTGTTTTCAATAATCTCATATGCATGCAAAAGCTGGGCAATGAATAAGGAAAACTGAAGAAGAATCGATGCCTTTGAATTACAGTGTTGGCAAAGAATATTGAATATACCATGGACTGACAAAAGAATGAACAAATCTGTCTTGGAAGAAATGCAGCCAGAATGCTCCTTAGAAGCAAGTACGGTGAGACTTCATCTCACATACTTTGGACCTGTTACCAAGAGGGAATAATCACTGGAGGACATCATGCTTAGTAAAGTAGAGGGCCAGCAAAAAAGAGGAAGACCCTCAACAAGATGGGTTGACACAGTGGAAGCAAGAATGGCCTCAAGCATAACAATGATTGTGAGGATGGTGCAGGACCAGGCAGTGTTTCCTTCTGTTGTACACAGGGTTGCTATGAGTCAGAACAACTCAAGAGCACCTAACAGCAACAACTTGATTGAACTAAGAATCGTGTTGTTCACATGTGTTATTGTTTGTTTTATAGAATCAAAACTCACTACCATGGAGTCGGTTCCAACTCATAGTGACCCCGCAGGGTTTTTAAGGCTGTAAATCTTCACAGAAACAGACTGTTTCATCTTCTCCTGTGGAGCCACTGGTGGTTGTGAACCACTGACTACCATAATTTGTAGTCGAATGCTTTAATCACTGCACCACCAGGGCTCCTTCTCCTATTCTAAACCCATATCTTATTGTTTGTTTTATAGGCCTGTCTAATCTTTGGCTTCCCGCACATCTGTTAGTTCATCATACTGTGGGGGCTTGTATGTTGCTGTGACCCTGGAAGCTATCCCACAGGTATTTCAAATACCTACAGGGTCACCCATGGGTGGACAGGTTTCAGCTGAGCTTCCAGACTAAGACAGACTAGGGAGGACCTGGAAGTCTACTTCTGAGACATATTAGCCAGTGAAAACTTTATGAACACCAACGGAACATTGTCTGATATAGTGCCAGAAGATGAGCCTCTCAGGTTGGAAGGCACTCAGAAGACAACTGGGGAAGAGCTGCTTCCTCAAAGTAGAGTTGACCTTAATGACATGGGTGGAGTCAAGCCTTTGGGACCTTCATTGGCTGATGTGGCACTACTCAAAGGAGAAGAAACAGCTGCAAACATCCATTAATATTAGGAACTTAGAATGTATGAAGTATGAATCTAGGAAAATTGGAAATCATCAAAAATGAATGGAATGCATAAACATCAACATCATAGGCCATTAGTGAGCTAAAATGGACTGGTACTGGCCATTTTTAATCAGACAGTCATATGGTCTACTATGCCAGGAATGACAAATTGGAGAGGAATGGCATCACATTCATCAAAAAGAACATTTCAAGATCTATCCTGAAGTACAGCGCTGTCAGCAATAGGATAATATGTATATGCTTATAACGAAGAACAGTTAATGAGACTATTACTCAAGTTTACATACTAATTACTAATACCAAATATGAGAAAATCAAAGATTTTGCCAACTTCTGCAGTCTGAAATTGATAGAACATGCAATCAAGATGCACTGATAATTACTGATGATTGGATTGCAAAAGTTGGAAACATAGAAGGATCGATAGTTGGAAAATATGGCCTCAGTGATAGAAACAACACCGAGATTGCATGATAGAATTTCACAAGACCGATGACTTCTTCATTGCAAATATCTTTTTTCACCAACATAAAGGGTGGCTATACACATGGACCTCACCAAATGGAATACACAGGAATCAAATCAACTACACTTGTGGAAAGCTACAATGGAAAGGCTCAATATCATCAGTCAGAACAAGGCCAGGGGCCGAATGCAGAACAGACCATTAATTGCTCATATGCAAGTTCAAGTCAAAGCTAAAGAAAATTAAAACCAAATGAGAACCAAAGTGCCACCCTGAGTATATCCCACCTGAATTTAGAGACCATCTCAAGAACAGATTTGAAGCATTGAGCAAACACTGATGACTGACGACCAGACGAGTTGCGGAATGATGTCAAGGAAATCATACGTGAAGAAAGAAAGAGGTCACTAAAAAGACAGGAAAGAAAGAAAAGACCAAAATGGATGTCAGAAGAGACTCCAAAACTTGCCCTTGAACATTGAATAGCTAAAGTGAATGGAAGAAATGATGAAGTAAAAGAGCTGAACAGAAGATTTCAAAGGGCAGTTTGGGAAGACAAAGTAAAGTATTATAACGAAATGTACAAAGACCTGAAGTTAGAAAACCAAAAGGGAAGGATGCTCTCGGTGTTTCTCAAGGTGAAATAACTGAAAGAAGAAAATAATTCAAGCCTCAAGTTGCAATATTGAAGGATTTATGGGCAAAAAAACTGAAGGATGCAAGAAGCATCAAAAGCTTTACTCTCCACATCATTGATGTTGGCTCTACTTTGACGGAACAGTTCTTCCTCAGTCAACCTGAAGGGATCATCATCTGCACTATATCAGACAATTTTCCACTGCTCTCTGTAAGGTTCTTGCTGGCTAATTTTTTTCAGAAGTAGATCACTACATCCTTCTTCCTAGTCTGTCTTAGTCTGGAACCTCTGCTGAAACCTATCACCATGGGTGACCCTGCAGGGATTTGCAATACCGGTGGCATAGCTTCCAGCATCACAGCAACACCCAAGCCAGCACAGTACGACAAACTGACAGACAAGTGGTGGTGCATATATGTACCACATTTTATTGATCCGTTCATCTGTTGGTGGACCTTTAGGCAGTGTCCACTGTTTGGCTATTGTGAATCAGGCTGCAATGAATATTGGTGTACGAGTATCTGTTTGCCTTCCTGCTTTTAATTCTTTTGGGTACATACCTAGGAGTGGAATTGCTGGACATATTGTAGTTCTACATTTAAGTTTTTGAGAACCAACCGAACTGTTTTCCACAGCAATTGTACCATTTTACAGTCCCACTAGCAATGGCTGAGGGTGCCCATTTCTCCACATCCTTGCCAGTACCTAAAACAGCATTCTTAAGAGGTCTGCCCCACAGTCACAGGTCAGCTAATTGCCATTGTCTGATGAGTTCTAGCTCTTTTGAATGTAGGATGTTAACTCTCTTCTGGAAATTAGATAGGTATTCAGATGAGGAAAAACCTTTGTCAGTGGGCATGCAGTTCAAGTCAACATATTTTAACTCAACACATCTCAGAAGAGGGAAGTCTACAAATGAAACAACTCCCCCCACCCCCCAGCCAGACAGAGTATGAGATTCTGATCCAAAAGAAGCCAACTTAAGCCTCCAGGCATACAAGATTGCACAGAGTGTAAAGCTCCTCCCTAATAGAGATCAGTTTGACCAGCGTCTCATTTCCAGGAATTAAATTGAGAATCACCAAGAAAATCAAGCAGTTGGCAGTAAAAGCTGATTTTAAAAAGGTTCACAGAGAAAAGCCTTCGGGAGCCTCAGGCAGAACATGTGAGCTAAGGTTATAAATAAACAAGAGTTATAAGATAGCAGAAACTATAAAGAAGCAAGAAGCTATAAAGATAGAAGCAATAAAGTAGGCAAGGGACCTGCAGGCAGGGTCCTGTATAAGATTGAGCAGATCGTGTCTTGCACAGGGTGGCTGGCTGATAGGAGATCAGGACCAAAATCCAGTGACCACTCCTCCCACCAAAATGTGCCAGTAAAGCATGGCTGTGTCCACCCAGAGGAGGGGAAATGCATTGGACCTATGAGAAAAAACGTAGACTGATTCAGAACGAAAAAGAAAAAAATATTAAAAAATAAACTTAAGTCCCATAATGGTGCGCAAACTCCTATTGGTGAAGTCCCTATGTCTGTCTGGATTGCTGATTGACCTTCCTGACCCAAACTCTGTGAGATCTGGTTCTTTTGTCATTCAGACACTTTTCATGAGACCTGGGTGTCAGGTTCCCATGACGCTTGGCTGAGACTCCTGTTTCCAGGATCCTTATATATATCCTTTGACGGCATTGGTTGGTGCAGGCAAAATCTCACCTACCATGCAGGAGACCTGGGTTCGATTCCCAGCCAATGTACCTGATGCACAGCCACCACCCATCCGTCAGTGGGGGCTTGGGTGTTGTTATGTACAATGCTGACCAGGCTTCCGTGGAGCTTCCAGACTAAGATGGACTAGGAAGAAAGGCTGGCAATGTACTTCAGAAAACCAGCCAATGAAAACCCTATTGATCACAATGATCTGATCTGCAACTGGTCATGAGAATGGCGCATTACGAGAAAGAATTTCGTCCCGTGGTATATGAGGTCACACTAAGTCTGGTACGCACTTGATTGCAGCCAACAACAACAAATGTATATATATTTTTTTTAATCGCTAAAAGTTAAATTGTGATTGAGCCTGTTTTTTCAACCCAAGGAGTCTATCTAAAATGAACATCAATGTGAAATAGTTTGCCTACCACTCAGCCTCAGTTTTCCTTCATAACATTCTAGAATATGCTGACATGAACAACTTTTCTTCTGAGATTGTTATTAGTTTCCTCTTGCTGCTGTAACAAATTGCCACACACTTATTAGCTTAAAACAACACAAATTTCTTATTTTACAGTTCTAAAGGTCAGAAGTTTGAAATGGTGTCAGTAGACATGTGTTCCTTCTGGAGGCTCTGGGGAGGGAGACAGTCCATTTCCTTTCCTTTTCCAGCCACTAGAGACTGCTTATGTTCCTTGGCTCATGGCCCCTTCTTCCACCTTCAAAGCTACAATCATCATCACCCCCAAACTCTCTGTTGTCACATCTTCCCTGACTCTCCTGCCACCTTCTTTTACTCATTAGGACCTTTGTGATTACATACGGCCCGCCATAAAAATTGAGGATAATCTCCCCATCTCAAGATCCTTAATCACATCTGTGAAGTCCCTTTTGCTGTGTAAGGTAATATATTCACAGGTTCTAAGGTTTAGGCCATAGACATGTTGGGAGGCCTATCGTAATGATCAAATAAAGGCCCCTGCCTAATGGCTTACTTTCTCAAATCCCTTCATGTGGATGAGTAATTTGTTTGTTTTTTTGTTTGTTTGTTTGTTTGTTTGCATAATTTACCTCCTATGGGGTTTCTTCAGTGGCGCTACAAAGCTTCCTGGGTTTGAGATTTTTTTTTTCTCTAATATATATAAGATGTCACCTTGAAGACTAAGGTGCGCCTGACCCAAGCCATGGTATTTTCAATCACGTCATATGCATGTGAAAGCTGAACAATGAATAAGGAGGACTGAAGAAGAATTGACGCCTTCGAATTGTGGTGTTGGCGAAGAATATTGAACATACCATGGACTACGAAAAGAACAAACAAATCTGTCTTAGAAAAAATACAACCAGAACGCTCCTTAGAAGCTAGAATGGCGAGACTGCGTCTTACATACTTTGGACATGTTGTCAGGAGGGATCAGTCCCTGGACAAGGACATCATGCTTGGCAGAGTATGGGGTCAGTGGAAAAGAGGAAGACCCTCAATGAGGTGGACTGACACAGTGACTGCAACAATGAGCTCAAGCATAACAATGATCGTAAGGATGGCTCAGGACTGGGCAGTGTTTCGTTCTGCTGTGCATAGGGTTGCTATGAGTCAGAACCGACTAGACAGCAACTAGCAACAACAACAATATTTTATCATGGAAATTTTCAAACATACAGAAAAGTTAAACAGTTATACACCAAAAATCTTTATACCCAATATGTAGATGCCACTGATATTTTTGCTGTTTTTGCTCTGTCACATAGCTACCTACACGTCCATCTCTACATCTATCAATCTACCTTATTGTTTGGTGCATTTCAATGTAAATTGCAGACATCAGTACGCCTTACTCCCAGAAGTTCCCTCATAGTCCTTCCTAGCCAGCACCTGCCCCCACACACTCCTAGAAGCCATGACTGTTGTGATACCTTTCACCACAGACTTGAGTTTGGCATTCTATTCTTATAGGTCCTAGAAAAATCAAGCCCTGTTGCTTGTAGTAGAGTCCCTGTGTGGCACAAATGGTAAAGCACTTGATTACCATCTTAGTTATCTAGTGCTGCTATAATAGATATACCACAAGTGGGTGGCCTTAACAAACAGAAATTTATTCTCTCACAGTTTAGGGGTCTAGAAGTCTGAATTCAGGTGTCAGCTCCAGGGGAAGGCTTTCTCTCTGTCTGCTCTGGGGGAAGATCCTTGTCATCAATATTCCCCTGCTCTAGGAGCTTCTCAGCGCAGGCACCTTGGGTTCAAAGGAAGCCCTCCTCTCCTGGCTTTCCTTGCTTGGTGATAATGAGGTCCCTCTCCCCTCTGCTGGATTCTCTCTTTTATATCGCAAAAGAGATTGACTCAAGATACAACCCAATCCTGTAGATTGCATCCTGCCTCATTAACATAACTGCCTTTAATCCCGCCTCATTAACATCATAGAGGGTAGGATTTACAGCACAGAGGACAATCACATCAGATCACAAAATGGAAAACCACACAATACTGGGAATCATGGCCTAGCCAAGTTGCCACATATTTTGGGGGGACACAATTCAATTCATAACAACTACTAACCAAAAGGTTGGCAGTTTGAACCCACCCAGAGGCACCTTGGAAGAAAGACCTGGTGATCCGCTTCCAAAAGTTCACAGCCTTGGAAACACACTATGGAGTGCAGTTCTGCTCTGCAACACATGAGTCATCGTGAGTCGGAATCAACTGAAAGCAACTGTTTTCATTTTGTTCTGTTTTTGGTTGCATGGAGAACAGATCTTGATGTATCTTTACCTTGACTTTTCCTCCTTCCCTGTCTTGTCTTACTTTCCTTATCTCTCGCTTCCGCTTCCTGGGTTCACCTCCCAAATAAACTATCTGCATCCAAATCTTTGTTTCCATCTCTGCTTTTAGAATAACCCAAATGAAGACAATACCTATCACTATCTCTCCTGCCACCGTTATCTCTTGCTTTGAAAGCTGCAATAACCTCCTAATTGATGTGCTTCTTCAAATTTGTCCTCCACGCAGGAGTCAAAATGATTGGTTACAAGTTAGATAATGCCACAGCCCTGCTTAAAAACTCTGGTTTTCATCTACACCTAAAACAAAACACAAATTCCTTCCAGCCTACCCTCCAACTTCATGTCCCACCACCCTCCACGCCTCACTATGCTTTGGCATCCTTAGCTTTTTTTCTTGAAAAACACCCGAAGATGGTTCACCCTCAATGGCTTTATATTTATTCACCCCTTTGCCTGGCGTTCTCATCTTCCAGATATTGAATGGCTAGTTCTTTACATAATTGGCTCTTGCACATTTGTCAGGTCCCAACTAAAACTTCATCTTGTCAGCTAAAACTTCACCTTTTCAATGATTTCAGGACTGTAAAATCAGAGGAGGCCTGACGGCACATGGTACATTGTTGTTAGGTGCCTTCGAGTTGGTTCTGACCCATGCACAACAGAATGAAACACTGCCTGGTCCTGCGCCACCCTCACAATTGTTGCTATACTTGAGCCCATTGTTCCAACCATTGTGTCAATCCCTCTCATTGAGGGTCTTCCTCTTTTTCCCTGACCCTCTAACTTTACCAAGCATGATTTCCTTCTCTGGGACTGGTCCCTCCTGATAACACGTCCAAAGCAAGCAAGACAAAGTCTCACTGTCCTCATTTCTAAGCAGCATTCTATCTCTACTTCTACCAAGCAGATTTGTTCATTCTTCTGGCAGGCTATAGTATATTCATTATACCATTATATTCAACACCATAATTCAAATGCTCAATTCTTTTTCAGTCTTCCTTAGTCATTATATATGAGCCGATTGAAAATACCATGGCTTGGGTCAAGTGCACCTTAGTCTTCAAGGTGACGTCTTTACTTTTTAACACTATAAAGAGGTCTTTTGCAGCAGATTTGCCCAATGCAATACATAGTTTGATTTCTTGACTGCTTCTTCAATGGACATTGATTGTGGATCCAAGTGAAATGGAACCCTTGACAACTTCAGAAGCCCTGGTGGTGCAATGTTTAAAGCACTTGACTTCTAACCCAAATATCTTCAGTTCAACTGCTCTGCAGAAGAAAGATGTGTCAGTCTGCTTCCATAAAGATTTACAGCCTAGGAAACCCTATGGGGCACTTCTACTTTGTCCTAAAGGGTCGCTAGGAGTTGGACTAGTTGCAAGGGTTTTTCTGACAGTGGCCAGAGAGCCAAAATACCACCTCTGTTTCAGCTCACTAATGCCTAGGAGGAGTTCTGGTAGTGCAGTGGTTAAGAGCTACAGTTAGCTATGGCTACTAACCAAAAGGTTGGCAGTTCGAATCCACCAGCCACTCCTTAGAAATCCTATGGGGCTGTTCTACTCCGTCCTATAGAGTTGCTATGAGTCACAATCAACTCAATGACAATGGGTTTGGTTTTTTTGATGCTTAGGATATCAATCTTTATGTATTCCATTTCATTTCATTTTTGATGAACTTCAATTTTCCTTGATTCATACTTCATATTTTCCATGCTCTGATTACTAATGGATGTTTACAGCTGTTTCTTCTCATTTTAAGTCATGCCACATCAGCAAATGAAGGTCCCTAAAGCTTCACCCATCCACTTCATTAAAGTCAACTCTACTTTGAGGAGGCAGCTCTTCCCCAGTCATATTTTGAGTACCTTCGCACCTGAGGGGCTCATCCTCTGGCACTATATCAGACAATGCTCCTCTGTTATCCACAAGGTTTTCACTCTCCAGTTTTTTTCAGAAGTAGATCGTCGGGTCCTTCCTCCCAGTCTGTCTTAGTCTGAGAGCTCTGTTGATATCTGTCCACCATGGGTGACTCTGCTGGTATTTGAAACAGCGGTAGCATAGCTTCCAGCATCACAGCAACACACAAGCACCACAGCATGACCAACTGATAGAAATGGCCTGAAGGCACGTGGTATAGGACACCAAAAAGATTTGCCACATACATGGATGGATGCAAGAGATATTTTTTCAGGGCAAATATTCTCCCCCTTTGATAGGAATGGAAACTGGTCAGAGTCTTAGAGACTTCTTAGATTTTGTAGCTATTTGGTTACAGTACTGAACTGGGATGCAGAACTTTGCCAAAAATTATAGCAAATGATGACTTCTTTTACCTTCTGTCCCACTCTTGCTGTACCAGACCCTTTACTGGGCACTTGATGTTTTTATCTCAAACTCTCACAAATTCTCTCAAGTTAAACACCCACCAGCCCTCTGGATTTTCTCCATAAATCTTATCATGGTACAAAATTTTCTTATTTATTTGCTTACTTGTTGATTTTCCATTTCTTCCTACTAGATGAACTTCTGTTAAGGGCAAAGATATTTCATTTACCACTGAACCCACCTCCCCCTAACACATTGCTTGGCAACAATAAATGCTTGTTGAACAAACAAATTATTAAAATAGATAGGAACATCCACAAAAGAAGAAACACAGCTTAAAGAAAAATCCAAAAACATACCCTCATCCTAGTAATCAAAGAAATGTGATTTAAAATAATAAGATGCTTTATATAATAAATCTAAATAAAAATGTTTCATTTTTTAATCATGCTAGCAAGGGTACAGTCATTTTTATAAAATAGTATAAATCTTCTAGAATGTAATTTGGTGATATGTACCAGCAATAATAAAAATACTCACACCCTTTGACATAGCCGTATTGCATTTGAAAACACATTCTAAGGAAACGATATACGTAAATAAATATGTGGAAAATCTCTACGCATAAGGATTTTTACTGAGGCTATATTTTATTGTACATATTGAAGCAAATAAGTTATACTATATTGTATGAACAGGAATTAAAAACAATGATTATGAAGCAAACTAACAGCATGCAAATATAGCCATGTTATAAAAATTTTAAAGATATTAAGTATCTTTTGTAGACTATGATTGCAAATGTGAAAAAAAAAATGAAAAGGCAAAATATGCAAATGTGATAGCAGAGAAGCCGGTGAGATTAAAAGTGATATGCACTTTATTTTCTAAACTTTCTGTGTTTTATCACTTCTACCACCCACAACATGGCCTTGAGAAAGCTAGTAGAATGCCCTGGGACTCAGCTTCTTCATCTTTAAAATGAGGCTTGTGATACACACAGACACATACAAACCCACTGCCATTCAGTCAATTCCCACTCATGGTGGTTAGTAGTCAAGCGCAAATCATTTTTGCCTCCTGTTTAATACCCACAGGAAATATGTATTAAAGTGCTTTCTAAAATTCAAATGGTTAATTGCTATACAAATTAATGTTAGTTATTTCTTAAATATGCATAGTTTTCTACTTTGTTTCCTCAAATAAGCTATTTTGAAGATAAAACAATTCATTTATTCACTCATATCATAGTCCCTCGTACATGCCAGAAACTGCTCAATTCTGAGGGTGAATATGCCTGTGCTTGTTTTTTTTTTTTTTTGTCTTAAAGACCTGTACAATGAGTAGAGAGATAAGATACGTAATACCTAATCACAACACAAAGTAGGATGCGATAAGTGCTGTAAGGGAGATACAAAATACAAAGGAGTCTATCTGAGAAGTAAACCATTTCCAGTCCACCAGCATAGACTATTTTGTTGCTTTCAATCTGTTGTTAATATTGAGAGGTGTATTAGTCAGAGTAGACTGTTATATGCCCCCTAATCTCAAAAGTGCAAAGCAGAATGAGACCAAGTGGGCGATAGCTGCCCGAAAGCAAAGACAAGAAGGCAGAAAAGAACAGGAAAACTTGACGAATGTGGAGAACCCAGGTTGGAAAGGGAAACGGGGAGAGTGTTGACACATTGTAGGGATTGCAACCAATGTTGCAAAACAATTTGTGTATGTGGTTTTGAATGAAAAACTAATTAAGGTAAATTTTCACCTAAAACACATAAACTTTTTAAAAAAAGAATATTTGGGAAAAGATCAGATTTAGGATAAATTGGATGTAATTTGTTCTTTAAAAAAAAAAGTTGACAGGCATAATAAATTTCATGACTCTCAGGAAAAAAAAACATATGCAAAGCAGATGTTCATGGCCTGGTGGCTTTTTTGGGTGCCTCTTCTCTGAGCCCTGGTGGCGAAGTGATTAAAGTGCTCAGCTTCTGATCAAAAGGTCGACAGTTTGAACCCACCAGCTATGCTTTGGGAGAAAGACATGGCAGTTGGCTTCCATAAAGATTACAGCCTTGGAAACCCTATGGGGCAGTTCTACCCTGTCCTATAGGGTCGCTTCAGAACAAAAAAACAAACCTGTTGCCATCCAGTTGATTCCAACTCATAGCGTTCCTGTGCTGGGTTAGGACAGAATAGAACTGCCCCAGAGGGTTTCTAAGGAGCAGCTGGTGGATTTGAACTGCCAACCTTTTGGTTAGCAACCTGAGCTCTTAACTACTGCGCCATCAGGGCTATGAGTCAGAATCGACTTAACAGCAATGGATTTTTCTCTAAGCAATGACTCAGTGATCCAAGTATTCTCCTTTTTTTTTTTTTTCCTTTCTCTCTCTCCTTCCAGATTCTATATTTTATGTTTACAGATCCTGACAAATACAGAACAAATGTTTATCAATAGAGGGTTATCCATGGCAGGGCAATAGATTTTTTTTAAACTCCCCATTTCCCCCTCCTCCTGTTTCCTGGTGGAAATCCTCTTTTCCTCAATGGATTCACCTATTCTAGATACTCATTTAAATGGATCATACAAAATTTGGACTTCGTGTCTAGCTTATTTCACTTTATAGCTCAGTCATGCTCCATTTTGTTCCTCCATTCATCTGTTGATGGGCAATTGGGTTGTTCCTCCCCATTAGCTATTGTGAATAATGCTACAATGAGCATCCGTGCACACGTGTCTGTTTGAGTTGCTACTTTCAATTCATTTGAATATTTACCTAGGGCTGGAATTGCTAGATCATGTGGTAATCCTATGTTTAACTTTTTAAGGAACCAGCCCCACCATAAATGCAAAGGGACTGGAAAATACAGACCCTGCCTGGGAAATAATTTCCCAGCAACAACTCTCTACTGTGGAGGGGTGGGGGTCATGGTCAAGGTAAACAGCCAGCCGTCTCTGCCACAGGAAGCAATGAGAGAGTGGATTCAACTTAGAACCCCTGGGTTCAAATCTCTACTGGCAAATTAAAAAAAGAAAAAAAAATTGGACATAGGTAAGGAGAGCCTTTATTCTAAGGTATTATTGCGAGAAGGAAGAAAAAAAGGAACTATTGGAATAGAGGAAGAAGGATTATTGTAATAGGGAGACTGCTCCAGCCATGTGATCCTCAAGCATCCCGAAGTTAGGTAGAAATGGGCTTTTCTTTTATGGGGAGAGAAAGCAAAGCTAGAAAGAAGTGGGTATAAGCAAATGGGATGAACAGGATGCCTACGTGGAAGCAGCAATAAATCAGAGGATGTTTTATGCTGGACATCAGCCCATCCTTGAGAAGGACTATTAATAAGAGATTGTATCCTTGCTAAGGCTGAGGATGGGTCAAAGTCCAGGGGTCTGGGAAAGGAGAAATTTCACCAAAGTTTGGTTAACAAGCATTTTGTTCCAAATGATCAGTGGGGACAAAACCATCCAGTTAATATATTATGAGACTAAGAAGAGGAATTTTGACTATCTGTGTCAGGTGTTTTTATAAGTAAACAGGAGCCATCCGTGAATCTTATATAAGTCATATGGGAAAGGATATTTCTTCGCAATGAGATATTTCTCAGAACACAAACAAGAGTGGGAACATTTCTTAAGCATTGCTGTTTTCCAGGATCAAAGGACCCAGGCAAACGTCAACATTGTCAAATCACCACTGCAGCCTCCTCATCTTCTATGACCCACAAAATCTTCCCCCATGAGATCATTTGTCCTTCATCTCCCAACCAGCAAGCTTAGAGACCACTTGCTAAAGATGGCAGAGCCACAAGATGGAAAAAACCAAGTCACTAAATCCCTCACTGTGTCTGCTTATCAGGAATATTTATTTAGACTTTATATACATGAGAAATAAACTTCTACTGTGTTAAGTCACTGAAATTACTTTTTGTTTGTTTTGTTACAGATGCTGGAATTACTTAATTTTTCTAAACATTGAAAGTTTTGGTTTAAATATTTACCAAAAACCTCTTAGCATCTTGTCTGGCACCTAGCAAGCCCTCAATAAACGTTAGCTATCATTATAAATATCATTCAGCAATGGAGTCCCTGGGAAACCCTGGTGGTGCAGTGGTTAAAAGCTATGGCTGCTAACCAAAAGGTCGGCAGTTTGAATCCACCAGGCACTCCTTGGAAACCCTATGAGGCAGTTCTACCCTGTCCTATACGGTTGCTATGAGTCATAATTGACTCAATGGCAATGGAATGGAGTTCCTGGGTGATACAAATGCTTAACATGCTCAACTCCTAACCAAAAGGATGGAAGTTCAAGTCTACCCAGAGGCACCTTGGCAGACAGGCCTGGCACTCTACTTCCAACAAGGAAGGAAAATTTCAACTGGCAGGAGGTCTAAGGGACAGTATTTCAAATGGGATTTATGATGTAGCCACGCCAGCAGGAGGAGAGACAAGTGTATTTCACTGGATAGTTGGATGGATGGGGGGAAATAATGGAGGACAAGATGGGAAAGTTGATTGCTGCCCAACTAAATTAAATACTGCAGTAAAACTGAAGCTTGAGTAATGTCCAAGGGTAGGGAAATGAGTATTAATAAACAGATTCAGGGGATGGTGTGATTTGTCCCATTCTTTTTTCTAAAGGAAAAAAGAAACCTACTGACAATTGTTGGATTCGTTGAGGAAGCCTAGACTGTCAACAAGTCCAATAAATGCTGGTGAAGAAGATAAGGAAGGTGGAAAAATGAAAGCATCTTGGAATCAGAAGTATAATAAAAGAATAAGGTACTATCAGCAGCAGCAGCTTGGACAATGGCTCTGTTTCGTGTAAAATGAGGTCATTAATATCCACTTGAGATATATATATGAAAGCGCCTTCTAAAATTATAAATAATTAAAAACTAACACCAAATCTGCATCAAGTCGATTCCGACTCATAGCGACCCTATGGGACAGAGTAGAACTGCTCCATAGAGTTTCCAAGGAGAGGCTGGTGGATTCCTAACTGCTGACCTTTCTGGTTAGCAGCTGAGCTCTTAAGCACTGCACCCCCAGGGCTCCAAGTAGTTAATTGCTATACAAATTAACGTTAGCTTTATTCTGTTCTACAGGGTCGCTATGAGTTGGAATCCACTCGACAGCAGTGGGTTTGGTGTTTGTTTGTTTGTTTTATTCCTTAAATAATGCATAGTTCACTACTTTGCTTCATCAGGGGCCTCTGTCTCTCATTCCCTTAGGCAGTTATCTATTGAGTGACTTCCCCAAGCCAGGCAGTGTCCTAGGTGCTAGGGATACAATAGTGAAAGAGATATTATTCGCCCTCAAGAAGTACTACCCACTAGTTATCTGTCTTCCCTAAGCTTAATCCTACTGTCTCAGGTTGGGTCCCCCGAGAAACAGACCCCAAGACAAGGATTCAAGTATAACTTGTTTATTTGGGAGGTACAGTAGAAGTGAAAGAATCTCGGATGCCGCAACACTTAAGTGCTCAGCTGCCAGCCAAAAGGCTGGTGGTTCAAACCCACCCAGCAGCTCCATGGGAGAAAGACGTGGTAATCTCTCCCCGTAAAGTTTACAGCCTGAAAAACCCTATGGAGCAGTTGTACTCTGTCACATCGGATCGTTATGAGTTGAAATGGACTCGGTGTCACCTAACAACAGGAGAAGTGAGACAGATGAGAAAAGGCAGCAAAGAGAGGGTACATTACCAATTCACTGTGGATAAATTAGAGTTTAACCCCATGGGAAAACTGCAAAACTCACTTAACAGTTTTCCCACCTGAAGGGCAAGAGACCTGAGGTTTTTATATGCCAAGTTCTCTTAGGGTTGTTAATTACTACCATTCCCAGCCTGCCTTGCAAAGGGACCTTCTACAGCTCCCAAGATAGTCCTCGGAAGAGATGAGTGGAATTCAGCTGAAGAGAACTAAAGTGGGGAGCCCCAAGGACATAAGCAGAGCACGTGTGACACCCACCCAATGTCCTAAAACAGGCAATCCCTTACTCTTTAGCTTTTTTACGAGGGGAGAAGGAGGGTAAGGGCATGATGACTTTCCTAAGCCTCATCTGATCTGGTAAAGACTATCTCTGGCTAACAGATCAGTCAAGAAGAACTATAGACTTCATTCCAATACTCGTCTATTTACCCAGCTCTGCAAATGTTTCCTCTTAAACCCATTGAGTTGTTTAATCCCAAAGGATATGTGTACAGGAGAAAGCATGAAGGTAAGAGGCAAATCTCAAATATAATACCTGTCATACATTTGGTTCTTACTATGAGTCAAATATGCCTATCGGTATCCATCAACAAACTGTTAGGTATTACTATATCCAGACTGAGGCAAGTTCACTACGGCTTAATAAGTTTAAGTGAATGGCAGACCTGGGATTTGAACCTTGGTCTATCAGAATCCAGAGCAAATATTCTTAACCACCATTTTATGTTTGCACTGTGTTGGAAGGAGTGAGTTCAAACCTCTCAATTCAGTCATGTTCTCTTCCTATGGTGCTGGTCAAGAAGTACAGGCTGCCTTCCAAGGGCTGTTGGTACTGGGAGAAGAGAGGGGCAAAGGCCTGGTACAGCAAGAGTCCTTGAGCAGGAAGAATCGAGTAAATGCCAGGGCAGGAAGAACTGAGCAAACACACCAGGGCTCCTTCCAAGAGGGACAGACCCTCAGGAAGAGAGCCTTTCTGCTCTACCTGGTGTCTGCTCTTAATCCTGCCCCATACATCTTTTTTGAAAATCACAGGAGCCAGGAATATCCTTCCTGAGCCAGGGGAAAAGCTAATTAATAATCTTAGAGAAGGGCAAGTCCCGGGCAACTTTCTTTCTTTGAGACAGCCATCTGCCTCATCAGCAAGACCAGTCTCATCTAACAAAGTCTCCTTCTTCTTCTACAGCTTTCTCCATCTCTCCACTCTCCAAGTGAATACCTAATAAGCCTTCCTGTCTCCCAGGCTGAGTCCAGACACTTCTAACAAGTGATGAGACAGAAACACTTTGCTATCACTGGCCTTTCCCAGAATCCGAAGGGAATTGATATTTTCCTCAAACAGAGGAGAGGTACTAGCAGTAGTTGTACCTCACCTCAGTGCCAAGCCCCTCAGTATCATTTACTCCTCACAACAGCCCAATGAAGTACTGTTACTCCTATTCTTCACATGGGGCTTGTGGGTATTAGCTCACCACAAAGTCTGAGTTCGCTTATTTTTTGGAGTTATTCAAAGATGTCACACAAAATATCCATTCAGGAAGACCTTGAACATTGCTGTCAAGACCACCAGGCCAGGTCCTGTCTGACCTTTTGAGGAAAAGCAATTAGAACTGGCAATATCCTGGATAAAAATATAAACCTCACAAATTCCTTCTGAGGGTAAAAACAGGCCAGAGATTGAAGCCCTGAGTGGGTAACCTTCTAGGCTAATTGTTTTGATTTTAGGCAGGCACGTTTAGGTAGTTTCATCTGAGTACCTCCCTTGGAGAAAGTGTGTGCTTGGGTTATTAATCAACGTTCCATTACATTAGAAAAAAAAAAAAAAGCAGCAGCTAATTCTTTTGAAAATATGCAGTTAGAGCAAAGCAGCAGAGGGCACCTGGGGAGATGAACGCCCCACGCTGAGTCTTAAGGCTGCATCCTGTAAACCTAGAGGGTAAAGAGAAAGTGAGGAGCCCCTTCATTCCCTGGGGGTCCCTGCCTCTCCCCAGGGGCAGCATTAAGACTCTTTCATATCCCCTAGTGGCAGGAAGTAGAGCCTAGTCTCAGATTATTGCTCACAGCAGACACTTCCCCTCAAAAATATCAGCTACAAATGCACACTCCCTTGATGGCCCAGTATTACCTGACTTTAAAATGAAAATTGAGCCCCTCTCCTGTTCTCCGACCCTTATTTCCAAACAGAAACATCTAAGGCTCTTTTGTTGTCTGTCACAGTGCCTGATGCATAATTAACGTTCGATAATAAATGGATGGATGCATGGATTAACTAATGAATGGAAACAAGAAGGAAGGGAGATTGGAAGGAAGGAAAAACTAAGTTCTGTTTTTCATTGAGTCATGTGTAAAGCACTGGGTCAGATTCCCTAGGTCTGTATTCTAGCCTCTTAGTACCTTCAAGAAATTTTGCTGAAGATTATTCAAAAGTGACTGCAGCAGTGTATTGACAGGGAACTGTCAGATATTCAAGTCGGATTCAGAACAGGATGTGTTAATGGGCATATCATTGCTGAAGTCAGATGGATCCTGGGTGAAAGCAGAGAATACCAGAAAGCTGTTTACCTGTGTTTTATTGACTATGCAAAGGCATTCAACTGTGTAGATCACAACGAATTATGGATAACATTGCAAAGAATGGGAATTCCAGAACACTTAATTGTGCTCATGAGGAACCTGTATATAGATCAAGAGGCAGTCATTCAAACAGAACAAAGGGATATTGCATGGTTTAATGTCAGGAAAGGGTTGTATCCTTTCACCATACCTATTTAATCTGTATGCTGAGCAAATAATCTGAGAAGCTGGACTATATGAAGAAGGACAGGGCATCAGCATTGTAGGAAGACTCATTAACAACCTGAGTTATGCAGATGACACAACCTTGCTTGCTGAAGGTGAAGAGGACTTGAAACACTAACTGATGAAGATCAAAGACCACAGCCTTCAATATGGATTACACCTCAACATAGAGAAAACAAAACTCCTCACAACTAGGCCAATAAGCAACATCATGATAAATGGAGAAAAGACTGAAGTTGTCAAGGGTTTCATTTTACTTGGATCCACAATCAACACCCATGGAAGCAGCAGTCAAGCAATCAAACGTCTCAGGTTGTGGGATTGGTAACCAATGTCACAAAACAATATGTGTACTAATTGTTTAATAAGAACCTAGTTTATTCTGTAAACCTTCATCTAAAGTAAATAAAAAAGAAAAAACAGTGAAATATATTGATAAAAGCAGCAGAAATACCAAAAAATTTTGAACTTTTCTAAACTAAAGGTGAACAGTCAAATGTTCACATACCTGGGAGTGATAAAGCCTACAACCCATGGGACTTTGCTTGTTTACATAATTGTTATGAATTGAATTGTGTCTCCCAAATATATGTGTCAACTTGGCTAGGCCATGATTCCCAGTATTGTGTGATTGTCCACCATTTTGTCATCTGATGTGATTTTCCTATGTATTGTAAATCCTGCCTCTATGATGTTAATGAGGCAGGATTAGCAGCAGTTATGTTAATGAGGCAGGACTCAATCTACAAGATTAGATTGTGTCTTAAATCAATCTCTTTTGAGATACAAAAAAGAAAAGGAAGCAGAGAGACAGGGGGACCTCATACCACCAAGAATCCAGAGCCAGGAGAATAGCACATCCTTTGGACTACTGAGGTTCCTGTGCTGAGCAGCTCCTTGACCGGGGAAGATTGATGGCAAGAACCTTCCCCCAGAACCAACAGGGAAAGAGCTGGCACCCTGGATTCAGACATCCAGCCTCCTAGACTATGAAAGAATAAACTTCTCTTCGTTAAAAAAATTAGGAAGCCTGATAAACAAAGTGTGCAGTTGAATGGTATCCCTTACGCATTACTGGTGGCAGTGTGAATTTTTCCAACCACTTTGGAAAGTAATTAGGCATTATCCTGCATGTTCAAACTTTCACATACTCTCCGGGGTAGCCTTTTTTCTGTCTGGTACATACAAATTTTTGTGCAGTGGGAAGCATGTACAAGAATGTACAGGTCTCAGAGTGAATACAGCAACGAAATGGAAACAATCTAAACGCCCGTGACAGGAGAAGGGAAAAATGAATGTACTGTGTGGTCTGTACAATGGAATATTATGCAACGATAACAATGAATGAACCACAGCTCTGGGCATCAAAAAAAAAATTTTTGGGGGGGGGGCATCAGCATAGAAAAATCTCAGAAGCATAATTTTGAGTGGAAAAAGCAAGTCCCATAAGACCGCATGCTGTAAAGATACCTTTTATGTAATGTTCAAAAACAAGCAAAACTAAGGAATATTTTCTTTAGGTGGACACACACACTCACACACACGGAAATCAAACGACGCATTGTAGTGGGTAAATCTGCTGCAAAAGACCTCTTGAAAGTGTTGAAAAGTAAAGATGTCACCTTGAACACTAAGCGCACCTGACCCAAGCCATGGTGTTTTCTATCATCTCATATGCATGTGAAAGCTGGACAATGAATAAGAAAGACCAAAAAACTGATGCCTTTGAATTATGGTGTTGGTGAAGAATATTGAATGTACCATGGACTGTCAAAAGAATGAACAAATCTGTCTCAGAAGAAGTACAACCAGAATGTTCCTTAGAAACAAGGATGGCTAGATTAAGTCTCACATAATTTGGACATGTTATCAGGAGGGATGAGTCCCTGGAGAAGGACCGCATGTTTGATAGACTCAGCAAAAAAGAGGAAGGCCCTCAATGAGATGGATTGACACGGTGGTAGCAACAGTGGGCTCAAGCATAACAATGATTGTAAGACGATGTGGGACTGGGCAGTGTTTTGTTCCGTTGTATGTAGCTCGCTGTGAGTTGGAACCAGCTTTACGGCACCTAACGACAACAACAACAAGTACCTTCAAATGGTTCACGGATGGCTCTAGAATATTCTACTTAGCTGGACAAGCTGAGAGTAGCAATGCTTGTGATGATTCAGGCACCATCCTGAAACTTGATTAAACAGACTGAGCTATGAAGGAAAATGTCAGTCTACATAAGGCAAAGGTCTCAGATGTTTGCTTATGATTCTCAAAATGTGAAGGAATTAATTGTGGTTTCTCTGTCATTTTCCCCTAAGTCATTTCTCATGTGTACACCTTCCAACAATTCCTGGGGCCTCTACTAGAAAAGAATCAACGTGCTAGTCAATTCATACAGCCATTAAATTCATTTAGAGACTGGCTTTCCAAAGCCATGGTCCATCTTTCTAAATGATAGTGCAACAGTAGTTTGGCATCATAAATCCACTAAGCCATGATCATGAAGATTTAGATTATGTGCCACCATTCATTTCCTTCTGTGCCTTATAAGTTTCAATATAAGATTTAAAATTCTAAAGAGCCTGAGGCTTGCTGGATGTAATTAGTAGTGCCAGAGGGAAAAGCAGCACTGTGTTGCTTTAAGAGATTATCCCAACTAGCGTTGCTAGCTCAGACTGTTTTAATACGGAAAATTGTTTCATTTTCTTCCTTTTCTTTGCAGAAGGAAAGGTTTCTGTTTTCCTACACCTCCAATGAATGTTTGAAAACTAAGCAACAAGTTTTTCAGGTATAGTGTCTGGGCCTGAGTTCAGTAAACTATCAAGCTTTTTGGGGAAAGTAGGGCAGAAATCTTAAGGAAGTTTCCATAGCAGGAGAAGAGCCAGGTAAGTGGAAACAGTCAACTTCACTGCATTGTTGAAGTATCTAGGAACCACAAGGAAGCCGATCTATTGCCTCCAACTACTAACCCTTCACATGGGGGAGGAGGGATATTTCATCTACCAGGTTGGAGGACTTTACCAACTGTGCCTCCGTTGGGTAAACAGTAAAGACTTAACTTTGTCACTTCCCCAAGGACCGAGAGTCACAGTTGGCATTCAATCATGAACCACAGTCCACTTTTGATTATCCTATATGGAAGGACATCCTTCACTCAAAACACAGCAGGAACCTGGGATCCTAAGAGAAGGGGGTGAAATTCTATAGCTGGAAGGGGACAAAATGAAAACCTCAAGGCCCTCATCCATGTAAAAATTGATTTTGCTGTAACATTCTCTTTTACATATGATAAAATGAGAGTTCAGAGAGGGTCTTTTGATTTGCCCAAGGCCACACACAAGGAGTCTCTGGGTGGTGCAAACGGATAAACACTTGACTACTAACATAAAGTTTGGCAATTCAAACCCACCCAGAGGTGCCTTGGAAGAAATGCTTGGAGATCAGCTTTGGAAAACAGCCTTGAAAACCCTATGGAGTATAAAATACCTAGGAATAAATCTAACCAGGGATGTTAAGGACTTAAACAATGAAAACTATAAAAGCCCCTGAAAGAGAATAAAGAAGACTTAAATAAATGGGAAGATGTTCCATGTTCATGGATTGGAATATTTAATATTGTTAAGATGTCAACACAACCCAAAGTGATCTATAGATTCAACACAATCCTGATTAAAATTCCAACAGTCTTATTTACAGAAATGGATAAACTAATGCTCAACTTTGTATGGAATGGCAAGAGGCCCTGAATAGCTAAAACAGTGTTGAAAGAGAACAACAAAGTAGAAGGGCTCACACGTCTAGGTTTTAAAACATACTATATAGCTACAGGAAACCCTGGCAGTGTAGTGGTTAAGTACAATGGCTGCTAACCAAGAAGTCAGCAGTTCAAATCTGCCAGGCAGTCCTTGGAAACTCTCTGGGGCAGTTCTACTCTGTCCTATAGGGTCATTATGAGTCAGAATCAACTCGAGAGCAGTGGGTTTGGTTTTTTTGGACATAGCTACAATAATCAAAACAGTCTGGTACTGGTACAACAACAAACACATAGATCAATGGATTATAATTGAGATTCCAGAAATAAACCCACACTTCCATGATTAGCCCTGGTGGCACAGTGGTTAAGACCTTGCTGGCTAACCAAAAGGTCGGCAATTAGAATCCATCAGCTGCTCCTCGGACACCCTATGGCGTAGTTCTACTCTGTCCTATAGGGTCACTATGAGTCGGGATCAACTCGATGGCAATGGCTTTAGGTTTTTTTTTTTTCTTTTTGGGGGGGCGGTGGTTTCTATGGTCATCTGATTTTTGACAAGGGTGCTAAGTCCATTTGATGAGGAAAGAAGAGTCACTTCAATAAAAGGTGCTGGCAAAATTGGATTTCCACATGCAGAAAAAGGAAAGAGGACTCATGCCTTCGCCATACACAAAAACAAATTAAAAATGGATCAAGGACCTAAATGTGCAAACTCATACCATAAAATTCTTAGAAGAAAGAGCAGGGGCAACATTGTCAGACCTAGCTTTTAACAATGGGTTGTCTAATATAACAACAAAAGCACGAACAGCAAAAGACAAAATAAATAAGTGGAGCCCCTAAAAATTGAAAACTTCGGTTCAATAAAAGCTTTACCAAAAAAGTGAAAATACAAGCTACCAACTGAAAGAGTATCTTTGGAAACCACATATCTGACAAGAACCTAATAACTTAAATATATATAAAACTTTGACAACTGGACAACAAAAAGACAAATAACCCAATCATAAAATGGGCAAAGGACTTGAATAGACATTTTACCAAATAGAACATTCAAATGAACACCACACACATGAATACATGCTCAGCATCATTAGCCATCAGAAAGATGCAAATCGAAACCACAATGAGATACCATTTCATTCCCACTAGGATGGCTAAGATTAAAAAAAAGAAGAAAAGAAAAGAAATGCTGGTGAAGACGTGGGGAAATTGGAACCCTAACCCATTGCTTATGGGAATGCAAAATGGTACAGCCATTGTGGAAAACAGTGTGGTGGTTCCTCAAAAAACTACAAATAGAACTACCATATGACCAGCAACTTCACTCCTAGGTATACACCCAAAAGACTTGAAAGCAGAGACTCAAACAGAGACTTGTACACCAATGTTCATTGCAGCACCATTCACAATATCCAAAAGGTGGAAACAACACAAATGCCCATCAAAAAATAAGCAGATAAAGAACGTGTGGTATATACATTCAGTGGAATACTATTCAGCCAGTAGAAAAAATGAAATTGCGATACATGTTACAATATGGATGGAGCTAGAAGACATTGTGTTGAAATAAGACAATTACAAAAGGACAAATATTGTATGATCTCACTTATGTAAAAACACAAGAAAAGGCAAATGTATAGAGAACAAAGTTTATTAGTGGTTTCCTGGGGCAGGAGAAAGAGGGAAAGTGGTGGTTAACAGTGATGGGACATCATGTTTATTAAGGGTAGGAATGCATAGCCAATTACTATAATTACTGTTAATCATTTGTACACCTGTAAAAAGTTGAATTGGCAAAAGGTGTGTGGTAGCTATATTTACAACAATGACAGAAAACAGTAGCTGCTGAGCCTGCTTATGTACAACTAAAAACGTCATGGGATTTGGTTTCTTGGTTTGGAGGTTTAGGGTTATGGTTTCATGCACACCCCAGTTAACTGGCCTAACAGTATGCTTAGTTTCCTCTGTTCTACCCCGGTAGCTCGATGTGTAGTGCCTGCGGTCTTAAAGGCTTGCAAGGGGCCATCCAAGGCACAACAATTGGCCTCTGTTCACCTGGAACAACAGGGGAGGAAGGAGAGTCAGGAATAGGAGGAGGATATGGAATTTGTGGCTAATTGCCTCCATGAACAACTGTCTCCTTTGCCATGAGGCCAGAAGAACTGGATGGTGCCTGGCTATCATTACTGAACATTTTGATCAAAAATTCTATAGAAGAATCCTGACAAAAGGGAACAAAATTTCAAATTCTCATGAACTCCAGACTTCCTGGAGCCATGAAGTTTGGATGAATCAATGAAACTACTGCACTGAGAAAATCTTTAAACCTTAAACCAAAAATATCCCCTGAAGTCTTCTTAAAACCAAACAACAGTTTAGCTTAACCAGTAAAAAATATCTTCCTTGAGCATTATGCTCTTTTAAGAACTATCTATAGGGGATCAAACTGACAACAGCAACTCAAAAGATTAGATAGGAATCTTAGAGAACAGTGAATTTATGTTAACAGGGGAGGAACAACTCAGAAAAGGAGGGTGAGAATGATTACACAACTCAAAGGATGTAATCACTGTCACTAAGTTGTACATGCAGAAACTGTTGGTATATGTTTTGCTGTGTATATACTCTCAACAACAACAAAATAAATAAAATTTAAAAAGAAAGAAGAAAAAACCCTATGGAGTGCAGATCTACTCTGCATACATGGGGTCAACATGAGTCAACACTGACTCCATGGCAACTGGGTTTGGTTTTTAATGTCACAGGATATGGTAAAGACAGAGCGAAATCTAGAATCCAAGTTACCTGCGTCCATGCTTACCTTCTTTCACCAAACATAAATAATATGTCCATGATTTCTGTACCTAGTAGAAAACAAAAAAACCAAACCTGCCACCGTCAAGTCGATTCCGAATCATAGCGACCCTATAGGACAGAGGAGAACTGCCCCATAGAGTTTCCAAGGTGTGCCTGGTGGATTCAAACTGCCAACCTTTTGGTAAGCAGCTGTAGCACTTAACCACTACGCCACCATCTGGTAGAGTCATCCTAAAGTATTTCTTTTTAATAAAGAGCAAATAACCTAAACAGATCAGCATAGGCAACCTCAAAGTCTGTGTGGCATGTCGGAGCACAGGATCAAATGCTGGGGACTATGTTCAAACAGGAAGATCTCTCTTCTCTGCATAATTCTTGTATTGTGTGATAGCTGTTCCTTCTTATCATCTGAACTGCTCTCTCTAATTTCCAGGCAGCGTCTCACTCTTGGTCTTTCCAAGAACATGTTCCTTTCTTCTGTCCTTTGTCTTCGACATTCTGCCTTGAGTTCTGCACCTACTCTCTTCTTCGGTAACTATCAATTAACAGAATAATACTATTCCTATTATTCACAGAGAGACTTTCTTAAGGACAAAAACTGCAGAGAAGAACTCTTTAATAACAGGGCAGAACTCTTGCTATGGGTTTGTTAGGTGGACAGGGTTGCAGGCCAGTAATGAACTTGGGTAGTTGTCATCGATGCCATGGATCTATCCTACTTGAAGGGCATATGCGAGATGTTTATCTAGCACTACTGGCAGATCTATCCTGAGCTTCCGTGTTCTTTTCCTCCGTCATCTTCATATAACCAATCACACACCATGGCCAAGTAGCAAAGGATCTATAGCATGCGCAAGGAGAAGATGATCTCAACTAGTCTAGAAAGAGAACAAACCAATGGCCTTGGAAGGCAAGGAAGGTTGACATTTACTATGAACCCACAATGTGCCAGCCTCTGTACTAGGTCTCGTTAACTGGGCTGTCTCATTCTCACAACCTGTAATACAGATAGTATAACTGCTAACCCTGTTCTTTTCAGGTTTAGAAACAGAGTGTCAAAAGGGTTTATGCATCCATTCAAGATACACGTATTGAATATCCATTATGTACCAGGCATAAGGATGCAATAATGACAAAAGAGACACAGTCCCTTTTTCATGGGCCATGTGGTCTGTTCCTACTGAGGAAACAGACAATAAACAAGCCAGATAAAAAATAATTACAAATTATGGTAAGTGCTATGAAAAATAAAAAACTTAAAATAATCTAAGAATGCACAGTTCACAAATAGCCAACACAGTTGTCCAACCCTACCGTATCTGACCCAAACCTTGTGTTCTGCCCTCTATAGTGTCTTGAACTTTAAGAAACTGAGGTAAACATCCCCAAACTATATCTTTCCATGAAAATAAGGATAAGGTGTGGGAAGATGGAGTATCTTCTTTGACCTACAACCTAGTTGGCTGTTTAATTACAGTGGTTTTCTGTGTATAGCAGTGAAACCTCCCTGCGACTTTGGGTTAAGCCTACTTTTTCATTGCGTCACTCTGGTGTTTGCTGAGGCCACCTTTCAAGAGTTAAAGAAAATTGACTAGGACCAGTGTCTCATGTCTAGTGGGAAGTCAAGAGGTAAATTTCTATTCCTGCTTTATCTTCGGTCTCATTTTTACTTCCCTTCCTGTGCATGGACTTCTTCTTGCTTCTGGCCTATCCAGAGAATGGACTCAGTCTCCTTCCCGAAATTTCACTCCAAACCTGTCATATGATGGTTTGCATGTTGAACACATCTTGAGGGACAATGATAGGCAGGTATACGGCAGCGGAGAAGAAAGAGAAGGAAAGAAGGAAGAGAAATGTAGAAAAAGAGAATTAAAATTGGATATTAGTCCTCTAAGTCACTAGGAATCCTTCGAGCTCCCACCGACCACCATCTGTCTCCCAAACTCCCTCCTACCTGGTTGCCTGGTTTCCTTTCTCCCTCACTTCTGCCAATTCTCAATTTCCTATTTATTACTCATGCAAAATATTTACATAAGAGTTGTTTTTTTTTTATAGTACCATTGCCTTCCTGGAGCCCTGGTGGCGCAGTGGTTAAGAGCTATAACTGCTAACCAAAAGGTCAGCAGTTCGAATTCACCAGCAGCTCCCTGGAAGCTCTATGGGGCAGTTCTACTTTGGGTCTATAGATGCTGTGAGTCGGAATCCACTGGACAGAACACAATGACAACAACAACATTGCCTTTCTAGTCATTTCCCATGGATTTCGCTTTCTACCTCCTAAGAATTTTATCAAGACATTTTTCTAAATTATTGATGTTCTGTCCCTAAGAGAAACTCTGCTGCCAGCTATTAAAACAATGCTTTTGTTCACACTGCCACACTTGTTTGGACACTTAAAATACAGTACATAATGTAAGAAAAGGGAACAGAATTTGACATCACATTGTATCTAAAGTGTTGAAGAAAAAGAAAAAAGACATGACTCACTCATCTCAACGTTCTAACTCTCAAGCACTGCACATGTCAGTGAAAGAAATTCATTAAAAGATTCCTCCGCACCCCACAGGTGTTAAAGCTAACAACCACATTGGGGAGGGAGCAAAAGGCAGGACAAATGGCATTCACACCTTCATACCTTTTAATTGGTGTCATTCCATTCTTCTCCCAGAGGAGCAGTGACAGCTGAGACCTCCTCCATGAGTCTAGCATTGTCCTCTCAGCACCACTTCAGAAGGGAAAGCAGCAGGCACTGAGTGGCTTCATAGAAAACATCATCCTTCCTTGGAAATGGGTTTCTCACTATTCCCCCATTCTTTAGATCAATCTTGCAGACTGAGCTGCTTAGCTGTGGATTTCCACACTCCACATCACTCATTGAGCAGACACAATAACCATTTATCCTGCTTCAATTCTCCCGATAAATTAATAGGCATCTAATCTGTAAACGGGCCAAGGCATAACCTCAGAAACCAGAGGAGCCTCCTATAGCACAGCTGGAACCATGGTTGGGTGGTTGGAAATACCATCTGGCCACATCTGTCTCATTGGCTATCTCATGCCCTAGGGCCAAAGAGAAGTTGGTTGGGATCTTAAGTGCGTCACACACATTTACTCAGGTAGCTTGATAAGGTATAATCCTTAAGTACTCAGGTAGCTTGATAAGGTGGTAAAGAACACAGACTCCAACGTGCCAGAGTTAGGGTCTTGACTTTGCCTAGAAAGCTAAGTGACCGTGGACTAGTTACCTAAACTTTCCTTGCTTCATTTTCTCATCTGAAAAATGGGGATAATTATATCCAACTTATCGAGTTGTTGTGAATGCACTAATTGCACACAGTGCCAAGAAATGTGCGTGATTATTATCATTATGGGCAGGGGCAGATAAACCAGTCAGCACGGTATGTACCAAATTGCATTGAGTAAGGTACACGTGGGCTTAAATGGCTTTACTTGCTAATCTGTGATGAGCAATTTCACATGGTTTCACCATATCGCGGGAGCCCTGGTGGTACAGTGGTTAAGGCATTTGACTGTTAACCAAAAGCTCAGTGGTTTGAAACCACCAGAGGCTCTGTGAGAGAAAGATGTGATAGTCTGCTTCCAGCCTTGGAAACCCTATATGATCATTATGAGTCAGAATCGATTCGATGGCAGTGGGTTTGGTTTTTTGGTTGGTGTGGTGGAGAACAGGTGACATCGTGCACTGCAGATTGGTGGGAAGGCACAATTAGGCCCTTGCATGCCTTGCTTATTGGGTAATCAGCCCTGATTATGGGCAAGAAGATTTCCGTTTGCTCAGGGGGAGTAGATCCTATCCCCATATAGCTGTGTTTCTAACAGGGCTAACGTGACCCTGGAAGCGTGCTGCAACATGCGAGGAACACTTGGAGCCACGAGATAAATGTGGTTCGTCTTTTTGGACTGTCAGTTTGACTCCCAGGAAGTAACATAAAGGAATGAGCTCATCTATCTGTATCAACACATATAGATTTCAAAAATGTCATTTTTGAGTAAAAAAGAAAGCAAGCTGCAGAATTATGAACAGTATAATATTTCTTATAAAAACAGAAAAATCTAGTATTTTTTTTCCTCAGCATATATAAATAAATGCAAACCTGGAAGGATAAGCCATGAATGAAAAGTAGTGATTACTTTTGGGTGTTAGGGGAGAATGAGATTGCAGGCGATGGTCAAGGGAAACTTTAAGCATATCGACACTGTTCTAAGGAGTACCTGGGTAGTATAAATGCTTAACCTACTAACCAAAAGGTTAGCAGTTCAAGTCTACCCAGAGGTGTCTCAGAAGAAAAGTGTGTTGACCTACTTCCAAAAAATCAGTCATTGAAAACCGTGTGGATCACAGTTCTACTCTGACACACATGTGGTCATCATAAGTCAGAAGTGACTGACAGCGACTGGTTTTTACAGTGTTCTAAATGTTTATTAAATAAAAGATTTCTTAATAATTTTTTTAATTAACTCTTTCTTTAAAAAGCAATTTAAAACATTATTTTATTCCATAACAAGCCCATATATATAATGGAATACTAAAAAAAAACTCGTTGCCGTTGAGTTGATTTTGACTCAGAGCCCCAATAGGATGGAGTAGAACTGCCCCATAGTGTTTCCAAGGAGCAGCTGGTGGATTTAACCTACTGACTTTTTGGTTAGCAGCCAATCTCTTAACCACTGTGCCACCAGGGCTCCATATAAAAACCCCATATATAGAGGAATAGAAAGTAAAATTTGCATAAATTTTCAAAATAAAGCAGAATGAGCCACCCACCAGAACCTCCCAAGATACACATTTACCTTGTTTTGTTTTTAAAGGCATTGTGAAGGAAAAGCTTGATGACCATACCGATTGGATGGGATCCTACTCCATTCTTCTCAAATCTGGGGGGTAGCATAAGATTCACCAGCTTTCCCAAGCCAGAATATCAGCTAGCCATTCTTCCCCATTCTCTTCATGTTCAATCATTATTCAAGGCCTACCTCCTAGATCCTTCTAAAACTTATCCACTTCTCTTAATTCTCATTTACTCCAGGGCACCCTCATCTCTTGCCTGAATTAGTACAAAAGCCTCAATACTGGTTCCCTTGCCTCTGTACTCACGGATCCCTCCTATTCATTGAAGCCCTCAGGACCTTTAAAAATGCAAATATCATCAGGTCATTCTACTGCTTAGCATTCTTCAGTGGCTTTCTATCATCTGTAATTTATCCAAACCCCTTAGTAATGAAAGGCATTCATGATGCGGAAGGGGTGGCTAATTGGTTGTCAGAATCTATACTTGTCTTCATTAGCACAGAGTTTTAGCTTGAATGCAGATGTCCAGAAGGAAATTAATTTTGTAGATTCTTTGCATCCAGGTGAGGCCAAGTGATAAGTTCTAGTCGATGGAAAGGGAACAGAAATGATAGCTGTCACTATAGGCCACGGCCTTCTCTTCGCTTATTTTCTCTTCTACCAGTTAGATGTAGACCATGAGTCCCTAGGGATGGTAGGACCACCAGATGGAAGGGATCTGGATCCCTCAGTTATCACGTGAAGGAAAGTTGCCAGCTGATCAGAACATCTACTTTGAACTATTATGTGCATAAGCTTCCACTCTATTGTAGTTGAGCTATTATAGATTAAAGGGTCTATTTGTTGTAGCAGTTTGGCCTATACTAACTAATGCAAAGGAAGTGGCACCTTCTATCTCTCAATTATCCACTACTTCCAAAATCTCGCTTTTTATTAATGCAATACCAAACTATTTTCTGTGCTCTTAAAATTCCAGTTTTTTTTTTTCCTTTTTTTTAAAGCCAGTTCACTTTTCCTCATACATTTTCTGCTTCCTGAAATATAAATGATACAGTATCATTTATAGCACAGCTGTGGTGGCCATGAAAATGCCCCTCACAGACCTCCAAATGCAGGGAGCTCCATCTACAGGGCTCCAGCTGCAGGGGAAATCTACAGCCCGTTTGCACTGAGGTCATACTTCCCACAGGCTGCTCCCAGTGTGGCAGCGATAGTAAGGGAAGCCCTTTTACTGGAGACAGAACTCCTCTGACTTTGGCTCAAGGACTCCTTGATGGCCTTGCTGAACCTTCCTTAGACTGCACTAAAGTCTAGGACTCTTCTATCCAACCTTCTCTCCTTGCCTTCTTCACTTGGGCTTAGATCTGCATAGTGATCTGATGGCTTTCCTGTCCTCATCCAGCTCCCTCTCCATTTTTCTCACAGGCATTTCCCCAATACAACCTTTGCATGTTCAATTTTGACTTAGCATCTCCTCAGAGAACCTGAACTTACACACAAAATACAGACAGGACTCATGTGGACATACCTTGGAACAGAGCTATGTGGGGGCAGGAAGCTATGCAAGAAATGACACCAGCCTCCTTTGACAAGTGTTTTATGTGCCAATAGCTATCAAGTGGGAATAAGCCTGGTACAAATGCATTCAACCACATAGACCACCTGAAAACAAGACCAACTTTTCTTCACACACAATTGTTTTTAAGACTTAATTCTTAACTGGAAGCTTCAGAGTCCAGGTGAAGCCCAGAGTTTTCTGTACATGAGCTGCACAATTTTACTATTTATTAAATGAGCCAGAAGCTGTGGCTTGTTACATGAATGAATAGCTGAATAAGTAGCTGAAAGAGTGACTGATTGTCTCTCTTTCTATCTCTCATGTACACGTATGCACACATGCACACAGATATATCAAATACAAGTAAAAGCAAAGCTACAGCTACAGATCCACATGATGAAAGAAATCAAAGCTCTCAGGTTGTTAAAATAACAAGTCTGCCCAATATCATGCATTTATTCAACCTGCATTTGTCAAGCACCTACCTACGTGCACCACCGTTATTATAACAATAGCTAATATGCAATATCGTTTTTTATGTCAGGCATACAATATTCATAGACATTTTCTTATTTAATCCTAATGACAATTCTTCTTGGGGGTATGGCTATTATTCTGTTTTTTTTCAGAGAGGAAACTAACTTTAACTAACACCTAATGTCAATTAGCTGGGAAGTAGTGGAGCCAGGTATGAACTTGGGCTGTGTATTCCATAGCCTGTGCTCTTACCTACTGTCTAAGGCTGGGTTCTCTAGAGAAGCAAAACCAGTGAAATGTATAAATATATATACAGAGAGAGAGAGAGACATTTACTTCAAGAAAATGGATCACACAGTTGTAAAGGCTGGCAAGCCTCAAGTCCATGTTCAGGCGTCAGGCTGGAGGCTTTTCCTGACTCACATAGCTGCAGGGGCTGACAAACCCAAGATCAGCAGATCAGATGGCAGTCTGCTGGCTCATGGACTGCGGAGGCTGATGAGTCCAAGATCAGCAGGTAAGTTGCTAGATCAAGCCCCAAGAGCCAAAAGTTAGATGATGATGAGCAGGATGCAGGCTCCAGAGTGAGAGCCTTGCTGGAACATCCCTTTATATACTGGAGGCAGGCAACACCCCCAAAGAAACCTCCTTTCAACTGGTTGGCTACTCATAGCAGATCTCATCACGGAGTTGATTACATCATTACATAACTGCCAAACCACTGAGAATCATGGCCTGGCCAAGTTGACATGTGACCTTAACTATCACACGTACCTTGCTATATTGCTTCCTGTGATAACAGATATATATATATATATATATATATATATATATATATATATATATATTAGTCTGTAATTATATATAGCCTGCTTGATACACAGAGATAATCCATTCTCCATCTAAAATTTATCAAATGCTGGCACTGCTTGTTTGCTATTTGTGGGAACTCAAGCAAGGTACCTAATCTCTCTGAGCTACAGTTTTCTCCTCTAGTTCATAGGGTTTTTATGAAGATTTTGTAAAGTATGTATAGTTCCTGGCACATAGAAAGTTCATAAACTTCTTAGAAATACTTTGAAGTACAAGGAATTCACCACTAGTGAGTTCTGACTAGGACGAAGGTAGACCTAAAAATTCTAGGAAAGGGGTCATCCTACATACTTCCAACTTGGGACCAAGCTGATTTATAGTGTCTCCTATGAAAACGTGGCTTTGTGCAGTCATTTGAAAACAACTCTAAGAATATCAGCTTGCTCCTAATCATATGAAGGTGAAAGCCAAAGTCAGAGAGCTACAAGCTACTTGCAACCAGGTCAGGCACTCAGCCAGGCCCTGTAGTGGGGATATTACATTACCTGATTAATCCTCATGGCAGTAAGTTTGATATCATTTTCATTACATTCTAGATGAGAAAATTAGAGCCTGGAGAGGTTAATTGACTCACCATGTCACACATTGATAGAGCTGGATTTCAAACCTCATCAGTCTGAGTTTCAAAGTCCATGATATCCCCAGTATATTATGCTGACTCTTCTGGTACAAAGACAATATGGATTATGCACCATTTCAGAAATAGACAACCTTCTATTCTTGGCCATTAATACACATGATTAATAACTGTAAACAATATCTTCTGACGTTTCCTGCAAAAGATATATTGTTCTGAAAACTGGACCACTGAGCTCCCCTTACTGGGAGCTCTTCACAGGGATAGCACTGGTTCAGTACTTCCCAATTTTCAGTCATCTGTGTACTTCCTTCACGGCTTTTGCTGTTCTCAAGTGACACCTGCACTGGAAACCACTGTTCCGTGTCACAAATAGAAGGTATAAAAAAAAAATACTTAAAAACAAATACGAAGAAAACTGAAAAAGGACATTGGGTCCTCACTAAATAATATTTCCTCTCTTCTTGTCAAAATAGAGATTAATAAGCATTAGAGAAGTGGTAAACACATGCAACCTTCTACTTGACATAATCACATTGGTTTTGTAGCATGGAAGAGGGAACACCATTCGGTATGTGAGTCCATGTTATTTAATGCCTGGTCTGGGTACCAACTCAAATCACCTCATATGAAAAAAAAAAAAAAAGAAAATTCACCTCATATGCCACTGAAGCACATTTGCTGTGGCCCCCATAGCAGTTCTACCACATTTTAGGAAATAATGAACCAAAATGTTTTCAGAGTTGCTTCTGGTCCTTCAATTCTATGAAAAGTTTTATGGCTTCGGTAATAAACGTATTTCCTAGATTAATGTACATTCAGACAGTGCTCAGCCATGTGTGGGTGTGTCATAAATACTGGTAAAGGATGAATAATACATACCTCATCCCCATTAGAAGGTAAGTTAGAAAACAAGCTGTCCAATTCACTTGTATCTTTAACAGTTCCCTGAAGCTGGATATTGTCTCCAGTGACTAGGAACAAACATTGTGTAAAAAAAACCTACCTGCCAAAACAGCACAGCTCACATCAGCTCAAAATAGTGTGAGAAAATTGTGCTGGCGATCCTCTCCTGAGGAAAGAGCACTATTGATTCACATCTGGAGCTTATCTGTAATGATGAACGGCCTTCCAAATGCTGCTTTCCTCCTCCCCAAAATATTTTATTTATATAAAAGAGATAAGACAGGCCATTCCTAGCCAAAAAGGAAGAAACTATGCAGAAAGAGAATGAATATATCTGCTTGCATCTGCTGGCTTTCCCCATACTATAAACATTAAAACAATGAGTGAAGTATTGGGAAAATACCAATTGATTACAAATCAAGCAACTTGGTAAGAGTACTTAAGAAGTGTTCTCTGTTGATTGGCCTCATTGGAGTCAGGCAAAAGCCCCCAGCTGTGCAAATAAATTTTTTGAACCAAAATGTCCCTTCTATTTCCAATTATCCTCATGGGAAATTTTATTTGAAAAATTCATTAGATACAATTATCACCTCCATAAATTTTGCTGTCCCTTTCCTATTCTTGGGAGTCAGTGGAGAGCAAGGATAAATGATTTAGTAAGGCAAGTGACCAAAATGTCGTGGTAATATTTGAAGATACCATGCCAGGGAATCAGAAGATCCTAACAGAAGAACCAAGGGGAAAATCCTTATAAGAGAGTCTGCAAGTCTAGTGTGACTATATGTCACCCAGGCTGGATGGATTTATAAAATGAAGACAGCTTGTATCTGTTAGGTAACGCTATGTGTCAAACCACTCCATAATTTATTGCCTTAAAACAACAATTATTTATTATTTCTCTTGAGGGTTTGCATTGGCTGGGGATTCAACATATCTGAGCTGGGCTGGGCTTGAGTGGCTCTGTTCCATGTGTCACTTGCCCTTTTCCTAGGACCAATGAGTTCAGCTGGGCTTATCCTTCTCACGGCCATGGCGGAGATTCAAAAGTGCAAACCCAAATGTACAAGTGATTTTTCATTTCTTTGCTTGAATCAGTTCTGTTAACATTCAACTTGACAAAACAAGTCAAATGGCTGAACCTAGAATCAAGGAGCAGGGAAATATACTCACCTTCTTGATGAGAGAAACTGCAAAGCCACATGGCAAAGAACATGGACAAATTTCATTGATGGCTACAGTTCTTCACAGTGAGAAGCATTGATGCCATGAATACAACCTACCTCGGAATATAGTTGATAGTATACCAACTCATCCATAAAGATTCACTGCCTTGGAAAACCTATCAGGCAGCTCTACTTTATCCTACAGGGCTGCTAGGAGTCACAATTGACTCAATGGCAACAAGTTAACTCATTCTAAATAACCTGCCTCATAAAGTGAGTCCCTATAGAAGAGACACAGCAATCAAAGGTCCCTCAGCTGAAGTTTCCCTGTTAGAAAGCCAGAGGCTGAGTTATAGCCATGAAGTTGACCCCAGTCTTGAAAAACTAAGACCCAGACCCCCAAAAATCAGCTACAAGTGCAGCTACCTTCAGTAAACATGAGTTTGATGCAGAATTTGATATGAACTAAAGCCAAGGGTGAGCATTTTACATATTATCAGAAGAAAAAAGGAAATAACAGTAATGAAGCACCTCGTATTTGCCAGCACTCTCTGGATTAAGTGATCTTAAATATGCATGAACATCCTGCAAGGTGTGCTGCCCTCCATTGTTCAGATGACTAAATGAGGCTAAACTGGTTCACTGGTTTACCCAAGGATGCACACCTAGTAACTAGAGACAAGAAATAATCCAAATTCAAGTGTCTGAAATGCCTCTGAGGCCTCCATTTTACTACACTGTCTTAACACTGTCAATCAGATGACTATATTTAAAGGACCAAGTCTTCAAGCCTCTATACTCCCTTCTCAGGAAGATATAATCCCAACTAATGCCGTTCCTAAAACAGAGTCCTGTCTCCATGACATTTTTGATTTAGAACTCATTATGAGTATTTATACTTCATCAGCAAGGCACCCTAAGGCACATTAAAGCCTTGAGTGTGATTTTAATTTAAACTTTTCTCAGAAACACATTTCATTTAATAATCCAAGTCAATGGGAAAAAAAAAATTAAAAAAATATACAAGTTAACATCACAGATTTCAATGCAGTATCTATTTCAAAGTGTGGGATATATATAATGTTATATTTAATTTATGTTATGTATTATGGGTTACATATCACAGACTAGAGATTATGTTGTTGTTGTTAGGTACTGTTGAGTCAGTTCCGACTCATAGTGACCCTATGTACAACAGAATGAAACACTGCCTGGTCCTGCGCCATCTTCACAACCGTTGCTGTGTTTGAATCCATTGTGGCAGTTACTGTGTAAATCCAAATCCATCTCATCAAGATACTTCCTCTTTTTCACAGACCCTCTACCTTACCAAGGATGATGTCCTTCTCCAGGGATTGATCCCTCTTGATTACATGTCCTGGTCCCTTCTGATAATACTAGAGATTATATATGTCTAAAAAAGCTGTTTTATTATAGTTGCCCTGGAGACTCAATATGTATAAAGTTGTATTTGGAGGACACCTAATAGTACTTATCACCTAAGAGGCCCTTTCTTTAAGCCTCACCCTTGAGGTTAAAATTCAACTGGCTGATTCATCAGCACCATATCAATATATGTCAATAAGTCACCCCCTTGACCACAGTCTCCGGGAAAATCTAGTTCAATTGACGTAACATAGTTTATAAAGAAAATGTTCTACGTCTTACTTTGGCGAGTAGTATCTGGGGTCTTAAAAGCTTGTGAGTGGCCATCTAAGATACTCCACTGGTCTCACCCCTTCAGGAGCATGAAAGAATGAAGAAAACTAAAGATACAAGGGAAAGATTAGTCCAAATGACTAATGGACCACAAGTACTACAGCCTCCACCAGTCAGAATCCAGAATAACTGGATGATGCCTGGCTACCAGCACCAACTGCTCTGATAGGGATCACAATACAGAGTCCTGGACAGAGCTGGAGAAAAACGTAGAACAAAATTCTAACTCACACACACAAAAAAAAGACCAGACTTACTGGTCTGACAGAGACTGGAGAAACCCTGAGAGTATGGCCCCCAACACCCTTTTAACTCAGTAATGAAGTCACTCCTGAGGTTCATACTTTAGCCAAAGATTAGACAAGCCCATAAAACAAAATGGGACTAAAGGGACACACCAGCCCAGAAGGCAGAAGGGGACAGGAAAGCTGGTAATGATAAACACAAGGTCAAGAAGGGGAGAGTTGACATGTCATGGGGTTGGCAACTAATGTCACAAACAGTATGTGTACTAATTGTTTAATGAGAAACTAGTTTGTTCTATAAACCTTCATCTAAAGTACAGTAAAAAAAAAAAAATTTCGAAAATAAAAAAAGGCTCCTCCCTCCCCACCAAAGAAAAAGAAGTCACCCCTTGACCCAGACTTTCAAATGATCTTGCACTCGTTTAGTGCTGGCAGGGACCAACGAACACCTGGAGAAGCTATGCAGAGCTTTCAATCGTGCAGATGAACGAGGAGCATGAAGCAGATCTGATGCTACGCCTCAGCTGAAATTCACTGACATCATCAACAACTGTAACCCAGATGTCAACTGGGCAGACCCTGCCCTTTGGCTGAACCCCCAATTCCAGTGCCTATAAAGACATGGCACTCCCCATACAATTTCTGCCCCAAGTTTATTCTTGGCCCCCTCTGTTTCCTGTTTCTATATGTGAGTATGCTCTTTCGGTTTAACCCTAATGACAGTCATCAACCTCAAGGCAATATACCCAGTCCTTTCTCTGTCTTGTACACTTATTCACTTGCAGCAGGAATTTCCTGAGCATATGAGACTTTATTGAAAATTTGAGAATCACAGGAATGGCTCTGGTCATCCACTGCTGTGTAGCAGAAGGCCTGCCTGAAACACATCACACTATGGAGCAGTTCTGCTCCAACACATGGAGTTGCCGTGAGTCTAAGTCAACTTGATGGCAACTAACGACAACAACAGCTGTTACTCAGAATAGTTCAGTTCTCTCCCAGATTCTCTCCACACAGTTGCTCATCAGAACAAAGGGACTCCAGTCCTCAGGAACCTGAACTTTATGTTCTTTAGAAAGCAATTTTGTTCCCTAACACTGATTTAGGAGTAAATAATACCTGGCCAACCAGGGGCTCAAGCACAACAATTGTGAGGATGGCGCAGGACTGTGCAGTGTTTCATTCTGTTGTACATAGGGTCGCTATGAGTCAACCAACTCAACAGCACCCAACAACAACAGCAATACCTGGCCTACTCTCTGCGGGACTGAAAAGGACAGTGTGGGAGAAAATGAAGGGAATATCAAAAGGTGGGAACAAAGGTGCTAGTTTCTGACAAACAACTTTCCTCCTTAGAATAGAGCTTGGAAAGAGAAAAGGTGGAGACAGTCCCACATAATCAAAGAGAAAGGATGCATTCTCAGTAACTCAAGGGAGAAAAACACGTGGACAGTACTCCCGATTACTCATGGCATCATTTAAGGTCTATTTGAAGATGGAGAAATTCCATGGCTTCAGTGTGGAGCGGTTAGTCAATACAATAAGAATGTCAGACGCAGAATATGCCTCAGAAAAAGAAGCACTGTGCTCTAACTGCCACCACAACGTCAAAACCCTACTGGCAAAGTGCCCTGCTTCAAGTTTCCATTTCCCCTCCTGTGTTTTCCAAATGGAAAGAAATCAGTTTTCCAAATGGAAAAAAGTAAAGTGATTATAATAATTTTTTTAAGGATGCCTGTCTTAGATTCCTTGCATTATTGTAACAGAAATACCTCAAATGGGCATCTGTGAAGAACCAACTTTTTTTTTTTTTTTTCCTCACAGTTCTGGAGGCTAAAGGTTGAAATCAGGGCCTAGGCTGTGTCAACTCCTTCCTCGTAGGTAGCCCCGGCTGTTCCTTGATTCCTTGCCCATCCTCACATGGCATCTGTCTTCTCCCATGTATGCTTGCCTCTGTGTTGAATCTGCTCTTTTATAACTCAGAAGTGAGTAGGTTTAAGGCACATCCTACCCTGATATGGCATCGTTAAGACAACAGAGAAAATCCTATTTCCAAACAGGATTACATCCACAGGTATGGGGACACAATTCATAGCAATGCCTACCACATAAAAGTTTTTCTGATATGATAACCCACTCCGCATAGTATTTTGGGAAAATCAGTTTCTCTTGAAAGAACGCATCAGGAATGTATCAGTTTAGATTACATTCTAGATTAATTCCAAATCTAATTAATAATGGCATAAATAAGGGCTTAAGTTTTTTCTGATATAATAAGTCCAAAGATTGCCAGGACGAAGTCATTATAATGGTTTCCCACTTTCATCAGGGACTCTGCTTCCTTCTATCTTTTCAGCTCCATCAATTTAGCCTGTGAATTTTATCCACAGGGTTACAAAGTGGCTGCTACATCTTCACTCATCACATTTGCATTCCAGGTAAGAAAAAGAAGGAAGTACCAAAAGCCTTCTCCATATGAGACTTTGTGCAATGAAAGGGAAGCTCTCCCCAGTGACTTCCACCTACATCTTAAGGCAGACCTCTGTCACATGGCCATAATAAATCAAAGTGATATTTTAGCTTTCTAGCTTCTTTTAGTAGGGGAAGGTAAAAGAAAGGGGGGTTGTAAATGGCATTTGGTAACAAATGTACCATGTCTACCGAAAGTCAGGAGTGCTGGTTTCTATCTAATCCTAATTCTGATTTAAGTATCTAATCACAGAGAAACCCTTTAACCCCAGGGACCTAGCCTTCCCAACCAAAAACTGGAATAATGAAATAGACAATCCCTAAAGTTCTTTAAGTTCTGATATTCTATGATTATTTAAGTCCAGCATTACTTTAAGGCAACATGGTTGAGGCAGACATTGTTGGTCACCTGTCAAATGGTCACTTCCTACCTGTCTTCCTTGCTGATAGAAACCAACTCTGATTATGAAACCTGAAGTGTCTTTCTATGCCTGTCTTCCAGTTAGGGCACTGAGTAGAACTTGGCCAAGAAGACCCAAGGAAAACTCTGCTGTAGCTGTCTTGGAAAGATTTTGAACCAGGCTATTTTTTTTTTTATATAAGATAAATGTATGAAGAAGTCTTCTGGCTTTCTAACACCCTCTCCTCATCCAGCTACTCCTGGTCTTGGATTCATCTATATGGCCTGTAGCAGCCATTTTGTAACAATGAGGCAACAAAATCAATAATGGACCTGGAGGATGCTAAAGGATTTAAGTCACTGACAAAATCGATCCTGGGACTGTCTTACCCAGGTTTCACATTATGGGAAACAATAAGAATCTTTTGTGTTTATGCTATTTTTGTTTGATACTGTTACTTGCAACCCAAAACATCCTATACTATACAATATAATAATCTAGTAGAAATAACCGTAGATTCTAAACTAGTGCCTTGTCTTGGTTATCTAGTGCTGCTGTAACAGAAATACCACAAGTGGATGGCTTAAACAAAGAGAAGTTTATTTCCTCAGATTAAAGTAGACTAAAAGTCCAAATTCAGGCCGTCAGCTCAAGGGGGCGCTTTTCTCTCTCTGTCGGCTCTAAAAGAAGGTCCTTGTCCTCAATCTCCTCCTGGTCAAGGAGCTTCTCAGGCGCAGGGACCCCCGGTCCAAAGGATGCGCTCTGCTCCTAGTGCTGCTTCCTCGATGGTATGAGGTCCCACTGTCTCTCTGCTCGCTTCTCTCCTTTATATTTCAAAAGAGATCACCTCAGGACACCATCCAATCTTGTAGGTTGAGTCTGCCTCAGTAACACAACTGCCAGCCATCCTCCCTCATTAACATCATAGAGGCAGGATTTACAACATGTAGGAAAATCACACAATACTGGGAATCATGGCCCAGCCCAATTGATACACATGTTTTGGGGAGGACATAATTCAATCCATGACATACATGACTCACACTTCATTGCATATGAATCACCATGGTTCCTTGTTAAAATGCAGATTTCTGGTGCAGTAGGTCTGGGGTTGGATCTAAAATTCTGCATTTCTAAACAGACGGGTGATGTTGATGCTGCTGGTCTTCAGGTGATCTGCAACTGCACTTCGAATAGCAAGGTTCTAACCCATATATGGAAACCCTGGTGGTGTAGTGGTTAAGTGCTATGGCTGCGAACCAAAGGGTCGGCAGTTCGAATCCGCCAGGTGCTCCTTGGAAACTCTATGGGACAGTTCTACTCTGTCCTATAGGGTCGCTATGAGTCAGAGTCGACTCGATGGCGCTGGGTTTGGGTTGGTTTAATCCATATTTGGCCATTGTACATCACTGATGAAGTCACATCACTTCTCTAGGCTGCAGTTTTCTCAGAGAACCCTGCATCTTATGATGCTATGTGGTATCAGAAAAAAATACAGTCGATTCCTCCACACACAAAGACATGTATGAAAAGTGGACTGAGAAAGCATAGATACTGTGATTTACTTTAAAACTGCTTTGGAATAGCCATTAATCTCATTATTGGACTTAAATTGTGTTCAGGGTCAGGGTACATGAGCTAGTGCTTTCTTCCATGACTGTCCAACAGCCCCGTCTACACAGAAATGTCATGGGCCCGGAAAGGTAAACCTCGCTGCATTTGCAGCTGCTCCTGAGCACCTCTTTATGTATACTGTGTATGATGACCAGAAATTCAATTCATAAAGACTTGAAAAGATTTAGAGCAACCCTTCCTCTTCTCCACCCCATCCTCTTTCAAAGGGAATGAAGAATGAATGTGGTTATTTTAATAACAAAAAAGCCATCTGCCTGCTTGAGTGCCTGCAGCTTGGTACCCTCTGCCCCAGGTGCTCCAGTCATCCTACAAACATCTTGGTCCAACTCTGAAGTCTGTCTCCTTTTACATCTGAGTGCTCTTTCTCTCCCTCCTACCTTCAATGTTCCTGAGTTATGCAGCTGGTGGGAAAAAACCTGCCTCCCTGTCCTTGGCATTCTTCAAATCAGAGCCTTGAACTTCCAATTTACCATAACCTGAAACATGTCAAGTTACAGGAAGGAATGGAGGATGCTCGGATCCATTCTACTGTGAGTAGGGAAATGAACCCAAAGAGGGAGATTTATTTTTATTCTTTTTACCGTTTATTTTCTTTATTAATAGATTTTATTTTTAAAAACACTTTCAGATTTTCAGAAAAATTAAAAAGAGAGTACACAGTTCCCATATATCCCACATCTTAGTGAGATGCATTTGTTATAATTAATGAGCCAATGTTAATATATTATTATTAAATGAAGTTCATAGTTTATTTAAATTTCCTTCATTTTTACCTGACTTCTTTTTTTTCTGTTCCATGATACCACACTACATTTAGTTGTCATGTCTTTTCAGGCTTCTCTTGGCTGTGGCATTTCCTCAGACTTTCCTTGTTTTTGATGACCTTGATGGTTTTGAGGAGTATTAGTCAGGTATTTTGTAAGATGCCATACTGTTAGAATTTGTCTGATATTTTTCTCATGATTAGATTGGAGTAGTGTGTTTTGGGGAACAAGAAAACGGAAGTACAGTACCACTCTCCTCACATTTTATCAAAGGTTGTTGTTGTTTTTTTTAGGTGCCTTCAAGTTGGTTCCAACTCATAGCAACCCTATGTACAATGGAACAAAACACTGCCAGTCCCGTACCATCCTCACAATCACTGCTGTTTGAGCCCATTGTTGTAGCCACTGTGTCATCTCATTGAGATCCATCTGCCATTAGCAATGATACTCCCCTCTTTCTAGGTCCTCTTCTGAATCTGGCTTGAATTCTGGCAGTTCCCTGTTAATGTACTGCTGTAACCATTTTTGAATTATCTTCAGCAAAATTTTACTTGTATGTGATATTAATGACATGGTTTGATAATTTCTGCATTCTGATGGGTCACTTTTTTTTTTTGGAATGGGCACAAATATAGATCTTGTCCAGTTGGCTGGCCATGTAGCTGTCTTCCAAATTTCTTGGCACAGACAAGTGAGCACTTCCAGCATTATATCCATTTGTTGAGGCATCTCAGTTGGTATTCTATCAATTCCTGGAAGCTTGTTTTTTGCCAATGCCTTCAGTGCAACTTGGACTTCTTCCTTCAGTATCACCTATTCTTAATTATACGCTACCTCCTGAAATGGCTGAATGTCAATCAATTCTTTTTGGTACAGTGACTCTGTAGTCCTTCCATCTTCTTTTGATGCTTCCTGCATTGCTCAATATTTTGCCCATAGAACACTTCAATATTGCAACTCAAGGCTTGAATTTTTTCTTCAGTTCTTTCAGCTTGAGAAATGTTGAGCGTACATATTATCAGTCTGATTTATGACCATTGATGTTGGCCTTATTTGCCTGGCTGAGGTAATTTGTCAGATTTCTCCACTTCCTAGTTATTCTTCCCCACACCCCATACTGTGCACTTTGGAAGGAAGTCACTATGTGCTGCTCACACCTAAGGAGTGGACTGTTATCCTCCCTCTCCTCAAACACAGAGTATTTACAAAAATTATTTGGCATTTTCCTGCCTAGGAGATTTGTCTCTTCTCTCTCATTTATTAACTTATTCAACCATTTTTATCAGTTTGGACTCATAGATACTGATTTTATACTTTGGGTTATAATCCAGTACTGCTTTATTTATTTGGGTGCTCAAATTCTTCCACCTTTGGCCGTTGGGAACTCTTTCAGTTGGTTTCTGTGCTCCTTTAACTTACCCTTATTACTGTGCTTTTTTTTTGTTTGTTTGTTTTTGAGTACTTCCTTACTTTCTGGCCTATCAGATACTCCAGACTTATTCTGTATATTTCCTGCCCCAGTCCTAAAATCAGTGATTTCTCCAAGGAGCCCTGGTTCTTATTATTGGAGAATGGTATTACAAACTATAAAACCAAAACCAAACAGGTTGTGTCAAGTTGCTTCCAACTCATGGTGACCCTATAGGACAGAGCAGAACTGCTCCATAGAGTTTCCAAGGAGCACTTGGTGGATTCTAACTGCTAGCCTTTTCGTTAGCAGCTGTAGGTCTTATCCACTACACCACTAGGGTTCCCACTAATATATATACACACACATATATACATATATGTGTGTATGTAGTAACCATCTGTATCTCTACTCAGCTAGACCTGAATTTATGCTAATGTCTCCAACTCTAATTCATTATCACAGGAATCACTCTGGCTCCTTTTCCTTGCTTAACTGTAACTTCTGCTGAAACATTGAGAAACCTGGCTCTTGCTATCTGCCACCTATTTAATTAAATGTTCCATCCCAGTACATATGTATAGAAGTATCAGAATTGTTTACCTGCATCCCTGTGGAAAGCAACTTTATCAGCTAGTGTACAGTGTCTATATGCATTTTCTCTTACCTTTAGTCTTATAGACTCTGCTCATTTCCCAAGATACTTAAAACAGCACCTTTTATCCCCATCTCCTTCAATAAGGATGTTTCTATGTTTGTAGTACAGTTAGATTCTCCTGACACAATCTGAACTCCTCTTTGGGGGTCCCAAGATTCTTTGTTTTCTTATATTTAATAATCATTTAAAATTCTTAGTAAATAATGCAGTTCAATGTTCTGGAAAGAAAATCACTCTGCTTCTCAAACCTCTCCACCCAATGATGATTTTTATTTCAGGTCGTTGAAGAATCAAATTATAAAATCATAGAACATAAAAGCTATTGGGACTCTCAGCTTTCTTAGCTCCCAATCCCAAGCTATTTTCCTTATATCATCTACTCCACAGGGAGAAGGGAGCTTTCTGTTAAAAAAAAAAAAAAAAAAGTGAAGCTGGGTTCAATTCTGATATGAGTACATCTGAGAATCCAGATTCCTAGGAACACCATACTTCAGCCACCAACTCGTGGTTCACAAGCTTTGGCTTTGCATATGGTGTGCCTTCAGGCCAGTTAATTGTTCTCCTTGTCCTATAAGCACATTCACAGCTATACAGGACTAATGTTGCTTCCAGTACCTTCTTTTTAACTTGGCTGTCCCGCCCGAGTCTTGTCAGAGGGAAGGGGAAGAAGTGAGGATCTCTTTGGATCATCAACTATTACATAAGCTTAGTCCTGATTTTTCAGTGTCAGCTCTGCCATTGCCTCTTTCTAGAAATCTTCCCTGATTCATGTTCGCCTGCTCCCAGGTGTCTTTTCTCCATATTTCTACTGCATTTGTCACATTGTTCTCTGTTACTAGACTGTGAAGTCTTGAGGCTGGAGATCATGCTATTTATCTCAATACCCTCAACAACTGGTTTCATATGTGGCAAGTAGGATTTGTTCAATTAATATTTGTGTAGTTAATGGATAAAGGATAAATGAAGGGAGTTAGAAGCTTATTAAATAGTAAGATACAAGAATAAGCTGAGAAAAAGAGAAAGCTAACACAGCAGTGAAAAGAAAAAGAAAAAAATTAGGTAGGAGTTGCCTTAGCAACTGTAGGGTCCAGGGAAGAAAAGGGGTCGGGGCTACCTAGGGAGGAATCTCTACACTTTGCAAAACACTAAAGATATGGCACAATCATGAATGTACAGTCAGGGGTGGATTATCCAATAGGCAAGGCAAGCACAGTGCTTATTTTGCTTACCGGATCATCTGTAGTGAACTATTTCACTACAGATTAGTAAGTAAGCACAAGTAAGCCCGTGCTTGCCTTGCTTACTGGATCATCCACCCCTATCAGGGGTTGTAAATTTGAAAAGAGGCTTTGATTCTGTAGGAAAGTGCTGTGGGGTTGAGAGAGAGGCAGATGCCAGCCGTACCTAGAAGCAGGTCTTTGATGTGGTGGTTAAAAAAAAAAAAAAGTGAAATTGTTCACTACAGATGCTCTGGTAATCAAGGTAAGCATTATGCTTTCCTAGCCTATTGGATAATCTGCCCCTGCACACAGTCCTTCCAGAATGCTAGTCATCCATGATGCTGGTAAAGGATCCTTCTGGGCCTCCAGGATAGAGGGAGATCACAGATACTTTAGACTCCAAGGTTGGAAGAAATCTTAAGAACTACCTCATCCACATTTCTCTCATCTGGTTCTCTGCTTCAAACCATCACAGCACTGTGCATGGAAGTCAGTGAATCACAGACCCCCAGTGTTACAGAGGATAGGGGTTCTTGACAGTACCAACGTCCGTGAGGGGCAAAACCGTATACTCCCATTTAAGACAGATCTTGGCCAAAGACAGAAGACCAATCTTGGGGTTGAGAGTCATAGAAATCCAAAGATCCCTCCAAAGCAGTGCCTGATGCTTTCATAGGGGTGCGAGAAGGATGAGAGGTGACTAAAAGCTAGGCTAGGTTCAGATGAAAAACTTGAGAAAACTATCCCTAGAGTTGTTGATATTAGGCCCTCAGGCAAGAAGGGACTGAAATGAATCATGGAAGATTTACCAAGCAATTGAAAGAGCTTCAGAAACAGTCAAATAAAAATAATACAGAATGGCCAAAAATGTCTACAGAATCGTATAGACAGGGATTCAAATCTTGCCACTTTCACCCACTAGCTGGATGACTTTGGGCACATTACTTGTGCTTCCCTAGTCCCATGAGGCAGGGTTGTTATGTGAGTGAAATGAGAAAACATATACAAAGCACTTAACACAGGAACTGAGACACAGCAAAATAAGTCATGGTCATTGCCATCAGCAACATCACCACCATCATCACAACATCAACAATCACTAAAATGTGTTAAGTTTTTATTATTTGCCAAACATTGTGTTCGGTACTTCCTACATGGTTATTATTGTTGGTACTATTATTGATTAATCAGGAATATCAGCAGGAATGGATTTTCCTTCTAACAAGTTCTTTAAACCTGAGTAGAATTTTTCCATCTTAGAGAATTTGTATGAATCAACCTAAAAGTAAAAAAAAAAAAAATGGTAGATTTCTCCCCCCAGCTCTTTTGTATTCCTACAATTCATGGTAAGCGGGCAGTTACAGATGGATGGAAAAAAAGACTATAGAATTTGCACAATTGCCCAATATTCTGAGAGACATCTCCCCACCTTGAATGTCTAGTGCCCTCCATTAGGTCAAGGGGCTGGTTTTATGAACTGGTTTCTTCTCAGACTTGGGCAGCTGTGGTTGTGTGTCTCTTTAGGGTTAGGGCTGCAATTTCTCAGTTTCAGAGATGGCAAGCTACTGTTGCAGGAGCATTAATTACTACTGCCCTTGGGCTCCTGGGAACTCATGCGGTCTTTCCATGGTGGTTAGCATGATTATGTGGTATCGAATCGTACATTTAGGTCTCTGCAGAAATTGAAGACACATTTCAGCTTAGCTAGAGGAGTTTTCAGTCAAAATGAGTTAACATATATCCTTCCTTATTCTAGATTAAATCCACCTCAACGAGATGGATTGACACAGTGACTGCAACAATGAGCTCAAGCATAACAACAATTGTGAGGATAGTGCAGGACCAGGCAGTGTTTCGTTCTGTTGTGCATAGGGTCACTATGAGTCGGAACTGACTCAAAGGCACCTAAAAACAACAACAGCATGTTCTTGTTAAATTCATGATCACATCCTTGGGCTTTCATGGAAATTTTATATAGATAACAAGTTCTCATTGTCACCATCCGGAAAGACTTGTGGGGTCATCTGGTCTAGGTCATGGTCCTTCAATAGGCCCTGTGAGGAAATGTATAGAACTCAGACTAGATCCTTCCCCATCACTAGGCTGAAAGAAACTGAAGCTGGTACCAGACTCTGGTTGGCTCCCATTATCCTTATCTGATAGAGCACATAGCAAGTAAGACTTTCCTGATTGAATAAAGGGCACTATTCTGGGTCGTATTAGTCAGAATCAACTCAAAGGTAATGAATTTTTTTGCTTTTTTTTTTTTTTTAACTCAGGGTCCATTCCTAACAATGAAGCCAGGAGGATATTGCATATACGGCTTGATAAAAGTTGCCAAAGCCAAGTGGGGAGTAGAGGAACATGGCAGGTTCCTGCTTCTATAAGAATCTCTTTCTCTATTAAGTAGGGACTTAATTTCCAAAGGTCAGAGAATATCAGGGGCTGAAAGAAGATTCTATAGCAGCTGAGACTGAGTGAATGGCAGAGGAGAATGAAGAATTTGTAAAAAAAATAATAAAAAAGGCATGGCCAAACCCATGCCCAGTGATGAAAGGCCTTATCTTCAGTCAAGGATCAGGACCTATCAGCCCATCCGGTAGTATAGTTTGCCCTCACAGATTTATGATGTTTACCACAAGAGCTCACCCAACCTTCTAAATGACACAGCTCATGTTCCCATTTCATTCATGTCAGAAAGTGAATAGTACCCTACATAAGCACCAAATAAATATGGCATATGCCACAATGGAGACTACTTTTCCCCAAATGCCAGGAATAGCTTTCCAAAGATAAATAATTTTTTTTTTAATGTTTTCACTCTTGAAGCTGGTGGCAGCCATGTCATTTCAATCTGGGAAAACCATGCTGGTACTGAGAAGTTGACAAAAGAACAACAGAAGTTGACCTGGCTTTGGTCGATCCACCAACAATTTAGGGACTTTTTGCCCTTCAAGACTCACATGACAAACTGTATAACCTCCACAAGGTCACATATATTGTCCAGTACAAGGCAGGCTTGACCTTAGCCAGGAAATCTGAGCTTAATCCTACCTATGCCACTAGCTGAATGCATGTATTTAAGAAGACACAACTTAACCTATACTTCAGTTTCCTCACCTATGAAATAAAGTAGTTAGACTGGATCAGTGTTTTTCAATCCTGTACATATTCAAATCACCTTGGAGCTTTCAAAAAATATTATGCCCAGGTCTCACCCTAGACTGATTAAGTCAGACTCTCCAGAGTCGGGGCCTGGGCATTAGTATTTGTTTAAAGTTCCTCAGGTGATTTCAATGTGCAGCCAAAGTGGAGAACCGTGAGGCTAGGTGATTCTAGAGTCCACCTGCATGGACATTCTCTCACTGTCACCGACATCACCTGCTACAACATCCTCTCTGAATCTTCTCTCCTGTGGAAGGCAGAACTCTAAGATGACCCCCAATGAGTCACACCTTATCTAATGCCCCTTCTTTTGAATGCAGTGAACCTGTGGCTTGCATCTAACCAAGAAACCCATTGCTATCCAGTTGATTCTGACTGAATATGGTAAAGATGATGGGATAATCACTCCCATGGCTATATTGCATTACATACAGCAGACTAGAGTTTATCCTGCTGGCTTTGAAGAAGCAAACTGTCATGTTGTAAGAAAGCCACGTGTTGAGGAACAGAGGGGCCTCTAGGAGCTGAGAGCAGCCCCTGGCTGATAGTTTGCCAGAAAGCAGGGACTTCAATCTTACAGCTGTAAGGAACTGAATTCAGCCAAAACCCATGTGAGCTTGGAAGAGGACCTGGAACTCCATAAAGAAATGGCCAACACTAGATTGCAACTTGTGGAACCCACGGCCCATGCCTAGACAACTAACCCACAGAAACTGTGAGATAATAAATGTAAATTGTCTTAAGTCGTGAAATTTGTGGTAATTTGTTACACAGAGGTAGAAAATTTACACATCTTCTAAAGGGTATGTTTGTGTCCAGCATGACACAATGTCTGTTGGGAGCTCAGAGAAGGTATAAGACATGTGTTAACGAAAACTAACACTTGCGATCCTGAAAAATAAAATGCAGGACTAAGCTTTTTACAAAAATGCATGCTATCTGAGAAAAATAAAATAAATGCATGCTATCTGGAAAATAAGTTATACTTCCTCATATAGGATCATTTAAAAAAATTACCTATTTAATTTTAGCTCATGAATGGTCCATTGTTGAGATCTTTGCCATTATAAAACCAAGTGCCTTAAGGTTTAAGATGCAATCAGTCTTTGTCTAAGGTCCCCCACATGTAAAATGAGGTGTGTAGAGAAGGTCCCTTTCAATCGTAAAGTTCTGTGATCCTAAACTCTTAGCCTGGTATTAACACCAACGTGATGATTCAGTGTGTGCCGTTTGAAGTTAGTCTGACCCATGTTTGAATTCTGACTCTACCACTTATTGATTATAGATGTTTGGCCAGATGATTTGTTCATCTTGCTAAGGCTCAGTTTCCTCATCTATAGAAATGGGGATAATAAACTTTACTAAATTTTCTAGGGTTTGGGGATGGGTTTATTATGTGAGTCAATGAATATAATGGACTTAAACATAGTAATGACTCAAAAATGGTATTGGTGGTGGTTGAATGTTGTCATAAGATCTTTGCCTGATTGATTTATGGACAACTTATTCTTAATTCTGCTAATGCCAAACTTTTGGTCCCAGGAGCAGCTGTTAGGATGCTAGGAGATCGTTCAGAAAACCTGAACATTCTACTAGGCACACTTTGAAATGCTGAAGCTAGTAGGAGAATTCAACAGTGGTAAAATATCTGTAGAGGAGGGTGGTGTCCTACTTCATAACCAGCAAGTAGAGGCAGGCTCCTGTAGTCCCCTTCCTCAATTTTCATGAAGCAAGCTTCAATGGCAAGATGGCCAGTGCCAAGGAGATGGACATGACAGAGACTGACATGCATTCCCACTAGTTTATCTGGGTTATAAAGAACAAAAAGATAGATTTCTTCCCATTCTTCAACTCGTCCCTAACATATTTTTTCCCTTTTGACAATTCCAGCTAGTCTCTTTCAGGCACTGTTTTGAACCACTTTCAGAGATCAGACGTAGTCCTGCTTTTGAAGTCAAAGAATGGGAGGCTGCTTGACAGCCTTGAAAACTCTTCAAAAACTATGGTGTTTGAACTGCATCATGCAGTATGACTGTGGCCAAAAACATGTTCTCTTTGCTCAAACAGGAAACCAGAGCTGCAAAAAATAAAGTCAGACTCAAAATTCTCACACTGAATGTGGAGAAGAGACCTATAAAGCTGGGCCAAGGAGAGACTATTTGGCTGGAAGAGCTTTCTAGAAAGTTGCCTAACAATCCCCAGAACTCACATTTATTTGGCAAGGAGTGGTCTACTTTACAAAAGAGAGAAAACTAAAAAAATAAATAAATAAATAACATAGTTTCCCCATTTTAAAAAAAAAAAAATCTTTAAAGAAAAAGGAAAGTAGTTCAGAGAGGATAAAGGAAATACTAAATTACGTGGAAGAATAAAGGTAGGAATGAAAGTCATTCATTACCAGAAATTTTGTATGTGCGAAAAACAAAAAGATGTAGACAAATTCATGGATATGAGCACCGTAAGGAATCACCGGTGTCAAAACAGAGGTCTTTGGAGGTGTTCAAACTCACCCATTGCTGTCGAGCCTCGACTCCGACTCCCAGCGACCTCTAGGACAGAGCAGAACTGCCCCATAGAGTTTCCAAGGAGCGCCTGGTGGATGCAAATTGCCGACCTTTTGGTTAGCAGCTGTAGCTGTTAACCACTACGCCACCAGGGTCTGTGTTTTGTGTTTAGAGAGTCTGAAATACATATGACAAACGTCAAGCACATGTTCCTGCAAAAAAGTGCTTGGTGATACCATCAGAAAATCATTATAATATAGGGTGGTCCCTGTGTAGCTTTCTTATTTTTATTGAACACACAAAAGAATAAGAGAGAAGAAGAAAGAGAGGCTTTTTTTTTTTTCCAAAATGCCCTTACTCTAAAACATAACAACTTTCAATATTATGGCATCTATTTGAGGGGTAATCTGAACACAATTTGCCTTTTCAAGCAGCTATAATCACTGCAAACTTTATGATTAACACCAGAAGCAAATACCCCATGAGAACAACGTTCAGATGTACGCTTGGCCCTTGCACACACAAAACAGAACATGACTGCTGGCCTCCAGAAGTCTTCTCTGGCTCCTTCTGCAGGTGCAAGGCTGAAAATAGAGCTATCCAGAAAGCTAAGGAGGGAGAGATTGAAAGAAGGAAAGAGAGAGGAAAACAATTTGGAAATTGTGCTCAAGATGGCTTCTTGTCAGCCTCTCCTTTGGGGAGATCTTGGAAGGAAAAATGAGTTTCCAGACCTACCACACACTGCGAATCCCATTGGAGCGATCTCTTGGCACACGGAAGCAATGGCTTGACGTTGAAGAGCTGAGTCAAGTGGCTCCAGGTGCAGCAGGTTATCCAAGAGGTGCTTCAGGTGCTCTGAATGCTTTTATGGCAATTTCAAGACCATATCAAGGCGTTCTTCAGCCATAGGAGTTCTGATACATGCTACAACGTGGGTTAACCTTGAAAACGTTATCTGAATATGCCAGTCACAAAAGATCACATATTGTACCATTCCATTCACATAAAATGTCCAAAACAAGGACATCTATACAGACAGAAAATAGACTAGTGGTTGTGGAGGAGCGAGGGGAGTAGAGAATGAGTAGTTATTGCTTACAGTGTACAGAGTTTCTATTTGGGGTGATAAAAAATTTGGAAATAGTGTTGGCAGTCACACAACAGAGTAAATGTAAATTCTTTTTTAAATAGTGAAAAAAAGAACATGTACTGTGTGATTTTATGTATACAAAGTTTGAAAACAGGCAAAATGACTTTATGCTGTTGGAAGTCAGGATGGCGGTCACCCTGGGTGGAGGGGAAGTGATTGGAGGAGGGATGGAGAGGCTTCTGGGGTGCTAGTAATGTTCTCTTTTTTAACCTGAGTGTAAATTAAAGGGCCGTGTTCAGTTTCTGAAAATTGACTAAGCTATACACTCAAGATTTATGCACTTCTTAGTTAACTGTATCATACGCACGTCAATTTCCCGGTTTTGAAAGGGTGTCTGGGAACTCTCTGTACTATGTTCACAACTTCTTGTCTTATTTCAAAATTTAAAAAAAAAAAGTAAATACAATTTTAAAAAGCAAGACATTTTAGGTTTATTTTAAGGCTTTAAAGTAACATTTAAGGTAATGTTTCTATCTCCAAAAGTATTGAAATAAATTTAATTAAAAATTAAAACAACAAAAATGCCATTTGTGATAGTATTTTTCTTACAAAACTGATAAAAATAAAAATACCAGTGATGGTGAGGATGATAGAAAGTGGTCATGCTCATACACTGCTGATTAGAGTACAAAGTGGTACAATCTTTCCAGGGGTAAATCTGCAATAATTACAAAATTACTTTAAAAATTGCATACCTATTTGACGTAAAATTCATCAAAGGTATACTTCTATGAATGTATCCTAACCAAACAATTAAGGATGAGTATAAGCATTCAGCTTCAAGGGTGTTCAAACCCGTTGCTGTTGAGTTGACTCTGACTCATAGCAACCCTCTAGGACAGAGTAGAACTGCCCCATAGGGTTTCCAAGGAGCGGCTGGTGGATTTGAACTGCTGACCTTTTGGCTAGCAGCCAAGCTCTTAACCACTGTGCCACCAGGGCTCCTAATATGTTCCTAATATGTTCAGCATAGTACTATTCATAATAGTGGAAATGTAGAGCATAATTTTTTTTTAATTACATCAGTTAAGTGAATTACTGTATATCCATGCAATGGAGTGCCATTTTACCTTTGAAAATTACATTGCAGATTTTTTATTGATATAAATGTTTTCAGCATATTTTGGGTGAGAAAAAAAGAAGTTATAAAAATTATGACTTTATTTTGGTAAAATCAAAGTGTAAAAAATGCAAATGTGTGTAGGGTTTTGGTGGCCTTAAGTGGTATTGGGTCCAGAGAACTCAGGGAAGCCTGGCTTTTGCCCTGCCAAGTTTCCCTATTTCTTTCAGCTTTTCCAAAGGAGAGGAATGCAAGGAACAAATCCAAATAGTAAACAGCACCACTTTATTATTTATCTCAGTGCCTGAGATGTCCATGAAGATTTCTCAGTTATAGATGAACTGGGAGCCTATGTGGGTCCTTTGCTGCCCACTACAGCCAAAAGCAGGGGTTCTGCTTAGGCAGGCATGCAGAGAGAGAGACAGAACCTGACTTGGTTTATTGATCTCACTGAATGGACCAAGAAGACCTAATGAAAGTAAGCTACCTGGGCACCATCTTTTAATTACAGTCACCTGGCCCACTAGTAAACATGACCCCATGGATGGCGTAGAATTTCATCAATAAAGTTAGTAGTTTTGCGGGGGAGGGGGAGTAGGTATGCATAAATAGAGGTAGAGAGGTAGGAGGAAAGGCAGAACCAGAGCTATAAGCTCACTCCCATACTACGTTGTTTCTACTATCTGCTTATGTATAACATACAACCCGAAAACTCAATGGCTTAAAACAACACTGACTTTATTTCTCATGAGTCTGTGGATTGACTGAACTCTGAGGGCATTCTGCTCCATGTGGTGTAGCTGAGGGCTCCCGTGCAGCAAGGAGCTTGGCTGGTGCTAGAACCTCCAAGATGGTCTGTCATCCTCCAGGGTCTCTATCATCATTCAGTAGTGCTACCTGAACTTCTTTATGCATGGGGACTGATTTTCAAGAGAAAGGGCTCTAACAGAATGAGCCCCAATGTGCAGCCTCTTGTCAAGTCTCTGTATCATGCTTACCGGGATCCCGTTGACAAAAGCTAATCACATGACCAAAAGAGACAATCTTGGAGGCTACTACAAAGGGCATGAATATCAGAGATATGGTCCATCGAGGACTGCTAATGTAACCCACCATTCTATTACCCATTGGCGTTGAGTCGATTCAGGCTCATAGTGACCGTATAGGACAAAGTAGAACTGCCCCACAGAGTTGCCAACCTTTAAGTTAGCAGCAGAGAGCTCACCTGTTGCACCACCAGGGCTCCTATATCCACTTATTAGTCAGTTTTGGCCGTGGTTACTCCTGGGGAGGAAGGCATTACCTCTTAGGCATCTCCTAGAAATCGAATCACATGGTGGAGTGCAATTCTCTAGAGAGTGGTGCAGCTGTCAGCTCTTAGCAGCCAACACACAGAGCAGCTATGGGATGGGTGCACCCACTCTATGAAGGAGACCAGCAGCATCTACTACAGCTCCAGCTTGATCCAGTGGGCCAGGTCTGTAACCCCTCACATAAGTGCCTCTGACCTCCACCATACACCCCAAATAAGCTCTCTAAACCAAAAATAGACAACAAGTAGTATATGTTGGACCAGTAGCATCATTAGGGAGGTATGGGGGCACAGACCACACCGGGTATCACTGTCAGAGGGGGTGACACCAAAATGACTGTCTATAAAATTTTCATGCAGGGTTTCAGCAGAAATTTGTTATTTTTTATAAAAATATCCCTGTAGTTATAACAACAAAAATTTTTTTTTTCATAAGCCCAGCTTACAGGTATCAATATACCTACAAGGCTAAAACTCTATGCTGACTTACTTTTTGAGCCTTCTAATGTGCTCCACTCAGCGCTGTTACTATTACCTAATTACAAGGACACTTCGAATCTCATGGTTTCATCTACACACACTATAAGCATGCAGTGTTGTTTTCTTTGCTGCCAGTGTTTTTACAGTCACTGAGTTTGTCAAATTTTCTGGTGTTTTAGCCACAAGATTGTAGTAATTAGCATGAGGGGGTGAAGCCATGAGTTACCGCACTGGGTGAAACTAACTCTAGTGATGTCACTGTGTTGGTCAAATGAATATTAAGTATGTGGAACCCGGAAATTCTCCAGCTCTTTTGGTATAGACCAGGGATCCTTGGAACTTATTTTGGGGAGTGGGAATTTGTAGAGTGTGCCAGGACAGTACAGCTAAAACATCGCTCTTCTCTCTTTGAGTGCCTCTGTAACTCCGATGACAAGGCAGATTTTACCAATCTTTAACACACACACTTAAAAAAAGAGAAAAAAATTCTCCTCTGGGCTAAGACCATGCATGAGAAATTTCCAGAGGGAAGGATCATTTTTTTCTAAAGGTTACAGGCCTAAATTATAAGCTCAAGTCAATAAGACGTCTAAAAATTCTAAAAATAGGGGTGGATAATAAGAGTGCTTTCTCAACCAAAACCACAACCTTCCCCCTGCTGCATGCAGAGAAAGCAGCAGAAACTAATCTTTCTCCCCAAGTGGAAAAATGGGTAATAGAAATCTACCATATGCCTTGGATTTTGTGCACTGGCAATATATTTCCATCAATCTTATTTATTTTTGTCTGAAGTCTTATTTTCAGGCCATTACATTCAAATACTGAATCAGGCCATATCCACCAAGATGCTTTCAGGAAAATAACAAGTAAAAAAAGAAATGCTTCCGATTAGCAGACATGCCTCATTTCTGATTTTTACCATCAATGATGACGTGCCTCCACCGAAGGAAGAAGAAAAGATGGCTCATGAAATCTTAAGTAAGCAATCTGATAGAGGATCTTAGAAACATGGAGAAGCTTGAAAGTCTCCTTTAGGTGAGCTGTGGACAGGACAGAGGTCTTCATCAAAATGGATTCAACTCCACCAAATGGAGAGATGGACAATAAGAAACGAGACAAGGGTTCAAGCTGCTGTGGACCAAGTAGAATGGGGTGGGAGGAGGAAGTTCTGCCCATTTAGTTTCTCTCCAAACCCCACACCCTTCAACAACTAACCTACATGACTGGATCATTTTGCTGATGAAAATAATTGAGACCAGAAAGAAGAAAATGTGCATAGCTACAGGGCTAACCAGAGAGACAGCCAAAACTGCAATCCATAAATGCAATGATCATTTTGAATCACCATAGGACCATTGACTTAATATCATTATATTCTTTTCAACTCAGGCAATAAGTTTTATAGATTTTTAGGGTTTGTCATGTAAACAAAGCCAAACAAGTAAACCCTTTAAGAGATTATGATTTTTGTTTGAAATTTGAACAATTCAGCAGTCCTCATTTTCCTGATGTAAGATTTGCATGGCGTTAGACATCTTCTAGGCAACCAGATTTCTATTTCCAAGCTTTAATTGCAATTCTCCCTCAATCTCTCCCTCCCCGTGCTCTCTCCCTCTCCCTGTTTCTCTCCGTTCCCCTCTCCTTTTCTTACACTTCCATTGAATGTTTGACGTATCAATCCCTTCACTTTCTCACAGGGGATTGCCACAGGCTATCTGGCTGTGTGAATCCCCAAGGAACCTGGTGACATCCATGAGGGATTCTGCAGGGAAGCAACAGTTCTTTGAAGATGCAAGCTGCCTTCCTATTCCTGGGGAGCTGAAAGAGATAGCACCACTTGCTGATGCTTCCTCTCCCTAAGAAGCTGCCTTTGCAAGAAGAGTTGGCTCAGCGGGGGTCCTCTGATGTTGGACTGGAAACTGACTCCACCAGGCAGGGGGCAAGGAAGGGAGAGTATTCATAGTCTTAGGGATGTCTCCCCTGGGTGTTGCCCATCTTCCAGCTGGCAGAACTCTGGCAGCTGTGCTGTCTACAGGAAAGCAACCTAGATTCCATTCCAAAGCCAGAAGTTTTGAGCCAGGTTCCAGTTACTCAGAATAGATTCATAGATGGAATCATATGAAATTACCAATACGCTAATGCTTTGACCTACAAAAATGGTCAAATATAATCTCATATGGTTACCAAAGAAATCATGAAAGAAAAGGGAAACCGTTGGAGGACTTCCACTAACCATTTCGACTGCATCACTCCCATGCTCAAAAATATTTGGTGGATCCCTGTTAACTCCAAGGAAAAGTTTGCATCCATCAGAGTGGCAAGCAAAACCCTCTCTACGGACTTCAGCCTATCTATCGGTAGGTAGTAGTAGCCTACCTATTCACCCCCCACTTCCTAGCACCGATCCACCCTTTCCTTTCAGACTTTCCAAACCTCTTTCCCTCCACTTCTTAGAGTTCAGTGAAAGTCAAAGGAGTTTGCAAAAAGTTCTCCAATTTTCCTCCACTTCATTTTACACATCCAATTTAACTCAGTATCCCTGGAGACCTGTTTCCAAAAGGTCAGAGCCTTGAAAACCTATAGAGCAGCTCTACTCTGCACATATGAGGTCATCATAACTCAGAATCAACTCAGTGACAATTAACAACAACAATTTCAAAAGGCAAAAGATAATGAAAAACAAAAACTATAATCGAATAAACTGTAACAAAGAAGTAGACATTTTTTAGTCATTTTTTTAAAAACTGACCTCACAAATTCAAAAGATCATTTGGGTTTCTGTTCAAACAAAGTGAAACATTACTTGATAATAGACTACCTGATTTTCAACCAAGAAAAGGAGAGATATGTTAGGAATATGTCTCAGTCCAGAAGGACAGTCATATTCCATCTGTGCCTGTGTTGCTTCCCCTCTTCTCATAAGGACACCAGACATACTGGATTGAGAGCCACCCTACTCCAGTATGACCTCATTTTAACTAATTACATCTGCAATGACCCTATTTTCAAGTAAGGTCACATTCTGAGGTTCCAGGAAGGACCTGAATGAGGGAGAAGGGGTGAGGAGCACTATTTAACCCAGTACAAAAGCCCAAACCTCAATTCAAAAACAATCAACAAAAAGAGGCTAAATGAACCAGGAAAGACAAAGTCAGAAAGATGCTAATCAGAAAAAGACTCTATGCTGGAGATTCTTAGATGGCTAGCTACTCCATTCCTGGTTTCCAGGAAAGATCGCCCATAAATTATACTAGAATATTACTTGTAGAAAAAGAGGCACTACCCTCCAAGTTTCCCAGGTGAAGATTTGAGAATCCAATCCCAACTTTTCCACAGTGTTAGTTCCCATTATTTTCTAACTCGTCCTCCTCTGCTTCAGTTAGAGCCATCTCCTTCCTCTGTTCAACCTTGACGACGGGTGTGGTAGGCAGAATTATGGCCCCAAATATGTTCATGTCCTAATCGCTGAATCTGTAATTATGTTACTTTACATGGAAAAGGGACGTAGGGAGGGTATCCTGGATTGTCCGTGTGGGCCCAATATAATCACAAAGGCAGTTAAAGATGGAAGAAGGAGGCAGAGAGTCAAAGAAGGAGATGTGGTCATGGAAGCAGATGTCAGGGTGATACACTGCAGTCTTTGAAGATGGAAGAAGGGGCCACAAGCCAAAGAATGTGGGCATTCTTTAGAAGCTGGAAAAGGCAAGGAAACTGATTCTTCCTTAGAGCCTCCAGAAGGAACACAATCCTGCTGACACCTTGATTTTAGCCCACTGAAACCTACTTCAAACTTCTGACCTCAATAACTGTAAGAGAAAAAATAGGTGTTGTTGTAGGCCAATAAATGTTTACAGCAGCAGTAGGAAGCTAATACAGTAGTCTTTAAGCCATGCTCCTCAGCATGATGTTCTCCAAGCCTCCCCACATCCCTGTAACAAATTCAACCAGAGCAGCTCTACGTTGATCGGATTTATAATATGGACTTCTGTGTCAGATTTCATTTGAAGAAAAGATTCCACCACCAAAAATAGATTGAAATACACTGTCCTATATTATTACTTAAGGAGCCTTGGTGGTACAGTGGTTAAAGTGCTTGACTGCTAACCTAAAAGTCAGCAATTCAAGCCCACCAGCCCCTCCACAGAAGAAAGATATGGCAGCCTAATTCCATAAAGATTTACAGCCTTGAAGAACTTTTGGGGCAATTCTTTTCTGTCTTGTAAGGTCGCTATGAGCTAGAATCAACCTGACAGCAATGGGTTCAGTGAGTTGTATTATTAGTAATCAGTTGTTCTTGTATAAGGCAATACAGCACGTAGATTCTGGAGCCTATTTACTTAGGTTTGGATCCAAGCTCTGCCACTTACTAGCTGTGTAAACTTAGGCAGGTTGCTTAACTTCTCTGTGCTTGCTTTCTTTATCTACCTTATGGAGTTATCGTGAAGATTAACTTTGTTAATAATACATGTAGAATCCTTAGATCAGACCTAGCATATCGGGAATGCTCAATAAAGGTTATTTATCATTATGGTTTCATAAGCATTAGACGTATTATCATTTTTTTACAAAACACTAATAGCTACAATTTATTGAGCACCTCCTGATATTATTTTTAAGCATCACCTATGCAGAGACCACTTCTTACACTTCCTCAATATCCCCCGCCATGTGTAGCCCGCTCTGTGGAGGCAGTCAGTGACTTCATTTTTTTGCAGAGGTGGGTCCTCTCTCATTCTAAGGCAGAGCCTTCCATGTCTCCAGATGTTAAAGCAGAGATTTTCAAAGAGGAACCAGAGGATCACTAAGGGTTAGCAAGGTGCTTTTAGGAATCCCACCATGTCCCTGCTTTCCAGTTTATGTATCTGTGTGAGGGCATATTTTCTTCATATATGCCGACAAGAACAGCCTATCCAAAGATTGAATGCTAAAGCAGATACTTGAATTCAGCTATCTTCTATTAATCCAGACATTAAAGAGATTTACCACTAAAATAAAATAATGTCACTCTTCTTAGTATTCTGTTTTGAAAAACAAGAGTTGTTTTTCATAAAAACATGTTTGATTTAAAATGAACTGATTGTAAATTTTAATTTTTTTTTTTAATTTCTAATATGACAGATGTAGACAACTCTATCTCACATAAACAAATCTCCTTAGGGTCCTCAATAATTTTTAAAGGTATAAAGAAGCCCAGAGACCAAAAAGCTTGAGAACTGATAGAATAGAGGCTTTAAAATTAGAGATTTTATTTTAATTGTTCGAACAGCTTGTCTTCACTTGAAATATATGGTTTTGATACAAAATTGATGGTGTCAACCCTCCGTGGAGTTGGACTTGGACAGTGAGATTTCAGAAAATTCTTTTATAATTCTTTAATATGGCCTAGGGTGAGGGTATACACATTTAAGTGTGTGTTGGTGTGTGTGTACTGTAATTCTACTACTTAGGAAGTTGAGGAATGAAGCAAGGATAAAGATACAAGAAGAATCCAAGAGGGATATAACTTGGAGACAAGTTTTGTTGCAAGGGAAGGAAGACAAGCGATTAAGAGAAATGATGTTGACAACAAAGAGCCCATGCTCCTTACAAGTGGTTGAATAAGAGAAAGATTCCCTTTGAGATGCTCTGACTTTTTCCCTTCTTTGTTTGCTATTTTGAAAGGTCATCAGAATTACTTTTAACTTATAGTACAATCCCAGAATCCATTTGAAACTCTTTAGGCACACTCATCAAGGTTTGGGCCAAGGTGGATGTTTTCTTTCCTGCTTGAGATGCTCAGATAAGAATCCAGAAAAAACAGATGTGACAACTGAACCCAATATTCCTCAGAAGGTAGGCTCCACAACCCTGAAAGAGGCTTCATGGTAGCCCATGATAAGTGCTCAACTCTGGCACCCATCTCTGAGTCTTCATCATCCCTGAGGACCCGAAGAGGGAGCTCACTCAGAGCCTGCAGGCCATAGAAGAGGCAGCTCCTGAATGCTGACCAATTCTGGCCATTGTGTTTCAGCAGCTTCCTTTCCCAAAGCCCCAGAATCTCTGGGGAAATTGGAATAGGACTCAAGCATACCTTGTTTTGAGAAGAAAGCCTTTTCTTGTGTATTCCTAATCCTTTCTTCATGGAAGAATAGAATTTATTTAATCTTCCTGTGTTCTTGCCAGAGCAGAGAAGCCACACCAGCTTTGTGTAAGGCACTAACCCCCTGGCTAAACCTTTGCACATGAGTTTCTCTCAAAAGGGCCTGAAACATTGACCCTGATCGCCCCTGAGGCTGCCATAACTGGGGAACTCTACTCAGGGGAGTGGATACTGGAAGGAAGGCCTGGGTGGAAGGAGTTGTCTTCAAGCACAGCTACAAAGCTAATATATCCCAAGCAATGGTTTTGCTTTGGCCTTCCAAAATGTCAGTTTATCATCCCTTTGTCAAGAGACACCCCGCCCCTGAATTTAATGTTCTTGTTAAAGAAAATAATAACACTGGTGATTTTATAACTCACTTATTGACCTTGGGGCATTGTATTTTGTATTGTATGTTTATTTCCCAACCACTCACCTGTCCTCTAACAACACTCCAGAAAGATCCTATAGCTTTATGACACTTTCAGTTATTATAAGTTTAGTCCTAGGACATCTCAATGTCCTCAGCCTAGTCAGACATTTAATCTATTTCTTCTTATAGTCACCCCAATCTTTACGAATTATTCTCTCTCTGCTTGGGTGGGAGAGAACGTCCCTCCTCTTCCACAAGGAGTGGAGAGACAAACCACGGCATACCCCCTTAGGCTAAAGATCTCAAAATGTAAAGGTCCCTCTGCTCCTACCCTCGATTTCTAATTATAGTTGTGTCTGATTTACTGCTGTATCCCAAGCACCCAAATCATGCTTGCCACATTGTAGGTACACAATAGATATTTGCTAAATCAGTGATTGCTTGAATGTACTTGACCACAGAAGGAATGGGACAAGAAATGCAAAAGTTAGCAAAATCAGCCTGATTTCTTCCCTTAACAAGCCCTAGAGGTGGGTGTCAGGCTTTCAATTCTGTTCAGCTTCATTTAGATTATGGGGGAATTTCATACCTCTTTGTCTTCAGCCATGCCCTTACTTTGACCTCTGAAGAAAGGAGCAAGGTAGGATGGATAAGATAGATGGAAAGAGGAAGGAAGGAAAAGAGAGAGAAAGCAAGAAGCAAGAAAGCATTCACATCTTCCCACTCAGGACTTCATTACCCCACATCTCAACCAATCCCTGAGTCTGCCAACTGGTGTCCCTCTATCCCTCTAGCTCTTCTCCCTACAATGCATTCCCCAGACAATCTTCTTAAATATATCACTTGTCATGTCACCTCCACCTCCCTCTCAAGCCACACAAAACCTTCATTGGCTCCCCCATCACCTCCAGGAGGCACTCAAAGCCCTCTACCATCTAGCCCCAATACACCCACCACGGCTTCTGTTACTCTAGACAGGCCTAGTGTCTCTTTTAATGGCATATAGCCCATTATTTCTCAACTCACTGGATCTGTTCCCCTCCTGGAATGCTCTCCCCACCTAAATGTTTCCTGTTAAACTCTGTCTGGTTTGAAGATTTCAATCCAGTTCAGCAAATATTTTTGAATGTCTACTCTAGACAGGGACTTAGCTCTTTCTAGGCTAGCCAGGTTTTTTTTCAATAGTCTTTCTTAGTTAAAATAATAATAATAAATATTTTTAAGCACTTACTGTGTGCCAAACTGAGTGCTGTCCATTTTATATGAATTATTTAATGGTAATGTAATCCTCTGATATAGAGCCTGTCATTACCTCCGTTTATAAAATGAAGAAACTGAAAAATTAACACATTTGGTCAGAGTCACTTAAATTTGGGTTCAGCTTTGGCCATTATGATTTACTGCGCTGTTCTAAATGCTGATGAGTCTGCAAAGTACTCTCCGGACCTCAGCTTCAACGCCTCTATCCTGGCTGAAATGCCAGTTTCTTTGCAGAATATTATTAGCGAAATGACTGGATTAGGTCTCATAGGCGAAAGTTGGACATTGAATTCTGCTTCCCAGGAGTGATTATGGAAATCCTTTCAGTGGCATTATTTAAGAACAGAGCCAATTATCCTGCTGTTGGGAATGCAAGTCGGCATAACTTTTGAGAAAGCAATTTGGCAATACCTAGAATACCACTGTTTTATAAAGTACGTGGCTCTTGATTCAGCACTTCTATTTCTGGAAATTCACCTAAAGGAAGCAGTTAAGGATGTGTGCAAAGATTTAGCCGTAAAGTCTGCACATGAGCATTTGCACAATTAGGATTGCTCTCTCTGAGTAGCCCCCAGGCCATTTTGTCAATCTGCCACTTTGTCCTCAGATTCCTGGATCCTTGGCCCAAAAGCACAACAGGAAAACTCATTAACAGTGGCAGTGACCCAGGCTGGAAGATTGTGTATAAGCAGTAATTTTTCCTTTCTGAAGTCCTTTTTTTAATACTTTCTCTCCTTCAAACCCTGCGTATTTACATTTACAAATCAACTTTTTTTCTTTCAGCTATTAACAAAACCCCAAAAAAACCCAAACCCACTGCCGTCGAGTCAATTCTGACTTATAGCAACCCTATAGGACAGAGTAGAAGTGCCCCATAGAGCTTCCAAGGAGCCCCTGGTGGATTTGAACTGCCAATCTTTTGGTTAGCAGCTGTTGCACTTAACCACTACACCACCAGGGTTTCCAGCTATTAACAGGGAAAAAGAGTAATAATATTAAATTTTGAAACATGGAGTTCTTCTTGTATCCTTGGAATAAAAATCATGAAATCATAATTACAGTGTGATGTATCACTGCAGTCCATCTGCAGTTAATTTATTCACAATTTTAAAATCAGTATTGATCTTGAACCAAAACTAACCCCTGAGATCACCTTGTAGCTACAGAACAGATTGGCTCACAAAATAATGAAGACCACCCATAAGTTCTGTGCTTCTTTAAAAAATCATCTATATGAGGCCAAACAGTCAACAATTACTTTAAAACAAAGATAAGAATGTAAGGGAACAACCAGAAGGGAGATAATGAGAATGCTCACGCATTGCGAAGCACGTAACCAATGTCACTGGACAACTTGTGCAGAAATTGTTGAACGGGAACCTAAACTGCTGTGTAAACCTTCACCAAAAACACAGTAGAATAGTATTCCTTTTTAAAAACCAGTATTTGTGACTGATGTCTTCTTTCCTGAAATCCTACTCAGGACTCTTTTTTTTAATTTTTTAATCAGAGATTCTAATATTTTAGAAAAAAAAAAATAGGAAACCTTTTTTGTTTTAGGTCTTCTTGTGTAAGGTAATAGAAGCAAGGCCGGAAACAGGATTCTTGTGCAACTGATTTATGGAGGGATTGTTCCCTGGAGAAACTTACGAGGAGAGAGAGAGAGGTATAGAAGTTATGCCAAGATGTGGCTTGAGTTGAACTGTCTTGTCACTAGTTGTCATGGAGTCGGCCCTCAACTCATGGTGACCCTATGCACGATGAGATCAGACCATTGTGTTCCATAGGGTTTTCACTGGCTAATTTCCAGAAGTAGATCTCTAGGCCTTTCTTAGTCCCTCTCATGCTGGAAGTGCCATCGAAAACTGTTCGGCATTATAGCAACACACAAGCCCCCAGTGTCAGATGGCTGGTGGCTGTGCAGAAGAAGCATTAGCCAGGACTCAAACTTCAGTTTTCCCCAAAATTCTACCACCGAACCACCACTGCCCTCTTGTTAAACTCTAGCCTCCAGCTAATCCCACAGGAAACTCTGAGCAGGAATGGAACCACAGAGTTGTCCACCTTGAGCAATGGGACTGCATTTTTGTATCCTCACTATACTCATTGTTTTTGAGTTGATTTCGACTAATAGTGACCCTATAGACAGAGAAAAAAAAAGACCAAAAGGATGTCAGAAGAGACTTTGAAAGTTGCTCTTGAACATAGGGTAGGTAAAGCAGATAGAAGAAATGATGAAGTAAAAGAGTTGAACAGATTTCAAAGGGTGGAGTGATGGTTAAGGTTGTGTGTCAACTTGGCTCGGCTATGATTCTCAGTGGTTTGGCAATTATGATATAGTTTGGCAGCTATATAATGAAGTAATCACCTCCATAATGAGATCTGAAATAATGTGATCCCCACCGTGATGAGATCTGTTGTGAGCAACCAATTAGTTGAAAGGGAGTTTCCTTGGGGATGTGGCCTACATCCAATATAGGTGGATTTTCTAGCTTTTGCTCATTCTGTATCCTGCAGCTGCCTCCTCTTCATCTGACCTCCAATTCTTGAGACTTGAGCTAGCAGCTTACCTGCCTTCTTAACCTGCTGATCATGGGGTTCATCAGCTTTCACACCCAATGAGCCAGAGGCCTGCTATCTGAACTTCTGATCTTGGATTTGCCAGCCCCAGTGGCTACTGAGTCAGGAGAAGCCTCCAGACTGACCCGTGAACTTGGGACTTTCCAGCCTCTACATCCACTTGAGCCATTTCTTTAATATAAATCTCTCTCTATATTTCTGTAAATATAGAGAGAGATTTATACTAAGGAAGTCATAGTTTGTTTCTCTAAAGAATCTAGCCTAAGACAGGCAACTTGTGAAGACAAAGTAAAGTATTATTATGAAATGTGTCAAGACCTGGGGTTAGAAAACCAAAAGGGAAAAACATGGTCAGCATTTTTCAAGTTGAAAGAACTGAAGAAAAACTTCAAGCCTCGAGTTGCACTTTTGAGGGATTCTATGGATAAAATATTGAATGACCCAGGAAGCATCAAAAGAAGACAGAAGGAATACACAGAGGCACTGTACCAAAAAGAATTGGTCAACGTTCAACCATTTCAAGAGGTAGCAAGTGATCTGGAACTGATGGTACTGAAGGAAGAGGTCCAAGCTGCACTGAAGGCACTGGAGAAAAACAAGGCTCCAGGAATTGACGGGATACCAGCTAAGATGTTTCAACAGTCAGATGCAGCACTGGAGGTACTCGTTCATCTATGTCAGGGAATTTGGAAGACAGTAGCCAGGCCAACCAACTGGGAGAGATACATATTTGTACCCATTCCAAAGAAAGGTGATTCAACAGAATGTGGAAATTATTGAACAATATCATTAATATTACACACAAGTAAAATTTTGCTAAAGATAAGTCAAAGGTGGTTGCAGTAGTACATTGACGGAGAACTGTCAGAAATTCAAGATGGATTCAGAAGAGGACATGGAATGAGGGATATCATTGATGATGTCAGATGGATCTTGGCTGAAAGCAGAGACTACCAGGAAGATGTTTACCTGTGTTTCATTGACTATGCAAAGGCATTTTACTGTGTGGATCATAACAGATTATGGATAACATTGCAAAGAATGAGAATTCCAGAACACTTAATTGTGTTCGGTTGTTCAAAAGAAACGAGGGGATACTGCATTGTTTAAAGTCAGGAAAGGTGTGTGTCAGGGTTGTATCCTTTCACCAACCTTATTCAATCTGTATGCTGAACAAATAATTTGAGAAGCTAGACTATATGAAGAGGAACTTGACATCGGGATTGAAGGAAGGCTTATTAACAACCTTTGATATACAGATGACACAACCTTGCTTGCTCAAAGTGAAGAGGACTTGAAGTACTTACTGATGAAGATCAAAGACCACAGCCTTCAGTATGGATTACGCCCCAACATAAAGAAAACAAAAATCCTCACAGCTGGACCAATGAGCAACATCATGATAAATGGAGAAAAGATTGAAATTGTCAAGGATTTCATTTTACTTGAATCCACAATCAATGCACATGAAAGCAGCAGTTAAGAAATCAAATGACATATTGCATTGAGCAAATCTGCTGCAAAAGATCTCTTGAAAGTGTTGAAAAGCAAAGATGTTACTTTGAGGACAAAGGTGCACCTGATCCAAACCACACATGCACGCAAAAGCTAGACAATGACTAAGGAAGACTGAAGAAGAATGGATGCCTTTGAAATACAGTGTTGGTGAGGAATATTGAATACACCATGCACTGCCAGAAGAAGGAACAAGTTTTGGAAGAGGTATAGCCAGAATGCTTCCTTGGAAGTGAGCATGGCAAGTCTTCCTCTCACGTACTTTGGACATGTTATCAGGAGGGGCCAGCCCCTGGAGAAGGACATCATGTTTGGTAAAGTAGAGGGTCAGCAAAAAAGAGGAAGGCCCTCAACAAGATGAATTGACACAGTGTCTGCAACAGTGGGTTCAAATATTGCAATGTTTGTGAGCATGGCACAGGACTGGACAGTGTTTTGCTCTGTTGCACATAGGGTCGCTATAACTCAGAAGTGACTCAATGGCACCTAACAACAAAAACATAGGACAGAGTAGAACTGCCCATAGCGTTCCCACAGCAGTAATCTTTACAGAAACGGACTGTCACATCTTTCTCCCATGGAACATCTAGAGGGTTCAAACCGCCAAACTTTTGGTTAGCAGCTGAGCTCTTGAACCACTGAACCACCGTGGTAGGAAAGTCACATGTCCTGGGTGTGACATGCATGCCCTGTATGCTGCATGTATGCCTTGGGTGCTGTTTGAGGCAGGGTGCCAATGAGAAATCTGTACTGGCCACCACAGTTTCCAACTCCAGCTGTGAGGGACCCTTCACTAATTGCCTTAGGCACTATTTTCTATAGATAAGCCCCTGCCACCAGAACTCCTATATCCTCACTGTACTCAGTCATTTGCTGTGGGCTGCTCCAGGGGAGTGGGCTAATCTCTCAGGTATTTCTCTGTGAGGTGGATCCTAGGAGCCAGGGCAGGGATCCAAAAAGGGTGCAGGTGTGAGTCCTTAGCAGCCAAAGCCCACAGCAGCTGGGGGATGGGTATTCTGGAGGAATCTGGATGGGGTACCGATAACATCCATTATATTTCCTTATTTTTCTGTGCTCTGGGACAGCTTGAATGCAGTCAGAATAGTCTGTTGCTTAAAGGACTTCAAGAATTTATCCTTAAAAAAGTGTGAGATGCATATTTACAGGGTGGACAGCTCTTGGACAGCATTCCTACTCGTGTCCTTGATAATTCATCTAATTAGATTTTCTGTTTCTTCCAAAGTCAGCTTTGATTATTTGTAATTTCTTTCAAAAACCACCTACTTCATTCAGGTTTTTATTTGCTATCATAACGTTGTACAATGTCATTTCTATAATTCTTTTGATTTGTTCCTTTAGCTGGGCCAGCCCTCGAGTTGTGGGTGCCCCTGATATGGCCCCTCTCCTTTTTACAATTTCTGTTTGCTGAATTGGGGGAGTGACTGCTGCCTTTGGGGATGACTTTTTGACTTTGGAAAGGATGCCTACCTTATTCCACTTCTGGAATTCCCTTCCAAGTCCCCAGCCTCCCCCCACCCCTTTTTTTTCTTCATCAAGGATACCTATCCTTTTACATTTATACAGTTACACATTTCCTTTCAAGTACTTAGGCTTCAGTCTGGGTAAAAAGAGAAGAAACCCTTTCTTCCTTAAGCTTGGTCAGCTGTGCTGCTTGCATATCAGTGTGTAAGGAAGCAGAGTGAATAGTCTGTTTCAGTGTTCACTTATAATCTTCTCTTCTGCGGCCTTGGTTAGGCTGGGGCTACAGTCAACTAGCCTCCTGGCTGTGCTCAGAATCCCCTAAGGTTTTATTAATGGAGATGGCAGCTTTATACTTTGTCACCTTATTTAAGCTGGACCTACATTTCCCAAAATTCCCTTTCTTAAGTGTTTCTGATTTAGGGTTGGCCACAAGAAAAATTTACTTGATATTTGGAAGGTGGAAGTGAAGCTGCAGCAATTCTGCTAAGCTCTGAGGGGAGTGTGGGGTCATGTGAGGTGCAGCTCGTGTTTAGTGTCACTGATCTGCTGGCTCACCTTGAAGGCAATGGGCAGCAGTTGGGCTTGCAGGTCTTTCAGCTCCTGCCAAGTGTTGGGCCAGGTGTCTGTGCAGCAACATGGTAAAGGGTGCTGGCTTCTTCTGCAGGTCACCGTCATCACTGGGGTTAGATGCAATGAGGAATAGATACGATTCCAACGCATCCTTGGAGGTTCCTGTTTGCCCTTGGTTTCCCCACTTCATTCCATCTTCCCTTCTAAACTGCCAACACTGCCGACTCAGGCCCAGCACCAGACATAAAGGTATTAACCTTACATAGACTGCTTAACCAGCTTCCAGAACTGTTTAACGTTCAATCCCTTAGAATTCATTGTGGTTCTATTTCTCCGATTGACTCTTGGGTGGTACAAAGGCTTTGTTCCTTCTTACCTCAGATAAATTTTCATCTGGAAGGCTCTCTAGAGCCCATGTAAATACATTTCTGCTGGGCCAACCCATAATTTGCAAGATACTGAACCCCACAGTGAACCCAGTCTAGGCTTAAACTGAGATCATTGTTTGTTGTTGTTGTTAGGTGCCGTCGAGTCAGTTCCAACTCATAGCGACCCTATGCACAACAGAACGAAACACTGCCTGGTCCCGTGCCATCCTCACAATTGTTATTATGCTTGAGCCCATTGTTGCAGCCACTGTGTCAATCCACCTCGTTGACGGTCTTCCTCTTTTTCTCTGACCCTCTACTTCACCAAGCATGATGTCCTTCTCCAGGGACTGAGCCCTCTTGATAACATATCCAAAGTATGTGAGACATAGTCTCGACACCCTTGCTTCTAAGGAGCATTCTGGTCATACGTCTTCCAAGACAGATTTGTTGAGATCCTAGTGTTATGTATATTGTTTCAACTAAAACTCGCAACACTATGATATCAGTATTATTTTTCCAAATTTATGAGTATTGTCATGGATTAAATTGTGTCCCCGCAAAATATGTGTCAACTTGGTTAGGCCATGATTCCCAATATTATGTGGCTGTCCTTCATTTTGTGATTAGGCTGGGACTGTAACGCCCTTACACAGGCACATGTCACATCCCTCATCCAATATAAGGGGAGTTTCCCTGGGGTGTGGCCTGCACTACCTTTTATCTCTCAAGAGATAAAAAGGAAAGGGAAGTGAGCAGTGAGGGGGGGGCTCATACCACCAAGAAAGCAGTGCTGAGACCAAAGTGCTCCCTTGGACCCAAGGTCCCTACGCGGAGAAGCTCCTAGTCCGGGGGAAGATTGATGAGAAGGCCCACAGAGAGAGAAAGTCTTCCCCTGGACCTGAAGCCCTGAATTTGGGCTTTTAGCCTACTTTACTGTGAAGATAAAAATTTCTCTTTGTTAAAGCCAACCACTTGAAGTATTTCTGTTATAGCAGCACTGGATGACTAAGACAGGTATAAAAACTGACGCTCAGAGGTTAAGTAATTGGCTTAAGCTGACACAATAGGTGAAGAGTACGGATTCGCACCCAGGTTGATCCGACTTCAGGCAGGTGCTTTATCTGCTACCTCATGTCCAAAACTAGTTAAGACAGGACTAAAGAAAGGTGATAAAAGGAATGGTCCAGAAGTCCATAGGTTAGAGATATTTCCCTCTTTAAGTTCACTTCTTTAAAGTTCTAGATTCTTCTACTTCACCTGTCTTCTCAGCCCTCTAACACCCCCCTTCAGTGGTGTAAGCCTCCAATACATGGTAAAAGCTGAGCAACCTGGAGTTTGGAGAATGGGGCCTGATGCCTTCAGACACTTCCTTGCCTAGAACAGTGCTAACTGAAGATTCCCATCACCATCTTTCAACTCCACACCACGTCAGTCTCTGGGTCCTTGTTCTCTAAGTTTCACTTCCCTGATCTGACCTTTTGAGCATCATATCATTTTAATACAAAAGGTGGCCTTAGAGGTAACTTCATGCAAATCCTTTTACGGGTGAGAACACTGAACTCAGAGAAGGGAAGTGATTCCTCCAAGAGCACACAGTGACTTGTGGTCACTACAGAGGGGAAACCCACTAATTATTCCTAGAAGCCAAGGGAAGAGCCAGGGAGTACAGCTGTTGAAGTAACATGGGTTTAGCACGTACATTAAAAACTAGATTACCCTACTGTATGTCCTGAGAAGGAGAACACCAAATACCTCCAGGCTTGTTATGCTGAACAGAGCATTTTGCCATTGTCATACTTGCTTTAATTCCTTTGCCTCTAATACCCACAAGCAGTTAATTTTCTTCCAGTGTCACAGCCAGCTGTGCTCTAACATTTCAGCAAATTAAAAAGTAATTACCTCAATAATGGATTCGTTGCTGAGTTTAATCACTCCGAATAAGTACTTGGCTTTTCCATTTATGGAATAATAAAACGTTGCATTTCTATGCGGCTTATCCTTTACAGGTTCCTAAGAACTCCGTGCCTTTGCTGATGCAGACTGACGTTAACAAGAGAAAACCAGTAGAAGGATGGAGCCACGGTATCTACCAGAAGGAAAGAACGTTGATAACCAACAACATTCAAGTAGCTGCTTCTATGATTATCTAAAGGATAAAAGCAAACAAAGTAAATCTGACATCCTGAGGCTCTTCAATAAACAGAACCAAATGACCAGAATGTAATCAGCGTTTTTATAAATCATAGCCTCACCCTTTTTCCATCCACGAGATTTCATTCAACTGTTCTATTTCTGACTAACCATACTGAAATGGTGGGGCTATGGTGGCACAGTGGTTAAGAGCTCAGCTGCTAAGCAAAAGGTCAGCAGTTCGAATTCACCAGCCACTCTTTGAAAACCCTATGGGGCAGTTCTACTCTGTGCTATAGGGTCACTATGAACCAAATCAACTCAACAGTAATGAGAATAGTGAAATTTACTGCTAGCTCTATTGGTTCTACCTTAAACAGATAGTCAAAATTTTCCCTTCATGTCCCCATTCCACACATGATCCCCAAGTCCCGTATACTATCTCCAGAACACTTACAAGTATTGAGCATGATTAAACTTCAAGGTATCTATAGGTGATATGTTGGGGTGTATCCATTAACCATGGTCATAATAATGCTGAGAAGTAGATCTTTCCCAAAATGAGTGGCTTAAAACAACAGCCACGTAATTTCATGGATCTGTGAGCTGGTTGGGCCACACTGGGCTTGAATAGGCTCACTCACTTATTCTGCAGCTGGCTGATCTAGGCTGGGCTCAGCTGGGAGTGGCACTACTCCATGTGTCTCTCGTTCTTCCGTTGGGACTAGAGCTAGCCCAGACGTGTTCTCCTTGTGGTAATGGCAGAGACACAAGAGCAAAAGCAAAGCAAAGCCTCTTGAGGCCTAGTCTTGGTCCTAGACATCATAACTCTTACTTCATTCTTGAGGCAAAGCAAATGACATGGCCAACCCAAAGTGAAGAGGCAGAGAAGTACTCCTTACCAATACTGGAAGGGCACAACAAAGTCACATGACAAAGGATATGGATAAAGGAATGGGTAAAAAGTTGTTACCGATAGCACAATCTTCCATAGCAGTGTTGTAAGGGCTCTATCCTAGAACCCCTTCCATTCTGTTCCTAGTGCTCTGACATGAAAATTCCTCATTCCAATGACTCTTTTCTCTCCAGACTACTCTTCCTCTTTGATTTCAGTTGCCATCTTGCCTTCTCTCTCCCTTTCTTTCAAAGCAGGCTTATCTAAGTCTCTCAGAGGAAAAAATCAACCTAATAAGTCTGCTTCTGAGAATTCAAGTTGAAAGTATTTTTGAGCCTTCATTTTTGATTCATTAACTGGAAAGAACAGGGATGTATCTAGCTTTCTATCCAGCTGGATCCAAGCTTTGTATCTCTCTCCATCTTACCAGCTCTGCTTCTCTCTGTGTGGCTTTAGTCTTTAGACAGGCTTCTTCCTTACAGTAAGCAAGATGGCGACCAGCGGCTCTACATTAACATCTTCCAGTCCCAGCACTCCTCCTTCACACATCAACGCGGACATTTCTGATTAGTCGTGTTTGAGCCACTGTGACCAACATAAAATAATTTTTTTTTTCCATTATAGAATTTTTTTCTTTTTTATTGAACTTTAGATGAAGGTTTACAGAACAAACTAGTTTCTCATCAAACAGTGCCCACATTGTATATGACGTTGGTTAACAACCCCACGACATGTCAGCACTCTCCCTTCTCAACCCTGGGGTCCCTATTACCGGCATAAAAGAATAATCTTAATGGCCAGCCTAGACCATGTAACCACCACTGTAAAGGGCTGTAGGGGAACTGTGATGAGGATACCAAAATGACCACATGGAATGGAGGAAGAATTATTCAAATGGGCAGTTTACATTAAAATTAATGGCTTCTGATACCTTGTTTGGATCTACGTCAAACTCATTCTAAATATAATGGGCTGTGTAGGATGGCTACTATTAACACAGGAAAACTTCCCTCCCCTCCCTTCTCAGTACCCATGCCTTCTTGTCTCCTTTACTATGTGTGAAAGCTTTCTATTATAATTGGAAGACAATAAAGGACATTATGATGAAAGGAGAGGGGGTTGAAGAAGAAAGAAAAACATGAATGAAAAGGATGGTTTCTTTTGACTTATTTTAAGGTATCTTTGGTGAGAGGGGTCATTAAAGAGAAAGTGATTCAAACTGGACTTTTGGTATTCTGGAGCCTTGGTGGTGCAGTGATTAAAAGCTACAGTTGCTAACCAAAAGGTTGGCAGTTTGAATCCACCAGCCACTCCTTGGAAACCCTATGGGGTGGTTCTACTCTGTCCTGTAGGGTCATTATAAGTCAGAATCAACTCGATGACACCAGTTTTGTCTTTTGATGAGAGAGGTCATTAAAAGAGAAGGCGATTCAAAATGGACTTATGATATTCTAGGTGCAAGAAGAGACTCTTTGGGGTCCAGTTGCGGTGGACACACATTTGGAGAGGAGGTTCATATCTTCACTTCTTCTGGACAAAGCATCATCTTTGGCACCCCAAAGACTAGAAGCAATAGAGGCATCAGAGGCCAGTATTGGTACGGACCTAGTTATCCTCACTGGGCTGTGGCACAGAAGCTTCTCCAAGCTGCTTATTAGGCACAAGACGTGGGCAAGTAGAAGACAGAGCAAGATCAGAGGTACTTGTGAGGCACTCTTCTGAGACTCCTGAAGATAATACCCAATTTAAAGAGTTATTCAAATATTGCACTAAGTCATATAACATTATTGAAATCTTCAAGTTAAAGGGATATTCAAAATAGGATAAACAAAAGATTAATGGTGACACTTGTTATGAAGTATTACTTTTTAAGCTTATTTTTTGATATCTACAAACAAAAGTAGGAATAAAAAAAAAATTAATAGAAAAGGAAATTTAAGAACTCTTAAGCATATAATCCCAGTAATCCCAAACATCTTATTTTAAGGAAATGTTGAGAAAACATAAAAGTACACACTTGGGAAAGAAAATAACTCCTCCTTATACGTTGTTTCTGCCATGAATTAGTTAACAAGACAGATGACATTTTTGTATTCTCTAACATTTCTCTATTTCAAATAGTAAGATCAGATGTAAAGATAGATGTGACAAAGGCAGTGTAGCTTTTGTTTTTTCTCAGATTGCCACATTAAAAACACAGCAACTAGATGCAATACCAAAGGCCATGAACAATACTTACAATAAAACTAAGTGATGCAGTGTCCCTCTGCCCACTCAGATAAAGCCCGGTTACAGCACTAGGAGGACACAGGAGAGGATGGCAAGCCTGAGAGCAAAGAGCTTCGTCAGTACTGAGTGGGGTCTGGACAAGGATACACACAAAATCAGCCTGGATCCTCATACCAGGTAGTCAGGAAGGCAGCAAAAACCAATAGGTTCCTGTAAAATGGATTTAGGGACCAGTTTCAAGAGGCTCCCACTGGGCCAAATTTGAGCCAATTTGAGGTTCAATAAAGATATGAATTGCAAACTCATAAAATATTTGAAAAGCACAAATTTATGATATAAAGAAACCGGCCATCTTTAAAGGGTGTCAGAAAACCAATTTATTATTTTGAAAACCGGTAAATAAGGGAGAGAAATCAAGCATCTATTCTGCTTTTCCTATATGAACCCTACCACTGGGTAACCAAAGAGTAGATGAATATCTCTTTATGAAATTATAATTACAATTGTACATACAATTATATATAAAATAATCTCTATAAAACAATAGAATCAGAACGTCACCATTTTGCAACCCCCAAGTAATTAATGGCTCTGAAGCTCTGAGCATCAATGCCTGCTAACATTTAAAAAAAAAAAGTAGGTAAACCAGGCATTATACACCTCCTGATAAAATAATGTGTCACCTGGGAGTGAGCTTCTTGGCTCAAGTAGACACAGGAGACTATGTGGGCAGCTCCTGTCTGGAGGGGAGATGAGAAGGCAGAGGGGAAGGGAAGCTGGCTGAATGGTCACAGGGAGTACAGGGTAGAGAGGAGGAGTGTGCTGTCTCATTAGAGAGAAAGCAGCTAGGAGTATAAGTTTTTGTATGAGAGACTGACTTGATTTGTAAACTTTCACTTAAAGCACAATAAATTAAAAAAAAAAAAAGGATATATCACCTCGACCCTGGCAAAAGATATTGAAACTGAGTCTGGTAAAACTTCTTCATTCCACTGCCAATTTGCAGGAAATACAGAGGGACATGAACTGCTGTATTCCACTAAATCCAAACTGCGCAAAACTCTGCAGGTCAAATGGCCCAAGTTTTTCGGCAGATAAAAGAAAAAAAAAGGATGGAAAGAAATTTGTGGATTAAAAAACAGACAAAAAAAATCAACATTTTAAAATGGGCAAGTCTAAACTATTGTATTCAGGAACAAATATTTAGGAGGTGAAACAGTAAGGAAATTGTTATTCAAAAGTTAGGATGATGCTTACTTTTGGAAGGTGAGAGGGTCTACAATTGGGATGAGGAATGTGGAAGCTTTCTATGGATGCTGGCAACGCTCTCTTTGTTGATCTGGGTGGAGGTTCTATGATTGTTCACCTTCTAATAATTCATTGAGCTGTACTTTTTGTTTTGTGGATTATCTGCAATTTCTTTTTAAAAAGGTGGATCAATAATAAAACCATAAAGGGCAAGAAATGGAAAACAATTTAGTGAGACCAACTTAAATTCAAGGCCACCTGTTAATTGGAACACAAAAGTCAGTGATTTTGGGATAGAAAAAAGGAGGCAGGAGGTAGGCCATTGGCAAAGATTAGGCCCTAGAGACAGCAGAGTATCAGAGAGGAAGCTGCCATCAGGAATCTATAACTTCCAGCAGGCAAAACACACTGGCATTACAAAGTCCAGACAAACAGAAAAAGACAAAACCAAAGAAAAAATAAAACCTGTTGCTGTCAAGTGGATTTCGACTCATAGTGACCTTATAGGACAGAGTAGAACCGCCCCATAGAGTTTCCAAGGAGCGCCTGGTGGATTGGAACTGCTGACATTTTGGTTGGCAAAATTAAGTATCAATGAATTTAGTCAAGGATTTGAGGGTATTCCGCTTCTTCTACATATCCATACACATAAAATGGGAAATACAATCCAGTATATGGAGATGTGCTTTATCACCAAGGTCTCTGCAACAGCTTTGTTGTGGGATGCCTGAATCATGTTTTCTCAGCAATGTTTAGAGATGCCTACATTAAAAAAAAAACCTATTGCCATTGAGTCCGACTCATAATGACCCTATAGGACAGAGTAGAACCTCCCCATAGAGTTTCCAAGAAGTGCCTGGTGGATTCGAACCACCAACTTTTTGGTTAGCAGTGGTAGCATTTAACCACTGTGCTTCCAGGGTTTCCCAAATGCCTATAAAACTCTGTAAAAAGGCACTTCCGCGTGGTGAGCAATAGTAACTCCTTAGTGGATAAACTGAAGCTGAGTAACAGAAAAGGGCAATTCAATTTTTTCACCCTGCAACACTTCAGGGAAGATAAGGCTTTGGAGTACCTGGGTTGTGCAAATGGTTAAGCACTCAACTACCAACAGAAAAGTTCGGCGGTACGAACCCACCCAGAGGCACTTTGGAAGACAGACCCGACAATCTGTTTTTGAAAGGTCACGGCCCTGAAAACGCTGTGGAACTCAGTCCTACTCTGTACACATGAGGTCACCAACAAGTTGGAATCAGCTCGATGGCGACTGTTTTTTTATTCTGTCTTTTCACTTTGCCTTTACTTAAGGTAAGATGTTCTTCATGCCACATCAGACAAAAGGAACAAAGCATGTTGTCTTCTCCAGACTTACTGGTCTGACAGAGACTGGAGAAACACCGAGAGTATGGCCCGCAGATATCCTTTTAACTCAGTACCAAAGTCACTCCTGAGGTTTACCTTTCAGACAAAGATCAGGCAGGCCCATGAAACAAAACGAGACTAAATGGGCACACCAACCCAAGGGCAAGGACGAGAAGGCCGGAGGGGACAGGAAAGCTGATAATGGGGAACCCAAGGACGAGAACAGGAGAGTGTTGACATGTTGTGGGGTTGGCAAACAATGTCACAAAACAATATGTGAATTAATTGTTTAATGAGAAACTATTTGCCCTGTGAACGTTCGTCTAAAGCACAATTAAAAAAAAAAATATGTTGTCTTCTTAAATGAGTTGGTAGCGTAGTAGCTCCAGTTCCTTGCTAGACCCCTCTAGAAGCATGAGTTGAGAAATGCAGGCCATGCTAATTATTGTACGTTGAATTAATCCTTGTACCCACTGCAATGTAGGTGGGCAATTCTTCCCACTAGAGGCACAATGTACTTTCCTACCCTCTTCATGTTGGACTTGGCCACGACAATGGCCACAAATAGAATGTGGGCAGAAGTAACAGTGCACAAAAGGCATCACATGTCTCCTTTTGTCTTATTGCACACCTGCCATGGACTTGAGAAGAGCCTCCCCCACGTAGCTGCTGCCCCTTTAGCCAGGGCCCTAGAATTAATAAACACGAAAGAGACCTGACCCCAGTTTGCAGCTCAAAGTCAAGCCTGGTGGAACCCACGGCTTGAAGCAGAGAGGCTAGACAAGCCTTGTCTGGATTAGTTGACCAACAGACACATGAACAAGGATAAACAATTGTTGTTTGAAGGCTCCAAGTTTGGGGTGGTTAGTTAAAAAAAAAAAAAAAAAAAAAACAATAATTAACCGATACACCAGCTCTGCTGATGCCATGTGTGACCAGTGCTTCCCTTTACAAGATAATTTCAGCCTGGGCTTGATCTGTAGTAGAACCAAAGGCTGAACATGGACCGTTAACCACATTTCATTCTCCTCCCCACTCTACTCGCTCCCTCACCTCCCCATGGGAGATGCACAGAGGATAACCAACCCGGGCTTCAGGGATAAAACTCACAGGTATTCAATTCATTTCAGTCCTCATCCATGGCTTCACTGGTCTTTCTCTTCTCTCCTCCCAGTTCTGTGATTTTATGAGTTGATCCCTCACGGGGCCAGTCTGAGTGGAGCACAGTTTAGTCCCCCACATCGCTTCACTCTTCTTCCTGGATGAGGGTTGGGTGTGGGGTGGAGGAGGGAAAGGAAAAGGAAGGCGGAGCCTCATCACCGTTCAAGCTCCATTTGAAACTGCATCCCACCTACAGCCCACTTTGTCACTTCTCAACTGTCACTCTTACCTGTGATTCCTTTTTGTATGTTTTGTCATTCCCAGTTTTGCGATTTCAAGACACTGCTGAGAAATACGCCAGGCAATAAAGAAAACCTACACAAGGAGAAAAGCAATCCTGTCTTCCCCGAGCAGACGTATTACAAAGCAGCGAAATTTTCAGCAATCCTTCTGGATGCAAAAAAACTTATCACAAAAAGACATGTACCTAGGACTCCCTGGCTGTGAGACCTACATCTCTGCCTTCATCCTGGGCGTGTGGGGCTCCCTTCCATGTGGGGAGACTCTGGCCACAGACAGCTGGATCACCCAGCATCACCACCCAGAAGAGAGTAGCCATGGCAATAGGGGTCATCTTCCCCTGGAAATTCCTCTCCTCACCCTCCTATGGGCTGAGTTAGAGCCTGCTAGCTACCCTGGCTGGTTTCCATGTTCCTGGGGCTTTGGGGCAGTGGAATTTTATGTAAGGGGAATTTTCTATCTTTAATTCAGGGATTTCTTTAGATGATCACTTTTTTCACAAGGACTAAACAAAAGATGGTGTGCCTACATCATCATACCCAGGTATGTCTTATACCCTTATAAATCAATGTCTTTAAATCTGTCATTTAACTACCCTAGAAATATTTACTTAGGGAAGGAAACTGAACATGAATTGAGTGTCCACTACATTGCAAGCACTTTATATACCTTATTTAATTCTATTAACATCCCTGTAAAATTTGTATCCGTATTCCTATCTCAGTCCCTGGGTGGTACAAGCAGTTAACATGCATGGCTGCTGGCCTAAAGGCTAGGGGTTTTCGTCCACTCAGAAGTGCCTTGGAAGAAAGGCCTGGCAATCAGCTTCTGAACAATCAGCCACTGAAAACCCTATGGAGCACAGTTTGTCTTTGGCACACACAGGTCTTCTCAGTGATGGATTATTCAATAAGCACAGTAAGCACGGGCTTAGTTGTGAGTATTTACTAATCTGTCGTGAACAATTTCACTTTTTTTTCACATCAAACAGTCTGCTTCTGGATATGGCTGGCATCCCTCTCTCTCCCAACCCCACAGCAGCTTCCTACAGAATCAAAGCCTTTTTAAATTTACAATCCCTGACCCTGTAAGCAAGGTAAGCACCGACTTACTTGTGTTTACTTACTTACCTGTCATGAACAATTTCACATCTTCGAGGTGGTAAAACCCAAGTGAAACCATTCACGATAGATTAGTAAGTAAGCACGAGTAAACCTGTGCTTAACTTGCTTATTGGGTAATCGGTCCCTGGTCTGTGAGTCAGAATGGACTCAATGGCAACTGCTTTTTGTTTGTTTGTTTTAGTCCTATCTTAACTGTGAGGAGGACTAAGGCTCATGGAGATTCAGTTAATCTGTTTAAGATCATACACCCGATAAGAGGTGAAAGTGCTCATGGGGAAAAACAGGCCATTTCACCAAGTTCACAGGGCTGTTGTAGAGAGAAAATGTATTATTTTATATGACGTCACCTAGCACTCGGGAATGTAAGAAAACCCTACATCTTCGTCCTCATCCTCCCATCCCTCAATATATAGGGCTGTATGCATTTACTCATTCATTCAAGCCTTCAGCAAACTCATACTGAGGACCTTTTCTGTCAGAAACTGAGCCAGGTGCAAGAGGCCCTGCCCTCAAAGACAGATCCAGAGATGAAAAGTGTTTGCTCCCCAAATACACCTAATTCTCAGTCCGCTATGCAAGAGGGCCTCTTGACTAACCTGAGCTTACCTCTAAGTATTGACAGCATGATCTATCGCGCCATTTTCCCACCCAGAATTCCTACCCAACCCAATCTGGGTGCCCAGCCCAGCCTTCTTTCCTCAGGTCTCGACCAGCTGAGATTTCCCTGGGAGAGAAGGCTGATGTGTGTTTGAAAGGAGGGGGCGAATGGTTTCCAAATCAAGGTCTCCACCACCTTCAGTTCATTATGTCATATCGACATGGAAGCTGCTTAATTTTAATCCACCTCTTGAATGTAATAATGACGATGGGATTCAATCAAACCAGAGATTAGCTCCAATCAGGGGCTTGTTAACTACTTAATTGGCCTATTGTGGTTGCTCTGTGTATATAAAAGGTAGGCCCCAATGACAACCATTTAACCTTCACTTCGTCTTACTTTTAATTACTTGTGTCTGTTTCCCACTCCATAGCGAAACCTGCTGAAGCCCAGAATGGACACCAGACCAGAAGGCAGATAGCAGTCACTTGGGTGACTGCCAAACAGGACATGCACCCACCTCCAGCAAAGGGCTATAACCATGCTCCTTTCCCTCTCCAAACTTGTGATATCTGGCTTTCCCCAAATCCTATCGTTGACTTCAGTTCTTGATACTTCACCATTCTCTAGCAACTCCAAACAAACCCACTTCCCACCCCTTTCCCAGACCTACAGAAGACTTGCTTATCCCTCTCTCCCAGAGCCGTCGAATCGATTCCGCTACCCACTTAATATTTGCCAATTCCTCCACCAAGAAATTTTCCTGATCCCTCTCATTTTTATTCTATAAGAAAATGATATTCATTGTTTATGTATCTGCTATGCATTGTTCCCCAATTCATTGTCCTGTATGGTACCAACACATCTAGCTGTATTCTTGCATTTTTATCTTCATTCTTACGAGATAGGTACCAATATCCCCATTTTGCAGATGAGGAAATTTAGGCTCCAAAAATTAATTCATAAAAATGGCCAGGATTCGATCCCAAATGGGTCTCGCTCCAAAGTCCATGATCTTCCTGTAACTCTGCACTGCTTTGTTAATACAACAGCCTTACTACATTTCATAAAGGAGATCTTCTTTTCTGTAATCTTATTCTGAGTCTTCAATGTAGTTCACATGATGTCAGAAGTCCCAGCAGGGAGTAACCCATAGAAGGCTATTAGAGCAGAGAAGCAGCAAGACAAAGGGAAAGAAAGAGTTTGACAGTGTCTTGGGCAGGGATTATAAGGATACTAAGAACAGAAACCCATTTATAGAAACTCAGAAAAAAATGAAATTTGTTATAAGGATCCATAAGAATCTCATGGAAGTCAATCACAGAAAGTAGAGCTGGGCTCTTGGGAACTGGACTGTCCCCATGTATTTGTTGTCATTGTTAGTTGCTGTCGAGTCAATTCTGACTCACTGTGACCCCAAGTGTGCAGAGCAGAACTGCCCCATAGGGCTTTCAAGGTTGTGACTTTTTGGAAACAGATTCTCAGGCCTGTCTTCCAAAGCACCTCTGGGTGGGTTCAAACTGCCAACATTTTGGCTAATAGTCAAGAGCTTAACCATTGTGCCACCTAGGTAGTCTCTCCCTATCTCTCTTCCTGAGCCTTCATGGTCTCTGGCCTCAGTGTTGCTTCTCCTATATGCTTCTTTCTTCTTTTCTCTTTTTGCAGAACAATTTCTATGCCTACTCCTGTACATCCCAAGGGGGCAGCCTCAGCCCTTGTGTCAACCTGACTTTCCAAATCAGTTCTTTGGAAATAACTCTCTCTCATCCTTTTTCCAAAGCCCACGCAGAAAGACTCTTAACAGCCCAGTTTGGTCAAGTATTCTCCCCTGGTCTGTTTCACTATGGCCTCATGAATCATAGGGTTGCCTCCTGGGACTTCAGGCAAGGCAAGTATCTAAGAAGGAGGCATGACGGTGGATTTGCTGGGGGGTAGAGACAAGTCATAGCTGTGAAGAAAACTATTCTAATGTCTTAGACTCACCAGAAAGCTACCACAGGTGTAGACATGGGAGGGGGATCAAAAATTAACATACAAAAAATAAGCAAATCACTATTGAGACAGATAGGGTTAACGATGCTGGCAGAACAGAACAGCTGTTAAGAGATTACCATCTAGAAGTTGGGTAAACGGAAACCACACCCTGTCAACATGAGATAAGGCTGACTATCTCCTTCTTAGTGTTTTTCTAGACCCCTCCCCCTTTACAGGCTCCTGCATATGCAGAAGAACAAAGTGTAACCTCTGTTTAACCTTCCTTAGCCCTCCAAAGATGGTGATGTAGTGCCAAAGATCAGTGTGCTTGCGCTATATCTCATAAGTGATGCCAAGGGCTGCTGAAAGGATTCCCTCTTGAATATCAGTGGGTTCCATCTTGGATTCCAGATGCTCAAGCAACCTAATTAACATGCACCGTCATTCTGATAAGTACCCGCCCCTTGAAAGAAGCCCACTAAATATCCATTACTATTGTCTCCACCAAACACATGTAAGCCCTAGCCTTGCTTCCCTCTTCCAGTCAGTCTTTTGGAGAGGCTTAGATCCCCGCTGACTTCTTTTGCTTAACTCAAGCAAAATCAAGCTTGCTGAAGATAAAGTTTGTCTTTCACGTATATTCTTACTCAGAAAAAGACAAGGACCCTGTGTGTCAGATTGGCAATTGGTAACATTATGACTATACCAGGGTGGTCTATATTAGTATTTCTTGGTCTTAGCCACTATTTTCTTAAGTGAAAAAATATACTTTATGGTTCATTAAATATGTTTAGAATGTGTTTTAAAGGACTGGATAATATAGAGTAGGGGGGTTAGCAAACTAGGGTCCATGGCAGTGACCTGTTTTTTTAAATAAAGTTTTATCGGTAGACAGCCTCGCCCATTGGTTTAAGTATGGTCTGTGACTGCTTTCACCCTATGATGGCAGAGTTGAATGGTTCCAAGTGCAACAGAGACTATATAAAGCACATGCACCAAAATATTTATTATCTGACCTTTAAGAAAAAGTTTGCCAACATCTGATGTAGATAATTACACTGTTCTGTATGGGACCACCATTTTCAACTGGCAATTTATGAAGTCCTGCTTTAGCTTTCTGGTGTACCGCATAAAAGAGGCTTGCTCTCTGGATCAATAAGATGAGTCTGTTAAGAGTGGCATAGACCTTGTAAAGAAGTGGCCCTCTCAGGGCTAGTATTGAAGATATAAAATTGGTCTGGTCTCAGAAAAGACAGAATTAACTAATATGCCAACACCTCATCCATTCTTCATAATTCCTCAGGAGATTTCTGGTTTAGAGATAGAGACAAAAGCCTCCCGTTGAAAAATAATCTATTCCTATGTGTGCACTTATGAGTATGTTGGTTGTTACATCCATGAAAGGTGTCCCTTAACACGTTATCATTTGAATTCCTCAGGTTCCATAAACGCCTATGCCCTGGACATGGAGCCAGAATGTCTGATGTGAGAGCCCTCGCTCCTCCTCTTACAACCATGGGCACGTCAGATTTTCCTCTCAACTGCAAAATGCAGGACCTTTATTGGAATTGAGTGGGTCATAAAAGGTGAACGCAGCTAGAGACAGTACAAGGTATAAGATTTTCTTTCCAGTTCCTGTTGCCATCAAGTCGATTCTGACTCACAAGACTCTGTGTGAGTCGAAGTAGAACTGTGCTCCATATGGTTTTCAGTGGCTGGTTTTTTGGAAGTAGATCACCAGGCCTTTCTTTTGACGTGCCTCTGGGAAGATTTTTGGTTCGCAGTTGAGCATATTAACCGTTTATACCATCCAGAGACACACATGGGATCGCCATGAGTCAGAATCGACTCACGTGGCTGGCTATTGCTTTTAAGATGTTGTTAGGGATGATTCTTTAGCATGCCAGTTGTCTTGGATTGAATTGTGTCCCCCTAAAAATATATGTCAATTTGGTTAGGCCATGATTCCCAGTATGGTTGTCCTCCATTTTGTGATTGTAGTTTTCTGTTGAGAGGATTAGGATGGGATTGTAACACCACCCTTACCCAGGTCACCTCCCTGATCCAAGGTAAAGGGATAAAAGATAAGTGATAAAAGAAAAGGGAAGCAAGCAGGGACTTGGGGACCTCATACCACCAAGAAAGCCGCACCAGGAATAGAGCGTGTCCTTTGAACACAGGGTCCCTGCACCTGAGAAGCGCCTCCACCAGGGGAAGATTGAGGACAAGGACCTTCCTCCAGAGCTGACAAAGACAAAGAGCCCTCCCCTGGAGCTGACACCTTGAATTTGGACTTTCAGCCTACTTTACTGTGAGGAAATAAATTTCTCTTCGTTAAAGCCATCCACTTGTGGTATTTCTGTTATGGCGGCACTAGATGACTAAGTCAGCAGTCAATTTTTAACATTTAATCCCAAAACCTTACCAGGGACCTAGAATATGGCAAATTTCATTCCTGTCAAAGAGAACAAATATTTATTGGGTACCCACTCTATGCCAATTCCTTTGGCTACGTTATTTCATTAAATCCTCAAAACCACGCTATGACATAGGTGCCATTATCTCCATTTGACAAATGAGAAAACAAAAGTCAAATATGTTTCTTAGGGTCAGATTGGGTGACTCATGGGTCCCATTTTGTCTGGGGATCTCCTGGTTTTAGCAATGAAAATCCCACATCGTAGGAAATTCCTCAATCCTGGGAAAACCACAACAGTTGGTCAACCTAAGGGTAAATAGCAGATCCCAGGATTAACACATGGTGCTAAGTGTCTGGACCTGGTGACCTTAATGTCTCACCTGCCCACACTCTGAACTGTCCTTGCAAGTATATCTTATAATGAAGTCTATATTGGAAGTCTGTGGGCAATGGCCGAGAACCTGCTCACCCACACAATGGACTTTGAAGTACTTGAAAATGGCATTTTGTCCACAAATGCTTAAACATACCCAAGGATAACCAATGTCACTGAAGAGAAGGTGTATGGGAACCTGTTTTGCTATGTATACTCTCATCAAAAATACAAAAAAATGTTAAATAAATAATAATAATAAAATAAAAATAATAGAGGAAGGGCCTTGCCAGAGCATTCTCTCTTGAGTATTTGACTTTCATTATCATTGTTCCCAGTGGTAGTAGCTACTACCACTTTCTGTTACCCCTCATACCTTCGCATCACCCAGAGACTCCTCCTGTGACCCCGGGCATTTAGATGAGTGCCAGGCACATAGCTAAATACGTATTTATGGAATGAATGAGTGCAGACCAGCAGCGCCAGTGTATCCTGGGACTGAGTTAGAAAAGCAAATCATCAGTTCCCACCCCATCCACTGTCAACTCATAGTGACCCTATAGGACAGAGTAGAACTGCCCCATAGGGTTTCCAAGGCTGTAGATCCTTATGGAAGCAGACTGTCACGTCTTTCTCCCATGGAGCGGCTGGTAGGTTCAAACCATGACCTTTGGGTTAGCATCCAGCACTTTAACCACTGTGCCACCAGGGCTCCTAAGTCCCACCCCAGACCTACTGAATCAGAAACCCTGGAGGTGAAGCCCAGTAATCTGTATTTAACAAGGACTCCTGGTGATTCTGATGCAGCTAAGTTGAGAAACACTGCACTAGCTAATGCCTTACACCCATTACATACAGGCGATGAAGGTAAAGTTGGCAGAGGTTAAATTATTCCCTGGGGTGACATGGCCAGTCAGTGGCAAAACCTGGATTATGATCACAAGCATAGCTGGTTTCTAGGCTTCAATTTAACCACCAAACTGTGATGGTTACATTTCAGGTTATTTTCCTCTCATACAGACTTTCTTATTTCCCTCATTGGAGGCAGGCTACTCTAGAGGCACAATATCTTTTCCAAACAGTTGTCAGAATAAGACAAAGACTAGGACCACGTCAGAGGCCACCTCCCCAGAGGTACGGTCCCCATGAGACAAGATCTGCACTTTAAATCAAGCCAGTAGAAAATCTCCCACCAGCTCTTCAGGGCACACATATGGGCTGCCCTCATCACCAACCAAGTGCGTCCACCAGCGCAGCCTGGGAAATTGATTGTTGCTGGAAACAAACCGAGGTCCATGGAGTTGAAAGGCCTTAATGATAAAGCAGACCCCATGGCCTCCACTGTCTTATCCCATCCCACCTGTCAGTCTGAAATGCTAACTGCAGATTCTGGGGCAAAAAGCCACTGTTGAAATTCCCTGAAAAACTGTGTTTGAAAGCACTGTGGCCCCTCAGCTGCCTGAGGTTAACATAGCACTTCCTTTTAAAAAAAATTGCTTAGCCCTTCTCAGCTCACCAGGCTCTTCCCTCTTACATTCTCCACCCATACCTTCAGCAACAGACAATGCTCTTGGTGAATCTTAGTAGGAAGAGGCAGCCTAACTGGCATAGCATCTCCCTGGAGAGTCAATCAACAGAAGGACAAATCAAGTTCATGTTCTACCCCATTGCTCTCACACAAGCCAACTGCTTCATTTCCTCCTTAAAATTCAGCATTGCTTGGAATGTTTTCTGTCACATCTGGCAATCTCCTGAGGTTTAAAAATGGCAAGAGGAAATTGGCTGCCCAGACCCAGGAACCTAATCCCTTTATTTATCTAAATGCTAATGACCACAGCCCAGCAGACCCGGAAAGGAGAAGGCAGGTGGGGGAGGGCTGATGTCATGACTACTTCCAGGCCTCATTCAGAGGGGACAACAAGGATCATGCCTTCCAATGCAGCACCTGTTTCTGGCAAACCTGCAAAGAGGGGCGGGGACCCTACAACCATTGGGTCTCAACCAAAAAGTAGGCATGGCTCCCTTTTTTGCCAGGCTGTAGTTTCTAGAAAATCAGTTACAGAAGAAATGAAATGAAATGAAGTAAGAAAAAAATAAAAACATGAATAGTGTTCCAAGCACTTCAAATATATTAGTTCTCATGGGCCACTCTCCAGGTTCCAAGGGCTATTTATCCAGACTTGAGAGGCTGAGGAAGGGCAGAGTCGTATTCAAGGGTGCCTCCAAAACCTACTCCTGGGCATTACCTTGAATAAATCAGTTGATGTCACCTGACCTCAATTTTCACAGTGCAAAATGGGCCATTGTGAGCAATGGTGCCTACGCTGGCTGTCGACTGGAATCCCTTGGGGAGCACAGAAAGTACTGAGGCCTTGATCTGGGTTGCAGCCTGGACACAGCAGTTTGTTTAAAACTTTTCCCAGGTGATGCTCCTGGGCAGTAGAATCTGAGAACCATTGACGGTAAACAGTGAAAGAGATTATGGATGCAAAACCCTGATGGCTGCTTCGTGAGGGTCTCCATGACCCTTTTTACCACTTGCCATCCCTTCCATCTGAAAAAAGAGCCCAGAAAGAGAGAGTAGAAACACTCTAATTGTCTAATGGGCCATTCAAAACCCATGAAGAAGTTAGAACTGCTAGCCAAGTGGACTTTGGGGATTATCAGCAGATTTACATTTTTTCTAGGTCATCGACCATATCCTGTGACAGACAACTACCAGTGACTATCTTTAGCAATAAAGCACGTTATTGAATTTCAGGGTTATGTTGGTGAGATAACCAAAAAGGATGATACACATGTAAGGAATTATTATTAGACCAGTTGGGGATGGGTGTTTTCCCCCAGCGAGAACACAGCAGATTCATGCCTCTAAAATTAGATGCTGAATTAGCTTAAGAAATGAGAAGTTTAAATCCAGTCAGGATAAGGACTTACCCCTTCTCCCAGCTGATATCATCCAATTACAATATTCTTAAGGCCAAGGAAAACTCCCTATTTATAGAATCCTAATAGAGTTTAAAATATTATTCCTGTTCTGACAGCTGACACATGAAATTCTTCATTTTCTGTACCAACCTACACCAATTTTAGATTCCTGGCTTCTCAGTTCTCCATGAAATTTTATATTCATTTTGAAGGGAAAAAAAAAAAAAGTATAGCCTAAACATCATGGCATCACGATAACCTGAGATCTTCCTAACCTGAAAGCTCTCAAGCGGAGAGAGAAATGAAAAGGCAATGATATCCTGGAATGCTAAATGGATTTAGGTCTTTGAAACTGAGCTGTGAATGGGCTAAGCATAAGAAAGCACGGATCATACCTTAATTTGAAAATGCAATGCATTGTTTATACTACGCTTTAGAAATGCTCAATGCATTTATTATTTTTAATCTGATTAATTTATGTTGGTAATTATAAGCAAATATGGATTTTATTGCTCTACAAGAAGACGTCGGTGTTGTGGGTGTCCCAGGCTGGTACACTTCACACCTCATACCCCAGAGTTGTGTGTGACTATGCGGGGATGCGCAGGGAGGGGAAGACACACAAATGAGTAAAGATGAGTCCTATAAGAAGCTAAGCGCCTTAACTGGTGGCTTGATGAACCAGGATAGTGCAGAAAGCGTCCATCTGAGAGCAGACCAAGAGAGAAAGCAGAAGGCAACTAGGCAGTAAAAGAAAATCTACCTGGGTCCAAAGAACCATAAATGGTTTACACCTGAAAAGCATGTGCGGAAGCTCTAGAAGGAATAAGAATAGTAAGGGTGTGCACGCATGAGAGCCCAAAATAAATTCCACCCCTGCCTGCAGGATCAAGGGATGAATCACCTCTTTTATTCTACTTGTTCCCTATGCAAATGATGTCTCTGAGAACAACCTCTAATGGCTCCCTTCATATGAAACCGTGATGGTGTAGTGGTTAGGAGTTTGACTGCTAACCAAAAGGTCAGCAGCTCGAATCCACCAGGGGCTCCTTGGAAACCTCGTGAGGCAGTTCTACTCTGTCCTGGAGGGTCACTATGAGTCGGAATCAACTCTACAGCAATGGATTTTTTTTGATTTATGAGTTGGAATCGACTCAACAACAAGAGGTTTGTATATAGATTTTATATATTCTCTCTGGTTGTCATAGCTCAGGAAAGATTGAGAATGGAACATGCTGGAATTTCAGCAGAAAAGTTTATGAAAAACACACAAACCAGGACGGGGTAGGGTCCAAGAAGATAGACTCATCCCCAAAGGCAGGCCCTCAAGGGTCAGGTCAGATAGGTTGTAACAGAAATAATATTCACAATACTAGGTAATTTATTGTGTGCTAAATGAGCCCTGGTGGGCTCTGAGGGAGAAAGATATAGTAGTCTGCTTCTGCAGAGATCGACAGGCTTGAAAACCCTATGAAGTCGCAATGAGTCGGAATCTATTCAATTGCAATGGGTTTTTTTAAACTATGCACTTAGTGGTTTCAATGTTTTATTCTCATTTGGTATTCCCAATAACCCTACCAGTGACAAATACAACCTCCTACCCAAACTGACTTAAAGAAGAAGTAAATCTATTATCTCAATAAGAGGAAGTTCAGAGGTAGGGCAGGCTTCAGGATTGGGTTGATCCAGTCAGGGCTTCGAACTGGTCCATTCCAGTTTGAACCCCTGCTGAGAATTTGCATTTCCACTCCAGATATACTAAATCTACATTTTAACAAGATCTCTAGGTCATTCTTACTTATAATAAATTTTGAGAACCACTAATAGAGCAGTGGGAGGCCTGGTGGCACAATGGTTAAGAGCTCAACTGCTAACCAAAAGGTCAGCAGTTCAAATCCACCAGCCACAAAACCCCATGGGGCAGTTCTACTCTGTCCTACAGAGTCGCTATGAGTCAGAACCAACTTGAAGGCACAAAACAACAACAACAAATAGAGCAGCAGCGCTCAGAATTGGCCCCTAACCAGCAGCATTAGCATTGCCTAGGAGCTAGTTGGGCTTGTTGGGGGGCATAGCTCACTGGTAGAGTACTGTGCTTAGCATACATGAGGCCCTAGGCTCAATCCCCGCTACCATCAGTTTTGGAAACTCTGGTGGTGTAGTGGCTAAGAATTTGACTGCTAACCAAAAGGTCAGTACTTCAAATCCACCATGTGCTCCTTGGAAACCCTACGGGTCAGCTCTACCCTGTCATATAGAGTTGCTATAAGTTGGAATCAGCTCAACAGCAGTGGGTTTCGTTTTGGATTTTTAGGAGCTTGAAATGAAAACTCTCAGCAGGGGTTCCAACTGGAAGGAACTGGTTTGAAGCCTGAGATTCAGTGGCATAACCATGTCATCAAAGACCTGGGTTTCTATCGATCTTCACCCTCTTCCATGCTCCTGTTGGCTGCATTCTCAGAGTGTAGCAAGATACCTGCTGCAGCTTCAGGTTGTCACACCCACTGTCCAGACGGAGAAAGGACTCCTCTCATGACTCTATCTTAAGAGTCAGGGAACTTCCTGTCAGCTGATTTCCTTCACTTCTCATTGGACATAACTGGGCTATGTGTCCATTGTTGATCACTTTCCCTGAGGCACATGGCTGTAAGGGGCAAGAATGGAGACCTGAACAAAACTGGAGTCCAGTTAAAAAGAAGAAAAGGAGAAATGGGTGGTGGGTAGGCAGCGCCATGTTCACTGCATTAAAAAAAAAAAAAAAGTTGACGTCAAGTAGACTTCAACAACGGCAACCCCATGTGTGTCAGAGTAGAACTGTGATCCATAGGATCTTCAATGGCTTATTTTTCCAAAGTAGATTGCCAGGCCTTTCTCCTGAGGTGCCTCTGGGTAGACTTGAACCGCCAACTTTCTGTTAAGCTATTGGGCACATTGACTGTTTGCAGCACCCAGGGACTCCTGTCTACTACGTTATTATCATCTGGAGCAAAACATAAGGTCCAAAGAAAAGTTGAGTAACTTTCCCAAGGTTACACAGCTGACAAGGGGCAGAACCAGGATGTGCATCAAGGTAGCCTGACCTCAAAGCCCACCCTTTAGGCCTCTACCCCAACTGCTATGTTGGTGAGGGAAGAGAGGGAAGTTTAAACCAAACGAAACTACCACGGATATCTGGCGGTAGTCTTGGGGAAGAGAATATTCAGTGTCCTAGAATCTTTCATCATTTGATTCCATTTTCATCATGATTTTAGACAGTAGCTGTGATAAAGGGAGCAAACTCCTCAAGTAATCTGGCAAAAAATGAGGCAGAGTGTTAGGACTCTAGACGTGCACAGGCTAAGACACTGCAGCACGGCCAGGGTGATCTGGGAGGATGAGACCCAGGTACACAAGGCCTCATGACTAACTTCAGGCCCTACCAGAGCAAAACGTGGCCTAAGACTGAGGCAAGACAGCTCAGGCAGTGGGTGGCCCTGAGCCTACTCCTCCGTGAGCTTGGGGACTACAGAAGCTAGCTGGAGAAGTCATGGGCCAGCTGTGGCTGTGTAGCCCTAGTCAATGTTAAAATTATACAGCCACAGTAGTCAAAACAGCCTGGTATTGGTACAACAACAGGCACATAGACCAATGGAACAGAATTGAGAACCCAGACATAGATCCATCCACGTATGAGCAGCTGATATCTGATAATGGCCCAGTGTCAATTAATTGGGGAAAAGATAGCCTTTTTAACAAATGGTGCTGGCATAACTGGATATCCATTTGCAAAAAAATGAAACAGGACCCATACCTCACACCATGCACAAAAACTAACTCCAAGTGGATCGAAGACCTAAACATAAAGACTAAAACGATAAAGATCATGGAAGAAAAAATTGGGACAACCCTAGGAGCCCTAATACAAGGTATAAACAGACTACAAAACATTACCAAAAATGATGAAGAGAAACCCGATAACTGGGAGCTCCTAAAAATCAAACACCTATGCTCATCTAAAGACTTCACCAAAAGAGTAAAAAGACCACCTACAGATTGGGAAAGAATTTTCAGCTATGACATCTCCGACCAGCGCCTGATCTCTAAAATCTACATGATTCTGTCAAAATTCAACCACAAAAAGACAAACAACCCAATCAAGAAGTGGGCAAAGGATATGAACACACATTTCACTAAAGAAGATACTCAGGCAGCCAACAGATACATGAGAAAATGCTCTCGATCATTAGCCATTAGAGAAATTCAAATTAAAACTACGATGAGATTTCATCTCACACCAGCAAGGCTGGCATTAATCCAAAAAACACAAAATAATAAATGTTGGAGAGGCTGCGAAGAGATTGGAACTCTTATACACTGCTGGTGGGAATGTAAAATGGTACAACCACTTTGGAAATCTATCTGGCGTTATCTTAAACAGTTAGAAATAGAACTACCATACAACCCAGAAATCCCACTCCTGGGAATATACCCTAGAGATACAAGAGCCTTCATACAAACAGATATATGCACACCCATGTTTATTGCAGCTCTGTTTACAATAGCAAAAAGTTGGAAGCAACCAAGGTGTCCATCAACGGATGAATGGTTAAATAAATTGTGGTATATTCACACAATGGAATACTACGCATCGATAAAGAACAGTGACGAATCTCTGAAACATTTCATAACATGGAGGAACCTGGAAGGCATTATGCTGAGCGAAATTAGTCAGAGGCAAAAGGACAAATATTGTATAAGACCACTATTATAAAATCTTGAGAAATAGTAAACCTGAGAAGAACACATACTTTTGTGGTTACGAGGGGGGGAGGGAGGGAGGGTGGGAGAGGGTTTTTTATTGATTAATCAGTAGATAAGAACTGCTTTAGGTGAAGGGAAAGACAACACTCAATACATGGAAGTTCAGCTCAATTGGACTGGACCAAAAGCAAAGAAGTTTCCGGGATAAAATGAATGCTTTAAAGGTCAGCGGAGCAAGCGCGGGGGTCTGGGGAACATGGTTTGCGGGGACTTCTAAGTCAATTGGCAAAATAATTCTATTCTGAAATCATTCTGCATCCCACTTTGAAATGTGGCGTCTGGGGTCTTAAATGCTAACAAGCGGCCATCTAAGATGCATCAATTGGTCTCAACCCACCTGGAGCAAAGGAAAATGAAGAACACCAAGGCCACACGACAACTAAGAGCCCAAGAGACAGAAAGGGCCACATGAACCAGAGACCTACATCATCCTGAGACCAGAAGAACTAGTTGGTGCCCGGCCACAATTGATGACTGCCCTGACAGGGAGCACAGCAGAGGACCCCTGAGGGAGCAGGAGATCAGTGGGATACAGACCCCAAATTCTCATAAAAAGACCAAACTTAATGGTCTGACTGAGACTAGAGGAATCCCGGCGGCCATGGTCCCCTGACCTTCTGTTGGCACAGGACAGGAACCATCCCCGAAGACAACTCATCAGACATGAAAGGGACTGGTCAGTGGGTGGGAAAGAGACGCTGATGAAGAGTGAGCTAATTATATCAGGTGGACACTTGAGATTGTGTTGGCAACTCTTGTCTGGAGGGGGAATGGGAAGATAGAGAGAGAGGGAAGCTGGCAAAATTGTCAAGAAAGGAGAGACTGAAAGGGCTGACTCAAGAGGGGGAGAGCAAGTGGGAGTAGGGAGTGAGATGTATGTAAACTTATATGTGACAGACTGATTGGATTTGTAAATGTTCACTTGAAGCTTAATAAAAGTTATTAAAAAAAAAAAAATAGTGAAACGAGGGGATATCCAGTTCTAAAAGGACCTTAGAAGCCCTGGTGGCAAAATGATTAAGCTCTCAGCTGCTAACCAAGAGGTTAGCTGTTTGAACCCACTCAGATGCTCCCTGAGAAAAAGACCTGACACTCTGTTCCCATAAAGCTTACAGCCTAGGAAACACTATGGGGCAGTTCTGCTCTGTCATATGGGTTTGCTATGTGCTGGAATCCATTGGATGACACCTACCAATAACAACAAAAAAACTGTACCATCAAGTCATTCCTGACTCACAGTGACCCACAGGACAGAGTAGAACTACACCTAGAGTTTCCAAGGAGCGCCTGGATTTGAACTGCCTTTTGGTTAGCAGACTAGCACTTAACCACTACACCACCAAGGACCTTACAATTCCTTCAGGACTTTCCCAAATCCATGACATGAAAACAGTCACCCACCTCTCGATACCACAAACCTCTGATTGGAAATGGATTATTAAGTAGATAAAACACCTACAATTAGAGTGATGGAAACACAAGATTAAACTCAAAAAAGCAAACCGAACTCGCTGCTGTCAATTCCAACTCACAGCGACCCTATAGGACAGAGTAGAACTGCCCCATAGAGTTTCCAAGGAGCTTCTGGCGGATTCGAAATGCCGACCTCTTGGTTAGCAGCCATAGCACTTAACCACTATGCTACCAGGGTTTCCAAAACTAAGGTCACTGCAGGATTTTTTTCTCCTTAGGAAAGTTGACACTCATATTCTACCTCCTATCTAAATTAAAGACACAAAGAAGATTTCCTTCAAGGACGTATCTGAGACTAAACTAGAATCATCCCTGAAAAACACAGATGATACGTTCTACCTCAGACCCCTATTGCTTCTTGAATATACTCTTTTTCTCCCTGATTCTGTCAGGTATGAGGGCCCTCATCAAATTTGTCTGTTCTTGGGCCTGAACTGACCCACCCTAACCTCTGAAAATACAAGTGAGGCAGAGCTCCCAAAGTGCTGTATTCTTTACCTGGCTTCCTCCCCTATAGTGTTGTATCACAAAATCATTTCCTTTGCTGGGCTCCCTGCAATCCCCTCACCTTTGCATTTGAATCCTGCTTTTGCTTGGAGGTTATATGTAAACCCCCATTATGCCTGTGTAGCATGATTAAGGATGTTGTTGATGTAACTTGTATGAACTCCGTACTTGTAAACCCCTTTAAAAGTAACTTACCTACCCACCCTTGGCAAGCAGTCTTGGCAGCAGTAGCTCCAACTGACTCCATTTCCTTGTACAAGGAAATAAATGTGCCTTTCTTGATCTCCCATTTCAGTTTCTCCTTTATTGGCCAATACAAGTCATGCCGAGTAAGAACCTGGGGCTTCCACCCAGTAACACAAGGACAAAGAACCACTGCTGCTTTCCAAGGTTATTATTCCTATGCAAAATGCCTACATATTTCTTCTCTTGGGTGAAATCATTTTACATTCAAATCACAATAAAGCAACATATGAAGTAGAAAGTTGAGCAGAGAAGCGTCTAGCTAACTTAGGCAATGAGACCCCAACTTCTCTTTAATTATCTGGGCAGTTTGCAAACATTAGGGGTAGGTGGGAGATGATCTGAATTGTCTGTGTAGCAGGGTAAAACAGTTTAGATTAGCCTATTATTATTCTCCTCTAATCCCTTTCTTATCTATCCTGTCCTTACCATTCACATAGCAACAAGGATTTTCTGTTCTATTTCTGCCCTCAAGGTAGGGTTGCTACAGCAAAAATGCAGAGAGAAAGAAAGAGTGGCTCATAGCCTTGAATTTCAAAATACTTATCTAAGGTCCTTGGTGAATCCAGTTGCTTTAAAAGAAAAAGCTTCCTTTTCAAGAACCTGGGTATTTTGATTAGCAAAAGAAGAAAGGTTTTATGATCAGTAATAGATTTGGGGATGAAGAGCTGGCTACCTCGCCCGATACCTGGAGCCCTGGAAAAGAACAGACCAGAAAACGTGTGTGTATGTGTGAGGAAGGTAAGGGGAGTAGAGGTGGGGAGGACAAGAGACTAGAAGGAACCATGTGACTAGCAACAGAGTTATACTGTCAGAATCTGCCCGAGTTGCCAGCATCAGAGTTATCCAGAGCTGAGTCAGTGTCTACCGACCCTCTGGTTGCCAGTGGAGGGTAAACTGGCTGTTCTCAGGTCATCAATGAATGACATTCACCCACAGCAGCCAGTGATGAGCCTGGATCATCTAGCAAAAGTGACATCACTGAACTTCCCCTCCCCTAGCAACATTTGCTTAGTCATATCTGTATTACCCGATAAGTCAACTGACCCTTGTCAATGGCCCAGGACAATCAAGTGCCACATAAGACTGAGGGTAGGCACCTAGATGCCTAGAAAGCTACAGATGTTGACTATGGGAAAGATGGTGCCAGGATAGGATGAACAGGCTTGTTTGAGATCCCTTCTTAAGCCTTGACAGGGGTAAAACATCCTGCCTTCTCCCTTTTCCATTGTTAGCTTATAGTTTTGACTTTTCTAGGCCAAAGCCAAAATATTCCTTATAAACCTGAAAATGTATCAATTCTCCCTCAATAATACCATAATAATTTCCTGCGGCTACAACAGGTGTTCACAGGACTTGACTGGAAAGACTGAGAGTCCTTCAGCTCCAGCACTAGTAGCAATATGGAGACCAAACTTCCCAGCTGGACTCCTTATGGAACTCAGCACATCACACCCTGGGAAAATCCTTAGGAACTCCCAAGGCCTTGCCTGCCAGTGAGACAATTAAGGTTCACAGGACTCAGTTTCTTCACCTATTAAAAAAAAAAAGAATTGGGCCAGGTGGTCCCTACAATCAATGATTCTATGATTTCCAGAGTCCTTGGATGAACTTCAACAGGGATCTTTCATTTTGATTTGTTCCTGGAGACAATTCCTGTAAAGCTAACTGGCGATCACTGAAAAGATCAAGAAACACAGAGGAAAAGAAAACCACAACCATTCAAACCTTCCAGTTCCTCCCTCTGTGGCTATTGATGATAGAGCCAACATCTGGAATTCCACTGACACTGGGTCCTCCTCAGTGCCTTGGACACTTGGGCACTCCTCTACCCGACTGATGGGCCCTCTGGGAAACAGAGAAAACAGGAATATAAACCAGTGGGGAACATTCTTCACTAAGTTGTCGCTGCAGGACTGAAAGAAGTTTTTCTTGAACGTAGGCCATGCCTCAGATGTGGGATGAGTCCTTACCTCAGACTCTCCTTGGTTTGGGGATCATCTGTGATTCTCTAGTGACTCTTGCAAGTGATATGACATCCCTGGAGCTTCACTGACAGGGTACCACAGGCCAGATTAAGACTGTGGACAAGTTTTATTTTGCTCACCCAGGGTCTTAATATTTTTTTAATTGTCAACATTTGCAAAGGAAAGTAAGATGTAGCAATTCCATTGGCATTCAGGAGAAAGTGATCTCTTTTTAGGACATGCTCTCTTACCCTTGGTCCCTACCCTGCTCACTTCCCCGTCTACATTCCTTGTCTGCCCTCAGTAGGCATTTGAGTTTATAAACTCTGCTGTGAAATCACATATCTAGAACAAAGACTCATGTTCCCCAGAGTCCTTGAGTATTCTAGACACTCATAAAATTTATCACATCTCCTAGAAAATTCTATTACTTCTACCTGTTTGAGAAAAACTGTCTCATTTAAGCAGGACTTGTAGCTCTTTGTACTCTATCCTATAGGGTCTCTATGAGTCGGAATCAACTCAACAGCACTAGGGTTTTTTTAGGTAAGTAGCTCTTTGCACAAGAACAGTCACCAGTCTATGCTGAGATTCTGCAGAATATTTGTTTAGTAAAAACTAGCTCAGTGGAGACCAAAGCAAAACTTCAAAAGGGAGACTTCCCCAGGAAGACCCTTACAGTGTCTCCAACACTCTAGATTCTATGAGCCCCACCGTCTCCATAAACAACTTTATGCTTCATACATTCACAGATTATGGCTGTGATCACATCATGTTGTAATTCATTTTGTGATTTGATTAAAAGTCAATCAGTGCTTCTAATCCACAGGCTTATCCAGAGGAAGAAAAGATGTCATCCTACAAAGATATTTTCTCTGGAGAGAAATGCAATAGTTTCCATCAGATTTTTTAGTGGTTTCAAAAAAATTAAGAATTCTTATTTAGTATAATTTCAGTGTATTTCTGGGACTAATGCACCAGTGAACATTAAAATCCAGGAAATGAGAAAAACACTGGGTCTACCAACCCAGTAATAGTCTCAAGAGTTTTAAGAAATTCAATTCAGCAGTTGCCTGCCATCCATATACGGTGCTCCATGGAGGGCACTCTAGTTTTTCTCTCATTAGGTATTTTGCAGCCTTTTACTGTCTTCAGGTAGTGGGTTTCATTTCTTTTTTACAATACTGTGTTGTTTTTTTTTTTCCCCACCTGAACTAGAAAGGTATTATAACTACATAATGTAAAAGCGAGAGAGAAGTAGAAAAAAAAAAAAAGGAACACTAGCCATGGCCCTTGGAGTTAGAAAACCTGGGTTCGTATTTTAGATCTACCATTTGAGTTCTGTGCAACCTTCGGTGAGACATTTGGCCTCTCTGAGCCTCAGCCTTCTTGCCTGTAAAATGTTGATAACCATGCTATATCAGAGGACATTCTTGAGACTTAAGAGAAATAATTAATAACAAGAGCTTTAAGAATGCTACTTTGCTCGCTCTGAGCCCATCAACCAAACAAGCACTCATAATATTTGTGCATATTCTTTCCAATGGATAAAGTTGGTTAGTAGTAAACAGAATATAGGTATGATTTTAGCATGCTTTTAAAATTTTTATTTTGAAGTAATTTTAGACTTACAAAATTTTGCAAAAATGGTAGAGCTCCTTTTACCCTGAATGCAGCTTCCTCTATTGTTAATATCTTACATTGTTGTTCTTGGGTGACTTCCAGTCAATTCTCGACTCATAGACCCATGTGACAGAGTAGAGCTGCCCCATAGGATTTTCTAGGCTGGAATCTTTATGGGGGAGCCCTGGTGGTATAGCGGTTAAGAGCTTGACTGCTAACCAAAACGTCAGCAGTCTGAATCCACCAGCCGCTCCTTAGAAACCCAATAGGGCAGTTCTTCTCTGTCCTAAAGGGTTGCTATGAGTCGGAATCGACTCAATGGCAACAGGTAATCTTTATGGGAGTAGATTGCCAGGTCTTTCTCCTACAGAGCAGCTGGGTGGGTTTGAACTATCAACCTTTTGGTTACCAGCTGAGCACTTAACTGTTGTGCCAGCAGCGTTTCTAACATCTTACTTTACCATAACACAATTATGGTATTTTCAGTCTCTGGAGAAGGACATCATGCTTCGCAAAGTACAGGGTCCGCAGAAAAGAGGAAGACCCTCGACGAGGTGGATTGACACATTGGCTGCAACAATGGGCTCAAGCATAACAATGATTGTAAGGATGGCGCAGGACCAGGCAGTGTTTCATTCTGTTGTGCATGGGGTCGCTATGAGTCGGAACCAACGCGATGGCACCTAACAACAACAATACAACTATTGAAACTAAGAAATTAATATTTGCCCAATATTTTTAACCAAACTACAGGCTTTATTTGGATTTCACCAGTGTTTTTACTGATGTCCTCTTTCTGTTCCTGGATCCAATCCAGGATCCCACATGGCAATTTGTTGTCATATCTCCTTAGTCTCCTACAATCTGTAATAGTTCTTTAGCCCTGCTTTGTCTTTCAGGGACTTGGCATGAAGAGTTGTTGTGTTTAGTTGCCATCAAATCAATTCTAACTCATGCTGGGCAAGTATTTTATAGACTTGCTCAATTTGGATTTCCCATATGCTTTCTCATGATTAGATTTGAAGTTATGCATTGTTTGTGAGAATACCACAAAAGCGATCTTCCCTTCTCACTGTATCATATCAGGAGCTATCCAAAACCCCACTGCTGTCGAGTCAATTCCAACTCATAGCGATGCTATAGGGTACAGCAGAACTGCCCCATAGGGTTTCCAAGAAGCGTCTGATAGATTTGAACTGCCGACATTTTGGTTAGCAGCTGTAGCTCTTAACCACTACGCCACCAGGGTTTCCCTCAGGAAGTGTACGACATCAATATGTGTTGTAACTGGTGACGTAAACTAGGATCATTTGGGTAAGGTGGTACCTGCCAGGTTGATCTACTGGAAAGTTAGTACTTACCACTTTGCAGTTGGTAAAAGTCTTGGAGAAGATACTCTGAGACCATGCAAATGTCTTGTTTCTGTTCACCTTCTCCCGTGAATTTTAGCTTCCATCAGTGGATCTTGCCTTGCCTAAAACAAGTATTACTAAGGTGTTCTAATGATTTTCTATTTCCTTCAATCCCTCTACATTTATTAATTGGAATGGTTCTGTAAGGAAGAGTTATGCTTTCTCCCACGTTTATTTATCCAACTATTATTATAGCACTATAGACTCACAGATCTGTATCTTATTCTCCACACACATGCAGTCGCCATGAGTCGGAATTGATTAGACAGCAACTAACCACATAACGATTTATGTTAATTATTTCATTGCTTGATTGTTCCAGCTTTGACCATTGGGAACTTTTTGAGTTTGGCTCCTGGGTCCTTTTATCGTATCCTCATCCTTTTTTGAACACTTTCCTACCTTTTGGCACTACAAAGTGCTCCAGTTGTATTTGCCATTCCCCCAAAGGGAAAGGATTCCACCCCTCATTCCCTTCCCCAGCTGCAATGCGTTTTCACCAGTGGCACCCAAAATGACAGATTTTGGTACTCGCTATCCCCATCCAAGGAGCTCTGGTGGTGCAATTGTTAGCGCTTGGCTGCCAAATAGAGTTGGCGATTCAAACTCACGCAGCAGCCCCACAGGAGAAAAGACCTGGCCATCTGCTCCCGTAAAGATCTCAGCCTAGAAAGCCCTACGGGGCAGTTCTACTCTGTTACCTGGGGTCACTATTCACTGAAACCAACTCGCCAACACCTAATCACAACAAAAGCAACCCCCACCCAGTTTAAGGCTTTTGTTCCACAGAGAAGAAGGGTTTACAAGAAGTGTTGTGTCTCTCCTGCTGTGGCTGCTTTTCCCCCCTCCCAGGCCTGTACTGGGATGGAAGTTTTCTCAGAAATCTTTCCAGTCTCCCGCCATGAGCTCCTGGTGGGTTTAGTTGAGAAAAGCCTGCAATAGAGTTAGAAAGTCCCCTATATCTGCAGCTCCCAGGAGCGTCGCACCATCTTGCCAGCCAACAGTTCCGTTGCCAACGAGTCCATTCTGATTCATAGTGACCCTATAGCACAGAAAAGAACGGTCCCATAGGGTTTCCAAGAAGTGGCTGGTGCATTCAAACTGCCAACCTTTTGGTTAACAGCTAAGCTTTTAACCACTGCACCACGAGGGCTCCAGCCAATACTTGGCCACCATCAATTCGTCAACTCTTCTAGCTGAATTTTCCTGCTGGTGTCTGGTAGCATCTGCCTCAAAAAGCACCCTGCAGATGCCTGTCTCTCACCAGATTTTAGGTTGCCCTGTGATTTGAGGGTCACTAGGAGTCAGAATCAACTCAACAGCAACTTTGTGTTTACAAGTGACTTGAGCTATCTGATGGGTTCAAGAAGAGTTGTGAACTTGTACTCTCTGTGTGCCTTTATGACTGTTGTAAGAGAAGGAGTGAAGCACTTTCCACCTCATTCTACCTTCTGAGTGAAATCAGAAAGTCCTGGCATGCCTTTTTAAGCTACTATTAGATGTGAGCATTGTTCCATATTGCTATAGAATATTTTCAATCATTTTAATGATTGTGTTAAGCTTTAAAATTTACTTAGCTTAAGCCCTTATGATTAGACACAAAAATTATTTCCAGTTCTCCCAAATGGTTTAGTGCTGGACCACTAACCAAAGGTTGGCAGTTCAAACCCACCCAAAGGTGCCTTAGAAGATAGGCCTGGTGATCTGTTTCCAAAAGGTCACAGCCTGGAAAACCTTATGGATAGGTTCTATTCTGTACACATTGGGTCGCCATGAGTCGGAATTGACTCAAAAGCAACTAACAACAACAACAACAATATTTATGTATAACCCTGTAAACACATCTACCCACTAAAAGCATGCCCTATATTTTGGATCCACCACCCATTAGTTTATTGTACTGTGTTGGTTTACATATTACTGTGATGTTGGAAGCTATGCCACCGGTATTTCAAATATCAGCAGGGTCACCCATGGTGGACAGGTTTCAGCAGACCTTCCAGACTAAGATAGACTATGAAGAAAGGCTTGGCAATCTACTTCCGAAAATTAGCCAGTGAAAACCCTATGAATCACAACTATGCGAGCCACAACTGGTCATGAGTGTGGCGCAGGACAAGGCAGCATTTCATTCCATTGTGTGTGGCATCGCCAGTGGGTCCGGAGCTGACTCAACAGCGACTAACAACAAGCGTTAGCAAAGCTGTGGCCATGTCTCTCTCCCTGCTCCTCAAGTTCAGGAGCCATGTATTCTCTGTGTTTCCTGACCTCAGTGCCAGAGCGGGCCTCAGTTCACTGTAGGGTTCAACCAGAGCAATTAAAGTGCCAGTGCAAAGCAGAAGGGAAGGTATTGGTTTCCCCATCTGAGAGCTGAATGTATTGTTTTTTAGCGAGTGGGAAGCAGACTGAGAGAGTATAGACGAAGCAAGGTATACGGAAAATAGTAGGGAGGTATTGAACAAGATGAGTATTGAACATTTATGGATAGTTGTGCCGTGGACACTTGGTCACTTCTCTACCTGAGTGGGTTATCCTTTTTGACGTTTATCACTCCTAATCTTTCTACTCCTTTTCATATTGGGCATCTATCTTATCTACCTTTTCATACTGCTTACAAAATCCCTGTGCATTCTTTATCTCTTTGGACTATCACAGCAACATTTCTCACAATGGGACTTATATCACAGTAATTAGGAACTCTGGTGAGTTGGACATTTGTTCCCACCCTAGAATCCACTGCTTTTCCCTCAATGACCCATTTTGTGTTTGGGGATTCATGTGGTTCTGGAAACATGACCCCACCCCAATTCCTGAGTGATTAAGACAATCAACAAAATCCATGCCCCTGGTACATAGTTATTTTGCCAGTGGGATGGCATGTAGATTAAACTGATATAATAAGTATAAATCTCAAGACTTTTTCTGGAACTTGAAATAAAAGCATTCTTTCTCTGCTGAATGTAAATAAGAAAGCGAGTAGCCCTGATATCTGTTGATAACAAGGGGAAACAACATTTGGATGAAGCAAGCCAACTTTAAGGTAAGCAGAAGAGAGAGGTGAAACAAAAAGGACCCTTGGTGAAATTTTGGGATTCTGGATCAAACCTTTCCTGAAGTCAGTTAGCTACGGAGTTTTTCAGATATGTGAGTCAATTAATTGCCTATATATTTTAATCAAATGAGAATCGAGTTTTATATTACTCACAACCTAAATGTTATACAAAGAAGCCTGGGTTGAATTTTCATTCTGATACTTATTAGCCATGCAAGAGTAATCAAATCATTTAGTTTCTCTGTACCTTAGGTTTGTCCATCACGGGAATAATAATAGTATCTATCCAATTGGGTTATTGTTTGGAGGTCCTATACTAAAAAGTGGTAGCTGTTGATAGCAGTATTAATCTCTTTTTAAATGTGAAAGTACTGGGGCAATATAAAGTGATATGGCCAACCAATAATCGTAAGAGATAGGGAAAAATCAAAACCCAAACAAACATACTGATACCCAGCCCAATGCTGGAATCAACTTTGTTCATCTCTGTTGGCCTCACACATCACAAGTCCCCAGTGAATACTTGCTGGATGGATATCCTGATAAACAAATGAATGATGAATGTCTGAATTAATGGTACTCGATCCAAGAGACTGATCAATTCCTCTCTTTGGTTGCACTTCTGATGGCCTTCAATGATGGCAATAATCAGCTTTGGACCTTGAATGGTTCTAGAAAGGGTGATCCCAATGACAAGTTAGACTTTAATAGGGATCCAATCGCTTGGCCGATGGGGCTCCAGCCTTGTTCGGAGCTTACAACTGCTCTTCTCAGCAAGTTTTCCTCTACCCTGAGTCATGGACCCACCCTTATTATCTTAACCTTTCTGCTTGGTAATTATCACACGACCATGCACAACTCCCCAAGTGCTATTAGGCTAAACCTTTTATAATTGCAAATTGGGTTAACCTTTGGCCTTCTCTGTAATTTTTCAATAGCTGCTTCTTCCTATATTGGTTGATGGCCAGGGAATCTTAGCATGACTTTGCTAGGTCTCAGAGAAGATGCCAGTGCAAATAGGGGTTAGGAGAAAACTGCTGATACATCCCCAGACCATGCCAGGAGAGGGCAAGGGGCTGGTCAGAGAAGGGGAAGCCATTCCAAAATACTTGAGTTCAATAAATAGCGGATGCATGCCATGTGGCAGGTGCACACTATGCGAGGAGGCTACGTGGATTGGAGCCACACGGGTCTTGCCTCCACTAGCTCACAGTCTAACATATACAAATAATTGCAATAAACTGTGATGAATGCTGTGCCAGAGATATGCAGAAATGTTACAGGAAAATAGGTAGGGAAGCAATCCCCAGGGAGTTCTCAGAAAGCCAGAGAGGAGAAAAAGCAGACTCCGAGATAAGAATTTGAGAGCAAGTAGTTTATTTGGAGAAACACTAGTAGGGAAGTGGGGAAGAGAGGCAGGGAAAAGAAAGAGACCAATAAAGGAAGTGTTATCAAGCAAGTTATCTCCATGGGCAGCTGAAGCTCGATCCTGCTGGAGAACATAGGAACCAGTGTGCAACATACGCCTTGGAGCTATGCTGCCCAGTAGTCATTTTGTGGGTCATCAGTGAGGACTGCTTAGGCAGAGGAGATGGGCATTAAGCTGATCCTCCTGCATTTCCAGCCAGCCTTGCACATGAGCAAAGTGGGCTCAGTGGCCAGAGTGAGCCCTCAGGCTGAATCACAGGGAGTGGCAGATGGAAGACCAGTTGGCATGTACAAGAGGTGGCTAGGGGATATGGGTGGGCTGTTGACAGCATCTGCTTGCTACCAGATGGAACATTTGAATTGGTCTTTCTCGAAGCATGAGTAGACACCAAAAAGACCGGAAGCATTCACAACAGAGAAAGTTACAACGTGTTCAAGAAAAGGTATGTAGTTTAGAGGGATTAGAATAGACAGAAATGAGGTAGGAAAAGCCACTTTGTGGAGGACTTTGTATTTCCGCTCTAGGCAACAGGAACCAGAAAGAGTAAGATGGGGGAGAACTGGAGAGCTGAGGGAGGGGAGCACATCAAGGACATGTCGTGATGGTGTTCATTCTCTCTCTCTCTCTCTCATCTCCACCTCCATCTCCACCTCCTATGCCCCTGTCTAGTTCTGCGGACATTTTCAAAATATCTCTGTTGTGTCACCCTATACTAGGGCCTGGGTTTTAGAGAGAAGTAAGGCAAGAGCTTGCCCTTGAGGAGCTGACTTCACTGAGGATTTCTCTCCTACCAGCCTGAATGAAGAGATTGTCTTATTCTTTTCTTCACTCCCGGAGGGCCTACAGTATACCTGGCTCAGATAGACCCTCCATATACATTTGTTGAAGAAATGGATTCAAGCAAGTCATCAGCCCTCAGCAATCAAAGCAGAAAGGAAACCACATCAAGAAGACCCAAATTCCAGTCCAAGCACTGGCATACACTAGTTACAGAAAAGTTGGCTTCCTCCTCTATAAAATGGGCATACTAAAGCCTACCAGATGGGGTGGATGTGGGCACTGGTAATAATAATGAGAATAGCTAACACGAATATAATGAAAATGATAGCTAACATTAATGTACAAGGAATTGCCCTAATTAATGTACGAGGTACTGTTCTAGCATTTTCCATGTGTTGAAAGAATTAAAACTCAAAATCACGTTATGAATAAGGCTATTGTTATTATTATCTTACAGACTTGGAAACTGAGGCACTCAACAGAGTGGCCTTCCCAAGTGACAGAGGTGAGATTTGAATGCAAGTGGACCGTATCCAACAGTTCGTTATTTCTCCAATGAACAAAATAATGCACGTGACTATGGCCTTACCCTGAAGCAAATTGTAAAGCAAACACAATGTGTAATCAGGCCCTCACACTTCCTGTGATGCCCCCTCCCTCACAGATACCCTCTCACCATGGAAGCCCAGGCCCTAGTCCTAGACCTTCACTCTTCTGTCAAAACCATTTGCCGTTCCCTTCAGACTTTTTTCCGAAATAAGGATAGCTAATCTAATAAATCATTCGTGCATTTTCTCCCCAAGCTAATCTCCCATTCAGATCTTCAGCATTTATCTTTGTATTGGAAAAGAACTTAGAAGCCAGATGGAATAAAAACTTCATTTTACAAAAGAGAAAATGAGACTCAGAAAAGCTGAGTGATTTGCCAAAGGTCACCCAGCAAGTAAACCGTTATAAGAACTCTCTTCCTTCCTTCCTTTTTTTTTAAATTCCATTTCCTCAGCCCAGAATGCTTTTAGCCACCTTCTCTACCTCTTCGGGTCCTACTTATCTTTGTGGTCCAGCTCAGATTCTGCCTCTATGATGCCTTCTCCAGTGCCCCATCAGAATTAATTAGCTTTTGGGGGGCCTCTTACATAAGGACAAGGAGCCCTGGTAGCACAGTGGCTAAGCACTTGGCTGCTAATCAGAAAGTTGGCAGTTTGAACCCACCAGCCACTCTGAGTGAGAAAGATGTGGTAATCTGCTTCCATAAAGATTTACAGCCTCGAAAACCCTGTAAGACTGTTCTACCCTGTCCTGTAGTGTCACTATGGGTTGGAATTAACCGGAAGGCGATGGGTTTGGTTTTGGTTTTATACAATGGCACTCCCACAGCAGGGAAATACTAAGTATTTGGTTTGTTGATGGCTGGCTGTTGGTGTGTGGCTCTACTGCAGGTGCTTGGAGCTCTTAGAGCAGGTGTTAGTAAAATGTTGCTCAGAGAAGGCTTCTCTGATAAGGCCATACTTGAAAGAGGTGAGGGAGTGAGCCATGGCCCTGGGGGAGAAGCACTCGAGGAGAGGGGATGGCCAAGTTCAAAAGACAAAAGGTGGGACCCAGCTTGATAGTTTCCAGAAAATGGCATGTTGGTCAAGAGGGCTGTTCAAAGCAGCAGCAGACGTCCACCATTTCTGCACTGCAATCCCCATGAGGTGTCACTCACATAATTACAATAGAAACGGAGCCTCCAACATTAAGGATGTATTTATGGTGGGCCTGGATATGAGTGGGGATGAGTGGGGCTGCTGGAAGAAGTGGATATAAATTGCAGCCGACTCCTGTTCCCATGAGGCCACCTCCTGTGTAACCTACATACCGCTTCACAATGATAGCAGTAACAATGCCTGACATGGGTAGATCACTTATAGTTTGCATAAAGCTTTTCAACCCCTCTGCTTCTTATAGTAACCCACTTTAGTGATGAGAAGACAGACTTTCAAGGAGTGGGCAAGGCAAATCAGTGGCAGAGCTGGGATATAATCCAGGTCTGTCTGTTTACAAAGCCTAAGCATTTACCGATCTGCCATGTTTTTTTTTTCCAACATCCTCTCCATACTTTGATGGAAATTCACCAACGAACTCTGACAATTCAACCAGCAAGCAAATAGACCAATTGCCCTGGGCAAGCTCCCCCATCAGGTCCAGCACCAGTGAGGCTCTGCAATGAAGCAGCTTCCTATCTGCTTGTGAACTTAGTCACCTCTCCAGGGAAGTAGACGCAGACAAGCAGCTAGATTTGTAGAAGCCACAGCAGGGTCAACGCAGCAACTGCTGCTGTAATGTTTCCGCAGCTCCTCCGAGCTCTGGGTTCCTAGTAGACAGTTTGTCTGCAAAAACTCAGTGAGAAGCATTTATGGCCTTTGGGTAAACAAAGGTTTTTTGGTTTTTGTTTTTAATAAAAGCAAGAAAAAAAAATTCTTCAAGCAGTTCCTACTGTTTTCTCTGTGTTTTGTAAAAAAGGTTCTTTCCAGCCTAAATAGAGCTTGACAGCTTCCCAGAAACAACCACAGCCTGTTGGATAAACAGAGCACATTTGAATTCATATTTCTTTGCTATCTTAGCATGTGGTCTTTTTTTTTTTTTTTCAATTTTAACTGAAAAATGATTTTGATGCCATGATGTCATCCTTGACTTCAGCAGTCCATCTTTCCTTTATTCTCTCTTTTTTCTGGGGAGATTGGGGACAAAAAGGGCAGGATTTAGGTCAATCTACAGCAGCTCTTCTCAAACTTTAATGTGCACAGGAACCACTTGGGGATCTTGTTCAAATGGAGATTCCATGGGTCTGGAATGTGGCCTGAGATTCTGTATTTCTGACAAGCTCACAGGTGCTACCATTGCTACTGGTCTGTGGACCACCCTTTGAGTAGCAAAGGTCTAAAATCTAGACTCTGGAAGGATTCTTAGCATGGCTGTTCTCCAAATTGACCCTTATCTCTTGCCTGTACATTGTCATTGGACAAGTCCATGCAAATGGACAGTTTCTATCCCTACAAATGCACTGACAATTCCAAAATCTAAGTGCCCATTATAAAAACAGGCAGCAAGCAGGATTTGGCCCTTGGGCCATAGTTTGCTGAGCCCTGGTATAGATGAAGTTGTTCTTGGCATATAAAGATCCCCGCATTATATTGGCAAATGAAGATAATCAGGTTAGAAAGAACATAATATTTTTAAAAAATAATAACCACAACATATAAGACTAGGAAAAGCTCTGAATGGCAGGATTATGGGTGTTTTCCTTTTTTTTTCTTCTTTATACTTATTTTTTATATTCTTTTTTTTCTTGAGGGGAAGGTATATAAAACATAAAAATGTGTTTTAACTTAAAAAAAAAAGTCATTTCCTAGAAAGAAATTACCCTAATATATAGGTAACAATGGCATCCTTCAAACCTTCCAGGTTTTGACAATGTCATCCAGTTCAGAATGCACATTCATGGAACAAGCCCAAATCAAGCCATTTCTCATTTCGAGAAGGTGGCTTTTTAGATATGTTCTTCCAGCTTCAGCCTGGGGGCTCCCCCGGTTCCGTGTCCTTCCACGTATTTGCAGTGGTGTGACATTGGACAAGTTCATGAACCTGCAGACTAGGTGCTTCTCTTAGGGCCTTTCCTGCAATAAAAACCCATGATTCATTGACTCTAAGTTGAGGGACTATTTGTCAGCTGATCACAGAGAGTAGTTTCTGTCCTTGGATTCTGTTAAAGTTATAATAGTTACAGCTAGGATGTGAAAATTTGAAGCCAGCCGCTACCTACTCATAAAATTGTTGAGTGGAGTTGGCTGTCTCCTAAAGCCTGGTAAGTTGTGGTCATGGGACATGGGCTTCTCCCATTCATGATCTCGGGTGAGCTCAAGTTGATTGCAGTAGAAAATGAGATAGTATGCCAGCTGAGCAGGAACTACACTTTTCTCCACTTGCTATTCAAGTTGGAAGGAGAGAACAGATTAAATTTAGTTCGTTGAGAAGTTGAGTTCAGGAACAAATTAAAGACACTGTTCAAAGGAAGACTTACCGTTAAATTTCACATTCAAAGATACGTCTCCAGGTCAAATTTTCTGAGAAACCAGAACTCTGCACAATTCCTGTCTGGGACTATAATGTCTATGGGTCTGGGGAGAGAATACAGGGAAGGGAGGCATTTGGTTGGCATGCAGGGAGCTAACTAATGAGTGAGCATTCCATTTCCAGCAAGTTCCACTGAGTGACAAATTGTTCATTATGTATAGATCCAGGGTTCCAAGGTAGGAATGACAGCCCTAACATTTCACCAAGCATTGTTATCCCCCTCTCCCAATCCCCGCCTCTTCTTTGGGCCTCTTGGGGACCTCTAATGAGCCTGTCGCAGAGGCAAGATTCCTATTATCAACAGAGAATGGGTTTCCAACTGACCTCCATGAAATAACTTACCCTTTACCCACTGAGCCTCTTCTTCAGCAAGCACAGCTTACCACAAACTATGCTGTGAGCAGAAAAAGGAACTTTCTGAGGGTACAAAAGCGTGTTTACTTTGCCCAGCTAAGAAACCTGTGTTGGCAAAGAAATCAAACCAGAAACTGTAAAAGGGGGAGAAAATAAATGGGGGGAGGAAGGTAAGGTGGGGAGAGGGCTTGTATCTAGTGTGATCATCTGGATGTCTTCCTTTTTACCTGTTTTGAGCTTCTGCAGGTTGTTGGGAACCCAGGTAGACATGAAATGCCATAAAAAGCTTTAGTGTCCAATAGGGTTGAGGGACATGGGCTACTGGTTAGGCCAAATTTGCCAGTAACTTCTTTTTTTTTTTTTTTAGGCATTGTGTACGTATTAATAAAAAGCCATTCTTGTAGAAAGCACGTTGGAAAACTGGGTACTGTGTAAAAAGAACAGGCTAAAAAGTCAGATAATTGAAATGCAAATCTGAGGTTGACTTTGGTTCTCTTAATATGAGGTAGGGGAAAAGGAATTGAACCAAAGGTCATACGGATGGATAATGAGAGGAACACACCAGGGAAGGGTCAATTGGCAAAGGCTAAGGAGTTTGACCCATTAACCTGTCATTTACCAATACCTCTGCCAATTACACCTCTCCTTTCCAACCACCTACACTGAAACTTTGATTCAGGTTTTCACTCCTTTAACATTCAACAAATATTGAATTCCTTTGTTTCTCGCTACTCAGACTCTGGATCATGAACGAACAGCACACACATCATCTGAGGGCTCATTAAAAAAGGCAGGATCTCAGGCCCCAGTCCTACTGAATCAGAACCTGCATTTTAATAAGATCTCCAGGCAATTAGAATGCACATTGAAGTTTCAGAAGCTCCAGATTATGAGATGGACATTTGTTATATGAATAAATAAAGGAGTGAATATGCAAATGATTAGTACAGTTGGCTTACTAGAGCCTCCCAGACTGGCTAACCCAGTTTTTCTGTGATTTACATAAGAGAAAATTCACCTTCTTCCACTTTCCCTAGTACCTTAAGTCATGCCCACGGGCTTGGCACTGAAGTACATTGAGACTTTTGAATCATACCTATGTAGAATCAGGGTGCATGAACAGGAAAAGCTGGACCTCTGTCAGCTGTTGACCAAATTTCATGATCCAAAGCAGCACTGCAAACTTGAACTTAATGAGGGTGAGCCATTATCCAAGGGTTTATGCTCGTGTTTGGTATGTAGCAGGCTGTTTTAGGTTCCAGATGGTAAGTTTGTTTTGGACTCGACCAAATGGGCTGGAGTTGAAGGCCAGGCCAGGGATTGGGTTACAGTCAAGCAGATAGACTTTGAGAATGGATTAGATTGAAGGCTGACAGAGGGAGTTTTGTGGATGCTAACGGCTGTATCTGACATACTTGACTTAGTTCAGCAAGGGAGATGCAAGATCCCATCAGTTGCAGGGGTGGTTCATGTGGTCCTAAGCTTGCCGTAAACATGCTGGCTGTTCTAATTAGATGGGGCCCAGGCTTGGAGGGCCTGAACCTGCAAGTTAGCATTCAATGGTGTAGGCTGAGGAGTAGAGTTTGGGGAAAGGCTGGGGTATGCTTTGGGCCAAATGGAAAAGAGTGGAACAGAGAAACAATGGTAGCCATACCTGCACAGAAACCAACACATCCAATTTGAGAAAGAGCGAGCTGGGTATTACAGAACTGAAACACAAGGAGTTATTATAGTAAGATGTTAGAGGTGGTGCAAACGTTAAGCACTTGACTACTAGCTGAAAGGTTGGTGGTTAGAACCCACCCAGAGGTGCCTTGTAAACAGGCCTGGCAATCTGCTTCCAAAAATTCACAGCCTTAAAAGCCCTATGGAAGAGTTCTACTCTGCACACATGGGGTCGCCATGAGTCAGCATCAACTCAAAGGCAACTAACAATGGCAATGCTGGAGACTGACCTAGGGAAGGATGTTGCTGATTTGCCTACCATTACCCAGTGGGCTCTGACAGGTGAAACACAAGTGCTATGAGGACAGTTTTTCCCTGGCCTCCTGGCATGCTGTGATTATCTTTCTTCCCTGATAAATCTTTTACTTAAGAATTTATTTACATGCTTTTTTTCTTTAAGCAACTGAGGTGACAGAGTAGTAGGGAAGGAACAATTTGGCCAGGAAACTCTTCCAATTGTACAATACAAATGGTTTCTGCTAACTTCCCAGTGGTAAGACTAAGCCAAACTCCAGAGTATGTGCTTTTTATCTGTTAAGGATACAGTTCCTCATTATCCTTGGAGAGCTGCTCCTTTGCACTCCCAATTCATGGGGTCCCATGGGCTCCTCCACTCCAGCCCCAGGGATGGGCATCCCATTCCTGGCCACAGTGATTAGTTCAGGTGTTAGCACAGGTCCAAACAATCAGCATATCCCATTATCCCCTTTGCCTTTCAACTCTGGTGATTGCTTAAAGGCTGGGAGTGATACCAAGGTTGGTCTACTGAGACATAATTCTAGAACTTCTGTCAAATTCCTAAGAAGGGAGTGTCTTCATTACCTAGTGCTGCTATAACAGAAATACTACAAGTGGAGGGCTTTAACAGAGAGAAATTTATTCTCTTATAGTTTAGGAGGCTAGAAGTCCAATTCAGGGTGCCAGCTCCAGGGGAGGGCCTTTTCTCTCTGTCTGCTCTGGTGGACTGTCCTTTTCATCAAATTTCCCTGGTCAAGGAGCTTCTCAGCACAGGGACACCAGGTACAAAGGACACACTATTCTCCTGGCTGTTGTTTCCTGGTGGTATGGGGTCCCCATGTCTCTCTGCTCATTCTCTCGTTTATATCTCAAAACAGACTGGCTTAGGACACAGCCTAATCTTGAAGATTGAGTCCCGCCTCATCAACATAACTGCCACTAATCACATCTCATTAATGTCGTAGAGGTAGGATTTATAACACATAGGAAAATCACATCAGATGACAAAATGGTGGACAATCACACAATACTGGGAATCATGGCCTAGCCAAGTTGACACACATTTTTTTGGGGGGGGACACAATCCAATCTTTGACATTGGGGATCTTTATTACGGACTTGAAACCAGAAGGACATAACCCTGGCACTTCTGGAACCTACTATGAGAAGTGGGCATGCTTGGGAGGAAGGCCATGATGGAGGAGAGCAAAGCTCAGAGAAGAGTAAGAGAGAGGCAGAGACACAGAAAGATCCTTTGACAGACAGACAGACGGAGAAGCATCTTGTTGATACCTTTAAGCTCTGGATTTTATCGATATCTCAGTCTTGTCCTAAAATTCCTTTTACTTCTTGAACCAGCTGGTGTCCCATCTTCTGTAACTAAGACTGAACAGCATGCTGAGGTATCAGCAGTCCCTTCTGGCAATGTTCCACTAGAACTTCTTAGGGTTGGACATCTTCAACAGGGAAGGCACTGCTGTCTGGGTCATTATTAAAATAGGAAGTGAGTCAGTAAGGTAGCTCCTTTATTCTTGGGGAAACTCCAGGTTAATAAGGCTAATTGTTTCTTTTTATTTAATGTTGTCCTTGATCCACACACTGAACTAATTATTTCTCATATGCTAGATAGCACCTTTAATTCTCACAATAAAGCAATGAGACAAACACCACTACCTCAGAAAATAAGGTTCAGAGTGGCTAAGTCATTCACTTTAGGACACACAGCCAATATATCTCTTGCATTTTCTCTCTGAAAAGAAAGCTTTAGTCTGTTGACTTTTAGAGCCAAAAAGCGTGATTGATTCTGGAACCATTTAATTGGCAAATATCATTTGAGCATTTACTACGTGCCAAGAAGTTACATAAGCAAGGTTGTCAAAATGCTTTGTGGAAAGTTGGATCCTAGAGAAAACATGAAAAAATGGGCTAGACTGCAAGTATTCTGGGGAGACTAAGGCCCCAGCAGTTACTGGACAATTACTGAAATGTGAGTGTGGCCTATGTAGTATTTTGGAGAAAGATGAATATAGCATTTTTCCCTACAACAATTTAAGGTATTCATCAGCAATATACACCAAGTGGCCAATACGACCTAAAAGCAAGATGATATCATTAGACAAAGCATACAGAGAATGAAAAAATCTCATAATTTTAGTAATCTTTTTTTATCTTTAGGATATAAACTAAGGGTTTTAGTTTGGTGGTGGTGGAAAATGTTGAACCCACACGAAATCTAGGTTTTCTTCTGGAATGCCAGATTTATTTTTATCACTAGCTACTCAGTGTTTACTTCACTGAACTCAGTTTTTCCCTCTCTGCAGTAGTAGAAGTTATAACTTTTTTTCACCTTATGATTTTCATAGAGTAAAACCTGTACTCTGTTAAAGATAAAATCAAGAGATTTATTGAAAGTAAACAGACAGCTTATCTTAGGCTGGGTTCTGTAGAGAAGCGAAACCAGTAAAGCATATAAATATGTATACAGAGAGATTTATACCAAGGAAATGGCTCACGCAGTTGTAGAGGCTGGACCATTCCAAGTCTGTGGGTCAGGATGAGGCTTCTCCTGATTCACGTAGGCGCAGGGACTAGTGAACCAAAGGCTCTTGCTTACAGGTTGCAAAGATTGACGAATCCCAAGATTGGCAGGCAAGACCACAGGTAAGCTGCTACCTCAGGTTCTAAGAACTGGAGGTCAGATGAACAGGAGTCAGCTATAGAATCCAGCCTGAGCAAAAAGCCCATAACAAGCCTTGCCAGCATGTCCACTTATATTCGATGCAGGCCACATGACCAAGGAAACACCTTGTTAACTGATTGACTGCTCACAGCAGATCCCATCATGGGGGTGATCACATTATATCAAATCTCATCATGGAAGTGATCACAACATCTTATGACTGCCAAACCACTGAGAGTCACAGCCCAGCCAAGTTGACACACAACCTTAATCATCACACAGCTTAAGCCAGGAAGAGAGACTGAGTTCCACAAAGTGAAAGTCAGCACTTCAAAATAGTAAAGCTGCAGGAAGAGTTTTATAGGGGGAGAACAAAGAACTTGAAGTACGCTACTTGACTGGTAGTTACAAACTTAGGTCATCATTTGGTAGTTATGAACTTATATCATTGTAAGGCGGGACTTCCTGAAGGGGGCTTTTAAGGTGGGACTTCCTGAAACAGGGGCCAGTAAGACATAGGTGTCTTTCTTAGATTGGTTACATCGTGGTAATTACAAGGCTATGTGACAAGAATTGGCAGTGTGTTTTTGGGTGACAAGAAGGGGAGTTACCGGTAGTCATGTAATAATTATAGGACATTCCTTCTTTAGAAACGGCCTTTTCAGGCAGAACTTTTCCTGTGGGTATTTGTGTGGGAGATTTAGATGAGGGTCTGCCCCAAGGTCTCCTCTCAGAGACATTGTTTTTATATCCTTAACTTTATCACAGAGGAAAAACATGTCCTTAGCTACATGATTAAGTTGGCACGGAAGATGGCTATTGCTAGGGTAAAGGCAGAATTCACGAAAGAGAGTCAAACCCAGATCTCAAGCCAGCCATTTAAGCTTTTACCAGGTACCTCAATTTTAAGTTCCCTTATACATAATGAATAATAAGGTGATATATGAAATGCGCCTTACACGGCGCCTGGCATATAGTAGCCACTCAACAAATACCTCCTCCCCAGTGGAAAGGAAAAGGACTGATTTTGAGGTAAGAATTATGAAAAGTAAGCTTGTGAACTTATTGCACCCTATAAATCTAAACCCTATAAATCTAGCACTTCTTTAAACAGATCTGATTTCCTTTTAAGTGAGAGAGCTTTTGATTCAGAACATTCAGCTATTTGTCTACCACTTATTTGCGTGTTTGTTTTTTAACCCAAAGAATCTGACAACTCACAGCTCAGCAAGCCTTTTTAAAATAGAAATGCTAGTTAAAGATGAGATCAGAATTTTGTTTCCAAGTCAACAATTCACCTCTATTGTTTCTAAGGAATAAAACAAAACAAAACTATTATATTATAAATACTCCTAAGGTGGTGTTATGGAGTCTACAGGGGAAAGTGGGAAAACAAATAACGTTTCCATGGCACTTCATATCCATTAAAGTATAAATGCATGTTAAAAAATACTGAAAATCTAGAAGAAGTGGAAAGGAAAAGAAGACAGGCTTCAATATTAAATAGCACCAAGTCCATTAACTCTGGAAGTCATCGTGTTATGTGGATCAATATTTTTCCTATTAGAAACAGAGCTGAGTAGACTTAGCATGCAAACATACTCCAAATTCTAGAATAAGGAAAAAAATGAATGAAAGAGTTGAGTAGACCTTTGAAAATATGGCCAACGTTGATCACCATGCTATCTAAATTGACCAACTCGAACCAATGTGAAATGCTATGTTGTTGTTAGGTGCTGTCCAGTTGGTTTGGAAGCATAGCAGCCTGGTGTGACAGAGTAGAACTGCCCCATAGGGTTTTCTAGGCTGTAATCTTTATGGGATCAGTTGGCAAGGTTTTTCTCCAGTCGAGCAGCTGAGTGGGTTTGAACCGCCAACTTTTCAATTAGCAGTCTAGGGCTTAACTGTTGCTCACTTAACCCTAATAATTGTGTGTGTGTTGTGCACACAGTAGGGGGAAGGTGGACATAGAGAGTAGAAGAAGGGGCAAAGAAAGGTTTTCCAATGGCAATCCTTCCACAGATTTCTATCAGGAACAAAGAATGGGGGCTGGACCAATTGCTATCCCTCTTCCCCCTTGGTTCCCTAAGAGCAAGCAGATTTTTAACATTGAGTTTTCACTAACACTCCCTGCCTTTCTGCCCCATTGACTTTAAAATATTCTTTCCAAACTAGAGCACCTGTTGTCAAAACATTAATGGTGCTGCTGATAAGGCCCAACCAGGCAAATGATGAGAGGAACAAAATGGGGTATGACAACAAAGTCTGAGTGTTGTCATAAACATTCCCAAGGAAACTAGTGCCTAATGTATAACTGACCAGAGATGCTGATAAGCATTTGAATGGAATTACTAATTATTTGTCATGTATTTCATTCTGAAAGTTACTTGGTTGCCTTGAGAATTCATTTCCTGGAAAGTTAGACGATAAGATCATTTAAAAAGTCCAGGGTGGGATTAATAAACTTAATTCAAATGCATTTTTAAAATAAATTAGCAGGTGCCAAGATGCTCATTACTTTAGTTGAGGTTATTTGAATGAAACAAACACCCTCAGGGGAAAAGCTGGTGAGCGTGTGTGTAAAAACAGTGTGGGGGCAATGTCTGACCTCCTCTAACTTCACAAACGGGAAGGAGAATTCATATCAACAGTCCAACACTGATTCCATGAGGCGGAGGTCAGACATGCCTCCTCTCTCCGCCATCTTTACCAATCCTGACACCACCTGTAATGGATTGAATTATGTCCCCCCAAAAATGTGTGTATCAACTTGGTTAGGCCATAATTTCCAGGATTCTGTGGTTGTCCTCCATTTTGTGATTGTAAATTTTATGTTAAAGAGGATTAGGATGGGATTGTAATACCCTTACCAGGTCACATCCCTGATCCAATGTAAAGTGAGTTTTCCTGGGGTGTGGCCTGCACCACCTTGTATCTCTTAAGAGATAAAAAGGAAAGAGAAGCAAGCAGAGTTGGGGACCCCATACCACCAAGAAAGCAGCACCAGGAGCAGAGCACATCCTCTGGATCATGGGTCCCTGTGCCTGAGAAGCTCCTCCACCAGGGGAAGATTGAGGACAAGGACCTTCCTCCAGAGCCAAGAGAGAGAGAACACCTTCCCCTGGAGCTGACCCCCTGAATTTGGACTTTAACCTACTGTACTGTGAGGAAATAAATTTCTCCTTGTTAAAACCATCCACTTGTGGTATTTCTGTCACAGCAGCACTAGATAACTAAGACACCAACCACCCCTCCCATGGTATCTCTACGTCTCTACTGGGTTTGATAATCCATTGCAATGACCACACAAAACTCGCAGACAATACTCGTGATTTTGGGGTTTAGTAGGGAGTTAACAGGTTACAATTCAGGCCCAGGAATTCTCAAGTATGCAGTTCTTCCATTAGGACAGCCTCCTCCCGGCCTTGCTCACAGGCACGCCTCTCCCTGGCCCTATGCATCTGGCCCGAAAGCACTTAACTTTCTTTCTCCATGAGCCAGGAAGCCCACCGTGCTGCCTCTTGCTGCCAGGTCTCTGCTGCTGTTTCTCACTGTCTTCAGGGCTACAGCTTGCTTACTGTCTCCTGGATCCAAGGGCTTCTCAGTGCAGGGATCCCCGATCCAAAAGACATACTGGCTTCTGGCTGTTCTTCCCTGGTGGTGGTAGGCTCTTCTCTTTCTCACCTCTGGGGTGGTTCATTTCAAACCCAGAGAGATGTCAAAACTGACCTATCCCTTTGGTGGGCCACAATTACCCTATTACATAGTCTTGCCCTATCACTTGGGTGGGAGTTACAAGACCATGGCTGGAAAGGCCACACAAAAGCAACCCATGGCACCGAAATGTGAGAAAAGCATTTCATTTCTTTTAGAACTCATAGGAGAGTGAGCCCGTCTTTCCTCCCCCCGGACAGCAGGAAGGTTTCTGCATGGCTGAGATTATTCTGTGTGTGCCAAATAGAAGCAGGGGAAAACTACCTCCTACCTGTCCAGGGGGTCACCCCACTTCCTGTGACATCCTCACCTTGTTTGGAGTTCTGACCCTACTTGAACTAAAAGGAAACAATAGAAACACAGAACCTGACCCCTGCAGACAGGAAGGAATGTCCCCAGGCTATTTTAGCAAGCTAAGGAGTGGCTGTGGATTGTTCTTGTGTGCCATTGAGGTGATTCCAACCCATAATGACCCTATATGACAGAGAAGAGCTGTCCCCATAGGGTTTCCTAGCCTGTAATCTTTACTGAAGCAGATCACCAGGTCTGTTCTCTCTTGGAGCCTCTGATGGGTATGTGGTAGGTTTGAACTGTCGACCTTTTATTTAGCAGTTGAGCACTTTATCTCTTGTAGACTGTTAATCTGTAAGGAGGCCTGGTGGTACAAAGGTTAAGAGCTCAGCTGCTAATGCAAAGGGCAGCAGTTCGAACCTACCAGCAGCTCCACTGGAAAAAGATCTGGCAATCTGCTCCAGTAAAGGTTTACAGCCTGAATACGGGGCAGTTCTACTCCGTCTGATAGGGTCATGAGTCAGAATTGACTTAACAGCAAACAACAACGAAAAACAATCTCTCTCCATGCTGATGATCTCTGTTATTATGCCTATTTTCATTCCGCCTTAAAGGACTATACCAGGACACAAGAAGCCCTGGTGGCAAACAATTAAGGGCTCGGCTGCTAACTGAAAAGTTGGTGGCTTGAACCCACAACTCACCCGCAGGAGAAAAGACCTGGCAATAAGCCCCCATGAAGATTTACAGCCTAGGAAACTCTATGAGGCAGTTCTATTCTGTCCTATACAGTACCCGGATACACCACAGAGGCATCTTTCAGTGAATCATTTCCTTGGTCACCATTTATCATTAAGTGACTGCCAACCCACACACATGGTCACAAAAATGTAAAGGTAACATTGATTTGGCCATGTATTTTCTGTCAATGCCTTAGGTGAGGTTCCCGGCAGCATTTCCGAAGATGAGGATTCATGTAGAAGGGATTTATTAGAAAGTATTCCTAGGAAAACTGGTGGGATGCATGGGAAAGTGGCGCAGGGAGTGGAAGGAAGCCAGGCTAGAGTGCAGGGTCAAGCACAGTTCCTCCAAGGACAACTGACTCAATCTTGCTTGGGAGCTCTGTGGAGTGTCAAGCACACCTCGGAGTCGTCTCAGTCAGAAAGTCATAGAGCTGGAGTTGAAACGCATGTCCGTGTGGGTGGAACGCCCAAGTCTTTAATCATTTTTACTTCTTGTATCACATACAAATAAATTTAGGAAATTTTAGGCTTTATGTGATGTTTTTGACTTTTGAATAATTAACAATATGAGTACTGTTGTAGATTGAATTACCGAACAATATCATTAATACTACACACAAGTGAAATTATGCTAAAGTAATTCAAAAACCACTGCAGTGGTACATCAACAGGGAACAGCCAGAAATTTAAGCTGGATTCAAAAGAGGCTATGGAATAAGAGACATCATTGCTGATGTCAGATGGATCATGGCTGAAAGCAGAGGATACCAGAAGGATGTTTACCTGCGTTTAATTGACTGTGTGGATCATAACAAATGATGGATAACATTGCAAAGAATGGGAATTCCAGAACACTTCATTGTGCTCATGAGCATCTGTACGTAGACCAAGAGGCAGTCATTCAAACAGAACGAGGGGATATTGAGTGGTTTAAAATCAGGAAAGGTATGCATCAGGGTTGTATCCTTTCACCATTCTTATTCAATCTGTATGCTGAGCAAATAATCTGAGAAACTAGACTATATGAAGAAGAATGTGGCATCAGGATTGGTGGAAAACTCATTAACAACCTGCAATATGCAGATGACACAACCTTGCTTGCTGAAATTGAAGAGGACTTGAAGCACTCACTGATGAAGATCAAAGGCTACAGCCTTCAGTATGGATTATACCTCAACATAATGAAAACAGAAATCCTCACAACTGGACCAGTAGGCAACATCACGATAAATGGAGAAAAGATGGAAGTTGTCAAGGGTTTCATTTACTTGGAGTCCAATAAACACCCATGGAAGCAGCAGTCAAGAAGTCAAACAACATATTGCATCGGGCAAATCTGCTCCAAAAGACCTCGTGAAAGTGTTGAAAAGCAAAGACGTCACTTTGAGGACAAAGGTGTGCCTGACTCAAGCACACCTTTTTTCAATCACCTCATAGGCATTTGAAGGTTGGACAATGCATAAGGAAGACCGCAGAAGAATTGACGCCTTTGAAGTGTTGGCGAAGAATACTGAATATACTATGGATTGCCAGAAGAACAAACAAGTCTGTCTTGGAAGAAGTACAGCCAGAGTGCCCCTTGGAATCGTGGATGGCAAGACTTGTCTCAAGTACTTTGGACATGTTATCAGGATGGACCAGTCCCTGGAGAAGGACATCATGCTTACTAAAGTAGAAGGTCAGCAAAAAAGAGGAAGACCCTCAACAAGATGGATTGACATAGCAGCTGCAACAATGGGCTCAAACATAGCGATGACTGTGAGGATGACGCAGGACCAGGCAGTGTTTTGTTATATTGTATATAGGGTAGCTATGCGTCGGGACCAACTCAAAGGCACCTGACAACAACAACGTAGATTGACTTATGTCCTTCCCCCCAAAATATGTGTTGGAATCCTACCCCTGATACCTGTGAATATAATCCTATTTGGAAATAGGATTTTTGTTACGATAATGAGACCGTATCAGCAAAAGGTATGTCCTACATCTGATCATTTCTGAGTTATAAAAAGTAGCCTAGACACAGAGACAAGGAAGCACAAATGGGGGAAGACAGTTGCCACTTGAAAAGCACCAAAAAATCTGTGACTCTAGGAACTGAAAAAAGAAAAGGACTTTCTTCCAGAGCTGACAGGAAGCTTTCCCCTATAGTGAAGTCCTAAATGCAGACTTTCAGCATCCCGAGGTGTGAGAAAATACATTTCTGTTCTTTAAAGCCTCCCACTTGTGGTATTTGTTACAGCAACACAAGGAAGCTAAGACAATTATCTATACACTTATTTAAAAAATAGCAACTATATTCCTGAGTTATATAAACAACTTTTTTTGGTTAAAATGTCTGTGGCAACACTGCATGGGTCAAAAGATAAAACCAAGTGTACACACAAAATTAATTTATGACGTTTTAGTCTTTACAGTACGCTAGGAAATTAATTCTGCATCGCAAGGGCTGCTTTATATAAGGAGTAAAATGAATAGAAAATTATGTCATCAATCTGGAGAAGAAAGACAGAATCTTTAAATTTAGGAGATATTTTCCCTTATTCTTTGCTTATGAGGTATTTTTTAAGATTGCAGTTTGTGGCTGATTCAAACTATATTAATTCACTTATTTAATTTCTGTTCTCTGCCATATAAACACAATTACAGAGAACAATCAATTTGTTCCCATTTGATAAAGGACTAAAATAAGAACAGCAGATTATACCGCACTGGGTTTTAAGAACCTGGGGGATGTTTACTGTGATGCTACTGAAAGCTCCTTTGCTGAGGAGGAAGGATAATTTCCGTTCCTGCTTCTCATGCCAGGGACTGAGGTTTGTTTGTCTTTGTGTTGGGTTAGATTTGGTTTCCAAATAGCCTGCTGGAGACAACTAACTGAATATTGGGATGGGGACTGGAAATATTCTGGAAGTCAGGGCCAGCAGTCTGAGGGCATTTTCATGAGACTACCTCATGAAATTCTTGTTTCTGTAGAGAGCACCTCAGGCAGAATCCTCTGTCAGGGCTGTGGTATTTTGATTGCATCAATCGCCTCGATTTTTCAGGCTGTTTGGTATGGTCCTCTGTAGCACACACACCTATGGTGGCCCTCAACGATCCATGCCCTTATATACTCTCCCTACCACTCCACCCACTTGAGTGTAGTAGGCAGGACCTGTGAATTGCTATTGACCCCTGTTGTTGTTGTGTGCCGTCTAGTCAATTCCAACCCATAGTGACTCTATAGAACACAGTAGAACTGCCCCATAGAGCTTGCTAGGCTGTAATCTTTACAGGAGCAGATCTCCAGGTCTTTTCTCCCAGGTCCCCGCTGGTGGGCTTGAATCACTGACCTCTAGGTTAGCAGCTGAGTGCACAGCCATTAGCCAAAGGGGATAGGATGTACCTCCCTTGTTTTGGTTGTAAGATTTTGTCTTAGGAGACTGGAGAGTGAAAGAGACGCTTGAAGAAGTGAGCTACCTTAATATGAACTGCCTATGGAGGGGGCCACAAGGCAGGAGACTGCAGGAGGCATCTAGCTGCTGAGAATCTTATTTCCTCCAAATATAAGGTACTAAATTCTGCCAACAACCTCATGAACTTGGAAGAGTACTCCAAGCCTGAGACGCCACCCCCAGGCAACATCTTGGTTGCATAAGACCTTGAGCAGAGCACTTAACTAAGCCATGCTCTATCTTCTGACTTGCAGAAACTGGAGAAAGTGTGTGCTGTTTCAAACTGCTAAGTTTATGGCAATTTGTTATGCAACAATACAAGTCTGATACACCCCCCGCACTAATTCTGGACTTGGCTATGCTACCTGCTTTGGCCGATGGGATGGGGCAAACTTGACACAAGCAGAGCCTTGAAAAAAGTACTCGCGCATTTCTGTGTTCTCTTTTATAGACTATTGCCATTGCCACAAGAGTGCATCTGGGCTAAATTGCTGGAGGGATGTGAGAGACATATGGAGGAGAGCCGACTTGTCCCACCTGGGCCATCCTAGACCAGCCGGACCCCAGCCACCCCGCCAGCAAAAGCCACAGACTCCTGAGAAATAATAGATGTGTGTTGCTTTAAGCCATTAAGTTTTGGGGTGCTTTGTTATGCAACATTTGTGGCAATAGATCATAGCTTCACAGACCCATTAATTAAAGCCAAGGGACACATTTCAGCACAAACACATATATATAATTACTTATTTGGAACTGTCTTTGTGTTCTTGATTTTTTTTTAATGAAGTCTTAAAAAAAAAAATGAAAGGAGAAATTAGGGGAGCTAGTTAAGCTCTACAGCTGTTAACCAAAAGGTTGGCAGTTCAAATCCACCAGGCGCTCCTTGGAAACTCTGTGGGGCAGTTCTACTCCGTCCTATGTGGTTGCTATGAGTCGGAATCGACTCAACGGCACTGGGTTTGGTTTTTTTGGTTTGGTGGATGAAGAGGGCTGGCCATTTGCTGAGAGTGCTTGTCAAAAGGGAAATACTTTTCCCACAAGGCGGAAAACACATTTTTTAAATTTTTCTTCAGGATTTTACAGAGCATATTCGAGCACTAGCAAAAATAAAGATGGCTTTATTTCCCTATAGATCTTCTGTAGAGGTCTTTCTTTTTTCTCCTCTTCCAGGGCTTCCAACATCATTGCCATTTTAGAGTCTCCGCGCACTTCCGCAGGAAGTGTTTTGGAGATTTTAGAAGGGACAGAATGGTGTACAGAGCAGCACACGGCCCCTCTGCCTTCCATTTCACAGGCCGTCACAGAGCTACAAAGACTCCCTGCAGGAAATGTTGTAACAGCCTGCTTCTCAGGTAGAGGGGCAGGGGAGAGGGTGCCAGACAGAGATGAGATCTTGGGGCGGGAGGCTGAACAGGAAAACATACTGTCTTAAACGCTAAGGGGAACGAAGCCTACTGAGAGTGCTTTTCCATCCCATGGTTGGGGCCCTTTGTCTCTGACCTGTGGCTGCTCAGAGACTAGAAGCCCTGGGCAGCGTGAGATTAGAGGCTTCAATTCTGTTCAAAGGACAGCTCTGCTTTTTTCCTTTTGATCCTCACAACTCACCACTGGGAACAACAGAATTCAAGAAGCATTATAATTCAGTTTAGACTGGCTAAATGTCAGTGAACAAAATGCACTGGAAAAAGCTTTCCTTTGAAATGATTTTTATTCCCCAGTCTGGAACAGTAAAATGATGGACTCTTCCAACAGCCTGGTGATCAGCTGCAAACAACCTGCAAACAAGCAACTAAAACACCTTGAGGTGCTCCTTACAGAGTCTAGCTCAGTGGACGCTTCTTCCCATTTGCCTGCGTTTAGCCACATATCTCTTGTAAAATTTGCACGGTCGAACACAACGGCTGTGGATGACAGATGGAGAAGAAAACAGGGTCAGAACCACGTGCATTTTGAGGAGTCCAGGTGTTTCTTTGGACGGCTTCATAGGTCATTCAAGAACGTCCTAAGGATTCAACAAATGGGTTACTGGGAAGCATATGGAGGCCTTCTACTGTTCTGGGTGGTGGACTTGCTGGAGACACCGCCAGGCTAGCCCAAAGGTAACTGCACCCTGAGGAAGGATCTGGTCAGCTGCTTCCAGGAGACCGAGCAGCACAGACCGCTCAAGTTCCTGGAGCTTTCTGGGAGCTGCCTCGTGCTGAAGACTCGCCACCCAGCGTGCAACCCGCTGGGCAACGCCAGAATCTTTAGGATCACTTTCCTTCTACTTGCCCTCTGACTCCCCAAGGCATAGTTTTTACTTGGGAATGGTTTCATCTCCCCAAAGGATCAATTTGCCTTTAACCTTGAAGTTGGGATTTCACTTCCCAGGACTTCTGTTTTGTACAAACACTCCGTATGTTCCTTCTTGCCCGGAGGTCTACCTTAACAGCTCCATTTCCTCCAAAATTGACTAGAGTATGAGGTAAAGGCAGAGGACATGGAGAGCAATGGCCTTAGCGATAAATTAATCGCCATTCATAAGCCTTATATTCTTTTTCAGAATCCTGGCTCCAATGGCACTTGAAATGGAGAGCTCAATCATGGGCTAAGAATGCCATTTTATAGGGGACTTCCACAGTCTTGACTTAAAGATGCTCAGGCCTTAAATCCCGGTTTGTTATACCTGGCACACACCTCTCTGTACTTGTTTTATGGGAACAGTTCTTAACATGTTTGCAAAAACTTTGGCTAATTTTCATTTGTGAGTGCATCAGATCAATTCCAACCATCCATCAGACTGGTTGATGATCTGCCAAAATGACAGTCATAATTTTCCATAAAGACAAAACTTCTGTCTCTGTTCAGGGGAAACAAAGGTAAGCTACTTCCAAACAACAGCCTTTATCAGTCACGTGATTCCTATAACTCACTTCTGCCACCTTTAACTACGGTGCCCGGATACAAAGCAAAGCTTCCTAGTAAAAAAAAAGAGAGATGGTGCAGCTTCTCACATTTAGAGTATCAGTATTCAGTTTTTACTTCCCTTACCCTTCTGATGAAAACAACAAACTGTGTGTTTAAAATGTTATATTATTAGTTAATTGTTGCATATATGTAGCACCAGGAACGCTGCTGTGATTTTAGGGTGCGCGATCTTCCTTTTGAAAAACGACTGCCTGTGGAAGCAGAGGGCACGTCAATTTGCAATATCCATCAGTCACCCTGTCAAATTCATAAAGTTCTTCCTGTCCCTCCTGTAAATCGCAAAACATCATCACAGCAGGAACGCAATCAACCATAGCAGTCATATTTACAATACACAATTCAACTGTAATGACACACATAAGAATTCCTTTATCACAAAGTCGTTTCCCTGAGCCATCTGTGTCTTCCTATCCATCTGAAAAACAACATTCGAGGGTAAGCATACTGTCAGCAGCACATTTCAAATGCAAAAATAATCTGCCCAAAACAAGTTGCATTTCCACCAACAGATAATATAATCTGAAAGCATATATGTAAATATAAGATAGACTTGTTATCACGGTTAGTTTTGAACATGAAGAACTTCATGTCTGGAATGAATGGTACCCAAGCACCTAAGGGTCCATATACAGCACCTGCAGGAAACTTCCTTGTTTGGAGGCCCATCAGAGCTGAATCTCCAGGGTGCTGCGAGAAGCTATTTCAGCCCCAATTCCTTTGCATTGCTTCTCCAGTTGATTTCTGTGTTCATGAATAAACAGCACACACACAAAAAAGTAAAAGGCAGACAATAAATGTAGCTTCAATGGGAGTTTTTCCTGCCTTCAGACAGAAGCCAAAGCCATTTCTAAAGGAACTCAGCAAATTTACTGAGCATTGTCCCTTACCATTCCAAAAAAGAGAAACGAAAATAGTTTTCAATTCACAAAATCAACAAAAAAGAATGTGTGCTTTGTGCGTATTAATACTGATAGAATTGACAAAACAATATTTAGACATAAATGGTGATTACTTGATGATGTGTCTGGAATTGCACGTAACCAACCAGTCCTATATTTTGGGGCGTCAAAGCTTCATAACATTTAGTGAGTTTTAGATGGTTACCTGGAAGAAGACCTTAACTCCTAATCAGTTATATATCATTTGGGTAAACTTCATCATGGCATGTCTTAATTATGTTCTGCTTTAGAATGTTTACAGGTTTTAGAATGTGTAAACAGACTCTGTGTATACCACCCAGTGCCACACCAATGTCTGCATTGAACCCACACAGCACTTCTGAGATTTCTAACATTCATTCCTGAGCACTGAGCACACTGGTGCCTGGGTTACTACTCACTGAAGGTCTACAAGGAAAGATCAGGCATCCGGAAGAAGGCAATTTTAACAACCACCAAGCAAGTACCCCTGCTCCCATTACTTCCCTGAGAATGGAACATTTGGCTTTTCAAAGGCAGAGTAAGATCTCAAGTGCACAAGTCGATTCTGACTCATAGTGTCCCTATAGGACAGAGTAGAACTGCCCCAGAGTTTCCAAGGAGCACCTGGCAGATTCGAACTGCCAACCTTTTGGTTAGCAGCCATAGCACTTAACCACTACGCCACCAGGGTTTCCAGACTTAATTGACGCATCTGTAAATCCAAAGTGATCTGGCAAGGTGGATTGATATTCCACACCATATACATATTCAGCCATTGGGAATTAGGTGAATTCATTGCACAACAAGTAATTAAAAGTTATACAAGAGAAAAAAAAAAAACTAAGTGCAATAAAGAAAAGACCCTGAGGCCTTTTAAGCTCAAACAACAACAACTTTGCACTTAGAAGACAGCTTGGGGAGTCCAAACAAAATATAATTCTTGTCTTATTATGAGGGGAGGTGCTGCTTGTTTGAAAGTAACGGCTTTTGAAAAGCTGACTTCACATTGGGATGCAACTCATGCACAAAATGGCGGCCACAGGAGCGCCTAGTTTTTTCTTATAGATTTGGTCACGCACTGGGAGAAGGCTGACAGAGTGATCACAGTAGTTTAACAAGGAATCCAACACGAATCGAAATAGAAGACACTGGCTACTTCATTAGAACAATGCATCTATCATCACAGCATTGAGGGGCCTGAAGCTGTGGCTGACATGGAAATTCATCTGCCCAATTTTATTCATTCTTACTGGCTTCTAGCATATTAAATGCCAACTGTATGACCTGTACGAGTCAGACAGGAACATCTTGCTCCTTTTCTGGTTAATAACCACTATGTGTTATGCGTTTTAAAATACCGTCTCTTTTCTTACCAAGGTATGACCTCTGAATACTATCCTTTTCTAATCTTTGTTCAATATACATGACATCTTGAGAAAGAACTTTACTGTCCAAACTTTCACCCCACAGCCTGGTTTTTTCCCAAAGTCCTGGCTACTATCCCAGTTAGACAGTGTGCCCCTCTAGGCCTACGCATTCCGCAGGATGAGGAAACGTTCATTAAAAGACATAGAGAATGATATTGCAGGATCAGGTTAAGTGGGAATAGCAGTAAAATTTTGCCCGAGTAAACCAACAAAATCATTTTGCTTTTGCATGTGAATTTCACATCTGGATGGAACGGGCATTGGTTTGAAAGCAGAATTTCAAGTTTTTCATTGCTATATTTTTTTATATTTGCAACTATTATTAGTGTACTACAGTGGATTTGTAATAATTTGGTTTAAAGACAAAGAAAAATTCATTGGTAATCTTCAAAGGCATTAGTGCAAGATTAAAGGGGATTTGATAAACATACCAATATTAAAAATAGCTAAAGGTTTTCATTTAGAGATTTTTCCTACTATATTAAAAGTGGTGTTTCAACCACTGTAAATATATTGAGATAGATTCTATGCCAATCATGCTAAAAATATATCAGTGTAAATAAGGCTAATGAAATCCAGTGAAAAGTACATTGAAGGCATAACCTCAGCTTCCAGATTATCAACTATTTAGAAGACCAACTGTTCTTTAAGTCGCTAGAAATCTAGTCTGATTTGGCAGTGAGGGCAGTTCCTGACATTACTCCAGAAGCCAGATGAAGAAAGAAATTTTAGCCTAATAAGCACCTAGCAAATATCATCATAAATTCTCCCTCCATCGTCATGGGACACTGCTTGGCATTCTGACTTCCCTTTCTTGGGGCGATTTCAATGAATAAAGAAGGAACCTCTATCTATTCCATAACTTCTTTTCATTTCAAATTCCTAAACAATAAAAATTTTCAAACAACGTAGGTAACCTTAGTAAGGAGGGACTTAGGATCGGGAATATTGCATCTCTTTCACGGATTCCACGAACTCTTCAAAGTGCTCTATAAACACTACACGTTTGAGTAGCAGCAAAGCCGTGGTCTGATCAAAACCTCCCTCCCCAACGTGTATATATATATATATAGGTACATATACACACACTATCAATATATTCCTATTAGCCTAACTTAAATCTGACAATTTGACAGTTATTCCCAGAGGCTGTGCAAGGTTACAAATACTGTCTACACTGTATCACAGTTCAAGACCACTAGCACCCAAGTGGTTAAGACAGAGCCAATCCTTTCATTTATAAAGAAGAAAAAAAAATCAATTGCATATTTTTTTTTTAACATTAAAAAAAAAAATTGGGGATACAGTGAATCACCCAATATATTACTCTGGGTTCTTTAATTTCCTTTACCTAAAACTATTTTTGATACAAAGGAGGCTAGATGCTTTTAAACATAGTTTCAGAAATCCTGAGTAGAAAATATTCTTCTGAAAATATGACAGGTTTTTCCTTTTTTTTTTTTTTAACTTGCAAGAAAGTTCTGTGAGGAGCGAGTTTGCCTCCCAGAGAAGAAATCTGCAGCATTTTCTCCCAGGAGCACGCCGAGAGCCCTGTCATGGGAATGGAGCCCCCAGACGCTGCAGCTGTCAAAAAGCCCAGCACATCAGAAATCCAGAAGGAGGTCCTGCAGGCGCCACAGCATCTTGGTATTCCCTCTTCCACACCCTTCTAGCAGCGCCTGACCCTTTGGACATCCTGCCGTAGCGGCTGAAGTCCACGGCTTGAGCTTCACTGGGGAAAACCAAGTCCATTCAAATGCAGGGTCTTCACCTTTTGCCTGGGTGATTCTTGGTCCCCCATGGATAGGAGTGATACCTAGAGGATTCAGAAGCAGAAAAAGTTCCCTGCTGTTGAAATATTTTAGTCTGCGCATTCAATTTCAAAAGCTGTAGCTCAGGCGTACGAGTAAGTAAATGAATCACGATGAATGAAAAAAATGCTTTTAAATATAATGGGACATGTTTAGGAAGCTGCCTTTACTGAAGTTCAGTGACAACAGGTTTTTTCTCAAATTATCAACTCAGCAGAAACTGATACCCCTTTATGATGAGAAAAGAAATACCCATTCAAAGTAGCCTGCATATTTAAATGCCTGTGTACATTAAAAGATCTATTTTATATTGTCATTATTGGTGGTACAATGGTTAAGCGATCGGCTGCTAACTGAAAGGTCGGCTTTGGAACCCACCAGTGGCTCTGCAGGAGAAAAGACCTGGAGATTTGCTCCCATAAAAATTACAGCCTGGGAAACCCTATGGGGCAACTCTATTGCCACATGGGGTCGTTATGAGTAGAAATTGACTCAACGGCACACAACAATGGCACTCAGTTGGGGAAATAAAACTGTGCAAGTTGATTTAATTTAGATTTCTTTTTATCTTGTATGTTGTTACCTATCAACATATATTTCCACATAATGAAAAAAATACTAATGTGTATACCAAGTATATTCAAAAAGATATGCCCATCCTTTGTTCACTCAGAGCTCAAACAATGTTACTCCCACAAATGGCAATGCTAAAATGAAGGCATGCTAGGCTGTATCCTGGTAAAACAGGCAGCTAAATGTTTATGCACATAAAATATAATTACTAACCGTAAACCAAAACCAAACCAGTTGGCTGTCATGTCCATCATGACTCATGGCAGCCCCAATCAACCCTGCAAATGATCAAGAATAAAGCCTGCTTTGGGAACTCTTAGGAAGCTGGCCAGATCTGTTTGATCTTCTTTCATTTTCTTTACATTACTTTCCTCCTCTCAGCCCCAGCCCTACCTCCTTTCTCCAGAATCCCAGAAATAAAGACTCCCCCATTTTGGTGGGGGGGTCTTTGCTGTTATTTCTGTTTCTGTCCCCAGTTTCTTCTCTAATGTGGCATTTTACGTGTGAGACTTTCACCTAACCAACTGTCAAAGCAGTCTCCCCCATTATTTGAGCAGTTCCAGAAATCTTCCCCCAAAAGAGATAATAGCTAGATGATAGTGTTATCCTAAGACTTTCCATGTGAAAATGGCGCCTCTCTAGGCTCTTCCCTTACGAAACATATACCACATGTTCTAAGCTGAAAATGTGCCACATCCTGGATCACTGCTTTAGTTGCTGTCTGGAAGCTGTGCAGATGTGTGAATAGGTTTGGACCGACAGTCTTAGGTGGTCAACTTGCAAAATACAGGAATTATGTGTGGAATTCTCTGTGCATGTTAAGTGATCAAGGTCACTTAACAAGGTCTTGCAACGATGATGCCAATGACAATTAGGATGATGGTGGAGACCATGGGAACGACAACAGATCTGACCCTGGCGGGAGTTAAAACGTTTCCTACTTCTAACCACGTAGCTAGGGCAGCCTTTCTCAACTGGTGTTCCATGGAAAAGACGGCAAAGCCCTGCAGTAAACAAAGATCAACAGATTTCTTTCTCATAAAACATCTGAGTCCTAATATGCTAATGTGTGTTGGGAGTCTCCAAAAATAAAAAATTGTACATTTGGCATTTTCCAACTCCAAAAAAAAAAAACATTTTTTTCCAGTGAAATCTATTAACATCTCTGATAACATTGGTCATTCCATGAAACCTATTAGAAGAAATACACTCTTGATTCTAAATACTACCTTTCATGTTCTGTGACATCCAGCAATCTCAGTCTTTTGACTACAGAAAAATCATGACCATAACGGCTGATCTGAGTTTTATTTGTAGTTAGGTATTTCCAGTTTTTGGACTATTAAGTGCTTCTAAGCCTGACCTGACTCATTTCTTGGGCATTAACTTGGAACAACAGAAAACAAGTAATGGTTTTAGGGAAAGTCAACGGTTATTTTTAGTGGCAAACTGTGAAGAGTCTTTTCTCCCAAGATACATACTATCACTGCTATTAGAAGCTAATATCATGGGTTTGTGGATTTTTAAATGGGTGATTCATTTTAATTTGGAGCATTTTAAGACAATTAAAGGTCATACCCAACTTAAATTGCTGAAATCTGACTATTTAAATTATTCCTTCAAAATCTATTCACAATTCCAAATATAACTGTGAACAATTTTGTACCTTCTTTATTATGCATCTGGTTATCCGTAGATCATAATAAAAACATTTACAATGTCTTTTAGTAAAGGAATTACATCTTTGGTAATAGAAGTAATATTTGGCTTTTTAAAAATTTATTTAATGATGGTGGAACTTGAAAAGGATAACCATAAATTAAAAAGAATGACTGAAATAATAATTTTTTTTAAGGGGGGGAGGGAAGAGCTCTTGTATACCTCTCCTAAGTTTTTTGTATAAATGGAAACCCTGGTGGCATAGTGGTTAAGTACTATGGCTGCTAACCAAAAGGTCAGCAGTTCGAGTCCATCAGACACTCCTTGGAAACTCCATGGAGTAGTTTTACTCCGTCCTACAGGGTCACTATGAGTCAGAATTGACTCGACGGTAATGGGTTTGGTTTTTGTTTTTTTGGTTCTCCATTGGTATTTACTTGATTTCCAGCAAAAATCTGAATGCATTCATTATCCATGAATCTGAGTCTCTGAGGAAATGCCGATAAAATGACAAGAATGATCTCTGCTCCCACTACAAGCCAAGGGAACTTGAAATAATAAGATGCTGAGAGTCAAGAACGTAGACATTCACATTATCCATGGAAGGCTGGATATATGCAGCCCTTGAGTGAAAAATTAAAATTCAAAATCCCTGATAGGATGGTGGGAGGGGAGTGGTTGTGTGAGATGGTAATTTCTATTAATGATGTATCTTTGGAAAATGAAAATTACTCATCATTTCTCTGCAGTTACAAACTACAACAGAACTCAATTTACAAAGGTAGTATTCTGGAAATACATTATCATGCCCAAAGAGCAAGCAGTTGAATAATTTCATGTGTGGTTCAGAAGAACAATCTGTTAAAACAGGAGAAGAAAAATTGTTTTAAGAAACACTGAACTAACCTCAAAAAATAATCTAATTTCCATATAATAACTGTAGCAGGCTGCTCTTGAGACCGCTTTCTTTTACCATGGCTACTAGTTATTTTTGGGGGAAGGCCTCCAGAGTCATTTACGTAATGGTCATGGGATAGCTTTGCTCATTGGACGGAGAGGCAGCTCCTCCAGGCATACAAGGCTAACGTAGTCCAGAGGCGTAAGCTTCCTAAGACAACTCTGAGCCATACAGGAGACCTGGGTGTATGGATGCTTAAGATCAGTCTGATGATTCAGTTATGTGTGGGACCCTTGGAAAAGTCAACTTGCGTGTGGTGGACACTGTTGGTGCCCATATCCCTTCACCTTTACTACTTCAAAGTATACTGGCCTGACATCCAACTGCCAGCACCTGCATTTCTTTTCCTGAGGACTTTCTCTGGCCTCTAGAGTGTGCTTTGTCCAGTCTTGCAGCAGGCCAGGAACACCAGGAAATCAACGCATCCTGAGGGTAGGCCTCAAACAGTGACTGATAGGAACTGGAGGATAAATATTGCAGTCCCCTCTCCCCTTGAGTGGGAGAACCCTGAGGTACATGTGTTACACGGGCTCTCTCTCAGATTTCCCAAGTGGGATCAAGCTCCAGTTGCCCTCAGTGATAACCTGCTTGATGTTGTTGTGTGTGCCATCGAGTCGATTCTGACTCAGACTCTGTGAGACAGAGTAGAACTGCCCCATAGGGTTTCCTAGACTGTAATCCTTCCAGGAGCAGACAGGTCTCTTGTCCTTCGGAGTGGCTGGTGGGTTCAAACCACCGACCTTTCCTTAGCAGCCGCACGCTTAATCACTGTGACACCAGGGCTCCTTTTAACTTGCTTGATAACGAACCCTGTATTGAATTACATCCTCAGTAATAATTACAAGAACCCAAAGTTGGGTGAAATTGATAAAACAGAGTCTATTTTCAGAACGTCAATAGTGGTTATATTGTAGGATAATATACAGCCCCCGTAAACGGAGGCTTCTCACTTAGGGTAAGTAAGCAAGTGGCAACATGTAACAGCAAAGTTCCATTCCCACAGCCAGATTTTCAAATTCCCCAGAAATGTTTCTTTGTCTGGTCACATCTTTCTTTTCTCTTCCTCCCTAAGAGTCCATAAAAATAATGGATAGATTTCAGTGATGGAAACCTGAGTTTCCAGCTTTTCTAAAATAGTACAAATGTTTAAAAAAAAATTGGAGGTTAATTTTCATTTAATTTTGTGAGACTAAATTACTACTGAGTGATCACTCTTTCTGCTTCAACAGAGGGCAGCTGTGTCCACACAAAAGCTGGGACACATACCCTATGCATGTTTGCATCTAGTCTAAGCACATATATTTTTTAAAATTATTTAAAATAAAAGTTGGAAAAAAAGGAAAAAAAAAAAATCCTGGAACCAAGGATAAAACCAAAAAACCCATTGCCAGGAAGTCAATCCCTACTCATAGCGACCGTATAGAACAGAGTAGAACTGCCCCAAAGAGTTTCCAAGGAGCACCTGATGGATTCCAAGTGCCGACTTTTTGGTTAGCAGTTGTAGCTTTTAATCACTACACCACCAGGGTTCCCAGAATCAAGCATGGAGAAATCTAACATCTGATTATCTAAATTCAAACTTCACATCTGAAAGCAAGCTCTGGGTCTCACCTGTTAGAAGTAAAATTGTAATAGCCACTTTCCTCTAGGACTTCTTCAATCACAGTCTAAATTGGAAGACAAAGAAAATTAGGTCAGTAGTGAACTCAAAGCAACAAAATACAATTGTGCAGAGGCTCTGCAGAAACCTTACCTGCATCTGTTCATATGTTATTCCCTCCTCCATGTCCAAGCTGGTGGATAGACCTGAAATGGATAAATTACGGAAAGTCTGACATTTGGTTCACATTTCCTTAAGCAATTATGCCTCAGCTGCAGTGAAAACAGGTCAGTTTCTAAATGATGAAGATGAGTCCTTACAAGCAGATTCCAAATTATTTTGGCTTTGGATATTCAAACTCTTTACTTCTCTTGCTTTAATCATTGTTTACTTTTTTGGGTGGCCGTCACAAAATAATACACACAGATTTAGGGGCATTGCTCATGGTATAAATTACTAATTAAGTAAGTTAGGGTCATATCTGTGTGTGCGTGTGTTGGGGGCAGATGGGCAAGAATTCCAAACACAACTGCCTGCTGGGTGACTTTTCTGATGAAGACACGCTCCCTCGTCCACAAGGCAAAAACGGTAAATATGTGCTAGAAAGAAAATACACTCTGAGAGGCAGGCAAAAGTAGAAGCGAAAGACAAGATCTGACCCTTTCGTATGCCTGCCTGGAGAGAACTACATTTAATGCCAAAAGACGAGACTTTTTTCAATGGTTGGTGTAAGTATAGTATACCAGCACCTTAACCCACACCAGCTTGCCCAAAGCCATGCTGACCAGCTTCCACTCAAACCAGTCCACACTGACTCGTGTGGAGGCCTAGGGGTTCCCCTGCCACTTTGGTTAGAGAAAAGAGAATGGGGTGAAGGTTGAGGGGAAGACATGAAAATGTAAATAATGGCAGCTCCTCATTAAAGCCAAGCTTCCAGGTGTTTCCCACAGGGCAGGCAGTCTCTGCTTTCTTTGCTTTTGCCCCTCCGGCTGTGACAAGGGCCAGCTTGGTCAGTCTGGAGGTGGGGCATCCGGCTGCCCTGGGAGGAGTGTGTCACCTCACTACCAGACCTCTGAGAGCCTTGCCTCAGAGGTCTTCACTTCATGGGAGCTGCTCTGTAAGGAGAAGTTTGGCCTGAGGACTCATTCACTTGCCCTGGGAGATGCATTTGAAAGCAAATGACTTTTGACCACTTTTCATCTCAAACTTACGGATTTCTCAGAGACCATTTTAAAAGCAATTCTGCCTACATAGGTTTGCTTTATCCCAGGAGCCCTAGACTTAGCGAAAGTTTGATAATAAATAAAATGATTGGCCTAAATTAAGCAACAACAAAAGCAACCACAAGAGTGACTGCTTTTCCAGGCTGAGGAGATATGTCTTCCCTTAACCATAAAAGCTTCACTTCCGTCCACTCCACTGAGTGATGTAACCATAGTTCACAGAGATTCGAAAATAGTTCAGGAACTCCGAAACCTCACAGTAGCTTGCAAACCTCTTCTTAGAGCTCAAGTATGGTCAAATAAGAATCAAACTATACTGAACCCCTACTAATGGCTAAGTACTTTTTTATATCTTTTCGCTAATCCTCAATGTAACCCTATAAGGCAGTTTTTTTTTATATTTAGCCCCATTTTACAGGCAAGGAAACTGGGGTTCAGAGAGGTTAGATAACCAGCGCAAGGTCAGTTACTAAATGTTTTAGCCAAGATTTTAACCTAGGCATTCAGGTTTCCAAAACTTGTCCCATTAATCCCTATGTTATACCACCTCCCTAAGTGAAATGTCTGCAAAAATAAATGGATGGGTGCGTGGGCGGGCGGACGGAGGAACGGACGGACGGACGGGTATCTGTCTGATGTGAATCCTTCAAGTGAGTGTCAAATTTTCTCCATTGTAAGTGTTCAAACTCTTTGTTTCTACTTTTTCTCTCACTGGATGCTTTTGAGCATTTGATTTCCCATCATCAGATAAGCAGGAAGGAATAAAAGGAAATATAATTCACCCACACAGTTTCTGCTGTTTATTTATGGTGTTAATAAATGATCAAGGAAGCTGCCACAACTTGGTAAGATGAATCTCAGGAGAATTTCTAGATTCTTATCAGATGCTCCTTCCACTATTGCCAGAGATAATGAAAATAAGACCTATTTTTCTTTTAAATTGAAGACCATCTATTAGGGATAGCTGTTGATCCAAACAATGTATTTCTATCCGAAAGCCCAATTTCCCACGGTGATGGCCATTACCTGTTGGGTCATTTAGGGACAGGCCATTTCCACCTGATGAATGATGTAATAAATGGCAATCTGCTGTAAAAAAGTTGGGCTCAATCGGTTCTGGAGATCCCTGAGATAACTGAAACAGAAAAAGAAAAACCACATCTTATTTTAGACTCAGAAACAAATGACATGAGGCCTCCGTGTGAGGTTTCCTATTTCCCTGTGTCACTATACAGAAAATTGAGTGCTCTGTGGTTTTCAATTCCTTGTAAACAAAGAGACATCTTCTTCCTTCCAAAATAACTTACAAATTGGAGGCAGGCAAATTATAGTAAAATAAAAAAATAAAATAAAAGCAAGTACAAAATTCTCTGGGCCACATGAAGAAAAAAACAAAACAACAACAACAAAAAACCTCTATATAGCTTTATGAGAGAAAAATAAAAATGGATAGAAAAATAATTGCATGGGGCCTGGGACATCAAGATGTTATTTTTACCAGGCGTAGGTGGAATAAACTTCACTTATTCAACAGAAAAATATGTTTAGCTCAAATCACGATCTTTGTCATGTATCTGCTTTGAACAATGCCTTCTTGTGTGACCAAGGCAAACTAGTTTCTTAACACACTTTTCTAAATCACCGTTAATTAATTTTAATCTCTAAACATTTCTTCCCAACACTCTGCATTAAAGAGTAATTCACCAGTGACAGAATTTATTATAGTTCCAATTGTTTAATGTCCATCTTTATAAGCTGAATTTTTAAAACAAAATTCTAGGCTATAAGCATTTTTCGCCTTTCTTTCACTTTTAATTCTTACCAGCACTTGGGCTGGCCAAGTTTTTGTGCCTGCGTTAATATACTTTTCAAACATCAATTCATATTAATAAACCATTAACGAATGGCACAATTTGGACTATGCAATAGTGGTTACCTTGGATGCACAGACCCTGTTCGTGAATTAAAAAAATGACTTGGGAAAACAGTTTGGCTGTATGTCAAGTTCAACAATCTATGCTCACCCTAGGACCCAGCAAACCCACCCTTAGGTAGTTATCCAAGAAAAATGGGTGCATATGTCAATCAAAAGACACATACAAGAATGTCTGTCACACTTTTATCGGAACAAACCCAAATGTCCATGGACAGAAGAATGGCTAAGTATATTGTGGTATGGTGTTCATACAGAGGGGTTCTGCAAAGCAATAAAAAAGACAAACTACCTACATGCGCACCAACATGGATAAATGTGAAGCAGAAGAAGCCAGAGACAAAAGAATACATAGTGTATAAATTCATTTACATACGTTTTCATGGTTAGGGAAAACAATTCGTTAATGCTGACAGAAATTGTTATTGTTATTGTTATTGTTGGTTGCCCTCGAGCCAATCCTGGACAATAATTACCTTGTGACAGGGGTAGGGTCGGACCAGCAGAGGGTACTAGAGAGCCTTCTAAAACCAAACCAAACCAAACCCAGTGCCGTCAAATCGATTCCGACTCATACCAACCCTATAGGACAGAGTAGAACTGCCCCATAGAGTTTCCAAAGAGTGCCTGGTGGATTCGAACTGCTGACCCTTTGGTTAGCAGCCGTAGCACTGAACCACTACGCCACCAGGGTTTCCAGAGAGCCTTCTGTAAGGCTGGATGTTGTTTATGTATTCATGTGGGTGGCTGTCACACAGGTGAACGCATATATATGCAAACATGGAGCTGTACATGTACCTCACTATATGTATTGGCATAGCAGTTAAGAGCTATGGCTGCTTACCAAAAGGTCACCAGTTCAAATCCACCAAGCGCTACTTGGAAACCCTATGGGGCAGTTCTACTCTCTCCTATAGGGTCGCTATGAGTTGGAATCAACTTGATGGCAATGGGTTTGTTTTTAAATATGTATTATGGGGCCCTGATTGCACATTGGTTAAGAGCTTGGCAGCTAACCAAAAGGTCAGCAGTTCGAATCCACCACCCACTCCTTGGAAACCCTATGGGGCAGTTCTACTCTGTCCTATAGGGTGCTACGAGTTGGAATCAACTCAATGGCGGCAGGTTTTTTGGTTTATATGCATTACAGTGAGGTACATATAAATACTTTATACTAACAATTGATAATTATTTCACTAATGTACTTTGGATACTGCAAACACAAATCATTTATGAGTTTTCCAGTCTCCATGTTTTCAGAGACCTACAACCCACTGCAGTGTTGGAAAAAATCATGGTTCTAACCTTTTTTCTTCTTGAACATTTATTTTCCTTGCTTGTAATAAAGTTGATAATCCATCTGTAAAATGACAAGATTGTAACATACTGTAATGCAGGTGGATCTGATAATCACCAGCTTAATAACTTTCTCGTCAGGGCTGCGGGATGCCATGGAGGCAGCCCTCAGAATTCTGTATCTCTCATTATCTCAGCTAGAAAGTCACTCTAAGCTTCTTAACATGCCTCAGGATGCTGAAAGTGAGTTCCTGGTATTACCTTTCAAAAGACTTCAGGTGGCATATTTTCATCGCGTTTAGCACAGGAGTAATTTGGCTGGCTGAAATACTCATCCTAATTACAGAAAGCTTATTTCACTCACTTAATTATTAAGCGTACGCCTTGGAATCCTAACGATTTCACAGACAGGAAGATGTTTAAAGCCTCACAATGAAGTCTGTGAATTGTGACCTGGAGAGGCCAAGCCTGACATTCTCGTATGGAAAGGACAAGACTTTCTCATTGATGTCAAGCCTTGAAAAATGAAGTTTGTGAGGTTCTAACGCGTGTGTCACATTAGCTGTCTCCTTCAGCCTAAGGACTACAAACCCTCAGAGGGAAGGGCCTGTGGATGAAGGCAGGGACTAACATTCATCAGGTTTAAAGACTAAGCAAGAGGAAAATGGGGGCTTCTGACGACATAGATGCTGATGGTGGAACAGAGAAGAAGGCAGGAAGTCCAATTCTGGCCATGCCAGGATGGCAAAGGGAATGTCCATCTGACAGGTGGAAATATGAATGACACAACAGGTGTTCTTTATGCAGTGCCCCTATGAGTTGACAAGGTTTTGAGACGGTTCAGCAGGCCTATACCAATATTGTGTGAGCCCTCTCTTGCTAACCGTGTTTAACTTCTGTTTTTAGCACACATGTTCTGTTTGGAAGAAAAAATAAGACCTTCTTTCTTAGCTGACGTAACAGGGTTCTACTACTGCTCTAAACAAACACCTACGGTTCCAAGGAGTGGGCACTTAATTGGTCAATTGAGAATAGAGTACTTTTCAGCAAAACCTAAATAGAACAAAACAATGAGAAACTACAGATGTAACCTTTATTAAAATCCCGACACTGCATCTTTTCCATGTCATAAGGTAGGGCTATCATTGTGGTAGAACACTACAAACTATTTGGAATCTAACCGACTGAGGTAGGACTCTGAAGGAAACTGTGCCAAATGTAAGTTAGGTTTCAGGAGTGAGAAAATTTTCAACGTGTTCCACTACACTTCACTCCTGAGGCCTTGGTTTAATTTTCTTTAGGTTTTCCTTGTCCTCTTTAACTGAATTTTACCATTTTGAGACCTACCATATAGCCTTATTTATCATCTTTTTTCACCTTCCAGTCCCTTTCGATTACTTTTTCGTTAGATGTTTATAGACCGTCTCGTTGACAGAAATGTCCAATATTTGTACACTTCTCTTAAACACATGCACACGCACACACGCGCACCCACGCACACGTGAGCCCATCATCAGCTCCACTGCGATCCCTACACTGCATTTCCCAAGCTCCAGGGATTTGAACCCCAATCTCCCCTTCACTTCTACTGGAAGCATCCCTGCTGTTGTAGAATTGACATTTCCACCAAGGATTGTGTCTCTCAGAATTCCAAAGCTAGAAGAAAGTTGGAAAACCACAGTTCTACACTAACTACGCAAGAGCTCAGCACCCCAGACACTGGAGGTGGTGTGGGAGCTGGAGGGTGAACGGTGAGCTGGTCCAGCAGGATGGGAGAGCTGTGCTGTAAGAGTGTCTCTACCTGGTCCACACAGGTCAGTGCTGGGCACCACTGCCTTATAACGCACTCATGTGGCCTGGAAGAGGGCTAGCCAAATATAAGGCGTGGCTGTTTTATGCCCAGGAGTCACTGATTCAAGTCTGAGATGCTCTTTTCTGCCTGGAAAAGAGCTGGAACACCAGGGTTAGGAATTAAAGAGACTGCCAGCTGTCATAAGGTAAACTTGACCTTGCTAATCTGAGGTGAAGTGGACGTTGAGGAACCAAAGAGAAGTGCCAGGGAGGCCCATGCTTACAGGAAGCAGTTCTGGGTAATCTACTTTGTAACAAAGGGAGAACGTCACTGGGCTTTGCCTGGGCCTCCTCACTCAAAGTGTGGTCCATAAGACCATCAGCACTGGGATCACCTGGGAGCTGGCCAGAAATGTAGAATCATAGGACCCTGGATGTAACTGTATCTGGATAATATTTTTTGGCCTATTAGACAGCCTATCTTTCTCATCCCAATTCCCAAATCTGCTGGATACACCGTAAGTTCATAGTCGGCAAGCATATATCCTAGGCCTTATTACTACCCTAGTGTGTCCCTGGATCGGCAGCATCAGAACCACCGGAGTTTGTCAGAAGGCCCAATCTCAGCCCCTCCGCACGCCGACTGAATCAGATCCCATTTGTTAACAAGATCCCCCGGAGACGGATTAACCAAAACCAAACCAAACCAGTCGCCACTGAGTAGATTCTGGCTCGGTGACCCCACGCGTGTCAGAGTGGGACTGCACTCAATAGGGTTTTCAGTGGCTGTAATCTTGTGGACGTAGACTGCCAGGACTTTCTCCCAAGGTGCCTCTGGCTCGATTCCAACTGCCAGCCTTCTGATTAGTAGGCTAAACCGTTCGCGCCACTTTGAGAGACACTGAGCTTCCCAGGCTACTGGTTCACAACCGTGGCTGCGTACTGGAATCAACTGGGAGCTTTAAACAACAACAACAACAAAACTGATGCCTGGATCCTACCCCCGGGAGTCTGATTTAATTAGTGTGGGGTGTGGCCTGTGCACCGGGATGCTTTAAAGCAGCAAAATGTGAGAACTGCTGGGCATGGCAGCAACCGCTTCCCATCTAGGTCCGGATTCTTTCTTTTGTTTTATTCCTTGATCCAAACGACATCGATTCTCAGTCCTTGCTGTTTCCAAATGCCAGCGCCCAGGCATTGGTAGGCGAGGAGCTTGGCATTAATGCTAAAAGCAAAACAAAAAACTCCCCAGGTAATTCTTTCTTAACAACCAAAAAACCAAACACTTTTTATTATAAAAAATTTCAAACATTTACAATGACAGAACAAGGTAATAAACTCTATGTACTCATCACTCAGCTTAAACATAGCCAGTCTGGTTTCACTCACATCTCCTCTGCCTTCCTACCTCTTCTTTACCCCAGGGTCTGGAAGCAAATCATGTATGTTCTATCCTGTCATCTGTGCATGTTTTCGGCATGGCTCTTTAAAAAAATGAGTTTCTTTTTAAAACAAAATCCCAATAAAATTATTCCCCCTAAGAGAAACTAATAATTCCTAATTCCTTAATGTAATTAAATATGCCATCAATGCTCAAATTTTCCTGATTGTCTCATAAATATATATCTTAAATTTTAGGAGTTTTTTTTTTTTTTGGTTCAAGTAGAAGAAATAAGCCCCTATGTTGTAAATGGTTAATTTTTTTCCCTAAAATTCTTAATCTTTTCTCTGCATTTTCTCTCCTGTCCTTACAATTTATTTATGAAAACAAATCATTTGTCCCGTAGAAATTGCTAGTCTGGATTTTTCTGATTATTCCTATGGTGTCATTTAACACATTCCTTTATTCGCAGGGGAGGCCTGGTGGCAAAGTGGTTAAGCGTTAGGCTGCTAATCGAAAGGTTGGCAGTTTGACTCCACCAGCTGCTCCTTGGAAGCCCTATGGGGCAGTTCTACTCTGTCCCATAGTTGGAATCAACTCAACGGCAATGAGTTTATTTGCTGCACATGGGTACCTATAGCTAGAGCAGAGGTCTAACTTTTTCTTTAAAGGGTCAGATTAAAACAAAACAAACAAACAAACACACTGCCCTAGAGTGGACTCCAACTCAAAGTGCCCATTTAGGACAGAGTAGAACATCCCACAGGGTTTCCAAGGAGCAGCTGGTGGATTCAAACTGCTGACCTTTTGGTTAGCAGCCAAGCTCTTAACTACTATGCCAGAAGGGCTCCATATTTTTAGCTTTGCTGGCCATATAGTCTCAGCCACAACTACTCAATTCTCTTATTGTAATGGGGCAAGAGGCCACAGACAATATGTAAGCAAATGGGTGTGGCTATGTTCCAATAAAAACTTATTTACAAAATCAGGCAGCAGACTGGATTTGGCCTGAGGGCCATAGTTTACTGGCCTCTCATCTAGAGGTTTGATTCATTTAGATTCAAAGTTTTGGCAAGAACACTTCATAGATGGTGCTGTGTGCTTCTATGGGGAGGCATTCAACGTCCGACCGTCTCTTTTTGTGAAGTTAGCAGCCATTGGCAATTGTGTCTTGTTCTGTTGTTGTTATGTGCCATTGAGTCGATTCAGATAAAAAAAAAAAAAAAAAAAAAACCATTGCCATCAAGTCGATTCCAGCTCACAGCAACCCTATAGGACAGAGTAGAAGTGCCCCCATAGAGTTTTCAAGGAAAGCCTGGTAGATTTCAACTGCTGACCTTTTGGTTAGCAGCCACAGCACTTAACCACTATACCACCAGGGTTTCCATTATTAGGGGCTGCAAAATGGTGATATTCTTTTATACCTTTGGCACTTCTTGGCTGAAGTACTTCCATAAGGAGAAACTCCTCCTCATCGACCATTTAGTAACCCTGAGATAGGATTCATAAGGGAACCCAGTGCCGTAGGATAAATGCTTGATTCTGTCCATGTGTAAATAATTTTCAGGATAATGAGTTGGTTACCTAGCATTCTCCAAAGGCATCTAATAAGGGATTAATTCTGAGGATCATTATGAACTCCTGGATTTAAATATGTTCGATGCTTTCAATCCACTGCAGTTGTTATTTATTGATGCTCCAATTATCCCAGTGGGAGACAGTGGGAGCCTGTTCAAGCTGGCTCCTGAGTCCTTCGCCACACCCTCAGTAGTCTTTGATGGCATCCTTGCTATGCTGTTATATCCAGACATCCCACTCTCATCCTGCCCTAGAGCTGCGATCAGCTGTATCTCCAAGGAGCCCTGGGTGCTGGCGTTGCTCATTTCTACTGGATTAGTTTCTAGACCTTTGTAGCGAAAATATTAGGAAATCCGTATATTTTTAACAGATAAGACTCATCGTGAATTCATACTCATTCATACTGACACTTGCAATTCTAATTCAAATTAACGTCTTCTATCCTACTTCTGTTTTTCCTTTCTTCCGTGCTGAAAATCCCAGCTCCCAAAGACACAGATAAGATTACACACTTGCTTTGTTCTCCCAAGCAACTCTAGCCAAGGCTGAGCACCACCAGGCTGAAAGCCACTTTGCTGAGATAAAGATCTTGATTTCTTAGAAAAGCGCCTTTCCATTATTTTGATGCCTCGATGTATCCTTCAGTGTCCCTGGGTGGTGGAAATGGTTAACACACTCAGCTGCTAATCAAAAGGTTCGCGTCTACCCAGAGGTGCCTCAAAAGAATGGCCTGGCAATCTAGTTTTGAAAAACTAGCCATTGAAACCCTATGGAGCATAGTTCTACCCTGACACACATGGGGTCTCCATGAGTCGGAATCAACTTGACGGCAACTTTTTTTTTAATCATTTGGAGTCTTATATTAAGTGGGTACAACAATCCCATAACAACTCTACCTCCTTCAAACTGGAGACAAAGGGTCCCTGGAGTTCAGAAGATGTTTCAAAGGGGAAGGTGAAAATCAAGGGCATTTTATGTGCTATCACCATTTACACAGCCTTGGTGTGGGGTGACTGTGCCAACCAAAGGCCACTCCACCATGACCGTAAAAAAAAAAAAAAACCAGTTGCCATCGAGTCAATTCTGACTTATGGTGGCCCCATGTGTGTCAGTACAGAATTGTGTTCCACAGGGTTTTCAATGGCTGGTTTTTCAAAAGTAGATTTCCAGGCCTTTCTTTCAAGGCACCTCTGGGTGAATACAAACAGCCAACATTTTAGTTAGCAGCCAAGCATGTTAACCATTTGTACCACCCAAGGACTCTCCTCTATGACTAACCAAACCAAACCCCGTGCTGTCAAGTTGATGCCAACTCATAGCAAGCCTATAGGACAGAGTAGAACTGCCCCCACAGAGTTTCCAAGGAGCGCCTGGTGGATTCGAACTGCTGACCCTTTGGTTAGCAGCCGTAGCACTTAACCACCACACCACCAGTGTCTCCCTATGACTAAACAGGGACAAAAAAAATGCTTTTCTGAATAAAAATGATCTCTATTAAAAGATTATTCCAGCAATGGAGGGAAACAAAGGTCACACACTCTTCTTGTTTAGGTTTCGATGGGCATGTGGGCTTCTTTCATTTATTCACCACTTGCGCACTGAGTACCTACCCTACTATGTGCCAAGCACTGTGCAATGCTCTGGGGAATCAAGGATAAAAAAGACACATTTGATGCCTTTGGGGGAAATGGAAAAGTAAGGCAGCTAAATAGCTATTTAAAACACAGTAATATGAATGAAAAAGTGATTCAAGCATAGAGAAAGGGGAGATTAATTCCAGACAGGGAAAATGAGAGACGGTTTTTATGGAGAAGGTAGCTTCTTAGCTCAGTGGTGAAAAATAAGTATTTCAGCCTCCCAGGCTGGAGATGTCTTTAGCACACAGGAGACAAGACCTGCCTCCCTGGCTCAGGAGCGTCTACACCACGATGGTATGAACCACCAACACGGGGGATGGCTCACAAGCCAGGGGCATCCTGTGGAACACTGGGGCTGCCCTTCTGTTGACCACAAGCTGAGTCCTGGAGCTGAGTGTTCCCCTTTTACAACCCCTAAATTCTAAACCACATATAGGCCCTTCTCCGACCTGAGGATCCGCACCAGACTTTCCATAGATGGCCACGTGCTTGTAATATCAGAGCAGGGACTAATGGCATTCTTCCGAGGAGAGTTTTATCTGCCTCTTAACCAAGATGAAAATAAGGATGAGTCCATCCCTTGCCTGTGCTCCCCAAATGCCCTCTGCCTGCCACCCCACAAAGCTCTGAGTTTACCTCCCCAGTCAAGAGGAGGCTCTTTTGCTCGTGAGAATTGAGCAGCTCTCAAATGATTCAGGATTTCCTTGGGTGGTAAAAACAGTTAAGCATTTGGCTGCTAATTGAAAGACTGAAGGTTCAAGTCCAGCCGAAGGTACCTCAGAAGAAAACCCTGGGTATCCGCTGCATTTTACGCACATAGCCCGTGCTTTCTTCATTTGCAAACCATGCCCTTCCACTCCCCGTGAGGTGGTTTCATAAGTGAAGCTAGGCCAATCTTTCTGTACATGTTGCAGTTGGCAAACAAACGTAGAACGTGTGTTATTTGTGTAAAAAGATAGTACTTCTGAAAAATGAGCCATTGAAAACCCTATGGAGCACAGTTCTACTCTGACACACATGTGGTCACCATGAATCAGAATCACTTCAGGACAGCTGGAATAAAAAAGCCAATGAGATCTCAAGCCACCTGGAGCAAGGAAGACTGAAGAACACTAAAGACACAAGGTAATTATGAGCCTAAGAGACAGAAAGGACCACATAAACCAGAGACTACAACAGCCTGAGACCAGAGGAACTAGATGGTGCCCGGCCACAACTGATGACTGCCCTGACAGGGAACACAACAGAGAACCTCTGAGGGAGCAGGAGAGCAGTGGGATGCAGAGCCCAAATTCTCATTAAAAAACCAGACTTAATGGTCAGACTGAGACTGGAAGGACCCTGGAGGCCATGGTCCCCAGACTTTCTGTTAGCCCAAGACAGGAACCATTCCCAAAGCCAACTCTTCAGACAGGGATTGGACTGGGATATGGGATGGAAAATGATACTGGTGAAGAATGAGCTTCTTGGATCAAGTAGACACATGAGACTATGCTGGCATCTCCTGTCTGGAGGGGAGATGAGGGGGCCAGAAGCTACCCGAACTGACACGAGGAGAGAGAGTGAAGGAAAGAACTGTGCTCCCTCATTAGAGGGAGAGCAATTAGGAGTGCATAGCAAGGTATACGTAAATTTTTGTATGAGAGACTGACCTGATTTGTAAACTTTCACTTAAAGCACAATAAAAATTAATTTAAAAAAAAAGCCAAGGAGAACAGGAGGGAAGTGCTCCAATTAGAGATGCGGGCATGATACAGAGGCAACTTAACAAAAGAAAGTCTCTTCTCTATCAGGGGAGGAAAGACAGACAGCAGGAACAGGATACAGAACCCAAAACCTAAGTAATAAAAGAGAAAATGATCGGCTTTAAGGACGTGTGCTGACGGAAAAACGAGTGGGGGAAGAGACGCAGCTGGCTTTATGTATCAGGCAGCCAGCAGCACTTTCATCCCACGAAACTGGGATTTTGCTTAAAATGAGTCTGTGTACAAACTGGATTATTCTGAGTATCATTGGAAAAATAATAAACCCCAGCAACATGTAATCTTTTCATGGGTGATCTGAGCTTCTAACTTTTTAAAATAAATTTGTTGGTATTCGTGATATAGTACATACATGTCATGAAATAAATATCGGAGATCTCTTCCACTTTGGCTTTGATCTCTTGGTTTCTTTGTTTCTTGGTCCTTTTTGCCAACACAACCCATCAAAGGCATCTCTGCTCTCTAAGCTCTGATGAGGTGGGTCTATGTTTTGTTCACCTGCAGCTATCTCCACCTCCCCGCCCATCTCCTTTGTGTGCGTGAGTGTGTGTGTGTGTGGGCATCAATGACAGAAGGCAACAAAGCAAAAACATACTGCTTGCATTTTGTATCAAAGAGTCCATCATATTTCCTGAATAAGTTCATGCTTAAGAATGGGTTCTTGGGGGGCGGGGGGGGAGAAACCTTAAAGGAAAAGTTCCTTGGAAGCATAACTAAGCCAAATTTAAGTATACGATAAAATCCAAAAATAGGCCAAGCTTCTCATCCAGGGGAGCTATGCTGCTTCTGCCTAAAGCCTTCAGGAACAAGAGCCTCGGAGCTCAGGACCACCTCCAGGGCAGTATCCAACACGGCTAGCAAGCAGGACAGAGGGATCACCTGTCACCAAGCCGTGTTCACCAGAGGTAAACAGCTGTCTTCCTACCTGGCTGACATATCTTGTTTGTGATCTAGTTTTTATGTCTATGAAGAGCAATATTTACTGGTACCCAAAGTTCAGCAGATTGTACAAGTCAAAGACAGTAAAGACCTTTGAAACACACGGGTGATGATAAAAAAAAAAAATCAAGGCCTCAGCTGGTTAACTGACCTGTTCAGAGTGGCAAAGCTTGTCAGGGGCTAAAACTTAGCCCTTACCTTTCAATTTAGGGGCTTGTTGAGCACTATTCTAATAAAATACTGGAAATAATCCTCTAAAAGGGGGTAAAATATGTACATTTAAAAATTAAAGGTATTTTAATAACATGTATTATTAGGCAAACATGCAGTAATGCTCAAAGAACTTTTTATCCCTCTTCTGAAAATGATGGGTACAGAAAGAAAGACGAGAAAATTAGAGGCAAAGACATATCCCCAGTAGGGTATCTTAAAGCAGTGATAATAGCCCTTAACAGAGATGGGGCTTAAAGTCCAAAACGCAAGAAGTACAAAATACAACTCTTATGATGTGGTTTTTTTAACCAAAAGAATTCCTATATACAGAATACTGTACCTTTTTAATTTCAGATTTCAAATTGCAAGGGTTGCTCTGCTGGCTGAAGAGGGATTTCTTGAATCTCTCTATAATCCTTCTTTTCAAATTATGGTGCAGGGCCGGAGGAAGCTGCATGAAAAGAGAAGACACTCATTATAACCAAATGTTAATGCCGCACAGCCGGCTCCCTGGGCGCACTTACGGACGGTCAGCATAAGGACCATCACTCAACAGGACTAAATAAGAATTTAGGTCTGACTCCAACAGCATGCGGCTACATGCTACAACTCCACCCTACAACCCAGAAGGAGTGAGATCCATTACTCTGCTTCCTTTCCAAAGGCTGCTTCTGTTTACCTTATTCTTCCAATTTATTGATATTATTTTCACCTAAAAGCTCAATGATTAGTTGCACACATAAATTGAACTCTGTAGCTTTGACAAGGTTAAGATGCATGTGATCAGATCTTTAGGTGCTTACCACATGCCCAGAGCTACGCTAAACACCCCAGCCCTGGCTCTTGTCCTGATACTTTAGAGCGAAAGGAGGGTATGTGCATTAGCACACAGTCAAATGCCTGCGTCTGAGTGCTCCTGAAGACTCAGCCGGAGAGTGATCTGATTTGAGGGACAAATCTTATCCAGGAGAAGGATGGAATGAATTAGGATACACAGTCATGCATTGCTTAACGTCCACAAAACCTTCTGTGAAATAGGACATTATGCGATTTGGACGTTTTGCAAACACCATATTACAGTCCCTCTCTAGGTTATGAACATCCAACTTATGGACAACTCGTAACATAAGAACGGACTGCCATAAAGCCTATTACATGGACGTATATGTGGCCGGACATTGCCTGAACGGATGTTATGCGCCACACGACTGTATTAGGGCTGAGCCAGGGTGATTTAGTTTTAATAAATGTGCTACAGGAAGTCACCACAGGGTCTTAGAAAATAGGGTGATTGGATAAAAATGGGGATTTCCAAAAATTAATTTTATAATGCTTTGCAAGTTAGATTTATACAGAGAAGTCAAAGGTCTCAGGAAGCAAAGAGGGATGAAGTGAAGCTTGGGAGAAGGATAACAGAGGGAAAAATGAGAATTATAAGGGGCTTCAGGGGCAAAATGACGTTTGGTTCTGCTTAAAACAGAGAGAGGACTTGAAAGGAGAGGAAAAGGAACCAATTAAAAAAAAATGAAAAATGGAAGAGGCTAGGGCAGGAAAGGAAATGTGGTAGCAGGAGCTTCTAAGATAAAAACAAGAATGGGGCTCAAAACTCAGAAAAAAAGAAAGACAAATATGGCAGACACCGTTATCACTACCACCACCACTGCTGCTACCCCCTTACAAGGTGGCTGGTGCTACGGGACTAGTTTTGGCCCATTAAAATGACGTGTGTCACTGGAGAACGAGGAGTTCAAACCCAGTGTGCTTCCTCTATCTCTGCCCTTTCCAGGTGGCGCACCCATGATATGGAGGAGGGCCCTCGGGCCGGTCAAATATCAGCTAAGTGAGAAATAAATCTTCATCGTGTAAAGCCAGGAAATGGTTTTTTTGTTTTTTTTTTTTTTTATATCTGCTACTGCAGCATAACTTACCTTATCCTGACTAACACAAGGAACAGGGAGATATACAAAAGGTAACAGGAGAGAGGATAACAGGGCCTATGAGGCTCACAACAGCTGATTTTAGAGCCAAAGCAAAACTGCCCATCATCCCAAACACAACAGGCTCAAGGGCCCATCAGGAGGCACTATCATTATACGAAACAGAAAAACAATGCACTCGGAAAATGTTTTTTAAATGCATCTTTAACGCTAGTGCTTGAGTCAAAGCAAGTTTAATTAGAGAATTAAGACTGTGCTGGAGATTCCAAAGCCCTTCGGTATACCCTGAAAGGTTTTGTAGTTTGACGGCATTGAACTTCTCGTAATCTCTTTTTATGTCAATACTTACAGCTTTCTTTTATCTTGGTCGAATGTGATTACTACTCCGTGACCCCGCTCCAGAAGAGAGTCGTAATTATCGCTGTCCTTTGGCTCACACTTTGAATGAAAAGGGGAAGTCAAGATACAGAAAGAGACAGAGAGAGATGTCCCAGCTTTTATGAACAAACAGGTGGAAGACAGATGAGAAGGAAAATGAGGATGATATATGCATGCATGAGAGCTGAGCAAAAGTGGAATGAATTTAACTTAGGATAGAAACAGGCAATGTTTCTTTCTCTGTCTCTTTCTTTCTGTATCTTGACCTCCCCTTTTCATTCAATGTGTGAGCCAAAGGACAGCAATAATTACGACTACGCACACTTTCCTTGTAAGCGGATGGACTGGAGTGGTGAGGGGATGGGGAAAGTACCTGGAGAGACATACTGCTTTGATAATCCCCTATTCTAACCACCAGAGGTAGCCATTTCCCTGAATTAAACACCAGAGGGCAGTGTTGCCCAAGACCACCAAGTTGCTGCCCTGGGTGGTTTTGAGGTGGTTCTCAAAGGCACAGGCAACAAGCCTTGTGTGAAGTATCTGTCTGGTACAGCAAATTCTGAAGGTCTGAAGCACCAGTGGGTTCACTGTTTCCTTCAGAGAGGGGTTTCCCCAGTACTGGCATCTGTCAGTATTATTCGATTAGAGGGAGACAGGTTTGGTTTTGGGTTCTAGTTAACTTAGAGCTGCCTTTCACTGCTTCTGATGGCCTGAATTAATCCTCATAAAAAGCCGCTTGAGTTGAGTAAGTTAACATTCAGTCAACTTATGTTTCACACACAGGGCGGTCTAGAAAGCTACTGTACCTTATTGGAATAATCACCACTATGGACAGCACCTCATCTTCAAAGTTTTCAGGCAAGATTTTAAAATTTCACACAGAATGATAACTGATGAATAATTTAACTGCATATAAGTATAAAACCAAAAACCCAAACCAGCCGCTGCAGTTGAGTCGACTCTGACGCCTAATGACTATAGGCAGAGTAGAACTGCCCCACAGCATTTCCAGGGCTGTAATCTTTACAGAAGCAGACTGCCACGTCTTTCTCCTGTAGAGCGACTGGTGGGTTCAAACCACTGACCTTTTTGGTTAGCAGCGGAGCTCTTAGCCACTGTGCCACCAGGAATCCTTATAAGCATAATAATATATATAAGGGATAGAATGTTAAGAATAGAATATTAATTTTACTACTTATGATTTCTATGTTCCAGGCACCATGATTACTCCTTTACGTGTATTATTCATTTGTTCTTCAAAACAAGCTCATAAAGCAGGTACTGCTTCATAGTGAGCCCTGGTAGCTCAGTAGTTAAGAGCTATGGCTGCTAACCAAAAAGATCGGCAGTTTGAATCCACTAGCCACTCCCTGGAAGCCCTTTGGGGAAGTTCTACTCGGTCCTATAGGGTGGCTACAAGTTGGAATTGAAGACAACAGGTTTATTTCATAAGTGAGTAAATCAAAGTTTAAAGGTTATGTAACATGAAAGGACACTTTCTCAGATAGTGTAGCTTCTAGGATAACCATTATGCTACAGCAAACACCGCCCCCACCAGTATTACCGTGGAATGGTGCTTTACAGTTTATGTTTCCAAACACTTCATTTCATCTGAAGGTCACAATCAGACCTGTAAGGTACCCCCAGTTTACTGATGAAGAAACTGATTCTAGAGACGATAATGACTTCCTCAAAGTCATACATCCAAACACTTGTCTTATTTTGTTTGTTTTTATTATACCTCACAAAGTAAGGAAAGAACAAGTGACATCTCATCTGCGTGTCTTATGCTGGCTTTTTTCTCATACTTGTATAATATGTGGGTTCTTTTTAAAGAACTGCATTCTCTTGTATCTCCAAAAATAGACCAGCAGACCATCCATAGTTCACAGGTCCCCACTGGATGAAAAGACTTGAATTAACATCTTATTCTATAAAAGATGTTGATATTTAGCCCTATTGCCACTTAAAAGGTTTCCCTAAATGCTAAAAACAAATTCAAAGATTATCATTAAACTAAATACGCAAGATGTAGAACTCAGAATTTATAACTCCGAAACATGAGTCAACGTGACAGACACAGCTTTGCCCTAATATCGTACTCTATTTAATCTCTGTCACTCTGGCCGTTAGTGAGGAAGACCTCCAGCTTAGGAGGGGAGGTATGGACAGCTCCCTTCTCACCCAACCCTACTGCTGGAGGAATAGCACGCTTCACTGATGACAGGAGAATAATTTCACCTGAGGACAGCACCTTTCTATTTCCAATCACGTTTGTTTTTTCTTTTGGCAACAACTGTGATTGTCAAAATGGCAAGCTCAAGGAGCTCCAACCACACCGCCCGTTTGTTCTCTAGGAGGCAGATGTTTGATTTTTTAAAGCTGCTGTTTGTTGAGTTTCAAAACCATTTAATTAACAAAACAATCAAGATATAACTATAGCACTAAATCTCATGCCTGAGTTGGCTGCCCAAGTCTTACGTAAGCAATAACAACAGAAAAGTTAACATGTGTACTTTGGTCACCTTATATGCCCAAAGATAGATTTTGGCTTCCAGCAAATGGAAGTGAACCACCGATTTGGTTCCTAGCTGGCTGGTCTTAAGATCATTGTTTCTGTTTTGATGAAAACATGTCAAGTCAGTAAAAGGCAGGGTAAGGGTTTTAACATTCTGCCTTTCGAAAGATGATTTTCACAGATCTACTTCATGGAAACTGGGCAGGAAAAGCCACCACCAGTCAGAAGTAAGACGTTTCCCCTGTTTGTTCATCTGCAGGTTGTCTGGAGATATCTGGCCCCGCAGATATAGCGGCCACCATAGCATGAGTCTGTGAGAGTTTGTGCTGGTAAATAAGCATATGCGAATAACAAGAGTTTCTTTGCTTGTTTGGTCAATTCAGTATTACTTCCAGCAATTTTCCCATGCAATTAGCAGAGAGAGAAAACCGATCTTGGTTTTGAAGCCACAGCAAATACACTAGCATAGTTTTTAGACTTGTATTTTTTTCCTTTATTTGAAAGGCACTGACTTTGTTTTGCACTGTGAAGTTCAAGTTCCCCGGAGGGGAATCGTTCCTTACCAAGTGCAATGTCATAAACTTCAAAGTAGTCTGAAAATGCATTTTGAAACTCACAACGGTTATATCTGAACTTGCTGGAATGCCATCTTGCCAAAAAATATGAAATCATTTGTTACACTGGCAGTTTAAAAGGCATAATAATAAGATATTTATAATAGCTTCACTCTTGCTTTAAAAAATACTTTGAAATCCAATAAAGACATGGAATACATCCATTAAAATTCTTTTGTTATATAAAAATTAGCAAGACAGGCATATGGAAATTTCAAAGGATATTTTCTCTCAGTTTAATACCTAATAGTGGAGGTAACTGAACAGTTATTTAAAGCTATTTCCGTAACACTAGATTTAGAATGCATTTCCAATCTTTCTATATCAGTATTTAAATGTAAAATGCATTTTTGAATATAAGATCATTATTCAATATAGATACAGCTGAATAATCTCTTGATTTATTAACGAAGTTGCCCCTTCATGTTTCCTTGTACCCCTTCACTCCCTTTCATTTGGTCAGGCGATTCTATGTGATTTCTTAAGAGAAAGGTTGACAGCACAAAATAGAGAAAAAAGTAATCAATTTTAGACTTTTGAGTCTCAAAAGCTTAGCCTTCGGGGTGACGGAGAAGAACACCAGATGTGGGAGAACACCTGATGGACAGGAACCAGGCTACCCAACCCCACGAAAAATAAAAACTTCCCAGGCTGCAGGGAGGAATTGGAAGGATAGCAAATAGAACTCAGATATGGGTAGGTCCCGGAGAAGAGCACTCCTTGTCCTGTCCACCAGGTAAAATATGCCATGATTCAATTTATTGCCTTTCAGATCCAGGTCCACCTTCATTGCTCTGCTTATGATACCAAAACATTTCTCCCTAACCAGCTGGCAGGATATGAAGCTTTATTGGTAGGAACCATTACGGGGGCACTGGAGGAGGACACCAGAGGAGGATGGGTTTTTCCTTCTAGTTCTGCAGTACTCCTGTCTTGCCTTGCTCCTAAACATCTAGTGGTGCTTGCCACCACCCCGACCCTGCAAGTTTCAATGGCGCCAGTCCTGTGGGCTGTTTCCTAGATTGTTCCATGGTGCAGCACCTACCCATGGGCAGCTTCTCCTGGCCCCATCGAGGGGGACCTCCCAGTACACCACCCTCACAAACTGATTTCCAACAAGTTCCATAGCACAGTACCTCACTGTGGATGGCTTGCCCTGGTACCCTAGTGGGAGGCTCCCCTGCAAATGTCCCTTGCATAGCACTTTGGAAAATTTCTCTACCCTTTTTTTTTCCAGCAAGGTCTAGAACTCCACCCAGGAAAAGTGTCTTCTTCCCTATTTGTTCCTTTCTTGGGTATTTGTCCCCAGCCCAGGTGGTGGGTTCTCCCTCTATATGCTCTCCCCATATTCTTTAGATTTCTCTCCCACCGCTGAACACTTGAAAGAAACACATCCACTTAATTTAATAACCCATGTTGTGCAGAAATTGTGTCCTCATTTTCACCCCCACATTGAAGGGCCATTTGTTGTCGACGTGTTTTGGTTTTGTTTTTAGGTTGGGTGCAAAGAGTGAGACAGCAGGCTAGGAGCCACAGGGAAAACCTGACGTATGTGGTTTGGTTTCTGACACTAAGCCACAGTGTCCCCACATATATGTAGCTGCAGAGGATAAGAACAAGCATTCCTTCTAACTAAAAGTTCTCAGAATAGTTCTTCAGCAGCATTAGCGCCAAACTTGTATTCAGGAAGCAAAGAAAATAAGAAACTGGACCGCTGACCTGTGTGATGTAGATGATTTTATGTAGCTGAATTAAGATCTGCTGGATAGGGTCACTGATCTGACGTACTTTCCTCTGGGACACAGCAATCCCTGCAGAGGCTGTGGATGATAAATTCTGCAGTTAGGTAAGAAATCCAGTTTCTCTTTCAATAGTGACTATTAGTGGAGAATAGGGTAAAATTCTGAAAAAAAAAAAAATAAGCAAACACCTTTATCCTACCAACAAGAGGATATGCAGACACCTGTAACACTTAAATATTTTATGATATGTGATACAAAAATTCCTCCCCTTTACTAACCAGTCTTTGAAGCAACATAATGACGTTACCTGTGCTAACATTTGAAAGACTGTATGTCTCTTTCAGAACTTTGCCTACAATTACAGAAGCCTGCCACCAGGAGTCAGTGGTATCTTGGATATCATGACCACTGAATCTCCAGGCTTCAGACATAATAGTGAACAGGCTAGCATGCTTTTAAATTCATTATTACCTTACTAACACATTTTAAAACTAATTTGATGAAAACTACTTAATGCAAACACTGGATAGTCAGTCTTACAGAGGAAAAAAAAATCTTAATGAAGCAACATTCAAACCTTTGATTAGTTCTAATAATAATTTTCACCTGGATTTCTCTCAGGGTCTAAGTAGGACACATTTATAATTTATCCTAAATTTTCATCACTGACCCAGACCACTTTCAGAGTTTCAGGTCAGCTTGGTGGAGAACTGCATGCGAACTCCTTCCCCAGCTTCATCTGTCATAGCCACAAGTAGTTCATTCTTAACATTCAGGAATGTAAAGCTATTTAAAGGAACGGCCTTGACCTCAAGATTAGCCACAAGGGCCATCTCTGCCTCTTCTCACTCTCATATCCACACTGGAGGAAATGGAAGAGAGACTTCAGATATGTGGATATATACTATCCTTCTCTGGGTCTGCCTCCTCCTGGCTCTTTCTCCTCCTCCTGTAAGCTACAGCACACTTTTTGGAACAATACTTTTCTTGCCAATTTCCCCTTTCTAAAGAGAAGTCCCAAAGCCCCTCTTTTCTCCCCTCCACATAACCTTGAGCTGATATGGAATTAGAGTCGGATATGATCATTGTTTTCACAACAGCTAAGACTGTTAAAAATGCTTATATAAGTGCTTTGTGAGAAAGCTTACAGATCCTACCGTAAAAATTTTTGTTTTCAAAACATTTCAAGAGAAAACTTAATGTGTTGGTTTATTATAAGCATATGGAAATCTATATGCAAGACACAAAACACAAAAAGAGAATAAAATATTTACATGTGAGGAAATATTTTATTTATGGGTCTCTTCGCTGAGTTAGCTCAGAAATATGCACAGGAAATAATCCAGTTGTAGTTCACCTGCAGTAAAGGCCTCGTTTAAATGTTTGACATTTAAAGGGTCAAGCTCCTGTAGGCGCTGTGTCTAACTCCTTTTGTACATCAATTATTTGACCATTAACATCAGCTTTAATAAATTCCCCTTCCGGTAAAAATGGGAAGAAAATTCAAGAAAGAATTAACGTAGCTATTTATCAACTAGGAGGCAGAGAACTGGAGTTGTCTGCTCCAGCCTATAGAGGTACAGATGCCATGTTTTCTACAGTAGAGGCTCTTGCAGAAATAATTCTTAAAATGAAATTATTTGTCTAGCTCCATCCCAAAAACTAGAGACCATATATTGTAGCCAAGTTGATGGAGGTACATTAACCTTGCACGTTCTAAAATAGGAGGGTTTGGATCTTCACAGCTTCTATGTTGACTATGTATCTGATCTGTAGACTTAACACAGATAAGGAGTTACAATCTCACAGCACAACAGGGAGTTCTTAGGTTTGTGATGACATTGTGGGTAGAAAATCGCACAGGTTTGACTCTACCTTGCCACAAGAATGTGCTCAGCTGTGGCCCTAGATACAAAAACAGAGATGGTTAGCTAGAACGCCTAGTTTCTTAGCTACTTAACTACGCAATTTTAACTTAAAAGTTATTTTTTTTGTAAAACCCTTTGACCACTACCTTCGGAATCCCAGTAAAAGCTTGCCCTTTGAAAACAGATAGATTCTTCCCTGTCTAAAAAATAATTTCAAAAATGTTTAACTATGCATGCTTCTTGTAAAAAGAAAACAAAAACTAAGTATTACAGGTGAAGCTCAAGGCCTCCTGCCCTTTGCAGCTGCCTCTGCCAAAGTAACCCCTGCTCTCAGCTTGATGTGCAGCCCTCCAGCCGTGGAGGTAACACACACCTTTAGAACGGGATTTTTCAAAGTGTGGCTGAGTCCCGAAACCAATTTAACGGGTCATGACCAACATTTAAAAAAAAAAAAAATAGAATGGAGTGGAATGCAACAAAAACAGAATAGATAAATTCCGAGTGCATTGCATGTACTGAGGATCCACTCAGTTGAAATGGAAAATATGTCCCTCACTGAGGGTCACTTCCAAAAGAGTTTGAAAGCCACTATTTTTGAAAATCTATAGTATTGCTTCACCCTTTTTTTTTTTTTTTTTAAATAAATGGTAACATCGTACAGGCTGTTTTACAATTCTTTTTTTCATTCAGTCTATTGTAGATACAATTTTTGCCAGCACACACGGTTCTAGTTAATTCTTTATAACCATGGAATAGTACGGCATGCCCTGGAGGCACCATAGCTTACTAAGCCACGTGTGACTTGATGGACATTCAGCTGTTTTCAGTTTGTCATGACTGTAAGTGACTCTGCGTTGCGTATATACACACATGACTCATTGTACCAAAGCCTAAGAGTTCTTTTAGGATAGGTAAGGAGAAATGAAATGTTGGGCTCTACAGCACGCACATTTTTTATTTTTACAAATACATAGTAAAGAGGCTGTCTTCATTTACACCGTGACCAGAGACAGATCCATTTTTTTTACACCTTGGTCAATTCTGCAGGAGCCCTGGTGGAGCAGTGGGTAAACGCTCAGCTGCTAACTGAAAGGTCAGGTTCAAATCCACCAGCTGCTCCACAGGAGGAAGATGTGGCAGTCTGCTCCCATAAAGATTACAGCCTTGGAAACCCTACGGGGCAGTTCTACTCTGTCCTATAAGGTCGCTATGAGTCAAAAAAAACTCTATCACAATGCGTTTGGTTTTTTGGTTTAGTCAATGCTATACATCATCAAACTTTTCAATGTTGCCAGTCTGCTTTAATTTACATTTCGCTGATTGCTAGTGAGGTTACTGTACTTCTTTCGCGAATTTTCTGTTTGAGTCTTCTTTTTTTTTCCTGTTGATTTGTAAATGCTCTTTACATATTTACTAATTATTTTATTCCATCTTATATCTTAAAAGTACTTTCTTTGAATGTGTTCCTTTTCTTCAAGTCAAAAGGCATGTCTCACCCCCACTATCCAGGCTGGAGGTAATTTTTACTCTCAGGTACCAACAGAACAATCCCTCAGGTACTCGCTGCTTGCTGTGCCATGGTAAGCCAGGGTTTCTTTACCAGCTCAGCCTACTAGGTGCCATGGCAGCTGTGCCACAAGTGAAGAGTGTGGAGAGCAAGGAAACAAGATTGAGAAGGGTGTGAGAGAAGTTTAACTATAACACCTGCAAACTTCCTTGGCTTCCTGGACAACTTCCCATAATCCTAGGTATGAGAATTCATATTCTTCCTTTTCTGCCTGATCAAACCCTCACAATTTTTTATAGTCCCAGAAAAACAAAAAGTGTACTTATTTAGCTCTTAATAATTTTAGGAAAATGAAACAGATAAAAATCCAAATAGATATCTTCTTTAATTCTTATTCATCATTAACAAAATGAAAAAAATAACTAGAGTTCATGGCAAACATTAGCCATACCATTTTATCTAGTTTTAAAGCATTCTCTCAAAAACAAATCTTTAAGACTAGCATGCTAAAAAAACTTCACTTTCTAATTGTTCAGAGAAAAATGCAAAAAATACGCAAGAAAACGTATGACAAATTTGTTCCAAGAATATTTTTATTAAACAATTTTCCTTTAAAAAGAGTTGAATGAGACTGATTGTATTTCATGTATAGTGCACACATAGTCTGTCACAGTACATACATAATCATATGTAATATGCCCATAATCCATATCGCCAAGTTTCCTTCTATTAAAAAAAAAAAAAGGATCTATGGTATTTGATCTCATTAAAATTTAAATAAATTTTAAGTAAAATTAATGCTTAGAGTATTGAAATACTTTGTATTTTTTTGTAGTTTTTGTATAGCGAATTTAATGTTTTAAAATGCAGAAGGAAGCTACAAAACTTTTTATAAGAGGCAAATTTCTTAAACATGACAGACATCGAAAAAGGATGAATTATATCTGCTAGCTTTCTCTGTGATGAGCACAACACTACACAGCTGTACCACCCACCTTCCCCCCCACCCCCACTTTGGGGTCGTAAGTAGGAGGAGCTGGGAGGACAACCAGTCCTTTATCAGCAACAGCTTGGGGAGACACTGGGAAGAGTTCTACACACTTGGTGTCAGCTGCCGGGGAGTCAGTGCCTACTCCCAGACACTCCACGTGACAGAGTAGGACCGTCGCATAAGGTTCTCTTGGCTGTAACCTTTATGGGAGCAGATCATCGGTCCTTCTTCCACAGAGCCACTGGACGTGTTCAAACCCCCAACCTTCCAATTAGCAGTCAAGCAGTTAATCCACTGGGCGCTTAACCGTTGTCCCACCAGGGTTCCGATTTAGTCTCATCTAATCCTCACAACTCTTTTTACTGGAGGAAATAAGGGTAGTTGTTTATATCCCCATTTTACAGGTGAGATGACTGAGCCTTAGAAAGATGAAGGAAACTGCCCAACCAAGATCACAGCGCAAGTGAGAGCTGGGAGTTGAAACCAAGGGGGCCTGAAACTGCACTGAATCCACTTAGATAGGAAAGAAGGGGCTCCCAGCTCTCACCCTAACCCGCCACTAGAACACTGTGTGATCTGGACAATCGCTCTGGTTACTTCAAGTAGACAACAATACCTACATTCCTTCCCAGACCTGAGATACTATTACTCTTTATTAATAGAGTTGCTACTTCCTACATGATGCTCTACCTATGGAAACCCTGGTAGTGTAGTGGTTAAGAGCTATGGCTGCTAACCAAAAGGTTGGCAGTGTGAATCAACGAGGCATTCCTTGGAAACCCTATGGGGCACTTCCACTCTGACCTATAGGGTGGCTATGAGTCAGAATTGACTCAATGGCAATGGGTTTGTTCTGTTTTGTTTTCTTTTTTTGGTTCTACTATACCTTTGAACACTGAACTGATTAAATACTTTTGGAAAGCACACACATATAATAAAGTGGAACCATCAGGTCTTTGTATCCTATGCAATGCACTACATTCTGCTTTATTATCTCATTGCACACTGCAATAGCTGAGTTACCTGCCCATCCTTGGTGCTCTGAGACTTGATTTATGCTATATATGCAGTCTATTAAAACTGAAATTCACAATGCAAGCCCTGAAGCTATTAATCACTACAAATCGAACAAAAGATGGATTACACTGTAGTCCCCCAAATCAACTTAGCTATAGTCTCAACCTACTATTTTTCTGAGTTCTCTCTGCTAAGAATCAGGAGTTTTTGGACAGCTGGAGGGGAGAAAGTTCAGGGGACCCCCTGAAGTAAAAAATATATTTCTATAATAAACAGAAGCAAAACGTACATGAGTTTCTCTATATTAGACTAACTGCCCTGTTGAAAAACAATACCGCTTTTTCAATTTAATATTAGCGAACAGATTTCCCTTTATTTTTGTAAAAGGAAATAAACTTGACGAGCTGTAGTTTAAATCTACAAGTGCCGAGCAATCCACCACTGTGTCTAGTAGTATGGAAGGCACCAGAGGAGACAAAGGCTGTTGTATTCAAAGGGGTGTCATGGGAGGTTCGCCCAGAGAACCATGAAATGTGGGACAAAGAGTGACTTGATGCAGAAGTAACATTTGAGAAGACCAGAAGAGTTAGTAGGGCTTCAAGAGACACCGGATATGGGTGTGATGTCACAAAAGGTATATTTGAGTCATTCCTTCAGAGGAGAAAGAACAGTTCCAGCAAAGGTAGGCGTCAGGCACGTGAGGGACACGTTTGGAGAACAGCAGAGCGTTCAGTTAGCTATGTGCAGTACAATAAAAAGGAATGGTATGGGGTACAGCTGAAGAGGACGCCAGGGCCACACATGGTGGTGAGGAGACATAGGGTGACTATATTCAGAAAAGGTGATCTCATGAGATGAGGCCTAGAGCTGAAGTCAGAAGGCCTAGCTTGAATATTCTCTCTCTGCCAGATATGTTTGTCACAACTCTGTTGGGCCTTAGTTTCTTCAACTGAAATGGGAACATGATGGAAATAGGAATAAGAAAAGGGGGGTTGAGGTGATGGACACTGTAGGGGGACTCCAGAGTGTGTGGTAGCTGCCTGGCTGTGGGGAGTGGGGAGCCAAGAAGGCTGCTGAAGCTTGGGCCTGAGTGATTTAGAGAATGAAGTCCCATTTTTGAGAGGGAAGTGAGAGAGAAGATGACTGGGGAGCTTGGGCATGGAATACGATCTACACAGACCTACAGATAGCTCCACAATCAGGCAGACCCTGCTAGGAGGGGGCTTGATAGTCGGGCCCATGCCCTTGGCAGAACCTCATCCAAGATGTCAGGAAGCTGCATCAAAGCATCAATCCTCTCACCCCGAGAGTGATCAGGCAGCAAGCTTCCTTTCACTGGAACCCTCAGAAACAAGCTGCTTTAAGGCCAAAGAAGCAAGGCTGTTTCGAAGCCCTTTACTTTTGAATTCTGGCAGAATCAGTTTTATGTAATGCTCCTCACAGCCTGCTCAGGTGTGCAAGGGCTGGGGCTTCCCCGAATTCCAAAACTGCCACCTCAGAATATAAAACATAACCAGATATTTGGATTCAAAGTTCCTGAGAAGGCCTACACAGTACACATGGCAGGGTGCTGTGTGAGGAATTTACTGCTGTAGTATTCCCCAGACTTCCTTCTGATCCCATGAGCTACCTCGGTCAAGCAGCAGCTGTGAGGCCAGGATTGCCCCCAAGATGGGGCAGCAAAGAGGAACCAGAGAGCAGAGGGAGGAAATTCCTGGACTTTAGAAAGCAATGGTCTAAGGAGAAAGATTTGGAAGAGCTCTTGCTGAACAAACTCTTCTTCCTGTTCCTTCTAGGTATAGCTTTTCCGAGGAGGGAGCAAGACAAGATGTAGAAAAGAAGAGTGTCTGAGAAGATGCCCAAACTCCAGCTCACTTTGGACAAAGTCTGATTGAAGAGCGTAAGGATCTGTGCTCATTGCCATGGGGAACTCTGGGCGGCAGCAGCCACACAGATGCTCCCTGCTCCACTATGGCATGGGGGGGGATGGGCCAGTAGATGTAGCTTCATGGGGCGTCAGAGGCAGGGAGGCTCTGTGGAGTTCCCTAAGTCTCGAGGCCCGGAGATGCTGGAAGAGCAGGCCAATCTTCCCCGTCCCCCTAAGAAGGTTAGCTGACAGAGAGAGACAGCTTGCCCTGCAGAGGTCTTGCCTTCAGCTTTACTGAAGAAGCTTACAGTCTGGTTGGGAAATATAACTAATACACTCCAAATCCCAACACACAACGCAGGAAAGTATTATATGCCAAATTGAATAGTACAGGCTAGTATGACAGAAGCTTTGATTAAAATCTGCTAAGTAAATAAAATCAGAGCAGGCAAGTATTCAAAATCACTCGGACTGTTGTGAAAATTAAGTACATAAAGTCAATCACTACTTGAAAGTAAACTATAGAAGGTTGCTCGTAATAAGCACAAGGAGAATATTGGCCATGCTCTCGGGAATATTTGGATGAAACGTGGACTACTTTATTTAGATCTGACCTTTATGAACAAAAGGCAAGTATAAAAATAGACTCTCAGTCATCTAGTAAGAAAACATAATTAAGAGCCCAGTTATCATGACGTGACTGTTTCTATTCACAACACAGACCTTAAGAATTCCCATACGTCAGCTCAGTGCCTCGGTGTCAGATGCGGTCTAAATGGAAAACTGAGCAAGGGAGCTTGTATTTAAGTGTTTGTTCACTTAAGCAAATGTCAGTGTAAGTCCAGTCAAGTCAGGCCATATTCTCAGTTGATATTACATGTGCATTATAAAACATTTAAAATACTTGACCAATAACATTAACGTGTACCCCAAATACTTGATAAAACATTTCCTGTATTAAGTTTTGGTATGATTTAATTTTCATAAATATACACCATCTCCCCTGCCTCTAAAGGAAAGGACTATTTCTTTTTTTATCTGCAAATGACCCTAGACTTATTTTTCCCATTCGAAATAATAATATCCAGTTCTCTGACTAATTTGATTTGACTCTATAGACAACAGAACCAATCAATTATTTTTAAAGAACTGAGCTTCATTGGGTATGGGATATTTATACAGAATAATTTTACATAGTAAGTAGCCCTGCCCATTGCCGTTGAGTCTATTCCAATTTATAGAAATCCTATAGGACAGAGCAGAGCTGCCCCATAGGGTTTCCAAGGAGCAGCTGGTGGATTCAAACTGCCGACCTTTTGGTTAGCAGTTTTAGCTCTTAACCACTGTGCCACCAGGGCTCCATAGTAAGTAGGGCCGGTATGATGACTGCATCAAGGGTAGTTTCAGTGTGGTACAAATATGTCTTCACCATCTTTTAAACATTAACTAACATTCTTTTACAACAAACACATGACGAGCAGACAGTATCTTCTTAGAATTTAATAATATTATCTTGCTTTTATATTTATTTTTGTAATTATCATCTATTTATGGCAAGCAATATTATACTGGTTTTCCATTTATAGCAATGATACAAACTTTCCCTTTAAATAAATTGCAGTTGAAAACGTGAGTTGATTTAAAGAAAAATATTAGGGCAAGAGCAGTACAGATGGTATCAGATCCGGCCACATTTGTGTGATGGTCATCACAGTGACTAATGTTGGGGAAATAGAGGCAAAACAGTTAATCTGTTAAAAATATTTATTCATTCATTCATTCCATGTTACTTAATATTTTTCATCCATGCAACATAGGAATGCTTAAATTTTCATCTCTGTTGGTAGAGAACTGCAATCTATTATTTAACTCAAAGAAAAAAATTTTTTTTTTTTTATAAAATAAATCATTTCCAAAATTCAGTATTAAAAGGTAAAACAAGGAAACATTTAATAAACCTAAAATATTTTCATGATTATTTGTTTGGAGATGCCACTCAATACTGCTGTAGCACCACAACATGAATCTGAAAGTCCATATTTTCAGAGTACCACAGATGAAATCATATTATAAAACAGTCACGTGACACTCTAAAACAATAGTCCTCACGCTTTGTTCTGCCATAATAACTGGCATATGATGTTCACATACTAGATATACTCCTGGGGGCCTACCCAGGTCTTGACAAAATTCTCCCTTCCCAGCCAATTTTTTTCAGAACATATAGGCACTGCAGGGCGGTAGCTATTGGTTATGCTACTGGTTTCCAGCACGTTCCTTTCCATCCAAGAAAACAAAATCAAGTGTTAAGTAAATGAAAATACACTCATCTAATCTGTTTATTTCTTTAATAAATCATTCAGAAATTTCAGTGCTTTACCTATTGTTAGTAAAAAATACTTAAGGTATAACTCACAACTGACCGAACCAATAGTATCCTATGACGCTCCGGCCCTAACTTGCTTCCCTAGTGTTGGAGAGCTGTGCTGATGTTGCCTTTTTATACTTAGTGAAGCTAGAGATACAGAGGAAACACCTGGAACAAAGTATGGCTTGCAGATGAGGTGACCTAAGTGAACGGGGACAGTACTAGTTGTTCGTGACCTGATAAAGTAAGCAATGGCCCAAATTTCCATGCAATACTTTAAAAAGCGAGACTTTTATGATATGCAGAAAACCAACTTTGTATATAAAGGAGAAAAACAAAGATCTATTTTTTTTACTCAAAAGTAGACTAGCCCATAGATGAGAACACAAACTTCTCATATGCATTAACACAATATTACCAGTAATTTCTACTACAAGATTAGAAGAAATAATTACTCCTTTTATGGATAAACTTGACCGTTCGCTGACAACACTTAAAATGCTATACCATACTCTATTTCAAATTTCACAGATGTTTATGAGTCAGTAAATTCTTTAAGTTAGATGGTATAACAAACTGTTGATCTAAGGGATATATTACTTGTAAACTGTGCTGTACTATAGCTAGTTTGCTTAAAGGTCCAGAGATCCAAACAATTCCCTGACACAAAGGCAAGCCTGCAACTGGACTAAGTCAACAGGTCCTTTAGGAAAAATAATTCCTACTGAATTACAACAGAACTGCTATGTGCTTAATATATGTGTGTTGCCTTTGCTGTTATAAAAAAATCAAGCAATAGTCATTTTAACTTCATAATTATATTATGAACTTACCTTATGCCAAAATAACAATAGTAGAACATGGTCAGTACAACAATTTTAGACAACATAATAACAAAATCATCTTTTTTTTCCTCTCTGCTAATTGTACAAATGGCCCAAAACTGTCAATAACTCATTCAAAGCAAATTTAATAAAGGTGGAGACATGGACTAATATTACAGGAAATCAATTCATATGGCCTATGCTCACTATATGTGCTAACTCTACAAAAGAATGTGAATTAAGGGTGCCAAAGTAAAAAACAACATTAATATCACACACTAGATATACTCCTGGGGGCAGACCCAGATTTTGACAAATCTCCCCTCCCCGTCAATTATGAAACAATAATTCCAAATTAAACAAAGTAGAAAAATAGAACTCTATGCACAAAAGGCATTCGCACTTATGTTTAAAAACACTCATATTAAAATCACAATCATTCATTAAATTTTTTTCTGAAATGTTCAGGATTATCTAATAATTTTACTATTGCTTTTGAACAGATTCTCTTCTTTCCAAACCATGACTATAAAATCTGTTTTAAGAATCTATAGTTTTTAAATTATTAGTGAAACAATGTGATATAATATTTTAATCAAATACATATGGAAATAGCTAGAAAGATCCATCCGTGTCAGAGTAAAGGAGACAGAAAAAAGATACGCTTTACTGTCTTAACACACGACTGTAGAGGTTACAGAAATATCTATGAAAAACACAGTGACTATTTTTTGTTGGTAGAGACGCACTTTAAATTAAGCATCAATAGCTCAACTGGTTAACATTCCCACTGAGGCAGAAATGCAAACTTTAGAAAAGGAACCTATAATATTTCAATCAAATAAGGGAACACAGAGCATTTTGAAACCGTCAAATTGCCAGACTTATAGTGGTGGACAAACAAAACAGAATTCTCCTGCTGTTTGTATTAAAATTACCTCCCAAGCATCATTCAGACATTTCAGGCCCAACTATAGTTCTGTGTTCGCCCATGGTGCGCTGGACATCAATGTGATCTAATAAGTACTACCATGATCTTTGAGATTGCGAAGAATCACAGCGGGAGGGCTACAGGACTGCCACCCTGTCACTAAATCAGTCTCTAGCTCCTTAACGTGGGCCCTGAGCATGAGGGGGGGCGCTTTCAGAAGCAGGTCAAAAGGCAGCAAAGCTGAAGAAATAAAAGGGGGAAAAGTATGAAACTGTAACGTAAATTACTTCGAACATCAGTGAGGTATGTGTGATTTTATTGCTGCCAGTACTAAGTTACCTGGTCTTGGTCTTGATCCTATCCCACCAGTGAAGTCCCTGAAAGCAGAATTAGAGGCCATTAGAAAAACTTATAAAACTTGGATTTGACAAACATTTACCAAGAGCCTACACTCTGTTGCGTTCTACATTATAAAAATAAAGGTTATTTGCTCTCAAGAAGTAGCTTCTGGGGTCTTAAAACCTTGTGAGCGGACGTCTAAGATACTCCACTGGTCCCATCCTGTCTGGAGCAAAGGAGAATGAAGAAAACCAAGGATACAAGTGAAATACTAGTCCAAAGGACTAAGGGATCACAAGTACCACAGCCTCCATCAGCCTGAGCCCAGAAGAACTAGATGGTACCTAGCTCCCAGCACCAACTTCTCTGACAGGATCACAACAGAGGGTCCTAGACAGAGCAGGTGAAAAATGTAAAACAAAATTCAAATTCACACACACACACACAAAAGACCAGGCTTATTGGTATTCCAGAGACTGGAAGAACCCCTGAAACTATGGCCCCGGGACACCCTTTTAATTCAAAATTGAAGCCATTCCTGAAGTTCACCCTTCAGCCAAAGATTAAACAGGTCTATAAAACAAACAATAACACATGTGCGGGATGTCCTTCTTAGTTCAGTCATGTATACAAGACCAAAAGGGCAACACCTGCTCAAAAACAAAGACGAGAAAGCAGGAAAGGGCAGGAAAAACGGACAGATGGAAACGGGGAATTGGGGTGTGGAAGAGGAGAGCGTTGACACATTGCAGGGATTGCAACCAATGTTGCAAAACAATTTGTGCATAAACTGTTGAATAAGAAACTAATTAGCTCTGCAAAGTTTCACCTAAAGCACACACACACAAAAAACTTCACAGCATAAAGCAACAATAAACATTATTTAAATAAAAAAAAAAAAGAGGTGCCCTCAAGAGTTTAATAGAGAAGGAAAGAAACACATTAAAAAAAAAAAAATTTTTTTTTTTTTATTCCAAGATAGAACTGATAGTCTACTGGAAAATGGGAGAAACTTGTCCCATCACAATCATTTATAAGCTCTAAGTATGACTGAAAAGCCTCACTCTTAGTGCCCCGAATGATTTTCTTATTACACTGAAAATAAAAATACTGTTTTATATTCAAAAAGAAATAACATTTTTATCTTAATAAAATACTCATTGAACTCAATAGATCTAAAATATTATCATTTCAACATGGAACCAATCTAAAAATTGTGAATGAGACATTTTACTTTCTTTTACTCCTACTGTTATTGTTGTTGCTGGGTGCCACTGAGTCAATTCTGACTCACAATGACTTCCTAAGTTTAAAAACTCAGTGTGGATTTTATACTTATAGCATGTCTCAATTCACACTAGCACCATTGGAAGTGCTCAATAGCCACATGTGGTTAATGGTGACCATAATGGATGGCACATGTCTATGGAGGAGCTGTTTCTATACTAATCCATATACCACCATGGTATGCTGGTCAAAATGAAAGGCTGAACCCTTGGGGCACAACAGAGCATGCAATTCACCTTGTTTGGGAATTGCTTCCGAAGGCTTCCCAGAGGAGGGGACTTCGAGTTGGGACTTGACTGCACCCAGAAGGGAAGGACATCATTGGCGAGGGTAGGAGCATCCATTTAAGAGCTAGTGAAAAGCTTTTCCCTGAGCTGATTCAGTACTGAAGTTCTTCATGTGGGTTTGAGTTTTGTAATGGGACTCGAATTCTAAGACGGACGATAAATTTTCAGTACTGGTGTCTGCTCAGGGCTCAGGGCTTAGAACTGAATAAACCAATCCCTGCTTTCTAGGCGCTCATTTATAGACCAGTGTTTTTTAACTCAAGTGGGCATAAGAATCATCTGGAGGGCTTCCTTTTTGTTGTTGTTGTTTCCTTCTATGTTTAACTTAAAAAAAAATAATAATAATAAATAACATTTAAAATTTTAAGTACAGTGTTTTTCCATGCTTTGTTCCTGCAGTCTTTAACAAAAACTCTAACTCTCTCAATGAAATGAGATGATTTTTACATTTCAGAGAGTTTCAATTGTTCTGAAGTTCCCAGTGTTGCCAATATCCCTTGTTTGCCTTTCCCTAAAATTCTAAATTGCCTGATCATTTTGCAAATTGGTCTCCGCACCTTCCGTCCTCCAATCACATCAGGGACATCAAGAAATAACCTTCTACCTTGTTTCATCTACTAAAAACTGGAACCCATTTCTTAATTGTTTTCTGAAATGAAAGAGCAAATATCTGTGCCCTGGCAAATTATAAGAACTGCACTTCAATCTAAGGCAATCCAACAAAAATATATAGTACACCTACTATGTATAAGGCACATGCTACAATTTTATTGGTTAAGAGTGACTACAGGGATCCAAATACAAATAAAAATAGTTGATAATTCTCTTGCCTCAATTCTTCCATTTTTCAATCATAGAATTTTCATTGCATACATGCAACACATACCTAAGTTATTAAACACAGTAAAATTGGCCGAGTTAAGGACTAGAACTTTATACCAAAATCTCTGCATCCAGCTGTGAGTTTCTTCTTTTTCCTCTCTCCCTTGTGTCTCATAAGCCAGCCCTCTCAGATCCTTTTTTATTTCCTGTCCCCTTCCCAGCCAAGTTTACAGAGCCTTCAAAAGTAAATGAGACTCACGTTTTGCACGGTTTATATACTCTTGCTAGCCCTGGAGTAAAGGACATGTTTAAAGAAAGAAAAAGGAGGATCCCCTCTTCCCTCAGTGAGTTCAAAGAAGGGCATGATCACAGCAGCGCCTATGCCTGGGTGACAAAGCCTCAGGCTGAGCTGAGGAGCAAAGCATCTGTACTGGCAACTCATATTCTTTCACACATGACAGCTCCAGAAAATGCTTTCTGAACAACCTTGTCCCAGAACCTTCTAGAATAGTCCCACGCTGTCCAAGAGAGATACAATGCAAGTCACAAACATAATTCTAAATGTTCTGGTAGCCAGATTTTTTTTTAAAAAAAGAAAAAACTGAAATTAATCTTAATCTAGTTTATTAACCCAGTATATCCAAAATGTTACCATTTCAATATGTAACCAATACATTCACAAGCTATCGTACACTGAAGTTTTACATTTGGATTAACATCAAATGAAAATTTAAAATTCAGTTCTTCAGTCATGTTAGCCTCATTTCAACAGCCCAACAGCCATATGTGGCCAGTGGCTACCATATTTGACATACATTCCAGATTCTTCTTTGGGAGGCATTGATCACTGCCTTCATACACACAACATTACCACCAAGGTTAACAGTCATGCCCGAGGCTGCTAAACTTGCAATTTCTGATGGACCCTACTATCTAAAAAGGAAAATTAAAATACAACTCATGGAAAACTTTTTATTAATACATTTATGGGCACCCTGGGCAAACTGATGATCACTAGATGACTATTCCAGTTGTCCTAAAGAATCCAAAATTTCAAACGTTTTTATGTATTAAAAAGCATTACGTACAGTATGTACTAATTATGTTGGCGTATATGAAATAGATCACCCAGAAAATTCTGAGTTGCTGCCAACCTGGTTACTCCTTTTTATAATTCTAAATTCCTCTTTAATAAACTCCAGGGAGTACTTAAATATAACCACCACATTCACTCGTTCATTCATTCAACAAACATTTATTAAGTGCCTACTATAAAAAAATATATATATATATATATATATTCAGTGGAAATTCTCGTGGTGTAGTGGTTAAGAGCTACAGCTGCTAACCAAAAGATCGGTAGTTCAAACCCACCAGTCACTCCTTGGAAACCCATTTGGGGCAGCTCTACTGTGTCCTACAAGGTCGCTATGAGTTGGAACCAACTCGACTGCAATGCGTTTGGCTTTTTTTTTTTTTTTTTGGCTTATATGTTCAATACTAGGCATTGAAGATGAAGGGGTGAAAGGAGACCGTCGCTAGAGACTTGGAACTTTCAAGATCACATAGGTATAGCAGAAATACTGCTATTCTCTCCAGAAATTACATCTCTAATCACACGAAAATATAGTCATCTGAAATATCAAAATAAAACAGACTCATTGTGACTATAAGAGACAGCTTTTAACTAGACAATTGTTGGTCCACAGAGGGACAAAAGATTTAAATTATGCAGATCCTGGAGGAATTCTGCCTTTAGATAGAATCATACTGAGTGTTTATGTCCAACACAACATTACAGCTGCAGAGGATGGTCTTCCGATAATTGAACAAGCAGGAAAAATACAAAGAAATGTCTTACAAAAGAAACTTTCAGACATATTTTCTGGTAGAAAGAGTTAACATGATGAAGCTTGTGTCCTCTGAAAGTTTCAAAAAGGGCACTGACCAACGATACTTCCAGCTGACGGAAACAGAATTTCCAAGAAACAGAAGGGTGGAAGGATTCTAACAGGTTATCGCTTCCAACTCCCTTTGGATCTGCTGTGACCTCATCTAGAATTCATAAGTCAAGAGAGAAAGTGAAGTGCTGAAAACGAGTGTTAGCCTACAACTTCCCGCCAAAAGCACTAACAGGTCAGATGAGAATGGAGGTAACTGGCTTTGTAATGTTTTGAATTTATCTTTCACTGAATTAATTCAAGCACTGGGTGAATTATTCGGATAATTACTTCGTCAGAGGTGTCCTGGTCATGAAGGAGATAAAACTCTAGATTTTTTTCCTCTAGAAGAATTCCTTTAAATATATCTTGGCACCAAGGAGATATGTTCACAGGCACTGGACGTAAATCACATGATTTGATTCAATTGTGAAAAGTTGGCCAATAGCATTTGATGTTGGTACAAAGAAATATTTAGCCTTCTGAAAAAAGAGGCTTGGCTTACCATATTGAGATAATGCCTTCTCATGCTACTGCAACCACACCATCTAAGTTAACCAGCATTTTACAGCCAAAAGCCTTTTTAAGGCAGTGATATTATTTATATACATGCCCTGTGTGAATAAGCGACATTATGTGTGGTTGCGTTTTCATAATTATTAAGGGCTTGTCTTTTATCTGTAATGTTAATGGAGTTGGTATTACTGCAGGAAAGTGGTATGATGTTCCTGTGGCTGTCCACTCACATCCCAATAATGACTAGAAACAAGCAAGGAATAAGCCAGGGAAGTTCAGAACTATCACAGAGAAGTAATAAAGTAGGCACTGATGATAACAATTTTTTTTTTGTATGACTGCTGTATTGTGACATTGGTAAATAGGCCAGATTGATTCTTCTAAGTCGTGATTGAGCAGTATTTACTCAATTTAAGTAAAATTAGACACCAAACCAAAACCTGCTGCCATCGAGTCGATTCTGACTCATAGTGACCCTATAGGACACAGTAGAACTGCCCCATAGAGTTTCCAAGGAGTACCTGGTGGATTTGAACTTCTGACCTTTTGCTTAGCAGCCACAGCACTTAACCACTATGCCACCAGGGTTTCCAAATTAGACACAGCTTATGGAAAAGGGGTGGGGGAGAATAGCCACAGTTAAGAGTAAGCAAGAACTGCTATAAGGGTCTTTCGGCTCCTATCTCTGATGCTGGATGGTCACAACATCCACAATCAGCTTTATATACAAAAACTAGAGTCAGGCACACACTCTCATATACGATTCTGCATATGCCAATTTATCAAAGAAGTTGTGAGCCACAGCCATCTTTGACATCACTAACATCAGCCTTCCAACTACGTCCTGTTGCCTTGGCGACAGGATGCAAGCAGGCAAGGAGAAAACCTGTTGTCTGAGCAACAGGATCTTAAAAAAAAAAGAAATGGGGTCTTAAGCTGTGGCTATCGATAAGGTTGTAGGTTCAAGCCAGTAGGTGAGATTTCAGACCTATTACGGTGAGGGGTATTGAATTAATGCTGAGATTAATTCATCTATTAAGGAACAAGTATTTGTGGACTGGCTCCTCTGTGCAACACACTGTGCCCAGAGTGCTACAAAGACAGACCAAGAATAGTCTGGCACATGCCCGGCATACAGCGACAAACGTCTATCCATTGAATGAATGAACCAATGTTCCTAAGAAGGTTCTTAATACAATGATCAAAGCTCACTAGGACCTAAGTGTATGTGATAGTGAAGGAAGTTAAGCTCCTTCATAGGTAAGTGCATTATCACATTTCCAATGTAAAGGATAATTTATCTGTAAGTTGAAATAAAATGCTATGACTCAGTAGAGTAAAACACTCAATAGACATATACTAAGTGAGCCTTCGGAAGCAACTCAATGGCATTGGGTTGGTCGGGTTATAAAACCCAGTTAGAAACTGGTAAAAGTCAAGCCCACTCGTAATTCTTTCCTAGAAAATAGTAATGGAGGCAGGAGACTTTAGATCTAGTTTCAAAATGACAAAATTTAGAAATTTCAAAGATAGCCCCAAGTATTACATTTTTAATGGCTTTTTCTTGACACAGACATTAACCCAGCTTTTGCCTAACTCTGTCAATACATATGAAACACAAGACAAACATTAACAACACATTCATGTGAAAATTCGGAGTCTGCCACAGGATATTTATTGCATATGGTAATTTCAAAGCAGGTAAGAGTCTGTGTTTTAAGAGAATGGACCGTGAAAAGTGAATTCCATTGCCCTCTTACTTATTATGGATTTAGAGATGCACACACCCAAACATACTAAGACCTGATTTCCACAAACTCTACCATTCGCTTCAATGCCTCTCACTATACACGTGGAATTCAAAATCTGACACTGAGAACATAAAGTGGAACAACCACCTGGTAAATGGCTTGGCAGTTTCTTATAAAGTTAAGTATAAACCTATCAGATGATCCAGGCACTTCATTCCTAGGTATTTACCCAAGAGGAAACAACAACAACAACAAAATGCATAGGTCTAAACAAAGATTTGTACACAAATAAATGTTCATATCAACCTTATTTGTAATAACCAAATACTGGGAACAACCCAAATGCCCACAGACAGGTGGATGGAGAAACAAACTGTGGTACAGCCATACAATGAAATACTACTCCACAATAAAAAGGAATAAACTATTGATACACAGGAGCCCTGGTGGTGCAGTGGTTAAGAGCTACGGCTGCTAACCAAAAGGTGGGCAGTTCAAATCTATCAGCCTCTCCTTGGAAACCGCATGGGGCTCTTCTACTCTGTCCCGTAGGGTCTCTGTGAGTCGCGGTCGAGTCACCGACAATGGGTTTGGGTTTTTTGGGGGTACTGACGTACAAAACATGGATGGGTCTGAAAATAATTATGCTGATTGAAAGAAGCCAAATAAGAGTATGTTTTTATTATATAATCCCATTTATATATAATCCCATCAAATGCAAACTAAACTATAACACAGAAAGCAGATCAAAGATTGCCTGGTCGGGGGGGTGAGGGGCAGCAGCGAGGGGGCATAAAGAGGCACAAGGAAGGTTTGGGGTGGATATGTTCACTATGTTGATTGTGATTTCACAGAGATATGCATATTCAAAATGTATCAAATTACACACTAAATACATGTAGGTCATTTGGGGTCAACTGTACCCCAATAACACTGTTAACATAAAAAGATTTAAACTTCCACATTCTCACTCAAGAAAAATTATTCAAATAGACCACCACATAATCTGTGTGCATTCATTAAAAGGAATATATATATATATATTTAAAAAATACACCATTAAGCTAATTTTTGGAGCCCTGGTGGTGCAGTGATTATGCACTTGGCTGCTAACTGAAAGGTGGGTGGTTCAAATCCATCAGCTGCTCCATGGGAGAAATATATGGCAGTCTGCTCCTGTAGAGATTACATCCTAGAAAACCCCATGGGGCAGTTCTACTCTGTCGTATAGGGTCACTATGAGTCCTAATCGACTCAATGGCAATGGGTTTTGTTTTGTTTTTTAAAGGGGGAGAACTGCTAGGGTCTCATTGTAGCTGTTTTACTCTTTCATACGTGGCACAGAATAGCCAAAAACAAAACAGAACAGGCTTCAATTTATTTCTATTATATAGCTTTGCTATCTTCTTTCATATCCTAACTTGTCATTTAGCTTCTACATATTTTGCAGAATAGATTCACATTTCACATTAATAAACCAAGAAATCCAGGAAAATCCTAAACAAATCAGGTTGCAAAGAACTTTAGCTTTATTTAATGCCTTATAAAGAATTATAAATACATTTTAGAGTTGTCATCTTTTAATTCAGAGGCCCTGGGGATTGCCTGGAAGGAAGTCAAAAAGTTATTAATTTTCTCTCTTCTTTGTGGCATCATTCATAGGATGTCTTGTATCATTTATTTTCTTCTCAATTCTATGCCTTTATCTTCCAGTTACACTGTGAGTTCCCTGAAGGAAGGGAACTCGTCTTAAACCAACCTGCATTCCCTGAGGGAAGGTCACACTGTACCTGCGGTGAGATGGATTGCTTTGGTGTAGGCTTTCTCGCCATGATCTTGCAACTCCCATGCAAGTGATTGGGTGGGGCTACGAAACTAGGGTAACTGTGGCCCCATCAAGGGGATTAGTCAGTATTGCCATCCTGCTGCAACTGAACTGAGCCAGCACAGAGGTGGGAAAGGAGAAGATCCCACCACCACCAAGTAAGAACATTCTAGTGTGGAATGCATCCTTTGGACCTGGAATCCCTGTGCTGAGAAGCTCCTGGAACCAAGAGACTGAGAGAGAGAGAGCTGTAACACTGAAGACGGCAAGAAGCAGCGGCAGAGAAATGGCAACAGGAGAGACCAGCAGCAGGGGCTGGCTTCCCGGCCCACTGAACGAGAAAGCTGAGTGCCTTTGGGCAGGAGGCTTGCTGGCAGATTGGGGTGTCTCCAGGCACTTGTTGGCAGAGCTAAAAGAGCTTTGTAACACTTGTCTGAGCAGGGCAGAGGCCGAGGGCCAGGGGGGAGGCGTGCCTGCCAGCATGCCTGGGAAGAAGCTATCCTGATGGAAAAACTGTATCCTGAGCATTTCTGAACTTGAATTGTAACTTGTTACTTCCCTAATAAACCCCATAATCATGAGCATTGTCTATGAGTTCTGTGTGCCATTGCGGTGAATAATCAAATCCGGCAGAGAAATAGAGTGCCGTGGAAGGGACAGCTGGTGTCAGAATTGGTAAAGATGGCGGCGAAAGGAGGCATGTCTGACCTCTGCCCCACAGGAATCAGCCTTCAGCTGTTGATCTTGATTCCCGTTCCCCCTGGTGATATTAGAGAAGATCAGACTCCGCCCCCACACCATTTTTACAGAACCACACACGTGGCACAGCTGCACAAATGTTATTTTAGGTCAGGTCCTATTCACCTTGAACCACCCATGGAAGCATCAATCTCAACCTCTGGACCACTTTCATTTTCCATCTGTTAACTTGGTTGTTAATCCCTTTTTTTTTTTTTTTCACTAAAATATTCACTCTGCTATATCCCTGTTTCAATAAGCTTCAGATTGAACTTTTCCTTTCTACTGATCACAATGATTGTTACATTCCTGTAAAATGTTAGCTAGTAACTAAATTTTTAAAGGAGTCCCTGGTGGTACAAGTGGTTAATACACTATCCTCAGCTACTAGCCAAAAGGTTGGGGGTTTGAGTCCACACAGAGGCACCGGGGAAGAAAGACTTGGTGATCTACTTAGGAAAAATCAGCCATTGAAAACCCTAAGGAGCACAGTTGTACTCTGACACGCGTGGGGTCTCCATGCGTCACAATCAACTTAATGGTAACTGGCTTTATCTTTTTAAAACTATTTCAAGCTCTCAAATACATAGTACATGTATTTCTTTTGGTTTTGAAGGGTTGAGGATCAACTGAATTCTTGCAAATAAGACAATTTCCCATAAGTCCTCTTAGAAAAAAAATAAGTAGAATTATTTGGCAGTGCAAAGATTCCTAAGTTCATTTCACTGGAAATTTTGCTTTTAATATAAAATTCTCCAAAATTGGGAAATACACCATATTTATATGCCTTAACTTATTTTTCTACTAAAATACTTGTTTTGAATCTTTCCCATACATTCAATCATCTATATCAGTGAGTAAAGCATCCAGTAATGGGGGAGGTAGTGTTTTTTGATGAGATTCTTAAAAATACAGGCAATCACAAATTTCAAAAAATGCAATACTTATATTCCAAAAACCAAAAACCAAAAACCAAACCTGCTGCCATCAAATCAATTCTGACTCATGTTGTTGTTGTTAGGTGCCATCGAGTCGGTTCCGACTCATGGCGACCCTATGCACAACAGAACGAAACGCTGCCTGGTCCTGAGCCATCCTTACAATCCTTGTTATGCTTGAGCTCGTTGTTGAAGCCACTGTGTCAATCCACCTCCTTGAGGGTCTTCCTCTTTTCCGCTCACCCTGTACTCTGCCAAGCATGATGTCCTTCTCCAGGGACTGATCCCCCCTGACAACATGTCCAAAGTATGTAAGATGCAGTCTCACCATCCTTGCCTCTAAGGGGCATTCTAGCCGCACTTCTTCCAGGACAGATTTGCTCGTTCTTTTGGCAGTCCGTGGTATATTCAATATTCTTTGCCAACAACACAATTCAAAGGCATCAACTCTTCTTTAGTCTTCCTTATTCATTATTCATTGTTCAGCTTTCACATGCATATGATGCGATTAAAAATACCATGGCTTGGGTCAGGCGCACCTTAGTCTTCAGGGTGACATCTTTGCTCTTCAACACTTTGAAGAGGTCCTTTGCAGCAGATTTACCCAACGCAATGCATCTTTTGATTTCTTGACTGCTGTTGATTGTGGAGCCAACTAAAATGAAATCCTTGACAACTTCAATTTTTTCTCCATTTATCATGATGTTGCTCATTGGTCCATTTGTGAGGATTTTTGTTTTCTTTATGTTGAGGTGTCACCCGTACTGAAGGCTGTGGTCTTTGATCTTCATCAGTAAGTACTTCAAGTCCTCTTCACTTTGAGCAAGGAAGGTTCTGTCATCTATATATCAAAGGTTGTTAATGAGTCTTCCTCCAATCCTGATGCCGCGTTCTTCTTCATATAGTCCAGCTTCTCGGATTATTCAGCATACAGATTAAATAGGTATGGTGAAAGAATACAACCCTGATGCACACATTTCCTGACTTTAAACCAATCAGTATCCCCTTGTTCTGTCCGAAAAACTGCCTCTTGATCTATGTAAAGGTTCCTCATGAGCACAATTAAGTGTTTTGGAATTCCCATTCTTCACAGTGTTATCCATAGTTTGTTATGATCCACACGGTCGAATGCCTTTGCATAGTCAATAAAACACAGGTGAACATCCTTCTGGTATTCTCTGCTTTCAGCCAGGATCCATCTGACATCAGCAATGATATCCCTGGTTCCATGTTCTCTTCTGAAACCGGCCTGAATTTCTGGCAGTTCCCTGTCAGTATACTGCTGCAGCCATTTTTGAATGATCTTCAGCAAAATTTTGCTTGCATGTGATATTAATGATATTGTTCTATAATTTCCACATTCAGTTGGATCACCTTTCTTGGGAATAGGCATAAATATGGATCTCTTCCAGTCAGTTGGCCAGGAAGCTGTCTTCCATATTTCAGAAGCTGTCTTCCATATTTCTTGGCACAGACGAGTCAGCACCTCCAGCACTGCATCTGTTTGTTGAAACATCTCAATTGATATTCCATCAATTCCTGGAGACTTGTTTTTCACCAGTGCCTTCAGAGCAGCTTGGACTTCTTCCTTCAGTACCATCGGTTCCTGATCATATGCCACCTCTTGAAATGGTTGAATATCGACTAATTCTTTTTGGTATAATGACTCTGTGTATTCCTTCCATCTTCTTTTGATGCTTCCTGCGTCATTTAATATTTTTCCCATGGAATCCCTCACTATTGCAACTCAAGACTTGAATTTTTTCTTCAGTTCTTTCAGCTTGAGAAACACCGAGCGTGTTCTTCCCTTTGGTTTTCCATTTCCAGCTCTTTGCACATGTCATTATAATACTTTGTCTTCTCTAGAGGCCCTCTGAAATCTTCTGTTCAGTTCTTTTACTTCATCAATTCTTCCTTTTGCTTTAGCTGCTCGATGCTCAAGAGCAAGTTTCAGAGTCTCCTCTGACATCCATCTTGGTCTTTTCTTTCTTTCCTGTCTTTTCAGTGGCCTCTTGCTTTCTTCATGGATGATGTCCTTGATGTCATTCCACAACTCGTCTGGTCTTCGGTCACTAGTGTGCAATGCGTCAAATCTATTCTTCAGATGGTCTCTAAATTCAGATGGGATATACTCAAGGTCATATTTTGGCTCTTGTGGACTTGCTCTGATTTTTTTCAGTTTCAGCTTGAACTTGCTTATGAGCAATTGATGGTCTGTTCCACAGTCGGCCCCTGGCCTTGTTCTGACTGATGATATTGAGCTTTTCCATCATCTCTTTCCACAGATGTAGTCAATTTGATTTCTGTTGTGTTCCATCTGGCAAGGTCCATGTGTATGGCTGCCATTTATGTTGGCGAAAGAAGGTATTTGCAATGAAGAAGTCATTGGTCTTGCAAAATTCTATCATTCGATCTCTGGCATTGTTTCTATCACCAAGGCCATATTTTCCAACTACTGGTCCTTCTTGTTTCCAACTTTTGCATTCCAATCGCCAGTAATTATCAATGCATCTTGATTGCAAGTTCGATCAATTTCAGACTGCAGCAGCTGATAAAAATCTTCTATTTCTTCATCTTTGGCCCTAGTGGTTGGTGCGTAAATTTGAACAATAATCGTTATTAACTGGTCTTCCTTGTAAGCGTATGGATATTATCCTATCACTGACAGCATTGTACTTCAGGAGAGATCTTGAAACATTCTTTTTGACGATGAATGCAGCACCATTCCTCTTCGATTTGTCGTTCCCAGCATAGTAGACTATATGATTGTCTGATTCAAAATGGCCAGTACCAGTCCATTTCAGCTTACTAATGCCTAGGATATCAATGTTTATGCATTCCATTTCATTTTTGACGATTTCCAGTTTTCCTAGATTCATACTTCGTACATTCCAGGTTCCGATTATTAATGAATGTTTGCAGCTGTTTCTTCTCATTTTGAGTCGTGCCACATCAGCAAATGAAGGTCCTGAAAGCTTTACTCCATCCGCATCATTAAGGTCGACTCTACTTTGAGGAAGCAACTCTTCCCCAGTCATCTTCTGAGTGCCTTCCAACCTGGGGGGCTCATCATGCAGCACTATATCTGACAATGTTCCGCTGCTATTCAAAAGGTTTTCACTGGCTAATGGTTTTCAGAAGTAGACTACCGGGTCCTTCTTCCTAGTCTGTCTTAGTCTGGAAGCTCAGCTGAAACCTGTCCTCCACAGGTGACCCTGCTGGTATCTGAATACCGGTGGCATAGCTTCCAGCATCACAGTAACACACAAGCCCCCACAGTATGACAAACTGACAGGCACGTGGGGGATTCTGACTCATAGCGACCCTATAAGGGCATATTAATTATTTCGAGGGGCGAGCACATGGAACATTTGCCTATGGAAAGTTAGGTGGGTGAGGAATGGGAAGCAGTCATGGAAAGTCAGGAGGTGAGGAACAGTGAATCCTTGGGGGATCTTCTAACTCAGATCCCAAGTCCCTGCAGTCAATTATTTTGGTTCTCCTTGAAGTTTTGGACAGTGTCTTTCCCCTCTCCTTTCATTGTTACTTTGACCATGGCTTCTTTGCATCTGGGCCCACTAAAGAAAATCATGAGGTCTTATAGGTTTTCTCCGATGACCTTTCTGGAAGATCATGTACTGTGTTAGGTCTTCCTTGGGCTTTGTTACCAGAAACACTGGGAAAGAGTTAGGAGGTTGAAAGGCTCCACACTATGCCTCTGGATCCTCGCTTGGAGAAGAAAGTTATCAGTTATGTTGTATCTTTGACTAAACAAAAAAAATTACTTGTCACTACAATCAAATCCCTCAAGATTCTGCTGGACAGGTTCTTTGCTCCTCAATTCATTTTACTCATGTTCTTCCTGGCGCCCTCAGACCCAGCTGTAGATAATGGTTCCTCCTAGGTTGCCCAGCATGCATCCTGCTCCCTTCAGCAAGGGCACCCTGAGAGATGGGAACGGGCTGTTGATCAGGGAGCTCAGCTCTCCCAATAGCACTAAACAAGGCTCTGATCCAAGCCACGCCCAGGTGACTCCCTCAAAACTTTGAATCCTAAGAAAGGCAACATGAGAATGGAAAAAATGATCTCACAGTTTCACCCACTCCAGCACAGTGTTCTTACGAGTTGGCCACAACAGCCTGTTCACCAGACTTCAGGGGCTGCTCTGGCTCCTATCCTAGATTCACCGGGCTTTTAATTATGTGAGCCACTCAACAGCCTTCTAACAAGTTCCACCTTTTGCTTCAGTCAGCCAGAGTCGGGTTCTTTTGCTTGCATCCAAAAGGCACTGGCTGGCGAAGCACACCTGCAGCCTTAACCTTTTGTCACTCTGTCGGGATGCAGCCAGTCGCCAAGCCTGAGTCATCAACAGCTCCAAAGCATGCTGATGGCACCTTGGCTGATGTGAGGTCCCAGCCTCGCCTGGTGTCTGAGCCTCAGAGCTGTTTGGCAGTCCTTTTGCCTGCCTCTGCCCAGTTTCCTTCCCAACTCTCTGGCGGTTGTTTGTAGTTTATCACTCTCCTCATACTCTCAGCTGATGACCTCGAACATCACCTAATACTAAGCAGAGGCCACCAAGTATAATCTTCTTTAGTATCTCTCTACTCTACTTCTCTACGTTAATTTTATCTTTCATCTCCTTTCCCCAGACTCAGAGAAAGGCTCGTCCCTTCATCTTTCCCAGGCCCACTCCTCTGGTTCCAAGCCGCTCTGGGACTGTACACCATCCATTAACTGTTCCCTTTTTAACCTGTCCTCTCCATTGGCTTCTTCCTCCCAGTCCCAAAAACTCTAATGTTACCCTGATTCTGAGAGGCCCTTTTCCATCAAACATCCCCATGAACTACTGCCTCGGCTTCCTTCCCACTTCCAGGCCCTGTCTTCCTTGGCCCCCATCCTGGTTTCCATCAGTCCTCAGACACCACCATCAACCTTCTTTTCCCATCCAACCCCTACCTTGCGCCACTGACGCTGTTCTTACAAAGGTCACTAGGGACTTCCAGAAGGCTAAATCTAATCATTTTAGTCCTCACACAAAGGGACAGCTGTCTCAGAAATTACTAAACCCCCTTGCAGTTGAGTCAATTCCGACTCATAGTGACCCTATAGAAGAGAACTGCCCCATAGGGTTTCCAAGGAGTAGCTGGTGGATTTGAACTGCTGACCTTTTGGTTAGCAGCTGTGGCACTCAACTACTGCACCATCAGGGCTCTCAGAAACAGCTAGTTGTCCCAAAATAAGTTTCTTCTTCCTTTTAAAATAAAAACAACAACAAAAAAGCCAAACCTGTTGCTGTCAAGTCAATTCCGACTCATAGCAACCCTACAGGACAGAGTCTCCAAAGCTGTCATCTTTATAGAAGCAGACTGCCACGTCTTTCCCCCACAGAGCGACTGGTGGGTTCAAACCACCAACCTGTCAGTTAGCAGCCAAGTGCTTTAACTACTGTGCCACCAGGGTTCCTTTTAAAATAGAATTCCCCAAACATATTCCCTACTGGTCATATGACTACATTCTGGTCAATAGTATGTGAGCAGAAATGATGAGAAAGCATGTGAGTCATGTCTTCAAAAAGGAAGGCTGTGCCTTCCATTTCACTTTCCCAACTCCTGCTGGCCAGGATGGGATGTGGTGTGGTGAGTCACACTTGTCATGAGGATCAGAACAATACCCTGGGGACATGGAAAAACAAGACAGAGGAGGTGGGGTCCCAGATGACCTCATGGAGCATAGCTTCCCTACCTTCTTGGTCTCCCTTTGAACTCGGAGAGGCTAAGTGACTTGCCAGAGGTCACCAAGTGAGAAACAGGCAGAGCCCGACTGAAACCCAGGTCCAAGCTAAGTGTTATGTGCAGTGTGCTCCTTGGTAAACTATAATCAGTGCTGGGAGGGTCACTTCTGCCACCACAGGCCCAGAGGAACTTCAGTTTTCAATTTAGACACCAATAGCTCAGCTCTGTAAAGGAGGCCGAGCTGTTCATACCTTGTTTGGGATTGCCTTTCTCCTCCTGAAGCACTGAAACTTCTCTTTAAAATGCCTGAAACAACAAAATAAACAGGAATAACCTTACATTTTTCCTCTGCAAATATCTTCCTTCCTTCCTCCCTCCCTCCATTCTTTCCTTCTTTGATTTCCGGAAAAAAAAAAAAAAAAAAAGACCAACACTTCACTTCTGTTGTCTGAGAATTTCACATATTGGAAAGTCGGCCTTGGTTTATGAAAGCATCAGCTGAAAATATGCTACAAATTACTATTTACTTGACAGGTTTGTTTAAGGGTCTTTTTCCAAAGAAAATGCACTAAACAAAGAAACTCCATTCTTAACAATACAATAAAACAAAGTACAATAAAATCGCTACATCATAGTCATCCTAAGCCCTGGCCGAGAGGCAGCTATAAGTCATGCAAATTGAAGGGTCCAGTTTGTCCTTTCCCATCTTCCCACTGGCCACCCCCGTTGCCACCAGGGATATACAACTCTGAATTCTTCGCATTGTAGTAAGGAACGGCTTCCAGAATTTGCTACATATGTTAATACGCGTCAATATTTTTCCTATAAAATATTTATCCTTTCCTGATCACAAATCAAGACACTTTATGTAGCAGGCAGGGATTTACAGGGAAAATAAGACAGAATGTTGGAAATGGGGATTGTCCCAGGAAATCTGGAGTATCAAGTCACCATTTTGACGGAGCAACTACTTTTGGAAGGGGCAAAGAATGTATCTAAATCCTTAAGGTCCTACTTTGATCCTCAGACGATTTTAAACCTTTTTTTTAATAACATTTTCAGAGTATAGTCATTGAGGGGAAGGAATTAGTCACACCTAAATTTATTTCAGAGTATTTCGATCTATCCTTTTTAATATTTCATCAACTTTCTCTTTTGGAAATTATTCTTTTCTCTCCATTTTCTATTTTAACTTCTCTTTCAGTTTCAGATTTGTTGAGTGTATTTGATCCTATCTTTCCTTACAATCTTTAAATTTATATATATATATACACTTTTTTTTTCTTCCTTTTCTTTCTCATACACCAATGTGACAATTTTCTTTACTATTTCAAATTAAGAGTCAGGATTAGCACATGGGCAGAAGTTACATATCACATTATTTTCGTGGTTCTGAAAAATTTAAATATTTCTTTTAGGGTTTTAAATATAATTTACCCCTTTAATATTACGTAAATTAAACTAAACAAAAACTAGTCTATGCCAAGGCTAATTTCTTCTCCAGACTTCTAATCCCTCTAATCAGCTCATCGACAGACTCTCAAACGGTCACTTCTATTATTCCTGTGATTATTCAGGCGGCCTCCAACTTAGTTATCTCGGCTCTCCCATTTAGAGCCTGCATTTGATGAGAGAAATAATGAAACTACAGATTTGACAGCTAGGGAATGGAAACCACAGTGCTGGTCAGCCTTCAGGTTCTGTCAGGATGAAAATCTGCACCTGCCCTGATTAGCACTGCAAATGAAAAACAAGCTACTGGGTTATATATTTGATGATATTTTCTTGACACGAGTATGATTTCCAAACCGCTATCTGCCGAAATCCCACAAATGGCAAACTGGTAAAGAAAACTTACTGAATGTAGACTCTTTCAAGGGGCTTGAACTGGAGCTACTGGAGTTATCCGAAATGTCCAACTCATCATCAAGCTCTGAATATATATCTGCATATTAATTTAAAAAAAAAAGGAGACGAATGAACCTTGAAACAGAATGGCCTCGAGAGTATATTCTGTGCTGACAGCTTTTCACTGGGAGTACCTTTCTCAATACTTTCCAGGTTGAAGTTATCATCTGACAGGATTTCGTCACAGGCCCTGTCTTCATCCTTACCACAGGGTGCCTGGAAGCCTTCAGGTGGCAGGTCTGCACTTTCTGAAAGCTCACTTCTCAGGCTGGCTGCTCCACTGCTGCTGCTACTCAAGCTTGCCTTCTCAAAGGTCTCCTGGAAATAGAAATTCCACATTTAATAGCTTCTTCCTTTTTCCTTCCTTCTGTAGGACTCACAACTTGCTAGAACATGTATTAAAATGCTTAAAATATCATTTACAAATATTTTATGCAGACCTAGCATCAGCACTTCTACAGATACACCTGCTGTGGAATACATTTAGTCCACAACCACAAAGGAAAAAAAAAAGTAGTCTGCAAGCTACCATTGGACAAAAAAAGGAATGATGTGTCAAGAGTGCTCAGTACCAAGGCCTGTACAATCCAATGAATGGAACTGTACCACAAGGAAGAGAATATATATCTAAAAGCTTCTCTCTTTTATGTTCTTTTTAAAATATTTGCTTTCCAGCACCACAGTAGATAAGTAAGGCTTACTTTCTTCAAACCTCAAGGGAAATTAGTAGCAGAGGAAGTCCCTGAAGGATGAAGAGCTGCAGTGAAGAGGACCTGCAAACCACTTGGGACTCCACACTGTGCACAGGCTACTCCAGAATCCTCCAGAGCTGACATGAGCACTTTTCTTGTGATGACGCCACAAGGTCATCGACCTCACTGTGTGATTCCACACTCCTGAACTGCAAACTTATGTCTCAAGATGCAACGAGAAAAAAATGAAGGGGAAAAAAAAAAAAAACAGAAAAACACTGGAAACTTTGATTTTTCTAAGAAAAACTACCTATGACTCAGCAGAAAAATACCATTTGTTTATTTACTGAGGTAATTAAATTGGATAGTTGGTGGCAAGTGTGGAAAACTTTCTTAGGCTGCGGGGCTAAACAGCGCTGATAAATCTAACAAACCTGACAGACAAAGAAAGCAAGACTGGGAAAAAAACAAAAACCAAACCCGATGCCATCAAGTCAATTCCAACTCATAGTGACCCTACAGGACAGAGTAGAACTGCCCCATAGAGTTTCTAAGAAGTGCCTGGTGGATTTGAACTGCCAACCTTTTGGTTAGCAGCCATACCACTTAACCACTACACCACCAGCATTTCCAAGACTGGGAAAGAGGAATGAACAATAGATAGAGAGTATAAGAGGAATGTAAAAGGTTGTATTTATCAAAGGGGAAAGAATTCCACTCATGAATTGCCTTAAACAAACAAACAAAACAAACAAACCTATTGCCCTGGAGTCCATTCAGACTCATAGCCACCCTGTAGCTCCATGAGTTGCCTTAAACCACAACAAACCAAACCCAGTGCCTGTGTAGTCACAACACTTACTGGAGAGGGAGGTTTGTATTTGTTTGTTTGCTTAATTATTTATTTTTCAAATACTTTTCCCTTAAGGTGACATTCACAGCTTCAAGAGTAAGCTTTCCAGAAACTCCGTGGTGACAGAATTTGCCTGTACAGAATTTAAGATCTTATGGGAGACTGAAGTCAACCTCTAAAAGCTGTCATGTTTTTACGTCATGTTTTCACTAAACAAGATGAAAAAGAAAAAGAACATCAAAGACATTTTGAACATCAAAGATATTCTGTGTATCTTAAGTTAGTATTAGTGTAAACTAGCCAATCAATTTCTGCTCCTTATCTCTTTTTCCTGAGAGCCTTTTCAGTGTTCCTTTCCTCAATATTTCATCAAGATGATTAGAGATATATCTTGCTTTGTTGAAGCTAAAATGCAGGTAAAGGAATACTTTAATTTTCTGTGTCTAATTCTCCAACCAATGTTCAAAGTCTTCCTTCTTTTATGATACAAAAATGTTAACTCCTGCGTCATAGATCCAGGCTGGTGTGCTAACTTAGAGCCTGAAGTGGGAAATGTCTTGGGTATCCTTATTTAATCTACTCAGCAGAGTTGAATGAATGCTTTTCAGAAAAATTTCAATGCCTCATCCTAGCTAGTAAGAGGCTTCCAATGCCAGACTCAACTTGAACCAAAATTGTACTGCAAAACCTACTCAGCCACTCACCCAACTCCATAGCCTACTTCTTCTATCCTCAACATTCTTCTTCTAATTATCAACTGAAGTCATTAGAAATTTACATAAAGATTCAGTTTTGGACCTTCCCCTCTTCATGACCTTTCTTATTCTAACTAAGTAATCTCCCACCCTATTCTAAAGCCCACAACCTGCATTAACAACCCTCAAAGGACTCTATGGAATCAACTCCATGGCAACTGGTTTGGTAAGGATTACATACCTAAGACGTGTCAATGCTACCAATGCTAAAACAAAGATAAGAGGTAATTAGTGAGGTGAGAAAACGTTTTCTTGCGCTGATGCAATTAGGCACTGAAATTCATGCCTCTAAAACTAGCAATACTTCAGCAAAGGCTTTCTCTCTCTTAAGAACAGGCATGGATAAGGCATCAGTGGAAGACATTTTTCTTTGAGCACATCAAGAGCAAGGAAAAGCTGTGACTCCCAATACAGGCAATTCCAGGTTTGAGAAGGTCTGACTTGTAACCAGTACCCAAGAACAAGTTGGGTTGTAAATCAATGGTCACTTGCAACTGCCAAGACTGCATCCATATGTCATGGGATGTTTGCCTCGTTTCTGATAAAGGAGAATTCACAATCTGGGAGAGATGCTCTTTCAGACTCTGTGAGTATGGAAGGTATGGCAAAGTAACAGAATGCAGTTTGTTTTCGTTTAAAATCTTGATTTCTACAACAATCTTCTGCAGCAAAATTGCTTCAAAAAAATCTACAGAGTCTTTGAACTTGCCATAAACCATATGCCACTGCAGAAATACTTTCCCTACTGTGATTTCCAGAGGTTTTCATTTCGAATATCTGGGTACCTAGCTCATTATTCAACTTGCTCCCTGAAGAACTGAGTGCTATTTTAACCTGTTTTAGATCCCTCAGGTGTTTTGTGAATTCTGGGCCTTGCATAACACTTGGCACATATCAGGTGCTCAATAAATAGTTGTTATATTGAGATCAAGGGGAGAGTTGTTGTTGTTGGGTGATGTTGAGTCGGTTCAGGCTCACAGCAACCCTCTGTACAACAGAATGCAACACTACCCAACTCTACGCCGGCTTCACAATCTTTGCCACACATCTGTCAGTTTATTGTACTGTGGTGGCTTGCTCATTGCTGTGATGCAGGAAACTATACCACTGGTATTTCAAATACCAGCAGGGTCACCCATGGTAGATAGGCTTCAGCATAGCTCCCACACTAAAACAGACTAGGAAGAAGGACCTGGCGGTCTGCTTCTGAAAAAGTTGGCCAGTGAAAACCTTACGAGTAGGAGCAAAATATTGCCTGATATAGTGCAGGAAAATGAGCCCCTCAGGATGGAAGGCACTCAAAATATGACTGGGGAAGAGCTGATTCCTCAAAGAAGCGTCAACCTTCATGACGTGGATGGAGTCAAATTTTCTGGACCTTCATATGCTGATGTGGCATGACTCAAAATGAGAAGAAACAGCAGCAAACATCCATTAATAATCGAAACGTGGAACATATGAAGTATGAATCTAGGAAGATTGGAAGTCGTCAAAATGAAATGGAACATATAAACATCGATATCCTAGGCATTAGTGAGCTGAAATGGACTGGTATTGGTCATTCTGAATTGGACAATCATATGGTCTACTATGCTAGGAATGACACACTGAAGAGGAATGGCATCGCATTCATTGTCAAAGGGAGGGAAGGACCAGAAAAGCAGGTAAGGTAACTTGTAGGATGAGTGGGTTTTGTGATTTCTTCGTGTTGTTGTTTGTTTTTCTTGCCCCTTTATCCAGGAGCCTATATTGAAAGAGGTGGTTAGTGATACAAGCCCCTGTGCACGTCATAGAGATAGGACTGACAACACATAGGAAAATTCCATCAGATGACAAAATGGTGGAAAATCACGCAACACTGGGAATCATGGATGAGGCAAGTTGACACATATCTTGGGGAGGACACAATTCAATCCATAACACCTCTACTAAAGGGGGTTAGGTAAGAGAGGGTAGCCTTGGGGAATGGAATTAGGCTTTGTCATCTTTTTTATTTCCTAATTATTTAGGATTTTTTAAGGAGTAGGACAGGGAGTTGACCAGATTTGTTCAGCATCTGCACCTCCTAGGAACAGATGGACACATTCTGTGTATCAATATGGCAGCGAGGAAAATGCAGTGCAAATCAGACAATAAAATTATCACTAATACGGAAATCACCTCCGTTACAGAAGATGCTGCCTGTCAGAGTGCTAGTATAGGCACAATTATGTTTAGCTCAGTTTTTCTGATTATAATGTAATTTTTTTATGTGTGCAGCAGATCATAATACATTTTTGGTTGAACAGCAATTCTAACAGTAACAGACTGACACTGCCCAAATTAACTGCGGCAGTAAAGAAAGAAATAATGGGGCCTATTTTATTTTATTAAAATGAGTGCCATTTTTAAAATTGCCCAGAATGCTAATTTTATAGGGAGAAAGAGAATAAAGAAAGCAAGAGACAAATATAAAGCATAACACCAGCTATATCTTAAAGATTCTTTACTTTAGAACCGTAAAAAATGGACTATTTCCTTTGTGTTATGAAACATTCATATTCTATTTGTGCTTTACCCAGTTTCTTCCACTTCTTTAGTTAATAACTGTGTCCTCAAATACATAAATTCAGGGCACCAAGCGCTTGTCAGAAATTCCTCTGGCCTAGGTGACCTTTTATCAGTGGCAACCACATTTTGCACTTTCCATGGCACAGAGAAAATTCAAAATAGGAGGCAGATAATTCAGTGCCTATTATTGCACATAAACTTGGCCCCTATATTTCAAAAAACAGCCAGCGTGGTCGGCAGGCTGAAGGGGCCATGCAGATCCAGGCCACAGCTGAGCAAACTGCCCTCTAGAGCTGGTGATATGAGAGGCTCTTCTCCAAGATCTCCTTCTGGGAGACTTGGCCTTGCCGCCTGGGTAGGTGGGTGATGAAACAAGCCTGGAGACTGGTCACTCACTGTAACAGATTGAAATCTTTTAGCCCCAACGTTGTTTGGATGGTAAATCCTGCTAATTTTGTTTGTGAAATCCTTAAGCATCTCCTTTCTCCACATGCTCCACATATCAAGTAGGAGAGCAATAATGTTAAAATTAAACTAGAAAAGCTGGTTTTTTAGGGCCCTGAAAATAGTTACATCTTCAAGGTTTGTATAATAAAGGAAAACATTTTTTCTCAAGTTTGGATCTTAATTGTTAAGTTTTATTTTGAACTTCTTAACAAAAATATTCACAGAAAGCTAAAAATTAATGTTCAATATAAATAATCTTAATTTTGCTCCCATAACATAATTATGATCCCACTCTTATCATGATATTATCTTAATTAGAACTTCTTGAAAGCACTATGGCATATCAATGAGGTGCCACTAAATGAAATAAATTAGGGCATGGATTGATCATTACAATTCAATCTAAAAATGCAGTATAGAATTTACCACGCTTGATCATGTTTGACATATCCTCTGCCATCTACTACTAACCTAATATCAGCAATGGGTTCTGTATTATTTCTAATTGAAAGGTAGATTTTCTCGAATTAATAATACTAATAAAGAGGAGGAGAAGAACAGTGTTATAATCTCAAAGTATCACTTATTAAAAATATAGAAGATATGGTATATGACATTTACTGACCGCCATTTTGTTCCAAGGCTATAGGCTAACCTACAAATGGAACTGAATGTGTATGTTAATATCTCTAAAAGAATTTCCAATGAGACTAGAAGGAGGTTATTTCATTTAACATATCAAAGAATCAATGCACAGAGAATCAAGTGATCAAGTTTTATGACATTCTAATTTGGATTCTTCAAAAACAAGAAATGCAGTCGAACACCAGCAATGCTTAAGGCATTAAACAGTAAGAAATTAGACATAGGTATTACCAACATAAATGAACCCCACAAATTAGAACCCCACTTACTGTTTCATTTTAACACAGAATTACATAAGGGAAAGTCTAGTTCTTGTTAAACTGCACACATAGCACATGACACCAAAATACCAAATGGATTAAGTACCAGTAAAGAACAAATTAAAAATCAAGGAAAAGAGTCATTGTCATCTTTTGCCTGGTCCACTGCAAACTCCTCTAGACCCATCTCCCGGCTTCTGCTCTCGGCTGTTAGAAGTCCATTCGTAAATAGCAGCTGACTATATCATTTTAAAATACTTTGTTACCTCTTGCTCAAAACTCCTATCACTCAAGTCTATGCCATTGATCAAAGAATTCTCATCTTGTACTGCTCTCCATCTTGCTCACTGCACTCCAGCCACATAAGCCCCTTTGATGCTCCTTGAACATGGCAGAAAAACTTCCATCTCAAGATCTTTGGGCTTGCTGTTCCCTCTGCCATTAATGCTGTGTCTCTAGATACCAGTATGGCTCACTCCTTTAATGTTTTCAGGTCTCTGTTCAAATGTCACATAACTATAGATGCTTTCCCTGACGTCCCTGTTTAAAATGGTCTGTCTCCCTACTTACACCAGTCACTTTCAAACACCTCGCCCCCTTCCATTTTTGTCCATAGCACTGAAACGTGTTTTTATTTATCTGTTACCTGTCTTCCCCTAATATGAAGCTGGGGTCTTTGACAGTTTGCTCATTGTTATATCACCAGACTTGAACAATCTCCAGAAGAGAGTATGTGCTCAATAAATACTTGTTGATTAAATGAAATAAAAAGCTTTTTCAATATGTTGCAAGATGGTCTCCATGATATAAGAAAGAAGGGAAATCAAAATTGCAGTATTTTTTTTTTTTAAGAAATTGATAAACTGATCCTAAAACTGAGAAAGAGAAACAATGGACCTAGAATAGCCAAATCAAACTTGACAGAAAAGAGCAAAATTTGGAGGTCTTTCATGACCCAATTTCAAAACTTATTATAAAGCTACAATAATCAGAAAGTGTGGTATTGGTCTAAGAATAGAAATATAGATCAATGGAACAGAATAGAGTTCAGAAATAGACGCACATATAAATTGTCTGACGATTTTCAACAAAGATGTCTAATAAAATCAATGGGGAAAGAATAGGTGTTTTAAAAAGTGGCGCCATAAAAACTGGGTATTTATAGGGAAAAAATATAAAATTCAGTCATTTATTATTCTACACACAAAATTAAATAAAAATGGATCAGAGGCCTAACATAAAAGCTATAACCAGATAGTACTTACAAAAAATATAAATAAGACCATTTTTTGCAACCTTGAGGTAGGCAACTATTTCTATAACAAGATGCAAAAAAGTACTAACTATAAACAAAAAATTAGGACTATCAAAATTAAAAATTCCTCATCATTAAAAAAATACCATTAATAAAATGAAGAGGCAAGCCATATAAAAAATAAAAAAGCAAGCAATAAAAAAAAGCAATAGACTGGGGAAAATATTTCCAATAGATATATTTGACAACAGATTCATTTCTGGGATATATAAAAAGAAACTCCTACAAATCAACAAAAACAGACAAATAATCCAATAAAATAATGGGTAAAAGATTTGAACAGAAATTTCACAAAAAAGATAAGCAACCAATACACACATGTAAAGATGCTCAACATCATGGGTCATTAGAAAAACGCAAATTAAAACCACAATGTGATACCATTTTACGCTCATTACAAAGGTTAAAATCAAAAGACTGACAATAGCAAATGTTGACAAGTATGTGGAGCAACTGGAACTCTCACACATTGTTCTAGGAGTGTTAAATGGTACAAATTTGGAGAACTGTTTGGCAATTTCTTTTCAAGTTAAACATACAGCTACCTCATGACCCCGTAATTCTATTTTTAAGTATTTATCTGAAAGAAATGAAAATATATATCCACCAAAAGGCTTACATGAAAGGTTCACAACCACTTTATTTATAAAAGCCAGAAACTGGAAACAACCTAAATGTCTATCAACTATCTAGTGATAAAAACAAATGAATTACTGATAGACAACCACATGGATGAATCTCACAGACATCATGCTGTGTGTAAGAAGCCAGACACCAAAAGAGTACATACTTTTGCATGACCTTTTGCCAAGAATAGGCAAAAAAAAAAAAATCTATGAAGACAGAAATCATTACGGTGGTTCCCTCTGAGCAAGAAAGTCTCTACAAAGAGGCGTAAGGGAACTTTTTGTGGCAAAGTAAATGTTCTGAATCTCGCTTTGGGTGAGGTTTACATATGTGTCAACAGCCACTGAATCGAACGCTTTAAAGTTGTACATTTTACTGTACATAAATTATATCTCAAGAAAAAAGAGAGGTTGTAGGGTGGATGTGAGAATTGTGTTTAGCAGTGTTATAAAGCACTACTTTATTTTCTTAAAACATAACAAGCAATGAACACTTTCAAAGCAAGTCATAATCTTTCCTGATACACTCACTGCATTATTTCTTATTGCATTTTCACAGCCTGGGGGGAAATTTAGTCAACAATTAACCAGACAATAAAAGTAAAGATGTTCACAAAAATATTGTCCTTTTCAAATACATTATTTTCTACATGGCTTGATTTAATCTCTTAGATGAGATGCAGACACAGGCTTTTAGTGGTGTGTTCAGCAATTGTAAATGACATACGGTATAATTTTTTTAAAATTCAGATAAATAAATAGCACATTTAAAAAATTTGCACTAAGAAAATGAATATCAGGCTGCTCAATTCTGTTCAATTCTTAAGTGTTCAACTTTAAGATTACTGAAACCTTGACAAAGTTATCAAATGCCTGTCAATAAAGCTTGTGAAGAATGCATACAGATGGCATTAGAAAACTACAAGAAGAAATCCATGATAAAAAAGTGAAACAATGACAGATTTGTAAATTTACAAAATATCCTTTGGTGATGATATGTGCTCTACTAACTGCCTTGTCCTGCAAAGTAGATGAAATTTAAGGTAACACTACGGTGAGATGGATAGCTTTTATGTGGCCTTTCTTGCCCTGGTCTAGTAACTGTCACCCAAGTAATTAGGTGGGACTATACAAATAAGGGAACTCTGGTGGCACAGTGGTTAAGAGCTCAGCTGCTAACCAAAAGGTTAGCAGATTGAATCCACCAGCCACTCCTTAGAAACCCTGTGGGGAAGTTCTATTCTGTCCTATAGGGTTGCTTTGAGTCAGAATCAACTCGACAGCAACGGGAAGTTTTGGGCAACTGGAAAACCCTTCTGAAGCTCAAGAAGGAACCTGAGAGAAGGATAAAGAGAAGGTGAGAGGAAAAGTGTTAAGTACCTTACTTTTCTTCCTCACACCTAATTCAAACAGAATTGAACCTCGGAAAAAGAGTTGGGGGATTGGTAGAACAAACACACAGAAGGTTTGAGGGGAAAATCTAGATGCACCCAGAAAAGACTGGATTCTTCAGAGAAGTCACATGGTCAGCATAATGCTATATGCTGTGTGGATGATATGGGTTGATATGGACATTTAAAGCAAGGAACCTGAGGGCAGAGGCCTTATCTGTTTTGTTCACTGAGGTATTCCCAGCACCTAGAACCATGCCTGATACCAAATAGATGCTCAGTAAATATCTGTTGACTAAATAGTTGAATAGAACCTTGGTGGCACAGCAGTTAAGTGCTTGGCTACTAACTAAGAAGTCAGCAGTTGGAATCTACCAGCCCCTTCTTGGAAATCCTATGGAGCAGTTCTACTCTGTCCTATAGGGTCTCTGTGAGTCAGAATCACTTGATGGCAATGAGTGTAGGTTTTCTGGTTTAAATAATTGAATGGCTGGAACCTGAGAAGAAGAATAGGAAAGGATGAATAAGGCTCCTGAGATGGTAGAGCTAACAGAGTGTCCCTTACTCCCAGTTAGTTCCCCATGGACTGTGTGGCAGGGATGGGAATCCAAAGACCTCGGTGCCCAGTGGGAATGTAGAAGATTGCTGTGGTCTGGCTGACAAGTCACCAGGCAGTCATTGCACTGGGGACCACAGAGCAGACCACTCAAATCAAGGATGCCAAGGAAGTTATAATCAGACCTCAGAGAACAAGGCAGGAGTTGGGGCATCCTGGGCCATTCATTGTGCTTGAACTGTGATAAGGAAAGAGGTCAGGAGTTTCGGGTGCCACAAATACTTGACAAGGACAGAGTTTGCTGCTCCAAAACCAAAACAGAGGGGTTCACCTCATCGAAAGTCAGCAGAGGCCAACAGAAGAAGGCAGCATACAGCACTTCTGTTCCTCTCCCAGTTGCCTTCTAGGGAGGAGGAGATAGAGAGGATAATCTCTGATATGGGAGAGAGACTTGTAGACCAAAAGAAAATGATATGATTTATGTTAGCTAGATCCACAGTCTTCTGCCTTCAGCAGCAAGAGGGGTTCACAAAAATGATACATGACTAGAGTAAATAAAATTACCATTTTTGCACAATTGATTTTGATTCTAATTCATAAGAAATGACAAACCATATGGCTGAATATAGCTCACTTGAAGGAAAAGCAAGAAAAAAAGAACATTCAAATCTAAGTGGCTAGGGATGGAAGAGAAAATGAGCAAGAGAATTCATAGAGGTAAGATGGAAACCAGGAGAAAGGCGTACCACGGAAATCATAGGAGAAAAAGAAATTCAAGGAGATATGAACAATGAGGAATAATAAGGCTCTAGATTAGCATTTTAGTTGTCAGGTATGTTGGAGAAATTCAAGGTTTTAGCCACACTACCCACAGGATTGAATCCAAACATTCTAAATATTCAGACTTCTCAAACTATACAAATAAAAACATGCATTAGGACAGGCAACCCATGTTTCAGCCCTGGGGCTGTCACTGTCTTAGTTATCTGGAAATAGTACAAGTGGATGGCTTCAACAAATACAAGTCTATTCTCTTGCTGTCCAGTAGGCGAGAAGTCCAAATTCAGGTGCCAGCTCTCAGGGAAAGCTTTCTCTCTGTTGGCTTTAGAGGAAGGTCCTTGTCATCGATCTTCCCCTGGAATAGGAAGGACCCCTGGTCCAAGGGACCCCTGGTCCAAGGGACACACTCTGCTCCCAGCACTCTTTCTTGGTGATATAAGGTCCCCACATCTCTTTGCTCACTTCTCTTTTATATCTCAAAAGAGATTGATTTAAGATACAACCCAATCTTGCAGACTGAGTCCTACCCTCACTAATATAACTGCTTCTAATCCTGCCTCATTAACATCATAAAGGCAGGATTTACAACACATAGGATAATCACATCAGATGACAAAATGGTGGACAGTAACACAATACTGGGAATCACGGCCTAGCCAAGTTGACACACATTTTTGGGGAACACAATTCAATCTACAACAGTTAATAACTAGCTGAGAGACCTTGGGCAAATCTCTTAACTTCTCTTGGTTTCCCTTTCCTTGCCTATTAGAGCCTAAAACAGTACCATTTCTAAGTTCAGTTCTTAGTCCTGAGACTACACCCTTCTAGGACTCGATTGCTTCAGGTAAGCTGGTACATCTGGATTTTCTGCTCTTTGTTCTTCACTTCCATTCAGGAGCGACTTCCTTACCTAGTTTCCAAGGCCCAATGGTACCCTGTTTGCTATGGAAGCCTCACTGACCCACCAGCCACATATTTCATTTGGTATTTACCCAAACTGTCTGGATTCAGTAGAAATTTCCTCCTGTGTAGCTACCTTAGCTTCCCAAGTAGACTAAAAGTTACTTCACAGCGGGGACCATTGTTTATCACTTTTTATAACCTTCATAATATTGAGCACGATGGCTTACATGCAGAAGATATTTAACAAATCCTTGTTCTTTCGTTATTAATCATAGGACGCAGGCATTTTCAAATTTTCTCTTTATGTTGTTTTCTGACAAGGCTTATGGATTGAAAGCAGTTTCCCAAACTGAACCAATTTACTAAACTAGTAAAGAGAAATCATCCTTCAGCTTTGAAACAGGAGGGGTGAAGATAACATCCCTATCGAATATCATTGGAAAATCTCCCACTGAGAGAACACGCTTCTCTCATGGTTTCTCTTCAGTCCCACCGAAACATTAAATTCTGCTCTATTTGTACACATAGAAACGTACTTTGCTCACCAATGTAAACAACAGCCTAAAGCTAGATCCACAAAATTCCAATAATCTGAATGAAACTGAAGAAGTCCATTGATTTTCCAAGTTTTTACAGACTGGATTCTTTCCAATGTTCATCCTTGTATTTGGTGGTGAAAACCCAAGCAATGTACCCTTTAGAAGTGTCTGTAAACAGTTTCCCTCTCTAGGTTATATCATAATTATTATATCATTATATAATACCGTTATTATAATAATGGCTTTGTATGCTAAACTTGTGTACAATATCAAAACGCTGGCCATGATTTTGCCCATTGCAATGCCATACACTTTCTACATTACAATACCCCTTTTATTATTACACATTTACTTGGAAACTGTATTTCATTTTCTCTCTACTTGATTCCCATTATTCTCAACCTTGGCTCTTCTAAGATAGCGTCTTCTGAATTGTAATAATTAGAAAGCTTAACTAACAGTCTCCAATTGGAACATTTCAAAGGAAATATGAAGTCAAAGTCTCGCTTGACTTTCACAGAAGGTAAACCACAGTACACAGGAACAAACTTTATTACTAAAGACTTCTCTGTCCCTTTGAAATATGTATTAGTGCTGATCTCTTACCAGTCTGTTAGGAAAATTGCCATAATTAAGAATAAGTGAAAATGTGAAAGTAAATGGCAGATTACCTCATGAGACAGGAGCTTTTAAGGTTTCTAATCAGTTGTTTGCTTACCTAGTAATTTGCAAAATTTCAGTAATTTATAATGGATCTCCTATGGTGTTGTGAATTCACAAAGTTCTATTGAACCCACTAATTTCTCTTTCCTTTGACTGCTACTCATCACAGGATTGTGTAATTACACTGTTGATATTAACTGCTCTAGGAGGACAGTCTATATTTGAAATGAAACAATCATAATACTGCTTCAGGAAAAACAAAATACAATTTTACACCTATAATTTTTCTGCCAGCAATGGTATGGGTGTAAGTTTTTAAAAATAACAAATTGGTCCCCAGTGAGGAAAATGTCAATTAGCTTGATGCTATCTTTTGACGAAATGTAACGTATCGTTCTCCGTGCTTCAATAAAGTTGCATTTTTTCCTTTTACTTAACACTTGATTAATCTTGAAATGGAAAATTACTAGTATACATAAAACACTGCAAGAAGAGAAGGAATTTTATGACTCTTTGAAACAGTAATTAAGCTTTGCTTTGAAATAAGGCACTTCTCTGTGGTTCCTATGAGACCGTATGCTCCATGCGGGTCCTGAGACTGGCTACTAGCAAGTGCTCTATAAATACTTGCTAGGATTGCTATGAGCTGGAATAGATTTGATGGCAACGAGTTTGGTTTTTGGATCTGTATGACACACATGGTTTTAATGCCGCCAAGTCCACTCGGACCAGTTAGCACTAGATTAACAAGTTACATCAAAAAGCTATGCCCCTAGCATATATATGTACTGCTCTTTTTACAGAACTGATGCTAGCTTATAATTTTATGCCACCTTTTAACTGGCACAGTATTTCCAAGCACACTAGCTTAATTAATCCTAGTGACTGTTGGGACAGGTCTTGCCCCATTTTACAGATGAGAAGATTTAATGTGGAGAGATTAAGTAACCTCACAAAACTCATACAAATAATGTGTAGCGGTACCTGGATTGATATTTCAGTTTTTCTAACAAAAGTATGAAAAACAACATGTATAATTTCTCTGATGCTATGATGATGATGTATGCAAATCAAAATTTTCCGCTTGAATTAAATGTAATTGCATTAGAAGAGTTTACTGTTCAAAAACTTTCATTGAAAATCTTTTTATAAAGTGGAAGCTGTTCCTAACTCACCTAACTGTTAATTCTGTAGCTTCAAAGATTGGGTTTACCATCAGTACGAACCACAGTGAAGGAAACAGAGTCTTAGGAGAAAAACATAGACCCCTTAGGTCACCAAGTCATGGATTAGCAAATGTCTGCACTGTGGGGCTGAATGAACGAATTCTCCACAATGCCAGTTTATTCATGGTTCAATGTGTTTTTTCTCTACATGAGGAAAATAGATATTTTTGATCCAGGTAACATCATTCAGGAAACCCTGGTGGTTGTAGTGGCTAAGTGCTACAGCTGCTAACCAAAAGGCCAGCAGTTCAAATCTTCCAGGCGCTCCTTGGAACTCTATGGGGCAGTTCTACTCTGTCCTATAAGGTTGCTATGAGTTGGAATCGACTTGAAGGCAATGGGTTTTTTGGTTTTAACATCATTCAAGTAGGCTGTAATTGAGTCTCACAAATCTGTTTTGGCACTACTGATTCGAAAAAGCTAAGGATCTTCCTTAATAATCATTATACTTTCTGGAGACAACAAGATCAAGCAAGTAACTTCATGGAACTAAATTCTGAAGAACTAAACAGAAATGTTATTCAGATATAAATTGCCTCAGAGTCCCCAGCTTATGAGTCACCTTTTACTTTAATCTTTATACACAAATGTTTCAACCCCCAGGGACAGATGTGCTAAAAATTACAATGCCTTACCAATATCTCCAAGGGCTTTTGGGAATGCCACAGTAGCCCCTAGACACCTTTTGCTGAACTTCACTTGCACCTCACTTCCTGGGGCAGCCCCATCTGTTTTCTCTTGTAAACTCACACAGGGTTCATAGACCCATTTCCCTTGATGTTCAAAAGCACCGTTCACACAAGGCAGCTGTGGGTAATGGGCTCTCATTTTTAAGGACTAACAGTGGAGGAGGAAACCCAGGTGGCGTAGTGGTTAAGAGCTGTGGCTGCTGACTAAAAGGTTGGCAGTTCAAATCTACCAGTGCTCCTTGGAAACCCTACGGGGCAGTTCTACTCTGTTCTTTAAGGTCACCATGAGTCAGAATCGACTCGACAGCAAGGGGTTTTAACAGTGGAGGATTGGTTACCTCACAGAATTTCACAACACATGTTAGAACATCGACTACTAAGGGATTGGTCAGTTCCTGGCACTGCTAGGAGGGCCATGCCTTGAAATTGACAAGGAGTTTGCTTATATATGCAGCCAACCCCAGAGAGGTTTCAAAAAGGAGAAAAGGCAAAAGAGGTAAAAAGGGAGAAGCAGAGAGAAGAGACAAGGAAGCTCCTAAAAAGAGCTGTAACACAGGTCAAGGGCTGTAACACTGAAGACAGTGAGAGGCCTTGTGGCAGAGCCAGTGTGACAGGCCTGGAAGGGGCTCTGCAGCAGTGTCAGCAGCAAAAGGCCTGGAAGGGGCCTTGCTTGCAGCAGAATCGGCAGCGACAAGCCCAGAAGGGACACTGTGGCAGAGTCAGTGGTGATGGCACAAACCTCCTACTAGAAATGCAGCTAAGAGAGCTGAACAAAGTTGCTACAACGGCTATGATCAGGGTCAGTTGGTAGTGGAGAGGCTGATGGCGGGGAGGCTGAAGGCAGAGAGGCCGGCACAGCTGAAAGGGGGCATGCATGACCAAAAGGTGGCCTGTTCTGAGGGGACTCAGAGGAGGCCTGAACAGCTGAGAGGGGTGTGCACGGCCAAGAGGAGTTATGTCCTGAAGGGGCTGAAAGAAGTCTACACTGCTGAGAGGGGGTGTGCACAGCCAAGAGGAAGCCTGTCCAGAGGGGGCCAAGAGGAGCCTGCATGCCTGAGAGTGGGCATGCACAGCAGAGAGAAAGGCCTGCTTGCTTGCACGGCTGAGAGAAGCCGAGAGAGCTGTCCTGCACTGAAGAAGGGAAGGACGTGCTCTCCACTTTGGGGGAGCCTTCCAGACTTTGCCTGCATGCTTCCTGATCCCAAATTGCACCTTTAATAAACTACTTGGCTGTAAGTATGGTCTGTAAATTCTGTATGGCCATTGCAATGCATTATCAAACCCAGCAGAGACGTAGACAGTGCTGTGGGGGGAACAGCTGGTGTTAGAAATGGTAAAGAAGTTGGAGAGTGGAGGTATGTCTGACTTCACCTCACAGAAGTCAGCTTTGGGCTGATCCTGGTTCTTACCTGCAAGGAAATCTAGACAGGTTCTGACGCTACTACTATTACCCAGTGGGTGAAACTCTACGATATCTGGGGTTTGCTTCAAAATAATCTGGGGGTGGCAGGGAAGGAGAAGTGGGTGAAGGTTGAGATGATGCAGGACTGGCCTCAAGTTGCTAATTGTTGAAGCTGGGGGATGGGTATATCCATGAAAGATCACTATAACACTCTCTTTACTTCTATAAATGTTTGAAATTTTCCATAATCAAGGGTGTAAAAAAAAAAAAAAAGCTGAGAAGTAAAATAAATAACATGGTCTCTTCTCAAGGTGTTTTCCTAAAGAGAATTTCTGCTGTTAGATGTTAAACTAACCCTGCATCAGCTACATGAATCTAACACAAAATGACTCATTTATATTAAATAGGAAATTGACTAAGGAGTTTTGCAGGGTAGGACTTAACAGAAAACCCAGAATACTTAAGATATATAGAAACAGCTAAATGTCTTGAATTTTAGTCTACTAGGAATACTTTATTCTCAATGCAACATGGCATATGTAGAATGGTGTTTCTCATTGTTGCCTGGTTTTTACAAAGTCAGGCAGTAAAATAACAAGCAAAGAGAGCTCTAACTTCCTATATATGAGATTTAACGGAGTTCAACCAGTGCTATAATTCCAAGTTATATGCTCCTGAACATAAGCTGAGGCCTTAGATAATCACAATGGGTTGTTCTCTGAAATTACAGCTGGGCTGAGGATCTGAGGCAATGACATAAAACTAAGGCAAATGAAAACTATATTGAATATTCAACTGCTGGAGTCCAAGTATGTCAAGACTATCCTGCCAAACGTAGTGCTTTCTTTCTAAAAAGGAAGGAGTTCGCTGAAAACACTGTTATTCAAGAAGTCAGAACTGCTTCTTCTTTGAGACCAACTTTTTATATCATTTTCCCAGCTGAGGTAGAGCAGGTTCTTAGGGAAGGAATTTAAGGGACAGGTACCCTGACCAAGAACTGACTTTATGTCCCTATGGCACTGGGCCCCATGCCCAGGAGTGAAGAAAAGAATGTGTGGTCTGTTGAAGGACCTCTTACGGACTCCCTGCCGGGGAGGCCCAGGAGCAAATGGCGGATGATGATTCCCACAAAGGCAAAAAAGAAGGAAAATAAGAAACAAGATCAGCATTGGCGCCATCCCTTGCCCTTGTGGAAATTTGTGGGTTTGGCATCACTTTTTCAAGCTGTGTTCAGTAATACACTTAAATATCACAATAATCTAAAAAGTTCTCGCAGGAAAAATAAGACAGGTTCCAATCTGAAGCGTGACAATACGATTACCACCATAAACAGGAATGAATTCAACCACACAGACTAATAAGAAAACAATGTTAAAAGGCAAATGTTATCCCCCTCGCTGAATTCACAACACTGTCATCGACATTCCCAAAAGGTGCAATCAGACCGCTCAAGAAATCAAACACAAGCAATCACCGCAAGCTATACAAAGACCATGATGTAAACGTAAGGAATTGCTAAGAGAACTTTTTGATCTCTCTGGTTTTGCAATGGACTGTAAATTATGGGTAAGTTCTTTGCGAAACCAGTTGTACTGAGTTATTTTATTTGTAGCATATACAAATGCAAATACGAAACTATAGAATACTGAAATGTTACCTGTAACGGTTAATATTTCCTAACTTTAGGTAAATTTTCCTTAAAACAAATGTGAGTTTCAAACAGGCTATCACAGTGCATCGTGAAGACAGTAAAAGATTGGCACTTACTTGAGACAGCAGAGCCAGCTCATGGTGACATGTGACAGCATTCCGGTTGGCTTCCATAAAATACCTCTGGGTGCGCCTCCGTTCCCGGTCCAGCTTCTTCTCCAAGGCAAGCTGGGATGTAGATAAGTTGTCTAAATATTTCATCATGATATCTGATATCATGGAACTGACTTCGACAATATCCGGGCGGGCTTCTGCATCCGGAGTGAGACACCTAAGGAAGATGAGCTCATTACAACATGCTCTCTGCTCAATGCTGGATGTTGGGACCAGGCCACGGGGTGTGGAGAGTCAAGGTTAAACCTCATGGCGCTTTCAGCACAGGGTTTACACCCAAGAGAACCTGGGGGAAGATGGACATGAAACATGGCTTTGAATCTGAGACTTCTCAAAAGTCATATGGAGTGCAGGGAAGAAGAGGGAGCCAGCACTGTCCTTTCCTACTTGTGGCCGCAGGTGAGGGTTACAGGCTGATTGAGCAAGAGCCTGCAAATCAGGTCTCAGGATAGGATGATGGGGACACCTTCTCTTATGCGATTAGCTGCTTTCTGAAAGCACTGCCCACTCACAGAAGGATACCCAAAATATGAGCCCTGAGTGATCATTCTTGATGCATCAAAAGGGAGGAAGGCTTTTTGGGGGGGGGGGGAGTCACAATTTATTGGCCTTTTCCACCTATATTTTAGAAATATTACTACCATTTGATCAGTGAGATAGCAAACAAAATATGAAGTCATAAAAATAAAATACAAACCAGTTACTGAGAAGTTTAAGATGTTTATAGTAAATTTAAATTAAAAAAAAAGCTAAGGTGACACCAAAAAAAAACAAACAAACCCATTGCCATCAAGTCGATTCCAACTCATAGTGACCCTTACAACACAGAGTAGAACTGTTCCATGGGGTTTCCAAGGAGCGGCTGGTAGATTTGAACTGCTGACCTTTTGGTTTGCAGCCGTAACTCCCAACCACTGAGCCACCAGGGCTCCTAAGGTAACACACTGCATGGTAATATTTCTGTAATTTTGGAGGTGGGAAATATCACCATCGTAATAAAAAGTAGTTTTTTTTATTGCTTGTGTCACAGCTAAACAATCACAGAAAGGTATTATTTGATGTTCATGGGACCAACTAGCCAGATCACTGGTACGTTTTAAGCACTTCTGGCACCCATCGCTGCATTTTATCTATTTTTTAATTCAAATTCCCTAACTTCACCAAGGTCATATGTGCTTCACAATAAAATGTCACTGTTTAGATTTTGAGAAAACAAAGCTAACATTCACACCTTGCATTTGATTTTGCAACCAATCACACAACTCTCACCTATACTGATATCTCCAGGCAAGGTTTAAGAATCATTAATTCACAATTATTCTTCACAACAGAAGTCAAAATAAGACTCATTTGACAATCTGTTAATTTTTCTTTCTTACTGAATTATTAGCCATGAGCAAAATACACACAAGTCTCAGTCAGGTTCTAAGACATTGCTTTATCGTTTTATGTTTTTTCTTTTTAAGAACTGAGGCAGTGGGGCTGCGCTACGGTTATGACAGCCATTTATACATTTGCTGAGTTCATATTTCACAATGTTTACTGTATGCATTTATTACATCCAGAATAATGCCAGAGAGTGTGGCAACTGCTACATAACTTGCAGGGCCCAGCGCAAAATGAAAAGTGTGGAATTAAATCTCCCCTTCCCCTGACTTGCCACTTCAACCTATGGTAGAGGGGCTACCCCCAAAGGATTGCAAGCTCTGTGCCTGCCAGGATGCACTTGGTGCCTGAACTGGAGGTGGGCAAGAAGCCCCCCCTGAATCTGTCATGGAGCACACCAGGGTGCTGCCAGCACACTGCAGGGATGGCCACTGCCCTGCCTGCCCTAAGATGCAGCAGGGCACACACCCAACCCCAGTCCTCTCCACGCCTGCACCCAGACCCTGCCAGGGCAGGAGGATGACAGAGGAACACAAGCCTCTTCTGCTGACATGACCCAGTCCCCACCCCAAGTACAGGGCAGCAGTGGGCGGGGGGGGAGGCAGGCACAGGGTGCTGGAGGTCAAAGATAAAATTCAGAATTCCATGACTTCGACTACAGAGTAATGAACCGTAAGTGTAGGGCTCATTAGTGTGGGACTCTACTCAACTGCAGTGGTCACAGGCACAAGAAGCTAGCTTTGTGTGGCCATGACATATCTGAATTTCCGTTTCTTACTTTTGCTCATAGTCACAAAAGAAACTAAGCTGTTGAATTTCACCTTCTAATTAAATGAGAAGGGACCAGTCCCTGGAGAAGGACATCATGCTGGGTAAAACACAGGCACAGCAAAAAAGAGGAAGACCCTTAATGAGATGGACCGACACAGCGGCTACAACAAGGGGCTCAAGCAGAGCAATGACTGTGAGGATGGCGCAAGACCAGGCAGTGTTTTGCTCTGTTGTACATAGTGTCGCTTTGTGTCGGAACCAACTCGACAGCACTAATGACAGCGACAATTAAAGCAGATCTTTATCTGGTCTCACTTAATTGGCAAAAGGGGTTAAAGGTGCTGTAAGTGTAGGGCTGACCTAATGTTGGTTATGCCTCCTCTGCGAGCAAAACCCCCAGCACCTAAGCCTTTCATCAGTGCAGACACTCTGTATTCTTAGACTGCGGATATTTAAATTGACTCAAGGTACAGTTAGCGGTTGGATTATCTGCTGAGCATTTTTTTTCTTTTTAAACCAAAAAGGCAACGTAAGGTAGTTTGGCAAATGATATAGTTACACTGTACTGTGAAACCTGTGAGAGCTGGATCTCGATGGGATGGCCTTGTTTTTCTAGGTCTCACGAATTTTCCGTCTTTGACAGAGTGCAATCTTACCACTTTTCTATCACTCTCTCTTAGTGGAAAATATTTGAGTTTTCCTTCTCTGACAGGTTTCTACCTTAGACAGGATCCAGCTTTCACAGGTTTTACTGTATGTATATGCATGAGAAGACATGGGATCTCTTAAGATCCTACTCCTGTAGCCCATAAAAGAATATCTTACAAAAACTTAAACTTTGAGTATCAGTGGTCATTGGCAGGCCCTTCAAATACAACATACTAAAAGATATTCATTCAACAAATATATTTGCCCGATCTGGAGATATTATGGCAAACGGGAAGAGAGCTGGTCTCTGTTCTCCTGGCATATAGTCATCTCCTCTCCCAAGCTTACTCCCCATCCTGTATTTGCCATCACTGGAAAAGGCACTGCCAGGAAGGTGCGGTGTACCATCATGGTTACGCATGGGGGCTCTGGACTCAAATCTCTGGGTTTAAATCCCAGCTCAGAATCTGTTAGCTCCCACCTTGGTCAAGTCACATAGCTTCTAAATCTCAGGCAGCCCATCTGTAAAATGAGGATAATCAGGTGTCTGCCTCATCAAGCTCACTCAATGACATAATCTCTGTGAGGTGCTGGCACATTGTAAAAGCTCAGTAAATGTAAGAAAGAGAGGATTCTACGCTTTGATTTCTCCTCATCCCTTCCCACATTTAACAAACACCAATTTCTGTGGCTTCTATCTTCTAATTATTTCTTGAATCCGTATTCTGCTCCTCTATTCACAACGTTATTGGTCTTTTTCATCACTGTTTGCTTGGACTACTGAAACAATCTCCTAAATAATACGCTCAACTCTTGTCCACATCTGACCCGTCCTGTACACTGCTACCAGAACAATATTCCTAAATCTGACTACAGTGTTCCTCTGCTCAGAATTCCTCAACAGCCTCTCATAGCCCAACAGGATAAAATTACCATTCCCTGCATGCCATGTTCTTCTTGTTAGCTGTCATTGAGTTGATTCCAACTCATGGCAATCCCATATGTTACAAAGTATGACTGCTCCATAGGGTTTTCCTGGTTGTAATCGTAATGGAAGCAGGTCACCAAGCCTTTTCTTCTGTGGTACCACTGGGTGGATTCAATTCACCAAACAAGTCCTCTTCTGAACTGGCTTTTACCTCCCTCCTAGCCTCACCTGGTCTTTCCTCTCTCCCAGCAACATACCAAATGCTCCTACCTGTAACACCTCCAAATCAGCCATGGCTCCATTACTTTGCCCATTTTATTCCTTCTGCTTGAAATGCCTTTTTACCAAACTCTATCCCCTATGTTCTTGCCAAAATCCCATTCTTTTTCAAGTCTGTATATAAGAAGACGTCTACGACTAACCCCAAACATGCTTATTGTCCCCACTTTTACATGCTCTTATTGCACCATCTACATTTGAGTCCTTAAAACTACTGTAACTATTGTATTATAATGGCCTGTTTTACCACTCGACTGGAAACTTCCTGAGGGGGAAGGCACATGTCGTCTTCACTGTGGTCTCCTCAACATGTAAAATCGAATCTGGATCCTGGTGGGTACGCAGCAAACGAATGAATGAGCAGACTCAGCCTAACACCTACAGAATTTATCTGTTCGTAATCCAAAAGGCATGGCCATAGATTTTTGGACTCTCAGGAACATCTACCAGAAGTTCCAGTTTAGCCTCACTGCTCTGAAATGACTCTCTGCTTTGCTATTTCAGAGACATTCTTAAGAGCGCTTGTCATGGATTGAATTTGATCCCCCCAAAATATGTGTCACCTTGGTTAGGACGTGATTGCCAGTATTGTGTGATTATCCACCGTTTTGTCATTTGATGCGATTTTCCTATATGTTGTAAATCCTATCACTAAGATGTTAATAAGATGGATTATTGGCAGTTATATTCATAAGATCTAAAAGATTAGATAGGGTCTTAGGCCAATCTCTTTTGAGGTATAAAAGACAGAAATAAGCAGAGAGACATGGGGGACCTCATACCACCAAGAAGTCAGTGCTGGGAGCAGCGCGCATCCTTTGGACCCGAGGCTCCTGTGCTGAGATGCTCCCAGACCAAGGGAAGAGTGATGACCTTCCTCCAGAGCTGAGAGACAGAAAGCCTGCCCCTAGAGCTGGTGCCTTGACTTTGGACTTCTAGCCTACTGGGCTGTGAGAAAATAAACTTCTCTTTCTTAAAGCCATCCACTTGTGGAATATCTGTTATAGCAGCACTAGATGACTAAGACAGCATCCAAATCAGTGCGTAACACATGCTGAAGATTGTTATCTATCACTCTCCAATCAAAAAGCATAAAATCCTGTTCCAGAAAAATATCTGGGCTGTTCTGTTCACCGCCACCTACTTTGTCCTCACTCTGTTCTGAGAGGCCAGAAGGGAAGAATTAAAGGGACATGGTGTAAAACTGTATTCACTGCATGTTTTAAGAAACAAAGAGCTGAGCACGGGGTACAAATGTAAAGGTGCACTTGTCCTTAGAACTAGCTGTAAGCATTAACTTTTTCAGTACTCGTGACTGCCTCTGAAATAAAGCACCAGACAGCTTGTGCAACCAAGCACAGAGAGAGAAAAATAAAGCAAGTGGACTGTTTTGTGCATAAAAGGGAATGTTCTTCCCTTTTCAAAAAGTAAACAGACAAAACTCTCTCACAGTGTACTGAAAGCAAAGATAATGACGCTGGTACGGGGCAGAGCAACAGAGAGATTTCTGCCCCTAACTCTTCAGGGTTGCCAAGTGACCCTCCCAATTTAAAAACCTGCAAGGAAAGAAAAGTTTCAGTGTGAAAATGTACACGGACACCACATCAACAAACGATAAAGGCAAGATGCTGCACACTAGAAATGCAAACAGCATGAGCTCTACCTGGCAAGGGTGTAGAACGTAAAAATGAGAAGACAGGAAGACAGAAGAAAGCAAATACATGTGATGGAAAACCACGCATAGTTTTAAATTAAAAGAATAGATTATAGTAAAACTGCCGCAGCAATGACTGCCTCAAATTTCAAAGGCTCTATCAAATTACTGGTGATTGACTGAGTGTGATGTCTTCCTGAGTCATAAACAATCATTAAGAACACTTTTGCCTTTATGTGTCCCTTGCATCAATCTCTTGAAGAAAACAGTAATCTAAGAACATAGACTAAATTTGTTCCCTAATTCTTTTGGGGCTTAACAAAAACAAAATTTAAAGACTAAAAATCCAAAGCAATCTAAATATATGCAATTGCATATGACTCATGATCGATTTTGGTTTTACGTTAAATTTCCTAAAGATAAAACTTTTTCTGTTTTGTGAACGCAGACAATAAGGGGTCTTAAATAACTTTAAATGACAACAGTATCTATTATACAGTGTATGCTGTGATCTTAATTTATAGTCAGTTTATCAAATAATTGCCAGTCCTCACTTATTGAGGAATCGACATGTTTTTGACTTAGAATTGTCCTCAAAGAACGTTTAATCTGGTTGCCCTTCATAGATGATCATTCATCCTCTGAATCGTTCTGGCGATGGTGAACTCACTACCCCTCAAGCAGCCTCCTTCACTGGGGTATCTCTAATCATGACACACACACTTCCTAGTGGTGAGCCAAAGTCTGCCTCCTTGTAACTTCCACCCCTGGTCTTGGCTCCATTTTCTGAAGCTCCACAGAATCAATCCAATTCCTTTCATATTTGTTGTTTCCAATGTAGTTCCATTTTTCCAGTTTACTGAAATGTTTTTAATCTTCTTACCATTGGACATGTTGGCTCAACTTCTAACCCACCAGGCAAGTAACTGCCCTGCTTTCCAGCTCCTCCACTACCACTCCAGTCAAAGCCACCAACATCTCTCTGGAGGACAACTGTATCTCTGTCTTCCTCCCGCTCTCAGTCCCCTCCCATCTATCCCCCATACAGCAGCCAGCATGATCTTTGTTAAAGAAAAAATGTTCGCTATGTCCCAGCCTGCTGAAAACCTTTCAGTACTCACAAAAATCCAAAACCCTCAACACTGCCTACAGAGCCTGGTTAATCAGGGCCTCATCTGCCTCCCCAGTCCCCAGTCATTCATGGCCTCTTCCTTGCCTTACTTAGCATGCTACTTCTCCACTTTCTTTCAGTTCCTCAAATTATCAACTTCTTTCCCTTGGGGGAGACTTCAGGAAGCTGTTCACCGGCATACTTTTCCCACTCTATTGACTCTTTGAGAGTGGTCATTGTTCAGGTCCCAGCTTCCATTTCCCTTATTCAGAGAAACTCCCCAATCTCTACACTAGGCAATCTCTTTCTGCCTCCTTTAAGCCTTCATAACATAATCATAATTTATATATTTAATTTTATAAGTAAAAATAATAATGACAAAAGTTAATACTTAAGGAAGGATTTCTGTGTGTTTGGTACCATGCTAACGTATCAGAAGCAGTATTTTTTTTAAGCTTCGAAGCAAGTCCATAACATAGTTACTGCTACTACCCACACACCACAGATGAGGGAACTAGGGCTTGGAAAGATGAAATAAAATACCCGAGGTCACACAGAGGGTGAGTGGGAGCACAGGGATTAGGGCCCGGTTGATTCCAGAACCCACTGCTCTTCTTAATGTCTAGGCTATAGTGTTGATATCTGCCTCCCCCAACCAGCATGAATGCTGATCCCCAGAGAACCCGTCAGAAGCCAATTATGGTCCCGTTTGCTCAGATTCACAGAATTAGAACCGTGTCTGTACCTTCTCCTCTGCTCCACCCCTCCCCTGCTCTTTGTGGCACTCAGCACCCTTATAAAGGAGAAAATTAAGTCAGTAAATATGGCACTTTTTGTCTTGACATCTTGAATTTTTAAGGCACTTTCCAGAAAACAAATAAAAGAGAACAAAGAACAAATCCTGGAGAGATGAGCAGCTAAAATACATTTGTGTGGATTCATTAGCAACAGGGCATGAGGCAGTATATGAGGAATTCAGATAATCTAAAGAGAGCCAGCTCATTTCCCATAAAATTAACAATGATAATTGCTACCATTTCTCAAACATTGACTGTTTGCCAAGCCCTGTGCTAAGTGATTTACATAAGTTGCTTTGTATAATCACTACACTGGCCTGACGAGGTAGGTCTCAGGAAGATCCTGGTTTTACAGGATGAGGAAACAGAAAAAGAGAGTCAAACTGCTCATCCAGCTTGACCTCTCTCCAGAGCCTGAAGCGATTAACTATTTTGCTAAAATTGCCTTTGTGTGTGAAGACTTAATATGGCAGTAGTGTGCGCAACAAAGAAAGAATCAAGATATAATCCTACAACATGTAAGAAGTACCTATTAGTGCAAAAGGGCTGGGAGGAGAAACTAAAGGGAAAGAAGCACAGTGTTCATATGTCATCAGAGATGGTACTAAATGCTGGGATAGATACTGCTATGGATTGAATTTCGTTCCCCCAAAATATGTGTTGGAATCCTAACCCCTATGCTCCTTGATTTAATTCTGTTTGGGAATAGGGTTTTATTACGGTAATGAGACCATATCAGTGTAGGGTGTGTCCTAAACCTAATCACTTCTGAGTTATAAAAAGAGCATATGAGACATCAGTGGAAGTACCAATGGGGGAAGACTGATGCCCAGGGAAGATCCCCTAAAGAACTGAGGAATGCCAGGGCTACAGAAGCTGAGACAAAAAGCTTCCCCCAGACTTGACAGAGAGAGCCTACTCCTATATCAGGTGTCCTGGATTCTGACTTCTAGTCACTAAATTGTGAGAAAATAAATTTCTGTTCTTTAAAGCCACCTACTTGTGGTATTTCTGTTAAGCAGCCCTCCATAACAAAGACAGATATAAACCAAGTTTTAAGGGAATTAAGAAGGTAGGTGGATAGTCTATCTGGGGTAAATCTAGAATTTCTGCAATCCAAAACAGTGAGGGTTTGGATCTGCTTGGTAGGGCAGAGAAGTAATCTTGGGTTAATTTATGTACCTAAAAGGATCCAGAGATAACAACGGCCAGATAAACAAGAGTCACTAATTCATGCAGCCAATATGTATTAAGGATCTACTCTGTGCTGGGCACTGCTTTGGACATTAAACAGCTCTGAACTCGATTCACAAAGTCCCTGCTCTTGTGGAGTTTACATCCTGGTGGGGAAGAGACAGATCATAAAAAAGCAGGTACATAAGTGTAATTATAATACGCCAGCGGGTGCTATGAGCTTCATAAAGCCTGGCAAGGGGGCTACACAGTGCTGAGAGGTGGTGGTGTCGTTACTGTTGGGCTCCCTTATAAAGGCACACTGTAAGGGCTCAAAAGAAGTAAGAGCCTATGCCTTAAGTCTATCTAAGGCAAGAGTGGTCTAGAAAAAAGGAACGAAGCAAGGGCAAAGGTCCACAAGAAGGGTGTATGCCAAGACTAGCAAGAAGCTGGCTGGAGCTCAGGAAGAGGGGAAGTGGGAGTGGGTAGGGTAAGAGGTCAGCAGGGACAAGCCCTGTGGGGCTGGGAGGAACTGGTCGAAACATTGGGACTTCACTACAGCGACAATTTTCATTAAACTCCTACTATATTGATAACCAGGAGCCTGGTGGTGAAGTGGTTAAGAAATCAGCTGCTAACTGAAAGGTCAGCAGTTCGAACCCACCAGGTGCTCCTTGGAAGCTCTATGGGGCAGTTCTTGTTCGTCCTATAGGGGTCGCTAGGAGTCAGAATTGACTCAATGGCAGCAGGTTTGGCTTTTTTGGTTTATATTGATAACTGAAGCATTTCTAACTTTCTTTGAAAAATTATGATAAAACACAATATTACCAATTAAAAAATAGAAATAAAAACAGCTTGTAATTTTGTCATCTAATACATGTTAGTTTTTTTCAGCTTCACATGTTCTTGTCCAGCCTTTTCCCATATTCGAGCATATTTTTAATGTTTCATAGTAACAAACAGCTTTACATCCTGCTTGTGTTACTCAGCTTTATATCCTACACGTTTTACAGGTTGCTACGAAGCCTTCCACGTAACGATTTTAGCGGTTACATAATATTTTAATTGAACTTGCTGTTTTTGAGTTCTCTTGGACGCTGCAGTTGCTTCCAAAATGTCACTATTACCAATGATCTGCAAACATTTTTCTAGGCTTGGATTATTTGGGGGCCCTTCGTCTTCATGCGTTTTCACCCATACACAGTGAATTTTTGTAGAATAAGTTATTTCTTGGCCGTCCCGTACGAGCCCAGTTATAAGACTAATTACCTGCTGATGGTATCTGTCACTTTTTCAGAGTAAATGCCTTCTGGCACTGGTTCGTATACCGCCTCCACTATCTGCAAAACAAACAGACTAGAGTGATGGAAGTAAAGGGACCGTTTATATCTGTGCTCAGTCATACTTGGCCACAACATGAGAGATATTAATTAAGCAATACAACCTCATCCACAAATTGTATTCCGAAACAAGAACATCCTGACCAAACGAAAAATTAACCTCATCTGAACACCTCTTGAACATGGCATTGTATTCTCCAAGCTGAGTAAAGTTAACCACAGAGTCATAACAAATGATGTGTGAGATAATATAAGACGCAGAACTGTGGGCAGCCAAACCACAATTAAAAATGAAAGACCAAAAGTAATGTGATAGCTTTCTTTTTATAATTTTCTATGATAAATGAAGACAATTAGAGTGGAAAATAGGCCAAAGCACATGATATATATATTTAGAAGGAGAAAAATAAATTGAATCATGCACAGTGCCTGCTTTTAGTTGACATTTTAATAAAAACCATAAATGTTCTGTTTAAGGAGAAAAGGCTGGTGGCATTCTTAGCAACATGAGACCCTTGGGCTCCCCAGTGTTGCTTACTTTAGTAGCCAGGGAGAGCATGTTGGTGCTGTAAAAGGGAGGATTCAGGCTCGCCATCTGATAAAGGATGCAGCCTGCTGCCCAGACATCAGCCTTCTCCCCGTACGGCTCACTCTTCAGGACCTCGGGGCTGAATTAAAACAAAGACGTTAACAGATTTTGAGAAAAGAAGAACAGGTCAACGCAGAAAGTATGCCCAGCCTTCACGCTGTAGTTTGTTATACAGAAAAAACGTACTTGAAACCCTTGATCACTATTCCAAGTAAATGTATAAAAATATCTTTGAAGTCTCCCAACCTCAGATGAACGAACAAACATAGTCAGGCAATTCCAGACTGCTGCTGTTAGATGCCCTCAAGTCAGTTTTGACTCATAGCAACCCCACGTACAGAGCAGAATTGCCCCATAGGGTTTACTAGGCTGTAATCTTTACAGGAGCAGATTGCCAGGTCTTTCTGGCATGAAGCCACTGGGTAGGTTTGAACTGCTAACTTTTCGGTTAGCAGCCAATCGCTAAAATTCCAATTTAAGTGCTTAAATATCAGTGAAATATATAGACACTGCCTATTACGTGTCTGGAAGTGATTTTTATTTCCAGAAACAACAGCCCCTCTGTAGTGTATGGAACTGTGGGCCCCAGTTCTGTACTACTTCGGAGACTTTGTGCATCCCAACACTTGCTGTAGCCTCATGGTGGGCAGTGTTCATTCCTAACTTCTGCCTGTGACTTGGACTGTGTTTACTTGCTTTGGCCGAGGGAATAGGGAAGTGACAAGGCACTGGATCAGAGCCTCAGTCATAAGAAGTATCGAGGGTTTTCATTTGTCCCTCTGAAAGCTTCTGTCACTACCATGGAAAGAGCATGCCCCCACGTAGCTGCTGCCCCTCCAGCCTGGTTCTAGAATAAAGCACATGGAGCAGATATACCCCAGATAAGGCAGAGACCTACAGCCTAAAGGGGAACCAGTCCAGCTAACCCACAGACCTGTGAGTGTCAGAATAAATGGTTATTGCCAAATGCCATTGAGATTTCTGTGGCTGTTTGTTATACAGCATTATCATGGCCCAAACTGAATGATATAGCTTCCCCTCTTGGCTACTAAACTTTAGCTTATAAATCAGGGAGTGGAGGAGCTATTTAAATGTATTACAGGAGATGACATCACCAACTATGTCCACCTCTTCCGAAATTGCATTTCCCAACTGGCCAAAGGTGCTATCAGTCTTTAAGTGAAGTTAAGTTGTGAGGGTTTATGGGTCTGTTTTTGTTTTATTTATGTGGCAGACAGTGTAGTTCCCACAGATATTTTGAACTAATAGAAGTTTTCTCTATCATCTCTGCAGAATGGGACTCAGTGAAAGGCTTAAAGCACTCAACAAACACCCACACACATACAACATAAACACACACACATACCTAGTTAAGTAGTCTGATCATTCAGTTCTATACTGTGTACTGAGCACTGTGTTCAACCCTCCAAATTAACAGGGTGGGGATTAAAAATCAGATTCAACAGTGGATTAAGATGTAAAAAAAAAAGCAACTGGTAAATCGGTATAAATCTGCATTGACTGTCAAGAATAATCAAGGAATTGCTGTTCTTGTGAGAATATTGAGAAGAATTTCCTATTTAAGATTTATATTACGTATTTGCAGAGAAAAGTATGATTTCTAGGTCTCTCAGGTAAGCATATTCATGTGTGGTGAATGTGACTGAGTTAAATAACGTGGCAACAGAAGAGCCTGGGGTGAAGTACCCAGGCTCTGCTGGCGCCAAGGTACAGAAAGTGTCTGCTGAGCAACTGCTCACATTCAAACAATGCCTTAACAAGAAACATGGAAAAAAAAAATCTTTGGCTCCCCACAGACAAATTTCTTACGTTTCAATCTACTAAGAACTCACAAGATGTGCTTTGTATTTCCAAAAGCTCACGCAGATCCCTTTTCCATTTCCCGTTTCTGGCGTGCTTTCTGTGGGGCAGTTCTACACTGTCCTATAGGGTCGCTGTGAGTCGGAACCAGCTCGACAGCAATGGGTTTGGTTTGGGTTTTTGTTCACTCACAGCAGTTAGCATCAGCACTTCTTCAGAAGACAACCTTCAAAGCCATCTTGCCTTTCGCACAGAGAACTAGGTGTGCCTGGGAGTTTAATCCCTGCCCCCAGGCTCCTAACCAATGACTAGTTGGCGTGGGGGTATAAAAACTCCACCCTTGCCCCTCTTGGGAACAACCCTGAAATGGGATCCATGCTGTCTCCAGAACTCTGCCATGAAATTGAGCCAACCTCAAATCAATAAAAATACAAGGTCAATAATTCAGAATGACTAAGGAACTTGGCCACTCTAGGGCTTTGCTATTCATAATTCCATGGATGTTTTGGGCACTGCTTTCATATCTAGTAATATTATTCAAATTTTAAAAAGACGGCTAAATTTATGAATGCATTGAAGCTATTAGAAATACTCAGTTTAAGATTTTTTTTTTTGTATATATGACCATAAGGAGCCCTGGTGGCACAGTGGTTACAAGCTCAGCTGCTAACCAAAAGGTCAGTGGTTCAAACCACCAGCTGTTCCATGGCAGAAAGACATGGCAGTCTGATTTCTATAAAGACTACAGCCTTGGAAACCCTAGGGGGCAATTCTACTCTGTTCTACAGGTCACTACGAGTCAGAATCGACTCAGCAGCAACAGGGTATAAGATTAAAATTAACCAGACCTAAACATATATAGGATGAAAACATATTATTCTCTAGTACACTTGGATCATTCTCCAGGACAGACCGTATGTTAGGTCACAAAACAAGTCTCAATAAATTTAAAACTATTGAAATCATACAAAGTATCTTCTCTGACTACAATGGCACTAGGAATCAACAGCAGAAGGAAAATTAGAAAATTCGCAAATACACTATTAAACGACGAATTGCTCAAACACAAATCACAAGGAAAAGTATAAAATACTACAGACAAATGAAAGTGAAAGCGCAACATACCAAAACCTATATACATAGGAAAGACACTGATCACAGCAAAATTTATAGCTGTAAATCCATGCATAAATAGAGAGCTCTCAGAGCAATACCTTAATTTTACATCTTGAGGAACTAGAAAAAAAAGATCAAACTAAATCCAGAAGATAGCAGATGAAACAAAATAATAAAGATTAGAGTACAGAAAAATGAAAGCAAGAACAGAAAAACAATAAAAAGAATCAACAAAACTAAAAATTGGTTCTTTGAAAAGATCAATAAAATGACTAATCTTTAGCTAGACTGACAAAGAAAAAAAGAGAGGAGACACAAATAACTAAAATCAGAAATAAATGTAGGGATATTACTACCTATCACACAGAAAAAAAAAAAAAAAACCTTTAAGAGAATACTACGAACAAATAAGTATACGCCAAAAAATTAGATGATCTAAATGAAATGGACAAACTTCTACAAACACACAAACTACCTAAATTGTCACAAAAAGAAATAGAAAATCTCAACACCTATTACAAGTAAGGAGATTCAATCAGTAATCAAAAACATCCCAATGAAAAAAAATCCAGAGCCAGATGTCTTCGCTGGTGAATTCTACCACATACTTAAAGAAGAATTAACACCAATCCTTCTCTAACTTTTCCAAAAATAGACGAGGAGTGAACACTTCCTAACTCATGCTATGGGGCCAGGATTACCCTTATACCAAAGCCAGATAAAGACATCACAAGAACAGGAAATGACACATCAATGTCTCTTATGGATAAAGATGCAAAATTACTCAACAAAATACTAGCAAACAGAACCCAACAGCAATTAAAAGGATGATACACCATGACCAAGTGGAATTTATTCCATGAATGCAGGGGTGGTTCAACATAAAAAAAAAAAGTTCAATGTAATATACGACATAGAGAGAATGAAGAAAAGGGGCATCATGATCAGCTCAGTTGATGCAGAACAAACATTTGACAAAATTCAACTTTCATGACAAAAACACTCAATAAGCTGAGAACAGAAGGAAATCCAACATGATAAAAGGCATTTATGAAAAACCTAAAACTAACATCACGCTCAATGGTAAAAGATTGAAAGCTTTCCCCCTCAGATAAATCACAAAACAAGGATGCCCATGTCACCACTACTATTCCACACTGTACTAGAAGTTCTAACCAGGGCAATTAGGGAAGAAAAATACATTTAACCAAGGAAGTGAAAGATTTATACAGTGAAAACTATAAAACACTGCTGAAAGGAATAAAAGAAGACCTAAATAAATGGAAAGAAAGCCTGTGTTCATGAATTGAAAAAATATTGTTAAGATGACAATACTACCCAAAGGAATCTACAGATTTCAACAGCCTTTCTTGCAGAAATCAAAAAGCAGATCCTTAAATTCATATGGGACTGCAAGGGGTTCCAAACAGCAAAAAACAATCCTGAAAAAGAGTCCCAATTTCTAAACATACTGCAATGCTGCAGTAATCAAAACAGTGCGGTATTGGTACAAGGACAGACATACAGCCCAATGGAATAGAACTGAGAGTCCAGAAATAAACCCATACTTGTACAGTCAATTCATTTTCAACAAGTCCATTCAATGGGAAACGAATAGCCTCTTCAACAAATGGTGCTGAGATAACTGGATCTCCACATGCAGAAGAACAAAACTGGACACCTACCTCACATCAGGAAACGCAGGTGGCCTAGTGGTTAAGTGCTACAGCTGCTAATCAAAAGGTCGTCAGTTCAAATCCACCAGCAGCTCTGGAAACTGTATGGGGGCGGTTCTATCCTGTCCCATAGGGTCGGTATGAGTTGGAATCAACTCAATGGCAATGGTTATTATTACCTCATATCATATATGAAAATGGATCAATGACCTAAGTAAAAGAGTTAAAACCATAAAACTCTTAGAGGAAAAGGTAAATCTTCGGGACCTTGTATTTATTTGGCAATGGGTTTTCAGATATGACACCAAAAGCATGAGTAACAAAAGACAAAATGGATAAATTGGACTTCATGAAAAAACTTTCATGTATCAAAAGACATTATCAAGAAAGTGAAAAGACAACCTACAGAATGGGAGAAAATATTTGGAAATCAGACATGTGATAAGGTTTACTATACAGAATATATAAAGAACTCCTATAACTGAACAACAAAAAGATGAACAAACCAATCAAAACATGGGTTGAACAGACATTTCACCAAAGGGAATATACAAATGGCCAAGAAGCACATGAAAAGATACTCAGCATCATTAGTTATCAGGGAAATTCAAATCAAAACCACAATGAGATACCACCTCACATTCACTAAGAAAAAAAAAATTCACTAGGATGGTTATTATCAGAAAAACAGAAAATAACAAGTATTGGTGAGGATGTGGAGAAACTGGAACCCTCATGCGTTGCGGTGGGAATGCAAAATGGTGCAGCTGCTGTGGAAAACGGTTTGGCAGTCCCTCAAAAAATTAAATATAAAATGTATGATTCAGCAATTCCACTCCTAGGTATACACCCAAGAGACCTGAATGTCATCAACAGATGAATGGACAGACTCAACGTGGTATTTATACACAATGGGATATTACTCAGCCATAAAAAGAAACAAAGTTCTAATACATGCTAGGAAATGGATGAATCCTGAAAACATTATGCTAAGTGAAATCAGCCAGACATGAAAGGACAAGTATCTATAACAGGCAAATGCATAGAGACAGAAAGATTAATGGCTCTATGGTCTGGAGGGAAGGAGGAATGGGGAGTTAATGCTTAATGGGTACAGTTTCTGTTTGGAGTGATAAAAGTTTTTGAAAAAATAGTGGTGATGGTTGCAAAACATGGTGAATATAATTAATGCCAATGAATTGTACACTTAAAAAAAAAATAAAGAAAAAAAAAGTAGTCTTCTTCTTCTTGGAAATTCTGTGAATGCTACCAGGTGATGGAGCCCAGGCTCTGCCGGATGGTGAGCTACACACGGCCCGGTTATCTCCACCACCCCTGTCCACAGCCAGCCAACTACCACACACGTGAGTGAGGCCACTGACCACCAGTGACCACAACACACAAATGAGTCCAGTCAACACTACGATGAACAATGCCTGCTGGACCCAGCCCCTTTTGACAATCAATCCACAGTATATTGAGGGGAAAAAAAAGTCATTGTTTTAAGCCACTAAGTTTTGAGGTAGCTTGTCACATAACAAAGGTGAACTGATATAACAGTTTTCATTAAATTCTCAAAGTTGTCCAAAGGTCCCTGAAAAAGATTTAGAATCATTTCTCTGGAAGTTACTAAGAATGCAGAGCAAAAGACAAAAAACACCATTGCCAACTGTCACAATGCTTCTGGGATCAAACTTCAAATATCCTAAGGTTAAAAAAGATTTCATAATTACAACTAAAAGCAATGACTAACCAAAAAAAAAAAAAAAAAACCCACAATCTGATCTCTAGAAGTCACACAGAAGGTTCTCTGAGAAAACCTACTAAAGTGTTTTTCACCTTCAAAAGCTACCCAGTCTTTGAGGAACATGGCTAAAGTCATTGCTTCAATCACTATTTGAAAATATATCATAGGGGATTTTTTGTGGTTATTGTTTATAAAACTACTGTAAAAATAATTCATTGTCTTGTAATACTTTCCAATTTCTCCAGTTTAGGTAGTCCAACCACATTCGGGGAAATATAGCTAGTTACAGGTAGTAATGATTCATTTGAGAGAAATAAATAATACAAACGCACATATACCCAAAATTTTAAATGGATTTACTTTGCAAAAAAAAACATAAAGGGAAGGGGGGGAAGGCTATCCCTGTGTAACCTGATTATCTAAAAAAGTCTCGTTAGTGGTAAAATAGAGAATAATTTATGTGAGATTTAACAAAAATAGGGGCTCTTCTGGCACAGATTAAAACACCTATAATTGTGAGAAAATTCACAGCATTGTAAATTATACTTCAATAAAAGCTTTTTAAAAAGTGCAACCAGGTGTAGTATAGAGTTTGGTAGATGGCAAAGAATAATGTATAGTATGATAAATATTTTCATAAGTAGGTAAACATAATTCATAATCAGCAGTCTTTGAAAAAGGGCTGAACCAAACTTTACCTGAGAATGACCTGTCTTTACAAGTGAGAAATTATTAAACAAATTGTTAGTGAAAACAAGGTGGGAGAAAGATGAGGAAGCAAGGATACTCGATCTAATTAAAAAAAAAAAAAAAAAGGAAGACAAATAGTTTAGATTTTAAAATCCCATTAATAGTTCCTCAAGGATATATAAACAATTAAGTTGCTAATTGCAAATGATTCTTAATTACTCACTCAATAAGGCAAACAATAAAATGGTGAACTTAGATCTCTTTCAAAACATGCTAAAATGTGAATGATTCGGTAATTCTCAAATGATTCAATACTACAACGATTTATATAAATTGGGGAGCTTCTTTCCTTTAAATGGGACAAAGTAAATGAAATAAGATGGCATATACAGTGAAAGCTGTGAGAGCCGGAACTCGATGGGACTGCGTTGTTTTTCCCGGTCTTGCAAGCTTTCCACCTTTGATAGCGTGCAGTCTTACCACTTTTCTAATGCTTGTTTTAGTGGAAAATACTTGAGTTTTCTTTCTCTGACAGATTCCTGCCTTACACAGGTTCTGACTTTCACAGGTTTTACCGGATAAAAATGCTGTACATGTAGACACATATATTCTTCTTTCCTAGACAAGTAACAGAGTCATCTTTGTTAAAACTCTAATAGTAGTTCCTGTTGGCTGTCTCTACTTCCTCACGGACCATCCATCTATCGATCCCACTATGGCCCAGCTCCTTTCCCCACTGTGCCGTTGAAATGGCTCCTTAGGACACCAGTGGGTTACTAATTGCCTCACTTGCTTCCGGTGACTTCCCCGAAGATTTTGACATTGTTGACTAAGTAAGATTTACTTCTTGAAATATTGATTTTTTTTTTCATTATTCACCAAATATTTACTGATCACCTCTGCAGTGCGATTGGTTACTTTTATGTGTGGCCTTGTTAGCCATGGTCTTGTAACTCCCACCCTGGTGACTGGGTGGAACTGTGATAAGGTAATTGTGTCCTACCAGGGGATTGGTCAGTTTTGCCTTGAAAGAGAGCCAATTCCCAAGAAAAGAGGAGGATCCTACCAACTAAAGCCATATGCTGACAGCTCCCAAGTCTAATCTCCATTCCATACGCCCCTCAGGTGCACACAGCTGGGCCTGAGCTGTGGTGGGCTGATCCATGCACTGGACTCTGTAATGACTTAACTATTATAAATTAGAGCTGAGAACTCATCTGATGTCAACAACCCCTTCACATGCTTAAATTTCAAGAGCTGTCTCTGAGATGTAGAAAAAGGGTCAGGGCACCCTTGTAGAACAAAAGCCGTGCTGCTCCACCAGGGAACTAGTCAGCACCAGGGAGATGCCTTAGACCCCGAGGTCTGTGTGGAGTCATGGTTGAACTCACAAATGTCTCACCTCACATACCCTCCTAAAAACAAGCATTTCTGCTCACTTTTCTACTTTCACTTTTGCTACCATTTGCACTTTAAACCCAGTCACTTCAAGCAAATCTCTGGCTTGTAGCTATGGGTGCGCACGTGTGCATACGAACTTCTTCTAGTCTGAACAATACAGGGCCAACTATTCTGCATCCCATCGAACCTTTCCAGTGTCAAGATCCAATGTTCCCATATCATCCGCTGCTCAGATTTGTCCCTAAGACCTTTTGTTATCATCACACACGGACAACCCACAGTTAAACTTAACCCTCCAAATGCTAGTACTTTCCACAGAAGATAAAATTATAATATTTGACAGCTGGGATTTCACAAGAACTAGTTAATGTACACAACTACCAAGCAGAAAGAAATACTAGGGGCTGAAGCAGATTCATCTGTAAAAACCCATTGCCATCGAGTCAGTTCCAACTCATACCAACCCAATAGGACAGAGTAGAACTGCCCCATTGGGTTTCCAAGGAACAGCTGGTAGACTTGAACTTCTGACCAAAAGAAGCAGCTGATCCCTTAACCACTGTGCCACCAGAGCTCCTCATCTGTATAAGGGTATGTGAAACTGGAGAAGAAATTAAAACTAAGAAATTGAAAAACTATCCTTGAAAAAGTATCTAATTGACAATATAATGATATAGCATCTTGGAAGTGGTGTCTGGAGACATCATAAAAGAAAATGTTCCCTTCACAAGTGTTAGGAAATATTAATAAAAGAATCTTGAGGAGTTTGGGAGATAGTGAGGCTAAATCTTTGGAGACAAGTTTCTTTTGTTGAAGTAATTCACCCAATAATATTTGCTTCACTGGGTATAGACAGGAGACGGATCTTTGCATCCCACTGCAATGTAATAATTCTGAGTCTATTAAAATAAAATACATTCAGCTCTCAGGTATTGGCTATCAAACTTTCATCTCCCTAGAGTGCCTTAAAAAAAAAGAGAGAAAGAGAACTAACTTATTGGTGTTAACTGAAAAGGAAACAAAGTAAATTTTAAGAGAATAAAAACCATCTGTTTGAGAACAAGTGATCCTCTATATAATCAAGGAGGCGAATCAGACCTGAGGGGACGTAATTAAATCTATATGCCAACAACTACCATTTATTTAGACTGAAAAGCATATTAAGCTCTATATTGGGATGATTCTGTGTAGAGCATTAAATAGCCTTTAGCAATATAGAATGGGTAAAATGTGTGCATGCGCGTGTCTCTGTGTTTGTCTGCCTTTCTGCATGTTTGTGTTCATGTGTTTGTGTATAGTTGCTGGAGGCGGGTAAAATGTTGCTGAGAAATGAATCAAAAAACAATCGCTGTTGTGTTGATGAGAATTAATGGGATGAGGAAAGCTGGGAGAACCCAGGGGTAATAGCAGTCTTGGTGCATTTTCTGGAAAGAGTGAGCAATGTGATATTCAGTGACAGGAGCAAAGCTATGCATAAAAGAACCTAGGAATAATGGTGAAACCAGTTGTGAGAACTGCCTGTATCTTGATCTTTTTCTATCTGGCCTTAATTATTTGAAGTATCCAAAGGAACTGTTAGACTATGGACTTGTTCCACTAAATCCAGAGAAGTTAAAGGGTGTCCTGATCAGGCCCATGATGTTCTCCACTTCAGAAGAGTGAAGAGACTGAGCTGGAGGCAGGACAGTTAGGCAAGGTGAGCCTCAACTAAAGCAGTAGCCAAGGAATGGGGAGAGGAGGAAATTCACAGGGCTTCAATCTGATTGGATGTGGAGGAGAAAGGGGAAGCCCTCCTTATGCTCCAGTGACTGGCTTAGGTGACTGGGTGGTGTATCAGTGACATTAACATACGTAGAGGACAAACAGGTATGGAGAAGGAAAAAACTAGATCAATTTGGAATACATTAAGACATGCCTGGGAGATCCATAATTGGGGCGTATTCTATGGTAACGTCATTCTGAATTACGACAATCTCTTAAAGCCTTAGCCTCAAAGACTCCATATGTAAGCCTGGCACCATGAAAATGTTCTCTGCTCACAGATACCTGCTGCCTTTAAGCAGGTAGTTAGAAAGAGTTGATACATAAACAGCTTTAAGTTTTTTCTTAACACATACTTCCTACAGAGGGTAAAGAGGATCGGAGGACATATTCAAGAGCCATAAAGTAATATTCTCAGCTGCTGAAAGAAACTAGTCACACCTTGAACACAGATTATAGAGCCCACCTGCTCCTAGGCTGCAGCTAGGGCTTTCAGCGTTAGTCAATAAAAATACAGGACACCTGGTTAAATTTGAATTATTCAAAGGAAAAAAAAAAAAGCAATATCTGAAACATGCTGTTGTTAGGTGCCATCAAGTTGTTTCTAATCCACAGCAACCCTACAGATGGAGTATAACTGCCCCATGGGGTTTCCAAGGAATGCCTGGTAGATTTGAACTGCCAATCTTTTGGTTAGCAGCTGAGCTCTTAACCACTGTGCAACCAGGGCTCCATTTGAAACATTCTTACACGCACACACACAAAAGTAGTATTGGGGACATATGCTAATTTCTTTTTCACTGTTCATCTGAAATTCAAATTTAGTTGGGCATCCTGTATTTTACCTGACAACCCAGGCCGCTGGTATACTCACTTTTGTTAGCACTCAAGTCATGCTTCTTCTAGAAAGGCACATGATTTAAACATTAAACATGGTTCCCTGCACTAATGACAGTCATGTATTTACATTGGGCATTTGAGATATATCTCAAAAAACATAATATATCTCTCATGTTGCATAGACATATGTATCACCATGCCTTAACACCAATGAGATCAACAATTAAAAAGTTCTTGCAAATATAAGCAGCATCTTTTTTTTTAATTGTACTTTAGATGAAGGTTTACAGAACTACCTTCTCATTAAACAGTACACATATTGATTTATGATATTGGTTACCAACCCCACGACATGTCAACACACTCCCCTCTCGAACTTGGGTTCCCTATTACCAGCTTTCCTATCCCCTCCTGCCTTCTTGTTCTTGTCCCTGTGCCGGTGTGCCCCTTTAGCCTCATTTTGTTTTATGGGCCTGTCTAATCTTTGGCTGAAGGATGACTTCAGGAGTGACTTCATTACTGAGCTAAAAGGGTGCCCGGACACTCACAGTTTCTCCAATCTGTCAGGCCAGTTAAGTATGGTGTTTTCTTGTGAGTTAGAATTTTGTTCTACATTTTTCTCCAGCTCTGTCCAGGACCCTCTATTGTGATTCCTGTCAGAGCAGACAGTGGTGGTAGCCAGGGCACCATCTAGCTGTACTGGACTCGGTGTGGTGGAGGCCATGGTAGTTGTGGTTCATTAGTCTTTTGTACTAATCTTTCCCTTGTGTCTTTAGTTTTCTTCACTCTCCCTTGCTCCCAAAGGGGTGAGACCAGTGGAGTGTCTTAGATGGCCGCTCACAGGCTTTTGGAAGTAAGGATGGCAAGACTGTTTCTCATATGCTTTGGACATATTGTCAGGGGGGATCAGTCCCTGGAGAAGGACATCATGCTTGGTAGAGGGTCAGCGAAAAAGAGGAAGACTCTCAACAAGACGGACTAATATAGAGGCTGCAACAATGGGATCAAGCATAGCAACAACTGTGAGGATGAGGCAGGGTCGGGCAGCGTTTCGTTCTGTTGTGCATAGATAGGATCGCTATGAGTCAGAACCGACTCAACGGCACCTAACAACAAGACAGGCTTTTTAGACCCCAGGAGCTACTTACCAAAGTAGAATGTAGAATATTTTCTTTATAAACTATGTTATACCAGTCAAGCTAGATGTTCTGAGATCATGGTCTCCATAGCTCTTAGCCCAGTAATTCGGCCTCTGAGGGAGTGTGAATGTGTCTATGGAGCTATAAGCAGCATTTCATAATGCAAAGCATGTACAAATACATGAAATGTTGAATCCAGGCCCAATGTTTACAGCAAGGAGCATATCTTTTTTATTTATTTATTATTGTACTTTAGATAAAGGTTTACAGAACTAGCTTCTCATTAAAAAATTAGTACACATATTGTTTTGTGACATTGGTTACCAACCCCACGACATGTCAACACTCTCCCTTCTTGACCTTGGGGTCCCTATTACCAGCGTTCCTGTCCCCTCCTGCCTTCTAGTCCTTGCCCCTGGGCTGGTGTGGCCCTTCAGGCTGTGTGGCTGGCTGCTTCTCCCTGAGGAAATTGCTGCTGAACACTACCGCCAGCTCATTGCAGCCACTCCTAGGAGTGGTGCCTGAGGGCTCCCAGCGATTCAGGTCTGGTAACTCCTCTCTGCTTCTGAACCGTCTCTCCCACCCCCTGTTGCTCAGTCCATTTTCTAACTTTGCCTTTGATGTTCAGGGCTCCTAGATTGTCATAAATATAATCAGTTCTTTGTTGTGAGAGGGATTGCAGGAAGCGTCTGGCTATTCCGCCATCCTGGCCCCGTATCACAAGACTGAGGTTTTGATAACAATTTAGAGAATAAAAGACAGAGATTTCTTTTAAGAAAATGGCTTACGTAGCTAAAGAAGCTGGCAAGTCCCAAAATCTGTGGGTTAGGCATCAGGCTGGAGGCTTCCGCTGACTCATATGGTTGCAAGGGCTGACGAACCCAAAGTCAGATGGAAGGCTGCTGGCTCCCAGAGCTTCAGAAGCTGGAGAATCCCAAACTCTGCAGTCAAGTGGTAGGCTGCTGGCTCACGTTCCAAAAACCAGAGATAAGAGGATGATGAGTTGGATGCAGGATCCAGAGATGGTGACCTTTGCCAGAACATCTGTATATACTGGATGCAGGCCACACCCCCAAGAAAATGTCCCTTTCAACAGGTTGGCTGCTCACATCAGATAAGAAAATGGAAGATGATCAGATAATATCTTCCAAACTGCTGAAAAGCCAAGTTAACACATAACCTTAACTATCACATACACTAACAAATTAGAGAACCTACATGAAATGGATAAGTCCCTAAAAAAAAACTAGAAATACATAAATTGCCAAGATTGGTTGAATAAAAAATACAAAATCTGAATAAAACTATAACAAGAGAGTGAACCATTATTCAAACAACTTTTCGTAAAGAGAAGTCCAGGATCAGATGGTCTCAATGGTGAATTCTGCCAAAACATTTAAAAAATGCCAATCCTTCATAAACTGTTTCAAAAAACAGAAGAGGTAGAACACTTCCCAAATCATTCTATGAGGCCAGTTATTAACCTGATATCAAAACCAGACAAAGACATCACAAGAAATGAAAACTACAGACCAATATCCCTTATGAATATGGAAGGATAAAATCTTCAACAAAATACCAGCAGCTCAAATCCAGTAACATATATATAAGAAGGATTACACACCAATAACCAAGTAGGACTTATCTCAGGAATGCAAGGTTGGTTCAAAATATGAAAATCAATCAGTAAAATATGCTATAAAATAGACAAAAAAATTAAAACCACATAATCATCTCAACAGATGCAGAAAAAGCATTTAACAAAATCCAACACTTTTTCATGGTAAAAACACTCAACAAGCTAGGAATAGAAGGAAACTTTTTCAACCTGCTAAAGGACAAATGTAAAAAATCCTAACATTGGACTTAACGGAAAAAGACTGAAAGTTTTCTCAGTACAAATAGTACCAAGACAAGGATGTATGCTCTCACCACTTGTATATTTAACATTGTACTACAGCTTCTACTCAGGTTAGGCAGGAAAAGAAATGAAAGGCACCTGTACTGGAAAGGAAAAAGTAAAATTATCGGTATTTGCAGATGGCATGATCTTTTATATAGAAAATCCTAATACACACACACACACACACACCCCAATTAGAGCTAATACAAAAGTTCAGCAAGGTTGCAGGATAAAAGAGCAATATACAAAAATCAATCATATTTCTAAACATCTGCAATGAACAAGTTAAGACATTCTATTCAAAATAGCACCAAAAAAGAATAAAATATTTAGGAATAAATTTAACAGAAGAAGTGCATGGCATACACTGAAAACTACATCATTGAAAGAAATTTAAAAAGACCTACATAATTAATGGAAAGGCATCTCATGCTCATGGATTGGAAGGCTTAATATTGTTAAGACGGCTGGGTTAGTTTCTATTGTTGTTGTAACAAATTACCACAAATTTAGTGGCTTAAAATGACAAGTTTATCTTACAGTTCCTAAGTAGTCTGAAATGATTCTCACTGGGCTAAAATAAAAGTGTCAGCAGGGCTGCATTTGTTACTAGAGGCTCTAGGGGAAAATCCATTTCTTCAGCTTTTCCAGCTTCTAGACACAGCCCACATTCCTTGGCTGTGGCTCTCTTCCAACTTCAAAGCCAGCAATGGTCAGTTGAGTCTTTCTCATAGTACATTATTCTGATGCTAATTTTTCTATCCCTGTCTCTTCTGCATTCAAGGATGTTTGTTGGAGCCTGGATGGCATAGGTGGTTTGTGATCAGCTGCTAACCTAAAGGTTGGCAGTTCAAACCCACCCAGCAGCTCCATATAAGAAAAGCCTGGTGAACTGCTCTCATGAAGATTACAGCCAAGAAAACCCTATGGAGAAGTTCTACGCTGTAGCACATGGGGTTGCCATGAGTCAGAATAGATTCAATGGTAATAGGCTTTTCGTGTTGTTTTGGGGGGGAGTCATTACACTGAACCCACCAAAATAATTCTAGATAATTCCAGATAATTCCCCTATCTTAAGGCCAGCTAATTAGCAACCTCAATTCTATCTGCTACCTTAATTCTCCTTTGCCATATAACAGCTTCACAGATTCCAGAGACTAGGATGTGGACATTTTTTCTACCTATCACAACGACAATACTCCCCAAATTAACCCACAGATTCAATACAGCTGGCTTTTTTGCAGAAATCGACAAGCTGATCCTAAAATCCATATGGAAATGCATAGGATGCAGAATAGCCAAAACAATCTTTAAAAAAAAGAACAAAGTTGATTCTGTCTGGAGCAAGGAAAAATGAAGAAAACCATGGACACAAGGGAAAGATTAGTCCAAAGGTGTAATGGGCTACAACTACCACAGCTTCCACCAGACTGAGTCCAACACAACTAGATGGTGCCTGGCTACCACCACCAATTGCTCTCTAGCAGGGATCCCAGTAGAGGGTCCCAGAAAGAGCAGGAGAAAAATGTACAACAAAATTCTAACTCACAAAAAAAAAAATTTACTGGTCTGACAGACACTGAAGAAACCCCAAGAGTATGGCCTTTTTAGCTCAGTGATGAAGTCACTCCTGAGATTCACCCTTCACCCAAAGATTAGACAGGCCCATAAAACAAAACGAGACTAAATGGGCACACCAGGCCAGGAGCAAGGACGAGAAGGTAGGAGAGGACAGGAAACTGGTAATGGGGAACCCGAGGTCGAGAAGGGGAAAGTGTTGATATGTCATGAGGTTGACAACCAGTGCCACAAAACAATATGTGTACTAATTGTTTAATAAGAAACTAATTTGCTGTGTAAATCTTCAACTAAAGTACAATAAAAAAAGGAAGGAAAAAAAGAACAAAATTGTAGGACTCACACTTCTTGATTTCAAAACTTACTACAAAGCTATAATAATCAAGAATGTTTGGTACTAGAATAATGATACATAAATCTCTGTGTAGTCCACACAGACTGATGGAATAGAATTAGTAGTCCAGAATAAACCCTTATATTTATGGTCAATTGATTTTTGACAGTGGCACCAAGACAATTCAATGGGGAAAGAATGGCTTTGTCAACAAACAGTGCTTATACCACTGGATATCAAAACGCAAAAGAATGAAGTCTGACCCCTACCTTACTCCAAGTACAAAAATTAACTCAAAATGAACCCAAAGCTTAAATGTAAGAGTTTAAGCTATAAAATTCTTAGAAGAAAACACAGCCATAAATCTTTGCAATCTTGGATTAGGCAATGGTTTCTTAGAAACAACACCTAAAACAGAGTAACCAAATAAAGTATAGATAAACTGGATTTTATCAAAATTTTAAAAATTGTCCTTCAAAGGACACTATCAAGAAAGTGAAAAGAGAATTCACATAATGGGTGAAAATATTTGAAAAGCATATATCTGTTAAGAGTCTGGTATTCAGAGTAAGTAAGAACTTTTACAACTCAACAATGAAAACAAGTAATCCTATTTAAAAATGGGCAAAAAATGCTGTTTAACGTCATTAGTCATTAGGGATATGCCAATCAAAACCGCATTGAGACACCATGTCATACGGATGGCTATAATCAAGAAGACAGACAATAACAAATGTTGGCGAGGATGTGAAAAAATTGGAGCCCTCACACATTGCTGATGCAGCCATTTTGGAAAATGGTTTGGCAGTCCCAAGAAAGTAAAACAAACACTTACATATTGAGGAGTCCAGCTCCAGGTCCAAATCCTATGTGTGAGTTTTAAGGCCCAACCATAGGCAACTGCAAAGCTTTGTCTGGCAGGCCTCAAGGGGTGAAGTTGGCCTCTCCACACAGACTTCCTTATGGTTTTCTGAAGGGAGCTGCACCCAAAGACTCAGGACCCTCCCAGTCTCAGCCCTACCAGTCATGCTTATATGCATATCTGCATTTCTAGGCCAGATCTCTGCATTTGGAGTCCTCTTTATCAAGGGCTGGCTGAGGCACTTCCCAGGTGCCTCCACTGAGACGTCCTTATTGGGGGCTTTGGCTGAGGCAGGTCTTGCATCTGCTAGTGACACTTCCGGGCAATGATAATGAATAGTTACATGGTAAAAATATAAAAACACGGACAGGAAGGATGTACACCAACTTCAAGATAGTGGTTACCTCTGGGGAGGAAAAGGAAAAAGAAGGGGGAGCAGCCTTCATATTTTTTCTTTTAAATTTTTTTCTTAAGTAAACTTAATAAAGGTAGAATGTATCAAACAAAACTGAGTGTGCATAAATGAATGCTTGTTATATTTTTGAAATATTCCATATTTAAAAGAATGAAAAATATTAAATAACAGCTCCAGGTGGTGGGTTATTATGTGATTTTAACTTTTTTCTTGACACATTTATGTATTTTTCAAATTCTCCCAGCCAACATGAATTTCTTTTACGACAACAAATAATACATGTGCTTTTCAAAAAAGTATTGTCTTTACTTAAGCAGAGAGCTATAAGCATATTTTTATTAAACTAATACATGTTTCCAAAAAATAAAGGAGTATTAAAATCTCATTTTTGTGTAAAAATCTCCACAGGTAGTTCAGTGCTGAGAAAAAATTCTTTTTCTAAATGCAAGACAAAATTTAAAGGCTGAAATTCACACATACCTCATTTATAAGTGCTAACAAGGAACTGAAATGCAAGTAATTACAGCTATAATAGTTATTCCTGCCGATTAAGGTCCTTTAAAAACATGACATTAAATAAACTAAGATTATCTGCATGTATTCACTGAAGCTATTATTTTAAATTACTCCGTGAAGAGGTGTATCTCACAATTAACAGATTTTTAGAGCTGGAACATTTAATTCAGTGGTTTTCAAGGATTTTCTAGAAATCTCTCTTCATCTTAAGTAATACACAGAAGCCCAAAATAGAGAAGAAATCAAAACTAAAGTGCTTTGCTTGAAGTAGGGGGGCTGAGTCTTGGCCTTGCTTGCTCCACAAAATATGTCCTCTTTCACACCTTTAACCTCTCTATCCATCAATGCCTCCTTCCTCTCTGAAGACAATTATCCCCAATTCTCCTGGTTTTAACCATGGTGCTCATTCTTGCATTCCTTGACAGGACAGTTTTCTCTACTGGCTGTTGCCATACAGCTCTGCTTGCCAACCCTTCCCCACCCTCTGCAGTCTTGCCTCAGTCCTCAACAAGCCCTTGAAACCACTCTCGGTAATCATTGCCTATCTGTAAATCCCAGGGCTATTCTTCAGTCCTTCACATTGAACCATTTGAAATCACTGTATGAAAACAGCAATTCTCAATACGTGGCCTTTCTGCAGTACTGGATGCAGCTGACCTTGGAAACTTTCTCATGTGTTGTCTAGTTTTTCCTTCTTTCCATCTCCTCTCTGCCTGTTCCTTCTAAGTGTCCTCCAAGCTCTCCTCTCTCTCTGTCTACCCCTTAAATGTTGGGGTTCCCCAGGGTCTAGCACAGCACTGGTCTGTTTCACACTCAGTTCCACCAAGATGCTGATGACCCCTATGTCTTTTTATCAGTCATGAACTCTCTTCTGGGCTCCAGAAACATATGTGGGTCACTTATTAGACATGACAACTTTGCTGTCTCAAAATCACCCACAAAATTGTGACATATTTTACAATACTACACATATATTTAAGGACATACTGAGTTCTGAAAAAAGAAGGTAAAAATTTACAAAAAGTGGGTCTTGCATGATAATATACTATGATCTGAGGAGTATGATTAACTCAGCCCTACACCCTGGAATCCAATATACAGAAGGAGATAATTTTTAATTTAAAAAGCATAAATGGTGGCTAGTTTTTGGAAGGAGTGAAAAGCAAGAGAGTAATTTAATCCCATAAAAACTCACTGCCATTGGGTTGATTTTGACTCATAGTGACCCTACAGGACAGAGTAGAGCTGCCCCATAGGGTTTCCAAGGAGCAGCTGCTGGATATGAACTGCCAACCTTCTGGTGAGCAGGCGAGTTCTTAACTACTGTGCCACCAAGGCTCCAGTCCCATAAATATCTTCTTTTCTAGTACTGGGGTTGCTTTTCTCTGTCTACTGGTCCCTTCTCCAAGGCTATATTAATCGGACTGTTTGAGACTACAAGGAAGAAATTATCCTGGGTGATTGTCAGGGAAGCACATGAGGGTGCAGAAAGGAGCATTGCTGGTTCTCTCTTATCTGTCCAGTTACTTGAGATCTCAGAGATTCTCAGGCTTGAATATGGGGGCAGCCTCAAGATCCACTAGAAAAATTCCTCAGCAGAATTTGGGATACATCCAGCGTTCCGGGAGCCCCTGGCATTCATGTTTCCAATCCAAGTATTAAATTAATAATCACATGTAGGCAAGATAGTAATTACTAAAGAGGTCTGAGAATTTAGGAGCTTCTCCTTCTTCACTGGGTGATGATGCCTTTATTTTGCTCATTGCATTCTAAGGTTGTAAGCTAATGATTCAATGATTAAGTTGGCTGTATTCTGTTCCATAACCAACAATCTAATTTCTAACATAATTGGCCAACTGTGGCAGATGTATGAGAAGTAAGTAGTAATTCACTTTAGGACATTCAGAATTACCTCACCCCCCTGCAAAAAAAAAAAAAAAGGCAAAGAGAGTGCAAGAAATTAAAACTACATGCCAATAACCCTCATGAACAGATACAAAAATTCTTGGTAAAATATTTTCAAACCAAGTCCAACAATATAAAAAGAATAACAAGCCATGATCAAACAGAGCTCATTCTGGGAATGCAAAGTTGGTTCAATATTCTAAAATCTATCACTGTAAACCACTGTATTAAAAACCCAAACCTGCAACTGTTGAGTCAATTCTGATTCATAGTGACCCTATAAAACAGAGTAGAACTGCCCCATAGGGGTTACTAGGCTGTACTCTTTACGGAAGCAGGCTGCCACATCTTTCTCCCATGGAGCAGCTGGTGGGTTCTAACCACCAACCTTTTGGTTAGCAGCTGAGCACTTACCACTGCACCACCAGGGCTCCTTATCCACTGTATGAACAGTCTAAAAAATTTTTTTTAAAAAGACCTGATACTATCAATTGATGTAGGAGAAGCATTTGGCAATATTCAAATTCAATTCATGGTTATAACTCTCAGTAAATGACTGAAAAAGAACTCAACTTGATAAAGGCCACCTAGAAAAAATCTACAGCTAACATCATACTTGAAATATTTAATGTTTTTCCCTTAGATGAGAGGGAAGGCAAGGATATCCACTTTTACCACTCCTATTCAATATTGTACCAGAATTCCTAGCCAGTATAAAAAGGCACTCAGGAAATCAAATGATGTGTTGCATTGGGCAAATCTGCTGCAAAAGACCTCTTTAAAGTGTTAAAAAGTAAAGGTGTCGCCTTGAAGATTAAGGTGCGCCTGACATAAACTATGGTGTTTTCAAACACCTCACAAGGAGGCAAAAGCTGAACAATGATCAAGGAAGACCAAAGAAGAATTGACGCCTTTGAGTTATGGTGTTTGCAAAGAATACCGAATATACCATGGACTGCCAAAAGCAAAGGAACTAGAATAGACTAAGCAATTTTTCAAAAGAAGACTAAAGTTGGAAGAATCACACTATCCAACTTTTAAGACTTACTCTAAAGCTAAGGAAGCAAGACTGTGGAATTGGTGAAGGTGTGAACAAAGAGATCTCTGGAACACAAGAATCCAGATATAGACACACACATATATGGCCAAATAACTTTTGACAAAAGTACAAAGCAATTTAATGGATAAAGACTAGTCATCTCAACAAATGAGATTGGAACAGCTGAACATTCATATGAAAAAAAAAAGAACCCCTTAATTTCACAGCTTATTACAAAAAATAACTCAAAATGTATCATAAATTTAAATGTAAAATATAGAAGTCTAAAACTTCAAGAAGATATATGAGAAAATCCTCATGATCTGGATTTAGGCAAAAAATTATTAGAATTGACACCAAATGGGCACTCCATAAAAGAGAAAATATCAAAACAAAACGTTACTGTCTTAAGCCACTGAGATTTAGTGGCTTCTCTGGTGCAACAGCAACCATTACTTACCCATACATTTGATGTACTTATTATCATCAAATTTTTAAATAAAAGGCGTTAATTTACATAGGGTATTGAAGATAACAAGAATCGATGTATAGGCACTAACGTTCCAGAAAAAGTGTTCTTTCTACCAGTTGTTAGTCGAAAGTAGCATAATCGTCAATTAAGAAAAATAAAATATAGTCACACAGCCAAATTTTGTTTTTACAGATTATGTAGGGAGAAGGAAATCAATTCTCTAAAAAAAGACTTCCCATTTTAAAAATAAAGTTGCAGTACGCTATACAAACATAAAGCTGAGAGTTGAATGTTATTACCAAATATTAATAAACAAAAATGTCAGTTATTCTGGTACTAAACTAAGAAAAGACATTAACCAGCACTGTACTGAACATATGACAATGCTTTCAACAACAGATATCTAAGAGTTTCACCAAGATCCAAGATCGAATTCCGACCTCATATTTGTATCCACCTCCAACCAGCCTCACAGTCATGATACCCCTGGGAGTTGCTTCCACCCCTCAAACCTAGATGTTCACAGGTAACTAAATTTCTTTAATCCTCCATCCTACACTCAAACTTCACCTTGACCCTGATGAGTCTCTCTACATCGTTTCCTAATCTGAGCCATGAGCCCATCTCTGATGACCCACCCATTGCCATTGAGTGGATTCCAACTCACAGCGACCCTATAGGACAGAGTAGAGCTGTCCCAAAGGGTTTCCAAAGCTGTAATCTTTAGAGAAACAGACTGCCACACCTTCAACATCTAACAAAAACAACACTCACTGATTTGACACTACACTGACAGGAGATTCCAGTTTGGTGACCCAAAGTTGTTGATCCAAATTTTTCTACGTTATTTATTTTATTGAAGGAACACATACACTACTTAGTATGAACCAAGGACTGTTCAAAACACGTTACAAATATTCACTTACTTAGTCCTCATAATAATCACAATAATATGATTCTGACTCATATTCACCTTATATGACAAAGTACAACTGCCCTCTAGGGTTTCCTAGGCTGTATTCTCTATGGAAGCAGATCGTTAGGTCTGCAGAGTGGCTGGTGGGTCCAAACCTGAACCTTTCAGTTAGCAGCCAAGGGTTTAACCATTGAATCACCAGAGATCCTTGCTTAGAAGTCTGAATTAAATTGGAACTTTGAAGAAAGAGAAAAGAAATTTAGAAGGAAAGACTTGAATCTTTCAGTATAAGAAGAAGAATTAAATGGTGGGTTGTAGCCAGCTGCTGCTTTGTACTGCCAGGAAAATCCCAAGAGAATTTCAAGGCATAAGACAAGGACTTTAATTAGCCACAAAAAATAAAAACAAAAACTTTTGGTTTTTTGGCTAAGAAATGTTCATAGGCCCAAAACAGTGAAAAGGATTTATAAATCACCATCTTTAGAGACTTCTTCTCCCTTAACTTGTCATGAAGATGGTGAAGAATAAAACGGATGAGTACTTACTAGGTCTTGGCTCCAGGAAAAGGATGTGGACTTGATGTTCTTCTTCAGATTTCTCTGATCCCACTGTTTCACAGTCTCTATTAAGAGGACCGTTATTGTTGTCAGGTGCCGTGGAGTCAATTCCGACTCAGTGACCCTGTGTATGACAGAACAACACACTGCTGGTCCTGTGCCAGCCTCACAATCATGGCTATGTTTGATCCCATTGTTGCAGCCATTGTGTCAGTCCATCTCACTGAGGGGCTTCCTCTTTTTTGCTGACCCTCTACATTACCAACCATGCTGTCTTTTTCCAGGGACTGGTCCCTTCTAATAACATGCCCAAAGTAAGTGAGATGAAGTCTTGCCATCCTCGCTTCCAAGGACCATTCTGGCTGTACTTCTTCTAAGACAGATTTGTTCATTCTTCTGGCAGTCAGTGGTATATCCAATATTCTTCACCAGCACAAATTCAAACACATCAGTTCATCTTCAGTTTTCCTTATTCATCATCCAGCTTCACATGCATAGGAGGCAATTGAAAACGCCATGGCTTGAGTCAGGTGCACTTCAGTCCTCAAGGTGACACCTTTGCTTTTGAACACTTTGAAGAGGTCCTTTGCAGCAGACTTACCCAACGCGATGCATCTTTTGATTTCTTGACTGCTGCTTCCACGGGCGTTGATTGTGGATCCAAGTAAAATGAAATCCTTGACAACTTCAATCTTTTCTCCATTTATCATGATGTTGCTTATTGGTCCAGTTTTGAGGGTTTTTGTTTTCATGCTGAGGTGTAAGCCATACTGGAGACTGTAGTCTTTGATCTTCATCAGTAAGTGCTTCAAGTCCTCTTTTTCAGCAAGCAAGGCTGTGTTATCTGCATATGGTTGTTAATTAATCTTCCTCTAATTCTTCTTCATATAGTCTAGCTTCTCAGATTATTTGCTCAGCAGACAGATTAAGAATGATGAAAGGATACAACCCTGATACACACCTTCCCTGATTTTAAACCACACAGTATCCTCTTATTCTGTTCAAACAACTGCCCTTAGTCTATGTACAGGTTCTGCGTGAGCACAATTAAGCTTTCTGGAATTCCAATTCTTTGCAACATTATCCATAATTTGTTATGATCAACACAGGTGAATACTTTTCATAGTCAATAAAGTACAGGTAAACATCTTTCTGATATTCTCTGCTTTTAGCCAAGATCCATCTGACATCAGCAATGATATCCCTCATTCCACATCCTCTTCTAAATCGGGCTTGAATTTCTCACAGTTCCCTCGATGTACTGCTGCACCTGCTTTTGAATTATCTTCAGCAAAATTTGACTTGTGTGTGACATTAATGATATTGTTCAATTATGTCCCCATTTGGTTAGATCACCTTTCTTTGGAATAGACATGTATATGGATCTTCTCCAGTCAGTTGGTCAGGCAGCTGTCTTCCAATTTTCTTGGTATAGATGAGTGAGCACCTCAAGAGCTGTAACCGTCTGTCGAAACATCTCAGTTGGTATTCCCTCAATTCCTGGAGCCTTGTTTTTCACCAATGCCTTCAGTGCAGGTTGGACTTCTTCCTTCAGTACCATTGGTTTTTAATCATATCCTACCTCCTGAAATGGTTGAACGTTGGCCAATTATTTTTGGTGCAGTAACCCTATGTATTCCTTCCATCTTCTTTGATGTTTCCTGCAACATTCAGTACTTTGCCCATAGGATCCTTCGATACTGCAGCTCGAAAACTGAATTTTTCCTTCAGATCTTTCAGTATGAGAAATGCACAGCATGTTTTTTTCCTTTTTGGTTTCTAACTCTAGGTCTTTGCACATTTCATTATAACACTTTACTTTGTCTTGCCAAGCTGCCCTTTGAAATCTTCAGTTCTTTTACTTTACCATTTCTTCCATTCGTTTTAGCTGGTCTACGTTCAACAGCAAGTTCAGAGTCTCTTCTGACATCCATTTTGGTCTTTTCTTCCTTTCCTGTCCTTTTAATGACCTTTTCTTCACGCATGATGTTCTTGATATCCCACAACTCATTTAGTCTTTGATCATTAGTGTTCAATGCATCAAATCTATTCTTGAGATGGTCTTTAAATTCAGGTGGGATATACTCAAGGTTGTGCTCTGACTCTTGTGGACTTGTTTTAACTTCCTTCATCTTCAGCTTGAACTAGTATATGAGCAATTGATGGTCTGTTCTGCAGTAGTCCGTTCTGCAGTAGTCCGTTCTGCAGTGGCTCCTATCCTGATGACTGATGATACTGAGCTTATCCATTGTCTCCCTCCAGAGATGTAGCTGAGGAAGAATTAATACCTTTGAATTACAGTGTTGTCAAAGAATACAGAATATTGAATATACCATGGACTTACAGAAGAATGAACAAATCTGTCTTGGAAGAAATGCAGCCAGGGTGCTCTTTAGAAGTAAGGATGGTGAGACTTCATCTCACATACTTTGGACATTTTATTAGGTGGAATCAGTCCCTGGAAAAGGACATCATGCTTGGTAGAAGGTCAGTGAAAAAGAGAAAGATCCTCAACGAGATGGACTGACACAATGGCTGCAATAACAGGTTCAAACATAGCAAGGACTGTGAGGATGGCGCAGAAATGGGCAGCGTTTCGTGCTGTTTATACATGGGGTTGTTATGAACGGGAATCAACTCGATGGAATCTAACAACTTCGAGGATCTTTAAAGATACCGAATCTTCAAGCATCCCATTTCATTTCTGACAGCTTCCAATTTTCCTTGATTTATACTTGTACATTCCACGTTCCAATTACTAATGGATGTTTCAGCTGTTCTCATTTTGAGTTGTGCCACATCAGCAAATGAAGATTTCCAAAGCTTTAACCATCCAAGTCATTAAGGTCAACTCTACTTTGAGGAAGCAGCTATTCCCCAGTCGTATGTTGAGCGTCTTCCAGTCTTCCAACCTGAGGGGCTCATCTTCCAGCACTGTATCAGACAATGTTCTGCTATCCATAAGGTTTTCACTGGCTGATTTTTTTCAGAAGTAGATTGCCAGGTCCTTCTTCCAAGTCTGTCTTAGTCTGGAAGCTACACTGAAATCTGTCCATCATGGGTGACCCTGAAGGTATTTGAAAAACTGGTGGCATAGCTTCCAGCATCACAGCAACGTGTAAGCCAGCAAAGTACAACATATAGATGAGCTTTCGGACTAAGAGAGATTACAAAGAAGGACTTGGAGATCTAAGAGGACCATAATGGGAACCAATTAGCTATAACTACAGTGAGAACTCTAGGCAATTAAACAAGTGGATTACATTCACCCCATGATTACACTCCAGCAATTAAATGATTATCAGCACTGCCTACTCTGAGTCATAAACACAAACTAAATTCAGATCCAAAAGCCTTGAAATTTCTAATTGTACACGTCCATCAACTGCCATTTGTCTGCAGTGATGGTAAAAATTAAAAAATTTAAAAAATATATATATATATGCAGACATCACCCATTTTTTAATTTGTATTCAAGCCAAATAGCACCAGATTTTAAAATTCAAGTATATAACTAAATTAAGTAATTATGGTGATTTACCAAAGAAGGATAATACAATCTCTCAATTATAGTATGTAATTACAAAAATGCCTTTCTCTAAATATCAAGTCACATAAAAACGTGTACTTTTCCTCCATAACAACACACTGATAAAAAAGCAATTAAGCAACTTCCTAGCAAACACTGGATAGTCTTTACCCCAGGTAGTAGGCCCTCTCAGAGAGAATACTCTTTATCTGCATCCAACTTACAGTTATTACTGTCACATCTATTTGTAAATCATCATTATACCATCCGCCTTGTATTGCTATCTTATTTGCAAAGTCAGTGCAGGCAGTGGAGCCCAGCCCTCTGGGGCAGAGGGGCAGAAAAACTCTCCGTGTGAAATCGTGAAAGAAAAACATTCTCAATTCCAACTAACTATGACGAAAACCTAAAAACAGTTGTCGGGGACTGTTTTAATAACTTCCAACTCTTAACATAGAAGAGTATGTACAGAAGGACATGGAAAAAAATTAAGTTTGTGAAGACAGTTGTCATGGATTGTATTGTGACCCCAAAAAATACATGTATCAGTTTGGCTAGGCCGTGATTCCCAGTATTGTGTAATTGTCCACCATTTTGCCATCTGATGTGATTTTCCTATGTGTTGTAAATTATAACTTTGTGATGTTAATGAGGTGGGATAGACAGCAGCTATGTTAATGAGGCAGGACTCAATCTATAAGATTGGATTGTGTCTTGAGCCAATCTCTTTTGAGATATAAAAGAAAGCAGAGAAACAGGGGGAACCTCATACCACCAAGAAAGCAGCGCTAGAAGTAGAGCACATCCTTTGGACCCAGGATTCCTGCACGAAGAAGCTCCTAGTCCAGGGAAAGATTAAAGAGAAGGACGTTTTTCCAGAACCGACAGAGAGAGAAAGCCTTCCCCTGGAGCTGACGCCCTGAATTTGGACTTGTAGCCTATTAGACTGTGAGAAAATAAATTTCTTTGCTAAAGGCATCCATTTGTGGTATTTCTGTTACAGCAGCACTAGATAACTAAGACAAGAATAGAGAGGATCATGCCTTTGGCTTCTACCTGGCAAGTACAAGGACTTTGAGGCCTGAGGCCATCCTACAATCATGTCTACACTGCAGCAGTCAGGACTTTAAGGTGTAGGTTGTAGCAGAGGCTGTTTGTAGGTGCCCTACCCACATCTCTTAACTCTTCCAAGCACACTGGCCTGATTTCCAACTGTTTAAAGGTTTGTCTGAGAATATTCATTAACCCCTTGACCTTCTCTGCCTGCAGCACTGACAGGCCCCAAGGGGTGATGAATTAATGTACACTGGGAACAACCCTCACCCAATGACTGATAAAAGCTGGTGTATAAATACCACAGCTCTCTCCCTTTGGGTGGGATAACTCTAAGTTACATGTTTTACACCAGTTCCCATGCTTCTCAGCAGGGTGCGCTCAGCTGCCCACAGTGGTAACTTATCGGCTGCCTACTCTTTCCTGCCTCAACTTCCCACTCCCCTACACGTTTCCTAGCACCACCTCCAGAATAAATCATTCGCACTTCAATCTTACATCAGGGCCTTCTTCTAAAGAGACCCAAACAAAGAGATAAGTGAAAGTAACCCAACAACCTTAGAGGAATTCACTGATGGGCACCTGTAAGAATAGGAAGAACAAAGCTACAGCTGGGTCTCAGGGGAAAATGGTAACTAAGAACTGAACATTGCTAGAACTCTCTGATTTTCTCTGTGTGCTGACCTCATTCTTTCAGACTGGACTCCTCCAGGGCTAGGAACATGGCCACCCAACACTCTGTGGGCTCTTGCCTCCCAGCTTCTGCTCTTTACTGAGCTCCTGCTCAACATATTCTCAGGAAAGAATTCTAATTGGCCCAGCTTCAATGAGAATTAAGGAGACGTTCCTAATCATGTTATTTTGGGCAACAAAGGTATGAATCCTAGGACTAGCCCACCTTGGGACAAGTGCCAAGTCTGGATAAACCAAATATGGTCAGGGAGGTAAGAGGTCTAAAAAAGATAAAACTTACTAAACTATTTAAACCATGTACTTTAAACCATGAAGTGGGGGGATGAAATGTTTCCCTGAAGAATGGGGCTGTTGCTCCCATACAAATGAGCTAATATTGACTGAATACCTGATATACTCCAGATAGTACTGCTATCTATCTTTTTTTAAAATCTGTATAACACATAACACTCTTATGGGGTAGGTACTACCATTAAAAAAAAAAGAAAAAAAACACCAAACCTGTTCCTGTTGAGTCAATTCTGACTCATAGCGACCCTATAGAATAGAGTAGGGCTGCCCCACAGGGTTTCCAAGGAGCACCTGGTGGATTCGAACTGCTGCCCTTAACATTTCAGATGAGAAAATTGAGGCCCAGAAAAATTAAGTAACTTACCCAAAATCAAATAGGAAGGCACAGAGCCGGGATTAAATCCAGACAGTCTACTTCTAGAGTCTACGCTATGTCATAGTAGCTCATAAGAAAAAAACCACCGGCTCCACACTATCTTCTCTCACCACTGTTGCTCCGGGGCACTGTTTACTATGTTTACGGATGAAGTAGACTTTGTTATAAAAGGTACAAATGAGTTCAGAGGAAATAAGGTGAGGAGCGGCTGCTAGACTGTCAGGTAAATGGGTAATTGAGGAAAAGAAAAAAACCCTCTTGGAAAACTAGAGTGGTATGACTGTATTAGCTACTGTATGTAAAATCTTTAAAACTGAACCCCCAAAATGCGTGGATTCTGGAAGAATCTCCCTTCTGAAAATAAACATTTTTAAATGGTTGAGTGTTGCCAACATGTATCAAAGTTACCTGATGGTCACATTTTCAAATATTTATTTTGACATTTTATTATAGGCCATAATAGTGTCACAGTCTGACAGTTTGTTTTGTTTTTAATGTGTATTTAAAAAAAAAAAAAAAACCCTTCCCCAAAGGGCAGCTTGAATTCCAAAGTAATGGACCCCCAACTATTATCCTACCATTTCAGAGAGAACAATTTCTGGCCTTTCAAAAGAAGGCTTTCTTTTATTGGCATTATGTCATTGCTTCTCCTAGGGTTGTTATGAACACTCTGAAATGTCAAGATTAAAAAATTAATATTACTATAGAGTATTAGCAGAATTAGCTAAATAATTATGAAATAAATGTTAAAAATCACAGGTTGTTGAAAAGGAATATATGATTGTCAAGGTCACTTGGTATAACTCAGTCATAAGGATAATAAAAAAAACAAGTACAAAACAGCTAAAATATTTCCGAACGCCTTTTTTACTGATTCGGTATTTTGGCGCTCTTATTTCCCTATTGTTTATACCCTCCAACTTCACCCACTCTCTCCTTTCTCTGTTTACCCTTATAACTGCTACCTTTTCTCTTCTTCCTGAATTCTGATCTCCTGTTACCGTTTTGAAGGAGTCCTCAGCTGCTAACCAAAACCTCGGTGATTAAAACCCATCAGCTGCTCTGCTGGAGAGATGTGGCATTCTGCTTCCATAAAGATTACAGCCTTGGAAACCCTATGAGGCAGTTCTACTCTGTCCTATAGGGGCGCTAGGAGTCGGAATCGACTCAACAGCAACAGTTTGATTTGGGGTTACCATTTTATCACTCGGTCAGACTCACTACCAAGCATATACTGTCATAACATCTGAATCTGAGGAAAACATAAATCACTTCGTGTAACCCTTATGTAGTACACAGAATATGTCACAATCATTATACAGGAAAGCATAGCACCCTACACCACCCCCTTCAGCCTTCCCCTCAGAGTTCTGCCGCACTACCTGGTCCCTATCCTACCCATGGCTTTCTGCATTATTCCTGGAACCATCCAGAAGCACCTGAGGGGGGCTCATTACAAGCACCAGAGGAGTTTCTAATCCCTGATTCTTCTACTCCTGATTGCTACTTAGCTCTCTCTCTCTCTCTCTCTCTCTCTGTGTGCGTGTGTGTGTGTGTGTGTGTGTGTCCCCAAAGTAAATTGCATTCTCCTTGTAGAAAAGCACTAAGCTATCTAAACTATCTGCTCCTGACAAATAAGTGTTGAATACCTAAGTGAGTGACAGGTGCAATGTTGGACCCATTCATCTCTCTTTCCTTCCTTTCTTCAGTTCATTCTTCAGATCTTCAAAAAATTTTAAATTAAAAAAAAAAAAAAGCACTTCTACTACATGACTGTCAGATCGAGAGATATCCAGTGGTTCTACAATGCCAAGAGGAAAATTCCAGGTCTCCCACTACCCCCAGCATAAATTCCAACCCAGACCAACTACAGCTCCTGCTCTCCCCTAAATATGCTGAGAATATTCAGAATAGAACTCAATGAAGATTCAAGTTACACAACTCTAAAAGATGCTTGGGGGATGTACCAGTGCTGGAGACATAGAGAAGCAGACCACCTACTGAACAGGGAAAATAAAGATGTTGCACACACTATGGAGGCGGAGGGTCCTAGTTTGCTTGTGCCCAGTCCTTGGGTGTGCTGGGCCCAACCCTGGAGCTCCTCAGTGTGCCAGTTTCCCGGTCATTGTCTCAGCTCTGACTGCACACTTCAATATTCGTTTTGTGGTAAACAATGGAATTCCTTTATGTATTCCTCCTTTAAAGTGAGCACAATGTTGAGTTGCCTCTATAGAGAGTTCTGGAAGGACATTACAGGAGGAAGAGGCCCCTGAAACTTCCAGCATGAGCACAGGGTAAGCGGTAAAGGCATGAGATTTACTTCCAAAAATCAGCCAAGGAAAACCCTGTGGATGGGTCCCAGTGGTCAGATCCTCAACTGATCACGGGCAAGGCTCAGGACCAGGCAGCAATTTCTGTCGCTGTACATGGGTTCTCCACGCATCGGAGTGACTCAACAGCAGCTAACAACAAGATCCAGTGGAACCTGCCCCCGTTACTGGCCCAGAATGCAGTCCCTCTGAAACCCTGCAGCCTCAGCCTAGCGATAATGTTTCTGCGCTCCTCCCAGTACAAAACCCAGAGCACCCACTCAGCTCACACCTCTGAAGGCCTCTGGCTTGTGCAGTGCTGGGACTCACCCTCCCCTCCTTTGCCCTCCACTCTTTCCTCCACGTGGCCCGTGTGCTCTGAAGGCCCTCCGCCCCTAGGCAGCCGGGCTCCCCGCTACACACACACTTCGGATTGTTGACCCCACCTCTCCCACAAGCACCGCACAGGGTGGCTTCCTGCTTGCCCAGCAGCTCCAGACCAGCTCCAGCCCGGCCAGTCTGGTCAGCTTACCACCGTCTAGTGGGCTGAACCACACTTTCTCCAACAAGGTCTTAACCCATTCCAGCTGTGCCCTCCCTGGAGTACCCTCCTTCAGCCCTACGGTACCATGTAGAGTTTCCTCAATATCATATAGTTTTTCTTTTATTATAGTTAATAATCACTTATATTAAATTTCCCTTGTTTAACTTACAGTGTCATTTCTATTTCCTGATTGGACCTAGACCACTACACTTCATGCTGAGGAGATTTGGAGCTAACATGCCAAATGTTAGCATTTAAAATAGACTATTTCTCTGTATCACAGCTACTGACCCCTGAAGCCACTTAGGGGGCTATGCTTATTTTTGGCTGAACTACATTGCTACCTTATGGTTCACTGAAAATGACCACAAATTCTGGATAGCTCCTTCCATCCAGAGGTAATCCATTTCTCAATCTCTTGAATTTGTGTTGGCTTTAACTTGCTCTGGCTAATAGAATGTGACAGGAGTGTTAAGTGACTTCCAAGGGTAGGTTGTAGGTACCATGCACCTTCTGCTTTAGCTCTGTGGGACTGTTGCTGGGACAATGTCATGTCAATGAAAGGCCACATGGAAAAGGGGCCTAAGGGGCCCCAGCCAAGAGTCAGCACCTACCTCCAGACCCGCGAGACCATCTTGGACCTTCCAGCCCAGCCAATAATTCAGCTGAATGAGTGAATGAGTGACCCAGGAGAAAACAGAGAACTGCTCACTCGGCAAAACCACATATACTCGTTATTTCAAACAGCTCAATTTTGGAGTGATTTATTATAAAGCAACACCAAAAACCAAAAAAACCAAACCTGCTGCTGTCAAGTCCATTCCAACTAATAGCGACCCTACGGGACAGTACAGAACTACCTTATAGGGTTTCCAAGGCTGTAATCTTTACAGAAGCTGACTGCCGCACTTTTCTTTCGCAGAGTGACCGGTGGGTTCCAACTGCTGACCCCTCAGTTAGCAGTTGAGCGCTTAACCATTACACCACCGAGAGAACCAAAATGCACACCTTCCCATCACCAAATAATTCTTCCGAATTTCTTCTTCAATAAATTGATTTGTGGTAAGTACATGGGGATATTTCTTTTGACCAGCACCCCCCAAAGAAGAACACGTTAAAGTACGACATCTGACTATTCTGTGTTCTCATTCATGTCTTCTTCCAATAGGAAATACAGAATACATAACGATTTTGGTATGAAATATTTAAAATGACAAAACAGACACATAGCAGATACTTACGGAGAAAGAAATCCACTCTTTACAGATCCATGTTTACTTGTGAAAATAAATACTATTCAAAAAAAGCAAGGAAAAAAGAGGTACAGAAACTGAAGATAAGTGATTTTGAATTACCAGTAGATAAAAGAAGCAACAGCTTCCACTGACAAAGCCAGTCATCACAGAGTGCCCTGTCCTGATTTTTGCTCGGAGTTCAGAGCAAATAAGACCCTGAAAAATCCATAGTGTATGTGGCATTGTACATCTATATTCAGATTTTTAAATCTTGGCTAAGTAGAGAGTTTAACATTGCCAGGGGCACACAAAATGAAAACTAGCATATTTCCTAACTATATACTTTAAGGTTTTGGTTTTTGTTTTTTTCCATCCATAGATTTCCTGTGGTTTCAGTAGATTCAAAGACACTCTAATGTCAAAATTACATCAAGCAATAAATGCTCTGAACTTGGATTTTTTTCTTTTCTTTCCTGTAAACACCATGTAACTTTCCATTTTGAATTCAGAAAGTATCTCTGGACTTTATTAAGTCTGCTGCCAGTATTTAAAATTGATCTAAAACTTTAAAAACATACCGAATTGATTAGAAACCATTCCTGAAGCCCACTCTTCAGACAAAGATTAGGACTATAAAACAAAAAATAATACACGTGAGGAACGTGCTTCTTAGTTCAACCAGATATACTAGACCTAATGGGCAGCTCCCGTCCAAAAGCAAGATGAGAAGGCAGGAAGGGACAGAAACTGGTCAAATGGACACAGGGAACCCTGAGTGGCAAGGCTAAGTGTGTTGTCACAGTGTGGGGACTGCAGCCAACGTCACAAAACAATACGTGTATGAATTTTTGAATGAGAAATTAACTTGAGCTATGAACTTTCACCTAAGGCACATTAATTTAACGAGACAAAAACACTTGTACCAGAAAAAAAAAAAAAATGAAAAATGGGGAAAAAAAATTAAAACAAGAATTTTTTTGTTGATTGAATAAAATTAAAACTCCGCAAAATAATAAATGTATTAACAAAGGCTAGAATATGTGCTTTCTAAAGAACAATCACAATATCCTTGAAGCAGACATCAACCTAGTGCAACGTTTCCAGCTCTTACTACATCAGTTCAGCCCCCCTATTACTCATCATCCCATAAGCAGGTAGCATAGCACGGTGGCCACAGAGTCTGGAATCAGGCCGTCTAGGTTCGAATCCAGGCTCCACTACTTACTTGCTGTGTGATGCCGGGCAAGATGACTTAACCACCCTAAAGGTTACTTACGGTAGTCACACCTATCTCAAAGGGAGGTTTGAGGATTAAATTATTTGTAGGGGAAATATAAATGCCTGCCATTTAGCAAGATCTTTATGTTTGATAAGTTAAAAAGCCTCAGTTAGTAACATAATCTGACTCATAGTGACCCTATGGGACAGAGTAGAACTGCCTCATAGGGTTTCCAAGGCTGTAATTTTGATGGAAACAGATTGTCACATCTCTCTCCCATGGAGCTGCTAGTGGGTTCAAAATGCCAACCTTTCGGTTAGCAGCTGAGAGCTTAACCACTGTACCACCAGGGCTCCCTCTGAGTTGGTATCGACTCAACAGCAATGGGTTTGATTTTGGTTTTTGGTTAGCAACACTAGACATTATGGGGCGGGCCATCATTAATATCTGCTCTCTAGCAGTGTTTATTAAATTTATGAGACCAAGTGATCTATTCCACTGAGTCTTCAAGGTGTGTTGAGATCAATTTGTGCAATTATATTCTGAGTTCATTCAAAATTTTCTCCTACCTCACATAGACAGATAATGTGATAAAAACAGCTCTGTGTGTATGTATGTGTGTGTGTGTACATATTTATAAAGCAGGAAACCCAGAAAACCCACTGCCATTGAGTCAATTCAAACTCACAATGACCCTGTGGGACAGAGTAGAACTGCCCCATAGGCTTTCCAAGGCTGTCATCTTTATGGAAGCAGACTGTCACAGCTTTCTCTCGAGGAGGGGCTAGTGGGTTAGAACCGCTGACCTTTCGGTTAGCAGCCAAGTGCTTTAACCACTGGGCCACCAGAGCTCCTTTATAAAGCAGGAAGAAGGTGATATTATTCAGGTAAATCCTCCTGGGCTACAGAGAAGCCATAATTAGAAGCAATTACAAGTAAAAGCATTCTCCCACCCTGCCTGCTCGCGGCCCCACTGTAGAAAGTTCTGTTCCTCTATGTCGCCCGTCCTTGGATGCTTAGCGTAGCTTCCCTTCCTTTCACGCCCCTCGGCTTCTTGGACTTGGCCACTGAAAACACTCTGGTCCCTACCAGTAACCATTGCAGGCACCCAGGGAGGAAATATCGAGAGAGGGAGGGAGAAGGATCTATAAAGAAACATGGCATCGTTAATTCTTCTCCATTGTGGTTATTAAGAAAGGAATCTGATTCTTACACACGATACAATTTGTGCATTCAAATGAGTACTATCCTTTTAAACTTCAGACTAACAGAGACTAACAATCCCTGATATTTAGTGAGTGTTCACCATGTGCCAGCCAGCCACTGTTCCGAGCACTGGATACATGTCGACTCATTTAATCTCACAACAATCCTAGGAGGTGAGCCCTATTATTATCCCCAGATTGAAGGTGAGGAACCTGAGGCACAGAGACGTTCAATAATTCATAACTCTAAAACCCAGGCAGTCTGACTCGTGCCTGTACTTTAATAATGACCCCACCGTTCTGCTGACCAATGCCGAACGCTACATTCTTATTTCAATTATGCTCTTATTTTTGAAAATTCCTCTTCCACAATTTCCCTCAGGGCCAGTTTATAGGTCATAGAAGAATAACTTATAATCACTACACATTTTATTTTTTAAAAAATCATAACTTCCCACTTGATCTCATCATTCATTGTTCTAGTAACTATGGAAGATAGAAAGATAAATAAATGGGCAAAAAAGTAAAATAAAACAGACCCTATCATCAAAGTACTTGCTGTCTTAAACTAAAAATACTCAAGAGCCCAACAAAAACGCACATTGACTTTTGATCACACTGGACTATCGCATGTTTTACTTTCAGTTTAATTATTCAAAATATTTATGAAGAGTCTGCCAGGTAGGTGCCAGGTGCTACTCTAGGCCCTGGGGAAACAGCCATGAACAAAACAGGTAACAGTCCTACTCTCACAGAGCTTATGTTTTTGTGGCAGATACACATGACAAACCAATTAAGATACACTACAATGTCAAGGCAAGGCAAATCCTACAAAAAAGTAAAGCAGGATATGGGGATAGATTCTGAAGGCCGGCTGCTGTGTTAGGCAGGCGATGAGATAAAACCTCTACAGAAGAGATATTCAAGCAGAGACCAGAATGAAGTGAGGAGGTAAGCTTTACAGCTATCTGGAGGGAGGTTACTCAGGGACGAGTATTTTGAGAGTTTTGAAGGAACAGCAAGGGGGAGAGTAGTAAAAAAAAAAATAAAAAGAGAGAGAGAAACAACCAAACCCATTGCCACTGAGGCAATTCCAACTCATAGCGACCCTATAGAACAGAGTAGAAGTGCCCCATAGAGTTTCCAAGGAGCGCCTGGTGGATTCGAACTGCCGACCTTTTGGTTAGCAGCGGTAGCTCTTAACCACTACACCACCAGGGTTTCCAGGAGACAAGTGGGGAATGAAAATTGTGTTACAGTGAAGAGGAACAATTTTCTTCATAGCGCACCATTTCAGACAGTGTTCACAATTAATGTAATTATTGGGTCATTCATGTAACAAATACTTTTTTCATGAGCCTATAAGGTACCGGACCCTTGGTTTGGCTCTGGGGATAGTGGTCAACAAAATCACTGTGGCCTCTACCCTCACTGAACTTACAAAACAGACCTCAGTAATTACAAAACAAATGAAAAATTCAACTGTGTGAAGGAAGGAAAAGTGTGTGGCGCATAAAACTCAACTGTGTGAAGGAAGGAGAAGTGTGTGGCGCATGTAGACCAGGGGAAATATGCCCTGTCTAGGGTGGTTTGCCTGAGGAGGTTACATTCCAAACGAAAAAAGTAACAGAATATAATTTAAGACTGAGTTCTTTTAACTCCATGCTCAGGTGAAGATGTCAAAAGCTAAGGAGAAAAATGGTTTGTGAGCCCAAGTTCATGGCAAAACCCATCACGTAAGGGGCATGTCTATCAACTGGGGAAGAAGGGAGATGGGAGTAGAAGGTGGAAAGAATCTTTAAACAATTTGAAAGAACAAAGGGCTTTATAAAAAGATAAACGTAATAAGATTTTTGTACATGTATTAAAAAAAATTATGATCTACCTACATGAAATAACAGCTTATCTATATCAGTAGATATAATTCACTAAATCGAGTTAATTTAAAAAGGGAAAAGTGAATCCATCTTCGGGCTCATAAAACACAACAGTTATCCTGTTTTGACTTTTCTTCCTAGACATTCAATAGAATCTGACATCCACACACACGATAGTTGATACCATCATGTTAACAATTCTAAACTGAATTCACAGTCCTGAAGATAAATCTGTTTAAACCAAGTAGTACTGACGGAAATTTGACTTCGTGTTTTATGTTTTGATTGACACTCAAAGCTGCTCAGGAATATGTGATTACTTAACACTTTTGTGAGCAAATTTTCGTTATTTCTGAAGAAGAGTGCAAAGTGAAATGAAAGGTAATACTAGTGGCAAGAACTGGGTGGGTCAGCCTTACTGGTAAGAGGTAAGCGTACAGATAACATAGCATTTTTCAAGTCACAGTGGTATCCTGGCCACCAATGACTTTGCTTCTTCTCATGAAGTTAGTTTCAAGAACAAAGATGTAAGAAATTTCTAGCAAGAGAACTGAAGACACCCTCCAAAAACACTACTCTGCACACTTGTATGAAAGGACTTTGTAAAATGGGGCTGTTACTTCCAAACGATTTCCACCCTCCGTCAAGAAGATGCATTCCCCAGGACTCAATTTTAAACAATAGACTTAAAAAAAAAGGTTGAAGTGTCTTGGTTGCTTGACCTGTTGAATGAGATTTCAGAATATTTCTCTGAAACCTGTTATATCTACTAGCCTATCTTATCTGTTTGCTAACTACAACAGATTTAGACAAAAGATATATAATCAGCAAAAAATGACTCTAACTCCATAACAATTAATGGATTGCAAAGGAACCCGCAAAAAATGCTAAAGTAGAGTTACAAATGTCTCATTTCATCAAAATATGAACACTCATCTACTTTGTAAGCAACCCATTTTACAAACATCTCAGTATATACGTCATCATTCATTCAACATGTATTCGGCATCTATTAGTTGCCAGGTGCTGGGATAGGTAACAGCACACAACAGCCCTTTCCCTGACCTTGAATATTTACAGGTGGAAAGAGAGGAAACAAATCATATACAAGTAGGAGCAATAAAATGTTCCAAATTGCGGAGTGTGTCTACTAGTCATTCACAGATTCATTCAACAACTATAACACACCTAAAATGTGCTGAGGATCATTTCAATTTATAAATTAGTTTTTTAAAAAAACTCCCCATGAGGACTTTTTCTAAACATAGATAATGTTTCACAATTCTATACACGTGTATTCCTTGGGTAATTGTGGAAAACTCATTAAGTTTCCTTCTCTACTATCTTCTTTCCATAGTAAGCCAAGAAAAGACATGAAAGTCCAAACCAGTTAAGTATGATGTTGGAGAGTCATGAAAGAATTGTCCTTACCAGGAATACAGGATCGTTCCAACAACAGACGTGAGTTTACTGTTTTCTTGTTTTTGCTTTGCCAGGCCAAAGTCAGCTACAATTCACAAGACAAAGCAACACATTATTATATTTTCCCAGAATTGGCATTGTTCCTTAGCTCTTGACATTCTGCACAATAGCTATTGCAATTCCCAACAGAAAGCTTTTTATTTTTTACCTTTGTCAAAATGTCCCATGTGCCAATCTTCCCACACCATTCCCAGCCTTAATCAATGGCATATGTATGTTACGCCATTATGGTATGTATTGTGGTATGTTTCATGACATAATAAGGTTTATCATAAAAAGCTATTTAAGATAAATCCTGAAGTTGTGATTCTGCTTTTCAGGTGATCCTTTATAATCTTCAGCTAAATGGAATGAATCTAAGAGTTTTGGCATACGGCAGTCACCACTTCAAAAGGCCAAGAGAAAAATGAGGTAAGCCTAAGTAACCCGTAAGAAGATCTGAAAACCTGAAATTAAATGGCGTCCCTTCATACTAAGTCACACAAAAAGCAAGTATGACCTTCAGAATCATCTCAAAACATTCATATAGCAACAAAAGATCATGGTTTTTAATTAGTCCTTCAAATGTATTTAATATCAGCGCTAGTTGTTCTTTTCAAAGCACCTTCAGATAATTCTTTCTAAAATAACTCAACAGCTTAGGTCAAAGTGGTGAGAACAGATATTCTTCATATCCTCAGGGTACAGATTTACCAACATTTCAAGAGTTTAATTACCAGGATCACACAAAAAGATAGTGCTGAGGCAGGGCTAGAATTCAAGTTGCTAATTATAATAGGTTTGATATTCAAAATATCACTGTGTAAAGTATGCCAAATACATATTGGATTTCACTGCAAGGGACTTTAATAAAGTATTTCATTATTTGTATATACCACCATGCTATTCAGGTTGAAAATATTCCAAAGTAGTTTGCCTTCAAAATAATAATTCACATTATTAGTAATAATATCTATTTTCGAAGCATGACCTTGCACTAGCACAAAATTAGCTGCCTGCAAGCACCGCCCTGTTTAATGATAATAGCCACCCTAAAAGATAGGCATTATTATAGTTGGTACAGCTTAGTGTTTAAAAGTGAGGACTCTGGAATAAGACAGCCTCGATTCAAATCCTAACTCCATCACATTACCTGAAAAACCCTGGGTAAATTACTCAATCTCCCTTTGCAGTAGTTTGTAAACTATCTGTAAATTAAGGATTAGAATTATATTTACCTCAAATCATCATTGTAAAATTTATATGTATTAATTAATGGAAACCCTGGTGGCGTAGTGGTAAATAGCTAAAGCTGTGAACCAAAAGGTTGGCAGTTCAAGCCCACCATGCACTCATTGGAAACCCTATGGGGCAGTTCTACTCTGTCCTGTAGGGTTGCTATGAGTTGGAATTGACTCGATGGTAACGGGTTTGGGTTTTTTGTTGTTGTTCTTGCTTAATAAATTAATACATGCAAAAGTAGCAACTAATGGTATGGTACTGAATGACTATATGTATATTATTATTTCATCTTCATAACCACTCATTTTATAGATGAGGAAACTACATGCTAACTTGCACAAGGTCTCCCCAGGGGAAATTAACACAGTCAGATGTGAACCTGGGGTTGCTGGACTCTAAAGGCCCAAATCCTTATCAAAATGGAACACAGTCAACAACAACAACAATCATGCCCAGGTGGTTTCACTGGCAAATTCAACCAAACGCTTCAAGAATAAATACTACCAATTCTGCACAGACTCTAACAGAAAATAGAAGAGGAGGAAACCGTTCCCAACTCATTTTATAAGGTCAGCATCACTCACATAACCATATGGGACAGTTCTACTCTGTACTATAGGGTCACTCGGAGTCAGAATCAACTCAATGGCATGGGTTTGGTTTTGGTTTATTACTCGGATACCAAAATCAAACAGTGACATTACAAGAACAACAAAGAACTACAGAATAACATTGCTAAGAACTGCAGAAACCAAAATTTTCAATAAAATATACGCAATCAAATCCGACGATACACAAAAAGGATAATATATAATGGCCAAGTGGGGTTTATGCCAGAAATGCAAGGCTAATGGAACACTGAAAAATCAATATAGTTCATTAGATCAACAGATTAAAGGAAAAAAAACTATACACAATCTCAAAACAGGTACAAAAGACATTTTTCAAAATTCAAAATCCATTCCTTTCAGCAAATGAAGAATAGATGGGAACTTTCTTAACCTGATCAAAGGAATCTACAAAAAATCTTTCAGCTTACATCCGACTCTGTGCTGAAACACTGAATGCTTTCCCCCAAAGATCAAAAACAAGTCTGCTCTCACCATTTCTACTCAACATTATACTGGAAGTCCAAATAAGTACAATGAGGCTAGGAAAAGCAATGAAAGGCACCCGGATTGGAGAGAAATGAAGTAATCCATTAACAGATGATATGACTGTCAATATAGAAAACTCCAAGGAATCTGCAAAAAAGCTTCTAAACTAATAACTGAATCTGGCAAAGTTGTAGACACAAGATCAATATACAAATTAATTATATTTCTAAATGCTAGTAAGGAACAATTGGAACTCACAAATTAAAAAAAAAAGGCCACTTACAATAGCACAGGAAAAAAGAAATATGTATACATTCAACAAAATATGTCCATGATATGTATGCTGAAAACTACAAAGCACTAATGAGAGAATTCAAAGAAGACAAATAAATATAAAGATAGATCATATTCACGGATTAGAAAACTCTATATTGTGAAGACATAAATTCTCCCCAAATTGATCTCCAGATCAATGTAATCCAGATCAAAATCCTAGCAAGGATTCAACAAGATTATTCTAAATTTTATACAAAAAGGCAAAGAAATTACAATACTCAAAACAATTCTGAAAATTAAGAACAAAGTTGGAAGAATCACACTACCCAATTTCAAGATTTACTATAAAGTTAAAGTTAACAACATAGTGCAGTATTGGAGAAAGGACATATTGACTAATGGTACAAAATAGGGAATCCAGAAATTGACCTACCTATATGGACAATATATAGACAATTGATTCTTAACAAAGGTGGAAAGAAGAATGGATAGCCTTTTCAACAAATGGTGCTGAAACACTTGGAAATCCATATGCAAAAATATGAACCTCAACCCATATTTTGTTTCTTCTATAAAAATTAACTCAAAGTGGATCATACACATACATGTTGTTGTCTTTGTTGCTGTTGTTGTTGTTAGGTGCCATCAAGTCAGTTCCGACTCATAGGACCCTATGCACACAGAACGAAACACTGCCCAGTCCTGAGCCATCCTTACAATCGTCGTTATGCTTGAGCTCATTGTTGCAGCCACTGTGTCAATCCATCTCCTTGAGGGTCTTCCTCTTTTCCGCTGACCCTGTACTCTGCCAAGCGTGATGTCCTTCTCCAGGGACTGATCCCTCCTGACAACATGTCCAAAGTATGTAAGACGCAGTCTTGCCATCCTTGCCTCTAAGGAGCATTCTGGCTGTACTTCTTCTAAGACAGATTTGTTCATTCTTTTGGCAGTCCACGGTATATTCAATGTTCTTCGCCAACACCACAATTCAAAGGCGTCAATTCTTCTTCAGTCTTCCTTATTCATTGTCCAGCTTTCGCATGTTGAAGTTAAAATTAAAAACTGCTAGAAGAACAGAGGATAGAATTTTTGTTACCTTGATTAGACAGAGATTTCTCAGACATGAAATCGAAACCACAAGTCACTGGTGTACAGAAAAAAATAAATTGGACTTCAGTAAAATTTTAAACTTCTCTTTTAAGACATTATTAGGAGAATGAAAAGAGAAACTGTAGACAGGGAGAATATTTGCAAATCACATATGTGACAAAGAACTTGCATCCAAAACTCAATAAAAAGAAAACAAATAACTCAGTGGAAAAAAATGTGCATAAGATTTGAACAGACACTTTGCTAAAGTGAATATTGTTGTTGTTAGGTGCTATGGAGTCAATTTCAACACATAGCCTACGTGACAGAGTAGAACTTTCCCACAGAATTTTCCTGGCTGTAATCTTTTCTCTTAGGCTGGGTTCTCTACAGAAGCAAAACCATAAAGTATATAGAGAGAGATTTATATCAAGGAAATGGCTCATGCAATAGTAGAGGCTGGACTGTCCCAAGTCCATGGATCAGGATAGAGGCTTCTCTAGATTCATGTAGCCGCAGGTGCTGGTGAGCCCAAGATAGGCAGGTCAGAGAGCAGGGCTCTTGTTCACAGGCTGTGAAGAGCAACGAATCCCAAGATTGGCAGGCGAGACAGCAAGCCTTCTCCTGATTCACATCGCTGCAGGGGCTGGTGAACCCAAGACTGGCAGGTCAGAGAGCAGGACTTCTGCTCACAGGCTGTGAAGACCGACGAATCCCAAGATTGGCAGATAAGCTGATAGCTCAAGTCCCAAGAACCAGAGGTCAGACGAAGGGGAGACGGCTGCAGGATCCAGAGTGAGCAAAAAAGCCAGAATGTCTGCTTCTATTCGGATGTAGGCCACATCCCCAAGGAAACTCCCTTTCAACTGATTGGCTACTCAGAGCAGATTCAATCATGGGAGTGATCACATATGAACACTGAGAATCATGGTCCAACCAAGCTGACACACAATCTTAACCATCAGATCTTTATAGGAGCAGATCAGGTCTTTCTCCCGCAGAGCTGCCAGGTAGGTTTGAACTGCCAACTTTTCAGTGAGCAGCCGAGTGCTTGAAAAGCTGCTTAACATCATTAGTCATTAGGGAAATAAAAATTAAAGTCATACAAAGATTTCACTACATACTTATTAGAATGGCTAATTTAAAAAAAAGAAGAAGAAGAAACAAAAAGACATCAAACAAAAACTGACAACTGATGATGCTGCTGACGATGAAGAGCAACCGAAAGACTGATACCTGCTGGTGAGAAAACACTGGAAAACATTCTGGCTTCTCAGTTTGTTTTTTTTTTTTAATAAAATATTAAACCCGTTGCCACTGAGTTGATTGTGACTCATAGCGACCCTATAGGACAGACGGAGCCCTGGTGGCGCAATGGTTAAAAGCTTGGCTGCTCGTCAAAAGGTCAGCAGTTCAAACCCATTAGCTGCTCCTTGGAACCCCCACAGGGTTTTGCTATGAGTCAGAATACACTGGACAGCCATGGATAATCTAATATTATTTTACATGTAATTAGAAGAGAGGCAGCATGATCGACTGGAAAGAAAACTACACTGGGTCTACTTTAGGTGTCTAGTAGAACGTACCAGAAATTCCAAGTTAAAAATATCTGATATTTAAACTCAATCAAAATGACAGAAACTTTGCATCTTTAGCACCTAAGATTTTACGGTACGAACTACGGCTGGGAAGAGTGCAGCTGAGGCATCTCTTTATCATTCACTGCAGATAGATGCCATGGAAGAGTCAATATTTCACGGTGGCACCAAAGAAAAACTGTTTTGTTTCATATTTGTCATTTAAGAAGCTCTATATGATACTTTTGTGAGCTCAAGGCCATTTCTAACCTTGAAAAAAAAAGGTAATCCTTGAAGAAATCAAGTTTTGCTTACTTGCTTCTGGCTTCTCATTTATTTGCCAATCTATTTCCCACAGCTGCAAATTTATAGACTGTGTTTGCTTCTCTAACGACATTTTTTCCCCTAGGTAACATCGTGTGGCCCGTGGCTTTAAATACCATCTATACTTCAGTGACTTCCAAATGTAAGTTCTGTAGCCTGTTATGCTCCTTAAGCACCAGATGTACGTATTCATCTGGACAGCCAACAGCTTCACGTGAATGTCTACTTTGTTGTTGTTGTTGTTGTTGTGTGCCGTACGGTCGATTCTGACTCCTACTGACCCTACGGTATACATGTCCATTACACATCTCAGAATTAACACACGACAAAGGGAACTCTTAATCCCACGCCTATGACTCCTCCCTGGTTCCCCTTCTCTGTAAGTGGCACCACTATTTACACAAATACTCATGACAACACCTTAGGTACTTTCCTTAGTTCCTGTACTAGACATCAATTTATTGGTCTAAGCTTCAAATCCATTGCCCTGCTTTGGGACAAACGTCCCTGATAACGTTTCTCCTTTGCCAGTTGGGTTGGTGTTGAGCCTAGTCAGTAGAAAGTGCTCTACTGCCTGGTTCTGATGTGCTTTCCTTGCTCTGACAGCATTTCTGAGGTGTGGAGGATGCCCAGTGATGCTTATCTCAGCTATGGGCAGCTTCTCAGAGGCTTCGGTTGGCACTCCATCCTGCTTCCTAGCAAGTCTTGGAGACCTATAAGACCATAACTGATCTGGATTGTCGGACTGGTGTTTCTTGACCATAAACCAAAAAACCCAACTCATTGCTGTCGAGTCGGTCTTAAATTTACACCCACCTTCAACATTCTTCTTCCCCTTTTACTTAATTCTTAACATCTTTCATTATCTGGCATTACTTATTTACTATTTGTTTATGCGTTTAGAGTCTACCATTTCTAACTGGTATGCGAGAACCATTAGAGCAAGGACTTTGTTTTATCACCGCAGATTAACAGGAAAAATTATTTATATACATATACATACATACACACAACTTTCAATACAGTAGTACTATTGACAGTATTGGGGGCTAAGTTATATGAAGCATCGTTAAGAAGTATTCACAAGCTAGATGGTTTGGTCTAACCTTTCCTCATCTCTACTATGTATTGGAGAAAATTCACTGTAACTTAAGCAACCGTTATATAGAAAAAATAGTACAGTACTTCAATAATTTTAAGGGTTCACTATATTTTAGCACACACAAGCCTTGTCCAACTTATAACCTAAAATAATACTCTGACTTTTAGTTCAGTCCTAATTCTACATTAAAATTATTTTATGCTTATAAAAGTGCCAATGAATTTAAAAGGCAGAAACCTAGGAGTGGTACTGACAATGGTTCTAGTCACGCCAGTTAATTTAGATAAGGACGGAAACTCGGACAGATGCCTGCAGAAACACAGATGGTTGGGAAAAATTCTTAAAGAGAGCAAAAGCTAGTATCGCCTGGCCACTGGGAAGATTTTGGTAGTGGCAGCAATGTTGCTGTTGCTTTTTCCTCATTTGTGATCCTATATAGAGAAAAATGTTTTATTTCAGAAACTGTGGTCAGAAAAGCATACATGTGCTATAAAAGGAATTCAAAGATGATGACAGAAAACATTTTATGTACAGCATAATATGCAAAAAAAAAGGGGGGGGTAAAAAAAATCTCTCCTTCGATAGAACAAATGATACAGAAAATGTTAACGACTGTAGCATGTTGATGCTACAGCCTGCAGCTGTCAACCTCCAGATGGAAGAGCGGTGGGTCTCTGGTTGAGTCCTTAGATTCTGGCTCTGTCATTTCCTATCTGTGTGGCACTGGGCACATCACTCAGTGACTGTTTTCCTTCTCTCAAAAATGGCCTATAGAACTTAACGTTTTCAAGAGGCCGCTCTGAAGACAACATGACGAGAGATGAGGAAGCTCTTTGGAATACCACAAAAACGTAAGGTATTCCCTCCCCTCCGCAGGGCACTCAGCTGTTTACAAATTCTCACTCTTCACCTGTGTGTCAGTGACTCCCAACTGCACAGCCTGGCCAGAACACCCCAGTCTCTGTTCGGGGCTTCACCCCAAGCCCTATGAAACACTCATGACTTCACATGCAGTCTGGGCTCAGTCACCCTGGAAAGCCAGTACAGCAGATGGCATCTCATTTTCCCCATTTTCAAGGCTTAAAATCTCTGCTGCTTTTCTCTCGCTCCTATACTCATGCCCTCACCAGCCCAGCTAACATTTCTCCACACTCTCTTGGACTGGAGCCTTTCGATTTCTGTGACCATATTTTAAATGCAGGCCTTCCCTTTTCCCACAAAAACGACCTGGGTGCACCTCATTACAAAGCTTTGCCTTCTGATCCCTTCTACAGGGATTTAACAGTGGAACAATCCACCACCCTCTGTCTTCATCACAGCAAGCCCCCACGTGAGTGCTCAACAGTCTCCTGATTGCTATTCTGTTTCAGTCCCAAATGCCCTGTCTGGTCTTCCAGATTTTCCATTTACTCACTGATTCATTCATTTGTCCAGCAAATACACAGCAAGCACCGACTGTGTTCCAGGCACTGGGCTGGGTACTAAAGATAAGGTAGTAAACAGGTCAGAAACCATCTATATCGACATAGACCTTAGGGAACAGTGGTGGAGATACACATTAAACAGTTACACGAACAAATATAAGCTTAAAACTGTGATAAGATCAATAAAGAACAAGTAGATACATGGTGTTATGAGAGGATAAAGCAGAGGACACAGGGATGGTCAGGAAAGGCTTCTCTGACAAAGTGGTCCCTGAGCAACGATCTGAAAAGGATGGGAATTAACTAAGTATGAGGAAAAAGTGAGGAATAGACCTCCAGCAAGAGGGAACTACATGTGCAAAGGTCCTGTGGTTAAGGAAGCATAGTCCAGTTAAGGAACAAACCCTGGTGGCGTAGTGGTTAAGACCTACAGCTACTAACCAAAAGGTTGGCAGTTTGAATCCACCGGGCACTCCTTGGAAACCCTATGGGGGCAGTTCTACTCTTGTCCTATAGGGTCGCTTTGAGTCAAAATCAACTCGATGGCACCGGGTTTTTTTTTATTTTTATTTTAACAAAAGGCCAGGATTGCTGGAGAACAGAGGGTAGGGAGTATGAACAAACTCTGAAGGATTCTGTAGCCCGTGTTCAGATGACTAGCCTCTCTCATTATTGCCCAACTTAAAATTTCCACTCCAACAAAGCTATTGCACTCATTCTCACACAGCACTTGACTATGAGCACACTGGTGCCCCCAAGCGTGGCTTTTTCTTTACCAGGATGGCCTCTCAGCAATACTGTAAAGGGACCTGGTTAAAAATTAAACTGTCGGGGCAGACACTGTTCATTCTTGGCACTGCCAATCTATTAGCTGAGTGATTTGAACAAGTTTTCGAACCTCTGTAAGTATATTTCATGATCTGTAAAGATGGGAATAAGACCACATGCCTCAGAGTATTCCATGAAATAACCAATATATAACGTAGGTTGTTTGTTGTCAGTTGCTGTCATTTCCGACTCATGGTGACCAGTGTGCAGAGTACAACTGCTCCATAGGGTTTTCAAGGTTGTGAACTTTCAGAAATAGCTTTCCAGGCCTATCTCCTAAGGTACCTCTGGGTGGGCTTGAACCATCAACCTTTTGGCTAATAGTTGGGTACTTAACCATTTGCACCACTTGGGGACTCCTTATAGCCCATAGAAAATCCTAAGACAGGTTAGCTTATGGTCTGTTGCTTCTTTCCTTTAGACTACAACTAAAAAAAATTTTATCATCCTAAGGGCATCTTCCCTGAATAAAGTTAAAACAATGAATGACTTTGACAATTTTAGGAAATAATCAGTTGAAACTCCCATAATGCTAGGCAACGGCAGAGGAGTCTACTTGAAGAAACTGCGTAACGGGCCAGAAGGACAATCTCCACTTTGGAACCCACCTCATCTCCGCCTCTGCCCCTTCCTGCTGCCTCAGGAAATGGAGTGGCCAGCCTCCAACTTCCACAGCAGCGGCAACGTCAGTTACATCCCCCCAGTGCAGGACTCCAGGGGGCGTGGGAAGGAGTTTCCCAGAAAGACGTGTAGAGAGTATTCCTTCAGCAAACCCTGGTCCCACTGGCGTTTCTTCCCTGAAGGTCACTCAGGTTTCTAATCCCGGCCCTCAAGACTTCTTCCTGACTTTCCTCCAGATGAAGTTTAGCTGTTATTAACGGTGGTATTTCTCACTGAGCAAATGAAATGCCACCATTATCAGTACCTGTTGCCTTTGAGTCAATGGCAACTCATGGAGACCCGTGTGTGTCTGAGTAGAATTTTGCTTCTTAAGGTTTTCAATGGCTCTTTTTTTTTTTTTTTTTTTTTGAAGTAGATCACCAGGTCTTTCTTCCAAGGCATTTCTGGCTGGACTTGAACCTCCAACCTTTAGGTTAGCAGCCTAGCGCATTAACCACTGGCACTACCCAGGTCTCCAGGGAAATGCTAATCAAGTCTAATTCATCATTTAGAATAGAATTTCCTAAACTAGGGGAAGAGAGGCAGGGCTTTAACGCTGCTACACCAGGGAGCCCTTGCACCGTGCCACTATCTGCTGTTCCAGAGCTCCCTTCTCCTGTGCAAATCCCACCCTGGGTAAACAGGAAGTCAGTCTCTCTCTCTGGACTATAAGTTCTCTTCCTCTCACACATACACACACATACACAAGTTCCTGTGGAGTGGTCGGTGAGTTCAAACCATTGACCTGTTCGTAGCTGCTAAGCACTTAACCACTGCACCACCATGACTCCCCAACAACAAGAAGACACTCCCATACCCACCATGCTGCTTCAGAGAACACACTTTGGAAAAACCCACAGAAGGAACAACAGGTCCAGAAGGCATCAGATTCTATTCCCTACGTTTAAAAGTTTTCTGAGAATAAATCATATCCCAATATGCCCAGATGAAAATATACACTAAAATGAACCTATTTGATTGCCCTTAGTCTTTGGCGTTTTAATTTGACCTTATTAACTCAACATTAAAAAAAAAAAAAAAGCATTATTATTTCCACTGTTTCCCTATAGTCGTAAAGGTTTGGTGCCTCCATAATTTCCATTCAGTTCATTGTCTCACCAGCTGAGTTTAACAATAGTCTGCCCCAGGGTTAGGAATCCTCCCTACTCTAACTTTCTTGGAACTGTTGTTCTCATTTTTTCCTCTAAGCCAACTGCTATTGAAATCTGAGAATTGCAGAAGGATCTGCTGAGAATAGGAGAATCTTAAAATTAACAACAAAAAAATTACATTTGATTGAATTTCCTTCAATACTTCCTCCTTATTTTACATGATCCAATGGCAATATAAGGAAACTGTGGTGGACTTTACAAAAAATATTCTTTCTTTCTTAATAACTTGAGGGTATTACATTGAATGAGAGAAATTCCATGGCGAGCCTTCCAATAACAGATGCTATGAGGGTATGCAACAGAAGTGACTCAATGTTCTGTAGTCTTTTAAGCGTACACAAAGTTCTGCGTCAGCTCAAACACAAATAGGCATTATATCTGGTTGGTGGGAGGTAAATCACAGAACTTTCAAAGCAAAGTAGATCTAAAGACCAACAAGGCCACATACAGTCATTATATACATGTTTGCCAAGGAGATTTTACAGGCATATGAGATAAGATGCATACAAGGACTTTGGGTTGCTTATCAGAAAGGCAAGACTACTTCAGTTCCTATAATGACCCAGATTTCTCAGCAACAATTAAGCCAACCAATTACAATTAAAATCCTCTAGGAATCCTGGCATTATAAGACAGGTCTAATTTGATTTCTCAAACTTTTTGGTGGCATTCAAGAAAGGAAAATGTGTCTTCCCGTACCTTTGGGTTACGCTGCTTGCTGAGAAAACAGTGGGAACCACTTGTACCTTTCCCCATGTATGCACCTGGTTTCCATTTTAATTCTCAACTCCTCTTGCATTGAACACTCTTCCCAGGAAATCCTGGTTATCAGAGCAAGATCTCCAACCCAGGTGTCTCTCCTGATCATTACCTACTATTTGTAACTGACTCTGAATACTTCCACCTGGAAATATTTCTGTTCTTTTGTTCACTCTCTCTTCTATCAATTTATTAAACACATATTTATTAAGAGCTATCAGAGAAACAGGAGCCCTGGTGGTGCAGTGGTTAACAGCTCAGGCTGTTAACCAAAAGGCTGGGGCTTCAAATCCACCAGCCACTCCTTGGAAACCCTATGGGGCAGTTCTACTCTGTCCCAGAGGGTCACTATGAGCTGGAATCGACTTGATGGCATTGGGTTTTGGGATCAGAGAAACAAAGTCAAGGCAAATTTGTTTCCCTTCCCTTAAGGAGGAGATGGCAATAAAGCAATGTTTTCAATATCATGTCCAAGGTGCTATGGAGTCCCCAGGTGGTGCAAATGGTTAACATGCTCACATGCTTACCAAATGGTTGGAGGTTCAAGTCCACCCAGAGGCACTTCAGAAGGCCTGGAGATCTACTTTCAAAAAAAATCGGCCATGGAAAACTCATGTGAAAGATTTTCTTTAACAATGAAAGAAGACAGTCCTTCAAAGAACAGAACATTTTTCCTGCCCTAGCTGCCACCCTGCTTTCTATCTTTGAATCTGGTAGCGATGCGTAGAGTTCTGAGTCCTGAGACTATGTGATGACAAGCTTAAGACGCCAATCTGATGAAGACAACGCAGAGAAAGGACCGAGTGGCCTGGATCCTGGTTGAACCAGCCCTGGAACTGCCCACTTCCAGACCCCTGTTATAACTAAACATCCCCAAAGCTTCACAATTGGTAGTCTGGCTTTTTGCAACCAAAAATATACTAACCGATAACAACTCTTAAATGGGTCTCTGTCTCCAGTCTTTCCCCCCCATGCTTCCTAACCGGCCACTAGAATTACCCTTCTACCTCCCAAATCTGATCATGTAACTTCCAGTCTGAAAATAAGTCACTGGCCAAAGGACAATGTCCAAACTCCCCCCTCACCCAGGCTCCCTCTTCTCTTGCCACATGGAACATATCAATAGTTCCCGGGCACGCTATACTCCTTCATGTCTCCAACCCTTTGCATTTGATGTACCTCCTGCCCATAATGCCTTTCCCTCTCCTGCTTAACTCCTCACCCTGAAGGTCCCTCACACAGAGTTCATCCTATCTTCTCCAGAGCTTGAGAGCTGTGGTAGACTTGGTAACTGTTCACCCATATTCTCCCAAGGGAAGAATGCACCCTCACCATGTTAAACTAGACTTGTTTTGAGTAATGAAATCTGAGCAAAAGTAACATGTGACACTTTGGGGTAGAAGTTTTGCTTTGCCATTAAATGAATAATTTATAAGGGTTAGCACAAAGCTGGTTCCTATGAGGCAGAGTTTAAAGATGTCCCAAATGTCTAACTTTTCCAAGCTGCTGTACACTCCATCATCTCTAACACCAACTACTCCCTCTCCCCTCACCAGTCTCCTTCCCATCTTTGGGTTCCCTAATTCCCTGCAGTGTCTCACAGAACTCGTGGACCATATAAGAAATGGTTCACGCGGTTGTGGAGCTGACAAGTTCCAAGTTCATGGGTCAGTCATAGACTTCTCCCTGGTGCTCAGTCTCTACCCAAAGGCACTCAAGCTTTAGTGCTCTATGGGCCAGGAAGCCCACTGCGCTGTCTCCGGGCGGGGGGGGAGGGTATCTCCTTTGTTGGTGGTAGGGTCTCCTCTTTACTCTGGAATTGGCTCTCTTTTAAGGCAAAACTGACCAACCCCCTTGGTAGGCCACAATTACACTATCACACAATCACCTGGCTGAGAGTGATAAGACCTTGGCTAGAAACGCCATATAGAAAAGTAATTAATCCACCGCAGCCATGTTCTCTTTTCCTGCCTCTGAGATGTGGAAGCAGGTACAGAGGAAGCTTCAGTGAGCCTGGGTCTCTGAAGACAGGCCCCTTATTGAACTACAATGGGCGCAAAGCATGAGCAAGATATAAACCTTATTTTAAGCAGGGGTCAGCAAACTTTTCCGTGAAGGGCCAGGAAGTAAATATGTAGGGCTTTGTGGACCGGACATGTCTTTGTCACATGTTCTTCCTCTTCTTTTTTTTTTTTATACAGCATTTTTAAAACATCAAAAGCCATACTCAGCTCACAAGGCATGCAGAAACAGGCCATGGGTTGGATCTGGCCTATTGCCATGGTTTGCCAATTGCTGTCTTAAGCTGCTAAGATTTTCAGGTTAGTTGTTACCACGGTATAACACAGCCCATCCTGATTAGTCTAATAGCATTTTGTGTAGACAAACCCTCTAGCTTTTAATACACTGCAATATAAGTTCCATGAGGAAAGAGACTACGTCTGTCATACCAGTTTACTGCACGGTGTCGGAGCTCACTTGCCAAGAGAATAAATGAATACCTTCCCCTCGCTGAGATGTGAGCTCAGAGGACAGAGACCATGGCTTTTTACCTTATCTCCATCCTACCCCCAGGCCAGCACAATGTGTGGCATACAATGAGCATACAAGCCCTCCATAAACATCCCATTGAATCAATTATGTCTTGGTTGTTATTATTATCAGCCTTAGCCAAATATTACTTGAGAAACATCTAGAAACACTGCACAACCTGTTTGTTTGCAAGATGGACTCGTGACATCAGAGTTCTGCACGCGTCACTGAATCGTCACTGTTTGCAAGAGAAAGACAGTGAGACAGGAAGTGATTCCATGCCCTGGAATGAAAACCCTGGCAGGCTGGAAGAAGTACCCATCTTACATGAAAACTCTGGGGGCGTTTGTTTCTGAAAGATTAATGTATATCTCCTAAGTTATGCAATAAAGCCCATGTCTGGAATCTATTATACACAATCCAATGAGTTTTGTTCTCATCTTTTTCTTTCTTTTCTATTCAGGAGCAGGGGAGGCAAGGGAGCACAAATGGTTGACACTAAAATTGCAGCGTCTGAAAATCCTCGTTGTTGTTAGTTGCTGTCGGGTCAATTCCAACTCAGGGTGACCCCAAGTGTGCAGAGCAGAACTGCTTCACAGGGTTTTCAAGGCTGTGGACTTTTGGAAGCAGATCTCCAGGACTGTCTCCTGAGGAGCCTCTGGGTGGGTTTGAACTGCCAACCTTTTGGCTAGCAGCTGAGTGCGTAGCCATTTGTGCCACTTTTGAAAAGGCTGAGAGTTGTGAAATGGTAGGTTCGAGGGGTAACTTCATTTTCACCAGAGTCTCTCCCACAGTTGTTGTGTAAGTGACCGCACAGTGTCACCCTGCCTTGGCAGGTAGCGGTATTTAGGGAAGGCTTGTTTCACCCGGCGCGCCACTAAGTCAGGGTGTATACTCTTGTATAATCTCAAAAGCCAAAAAGAGCCCTGGACCTGTGTCACGGCACACGTCATTAAAAGATGTAGTCTTTAAAAGGGAAATGTATTTAGACTTAAAAATAGATAGCATTTGTAAAACCATACTTACCTAAATATGTTAATACCATCGTCAATTCTGCTGCCTCATGAAGGCAAACTCCAGCCAGCAGGCTCACTATAAATAACTGCAAACCAACCTCAATCTAAAACATTGAATTCACCTCCACTGAGGAAAATGAGAAGTGGGAAATTTTAGTTTCTCTAATGCGTTTTTTTTTTTGCTTACATTTTCAATCCACTTTGTCCCATGTATCTTAACCATCATTTCCTAACTCGGTATTTTTTATCTAGGAGTAAATAAACCCTCTAGCACCAGAAAGGAGAAGAGTAACCTGTGACGAGGCTGCCCCTCTGTGGTGACATGATTTCACATACACTGCAGCCTACCTTGATAAGCTCTATGAACTACAGGTGTATCTCAAACTCTCAAAACATGAGAGTCGCAACCTTTCAGCGAGCAGCCTAGCATGTTAACCATTTGTACCATCCAGGAACCCCGAAATCACTGTACACTCACTGAAAACAATGGTAGCCTATCAATGTCCTATCCATACAATTGCTTTAGTGGAGAGAAACTGGACTAAGATAAGACTATACTCCGAGCTTTATGACTGCTTCTTATCTGAAACTGGCAAAATATTGCATCATTTAAAGCTAAAAAGTATTGAAAATTGGGAATTTGCTTTTAACTTAATGACGCCTAGATACTGAGGTCACTTGGCCAATATAAGTTTAATAAATATTAATAAGAATAAGGTTGGGCAAGATTACAATGAGGGGCAGTGCAGAAAAAAAAGTTTGCTTATTCTTGTAAAACAAGGCAACATTTTCTATGGAGTCCTTTACAATTTGAGTGCAAGCAGAAATAGGTATTTTTACTAAATGTAGATAGCCCACATAAAAGTGAATATATTGTTAAGTTTAATGTGTAGAACTAATAACGTACTAGTCTGCTCATTCTAGGTTAAAAGGTAGATTGACTGTATGTGTTTTTCTCTCTTACCTCTTAAAACCTGGTTAAAATGAAGGGGAAGGAATTTCCTTTGAATAGTTACCAATCCACAAGGACAATGAGAATGGGAGAGGACACAACACAGGATGAAAAATTCTAGTGAATTTTTGGAAGATGGAAAACAAATGGAAGATGGTAACAGACTCAGCAGAGCATAAGTCCCAACTTATACATCTAAGAAACGGAGGGCCAAAAGGAGTCCCATCACCCTGTGGAGCCCAGGATGCTACAAGGGAGGGTTGAAGCAGAAAGCTGTAAACATGGAGTTGAGATTAAGTACCAGGTCCCTTCCCACAACCACACATAGCACAGTCAGTAAATTGAGGGCCCTCTGCCACCAACAGAAAAAGAGAGATTTATTTTCCAAAGAAACTCAACTAGCAAGGCACCAAGCAGAGTAGGACTAGGACAAGACATGAGGCTGAGCTCTGGGGAATTCAGTGAAAAATATAAAAACTGAACAAGGTTCCCTAAGCCCCCATCCTCACACTGCCCCCAGAATGAGAGCAAACAGATGTATACCCCTTCAGGCAAGAAAAACCACAGATACTGTGGAAAAGATCCATTATTCTGTAATAAAGTCCACTGAATGACAGCCTTACTTGAACCCACCAATCTTCCAATAGCCTGCTTAGTGTCTTCCTCTTAGGTATTAAAGGCCAGTCCAGGATCAACAGATATTCAAGAAAGCTTCCAACAGGAAAGAGAGATCAAACTAAACAGGAAAAAAAAAAAAAGAACCCAGAAGATACAGAAACCATGCAGAATGCAGAAAAAAAATCTATTTTGAACAGAGAAGACAAAACAAAGTACAGGAAAAAGTTTTTGAAAACTAAAACTATGATAACTAAAATTAAACATTCAAAAGGACTGGGAAATAATGTTGAAGAAATAGCTCAAAGTATAACAAAGTTGGAAAGGAGAAAAATGATTTTAAAAATTAGATCAATTTAGTAGGTACAGCATCTGACTAACAGGAATTCTACAAAGAGTAAACACATAAACCACAGGGGAGAAAAGTGGAAAGAAATAACGCAGGAAGGTTTCTGAGAACTGACGCTGTAAGTCTCCAAATAAAATAGCACACATAGTTTCCAAATGTTGAAAAAAGAAAGGCCCACCCAATGCAGAGGATAAAGGGAACATCCTAAAAAAATTTCCAGAGAGAGAAAACAGCTCATGTATAAAGCAATGGGAGTCAGAATAGCACTGGATTTCCTAACAGCAAAGCTGGACACACAAAGACTGAAGGCATGCCTTCAAAATTTGGCAGGATAATAAATTTCATCTGAGAATAATATACCCAGCCAAACTATCCATCAGATATGAGGATCTCATAAAAAACATTTTGTGACATGCAAACATCCAAAAAATATAATTTCCAAAGCACTCTTTCTTAGGAAAGTACTAGAAGTTACACTTCAATAAAACAGCATAGTTTAAAAAGAAAGAGGATGACATGGGACATAAGAAACAGAGACGTCAACTAGAAGAGGAGCAAATAAAAGTTCCAGGACAACAGCCATACAGCAAGTCAAATCCACTTTAGATTGCTGCATGCAGCTACAGAAATGGAGTGTCCAGGAAAGCAAAATTCGGTGTAGTTGTTATGTTTGACCATATGGAAAGAGTGTTTAGAGGAATTTTATAATTCTTCTAGAAGATGTGGAAAGAAATAGTAATAGGTACGCAAAAAACTAAGAAAAACAAAACTAAAGGCAATTATTAACTACAAGTAAAATGAAAAGGCCTATGAGAAAGAAAAGGTAACCAACACTGAATAATATTTATGCAGTGGCAATAATGTACACTCAAAATGTCAAGTTCACCCAGAACTGCGCTATAACTGTATTGGAAGGATGGTAGGTGAAGAAGAGAAGGAAATGAGAAAACAAAATCCTCTGCTATCACAATGGAAAATCCGTAAAGTCTAAAATTGATAAATGGTCATAAGCAGCACATTATTTAGAAGTACAGAGGTAAATACCAGAGGAAAAAGCTAAAAAAAATAAAAGTGACTGTTTTGGGGAAACAGAATGTGGGGGGCTGTAAGAGGGTGGGGCAGGAAACTTGCTTGTCTTTATAAGCTTTTTAGCACTATTTTATTTATAAACTACTCGGATGCGTGATACTGATTAAAGAAAATAAACATAAAAATTCATTAAAATATATTTAAAAAAAATAATTCAGGCTACTGCAATAAAAGGTTAAATTCAAAACATGAGTTGGAATCGACTTGACGGCAATGGGGGAGTATTTAAATGTAACCAAAAGAGATGATTATTGCTAATCTTAGTAAGAAAATAAAATGCAGGGTTGGCTATTACTCAGAAACTATGGCCTGAGCAGCTATCTAAGAAAGATTATTCAGGCCTTAAACAGATTTGTCTACATCTGTGTGTATATACTATTTGTTATGAAATTCAAACACAGATAACTTTTAAAAATCCTATGCTAAATTTTTTTTTTTTACAGCACCACGTCCAAGAGGATTGGCACGGCGGTGCTTGTAAGGTGCCTCGCTGGGGGGGAGGGTGCGGCCGGCAAGCAAAAGCAGAAGGAGCACGTTATTTCTGTAAAAACATGGTAAATAAATAGTAAACATTCTTAAGGAAACATAAGTCCAGTTAAAAAGAGAGTGAAAAGGCTATGGTAAACAAAACTATAATTTCAAATGATAAAGCAAATGTGTGCTCAAAATGAAGATTCGTAATTATTTGGTCTCATTTTTTATTTCACAAAGCACTGGCTTAGAAATATTTCCAAGTAACTCCAGTTGAAGGTTATCTGTAGTTTCTGTTTTGTTTGTTTGCTTGTTTTAACTAAGATAGAATGTTCTGTTTACAAAAACCTCAACAGTAAAACCGACAGGTGTTATTGAAGGGTTTGGTGAGTGTGTACATTGGGAACTGCCTTCACTGGGAATTAGACTCTTACTGAAAGTAAAAGACTCAACTTCAGGCATCATTGATTGTCTTTCACCTCAATAACATTTAGTGCGGTGGTCTCCAAAGCTGGGAGTCCAAGGCAATCCACTGGGGAACAGGAAAAGCATGAAAACCTCTATTTGGACTTTTTTAGCACATCTTTCGTATTTTATTTCTGTATATTTTGTTACATAATATGTTTACACAGTAATATATGTATAGAATTTACAAATAAACATACATGTATTAGCAGTGTATTTGCAAAAACCTTTTTTACTGGTAAAAAAGCCATGATCAAAATCATTTGGAGATCACTAATTTAGGAATGTGTCTCCCCACTCAAAGTAATCCAAGTGTTCATGAATGAAGGGCAGGAGAAATTATATATATCTATCTCCTTATTTCTGTGTGTGTGTACAAAATTCCTCAACTAAAAAATGATTTTAAGTTACAATTGGGAATTAGACAATTGTGTAGAAAGAAAATCAACCTTCTCAATTGCAAAATTGTACCCACAATTTAACGTACCTGTTACAGATGAAAATATTGTAATGTATACTGAGGTATACAATCGCTTGGGATTTTATTACCCCTTGATACATACATTTGTCACCCATCAGACACAGGCTATGGCAAAACATTTCAAAACATGGCGCTCATGCCGTGGTCATAAAAGCTTTTGTTGAAGAGGTACTGTTGTTCTATTGAAAAAAAACCTTGGAAACCACTGATTGGAGACTTTAAATGCTCAGACCTCCTAAGGGTGCTTTATTCTCTCATATGGGCAAAATACAACACAATCGTTTAGAACTGCACTCTCCAATATGGTAGCCACTAGCCACATATGGATATTTAAGTTCATTAAAACTTAATAAAGTTAAAAATTCAATTCCACGACCACACTAGCCACATTCCAAGTACATAACAGCCACGTGCAGATAGTGGCTACCAAATGGGACACAGCACATAAAGAACATTGCCACCAGTGCAAAAAGTTCTATTGACCAAACCCACTGCCATCCAGTAGGTTCCAACTCATAGCAACCCCACAGGACAAAGTAGAACTGCCCCACAGTGTTTCCAGGGAGTGGCTGGTGGATTTGAGCTGCTGACCTTTCAGTTAGCAGCCGAGTTCTTAACAACTGTGCCCAATGACCTAGAATAATATCCAGAAATTCTTTAGTTAAAAAGTTCAGATTTTTATACTTACTAACTGTTACTTTGTCCTTATCCCCCAACATAATGTTGTTTGGTGTCAGGTCTCTATGGACTATCCGCTTTTCCTTGTGTAGGTACCGAAGAGCTAAGCACAGCTTGAAACAGCAAATAAAAAGAGAATTTTTATTTTCCCAATATATGTATAACCAAGAGTGACTACTACAAATGTCTCTAAGAAATCAGCTTGCAGCTTTACTATGTTCTATGGAAAAATTGAATGAAGAAAAAAGGATACCTGTATAAATATCTTCCACAGTCTTTCTTCAGTAAAATGGTGTTGCTTTTCCTTCAAAGAACTGAAATGTTCTCCAAGAGGGGCCCCTTCTATCAGCTCCATGACTATATATAATCTGTCATCTGTAGAAAAACACACAAAATGGTAACAAATTTAAATTTAACACACCCAAACCAGTACCAGTTGTTGCGGAGTCCAACTGACTCCTGGCAACCTCGTGTGCATCACAGGGGAACTGTGCTCCATCGGGCTTTCGGTGGCTGACTTTTTAGAAGTAGATTACTAGTCTTTCTTCTGGGGCCTCTCTGGGTGAATTTGAACCTCCAACCTTTCGGTTAGTGTCTCAGCACGTCAATCATTTGCATCACCCAAGGACTTCTAAATTCAATCTTGAAAAAAACTTACAAGTTAGAATCTGAGCTTCCCCATGGGTTTATGCAACACCACACTGAAGAACTGGAGGTGTGCTAAGATATGGATCTGCCGAGCCCTGAAGGAGGTGGGGGCAACTGGGCCTTGGGACAAGTGAAGCCCAGGGACAGTATCTTCCAGGTATGAGCTCCCTAAACTAGCATAAGTTGACTCTGGCAAATATTATCATTTTCTACGTGCACCAGGGTGTGCAATGATTGGGAGGAGCCGAAGAGAACAAGCAAGGTCTTGGAGGATTTCCTGAAGAACACCTTCCCCCTCCATAATCTAAACATACCCTTACATCAAGTCAGAGGTTCAGACAATTGCATTTCAAGCTGCATTGTTTTGGAGTCTCACAAAATTACTTACAGCACTCTACTTTAGAAGCATGCTGTGGTTGTGCAATGGCATCATGCATGACAAAAATTTTTGTTATGTCCCTACAGAGCAGAGAAAGCTGGATTTCTGGTTTTTATTTTACGGATCCTGGGAATCTCATAACTGATTGCGTTTGCCATTTTGCTTTGGATGCCAAGAGACAAAAAAGTAAATTTTACTTCCCCCTCCAAAACTAATACAAAACTGTTAACAATGGTATGAGATGTATATCCTTTTTTGATGTATATAACACTTACGTGTATTTACATAGACAATATTTATAAAAATAGAATATCATACACGTTCTGTAACTTACACTCCTTGTGTTCAACAGCCTGGCACATCAGTACACACAGAGCCACACCACTCTTCTGATGAGTGTGTAATATGGATGTATCATAACGTATTTAACCATACTCCAACCAAAAAACATTTATATTGCTTCCAACTTTTCATAACTCCAAAAATATTTGTTGCAGGTACTAGTCTTACCTCTAGATTTATTTTCAATTTTCTCACCTTTTGTTCCCCTAAATCACAATTTCCTAATCTATTTTATCATGTATTATATACCTTTTTAAGCTACTTCAAATTCTTCTCAGGAAATGTCAGGTGGTAAATAAATTTTATTTTGGTTTTTAAATACAAATAAGTTCTATCACTTCAGCACAAATCAGAAGCCAACCTTGGTCTCTTTCTGATGGGACATGCACTAAACTAAGGGTATATCGGGAACAACCGACCAAGCAGGTGGGATTTACTGGAGAAGAATTTCAACACTGAGTTCCGGTAACTCATTCAGGGGAAGGAAGGTGGGCAAAATCCTAACAAAGACCAAAGAACACGAAAAGTTTTCTGGACTAACAACAATGTTCTTGTCAGTCACCATCCAGTTCTGCAAAAGCCATCTATGAGAAAGCCTCAGTTGCTGCCTTGTACTATGGCTGCTAACCAAAAAGCTGGCAGTTTAGCTTGGGGTTTTGTGGGTTTTTTTTTTTTTTGGTTTACTTCTTTAAACCTTTCTTCAAATGCGGTTTTATTTTGAAATGTTCATATGTGATACAAATCATTAAGGCTTATCAATACTTATGCTATTTCAGTAAAAGCATCTATGTATTTTTAAGCAAGTGTCTCAGTTTAGCTTTATCTCTGGGTTTGAACTCAATATTCCATCACCCTTAAAAAAAATTTTTTTTTTGCAGCGTAGGCCTGCATGCAGGCTCAGTCAAGGCACCATCGCCACCTTGTGGCATTAACCTGAATTTCAGGTAAAAGAAATGTCAAAGACCTCTCGTTAGTTTCCAAGTGTGCGGAGTAGAACTGCTTCGTAGAGCTTTCAAGGCTGTGACTGTTCGGAAGCAGATCGCCAGGCCTGTCTTCCACGGTGCCTCTGGGTAGGTTCAAACTGCCAACCTTCGGCTAGTAGTTGAGTGCTTAATTGTTTGAGTCACCTCAGGACGTTCTCAAAGATCAAAGCCACTACAATTTATTTAAGGTGTGGAAAATGTCTGATTCAACAAAAAAACTTCATTTTTTAAATTTTTTTAAAGAACTCGCCATTCTTGAGTTTTCTCTTGTCCTGATCTTATTATGTGCTTTTTTTCTGCATATGGAAATAGTAATAATAACTGTTTTGGTTTGTTTATGTAGGGTCTTTCAATGTGGACCTAAGTATTTTATGACTATCTTCAGATCACCGATCAGATTACGGTTTCATTGATCGAAATAATGATGCGCAAATGGTCCACTATAGTGTAAACAAAAAAAGTGAAAAAAAAGTAGTTTATTAAGCTGATTTTGTGACATTCAATATAAAAATATGTAAAACTAAGGCTTTTTTCCATAATTGGAAACACCAGGCAAACTCGTACTTACTTTCCAGAAACGTTTTGTAATAGCGTACAATGTTGGGATGATAAAGCTGTAAGAAAAAGAAACAACAAACATTACACTACTTCGAAACATTAAAACATTTTCTCATAGGCTATTTAGTTGAACTCCGTATTTGAAAATAAACCAAAAAATACATATATATATTTCTAAAACTAAGCATTTCAAGATATCTCTAATTGAGATCTTTCAGGACTTGTGTCATTAACAAAACTAATCTGAAAATGGCTAGCTCCTAAACAGCCTGATCAAACGGAAGTAAGACGTATTGTGCTTTATCACTTGACTTGACCAAAATAGGGAACTGCAGAATCTGAGGACCAGAGGGAATCTCAGAGTTCATTTAACACCCTCGGTCCTAACACTGGAAACCCTGGTGGCGCAGAGGTTAAGAATTTGGCTGCTAACCTAAAGGTCGGCAGTTCCAATCCACCAGACGTTCCTTGGAAGCCCTGTGGGGCAGTTCTACTCTGTCCTACACGGTCACTATGAGTCGTAATCAACTTGACAGCAACAGGTTTTTGTTTTTTGGTCCTAAGACCACATCATCATTCTCTGCCTCTCCTGACCACTTAAATATTTACATACATCCATTTGTATCTATTTACCCAAACTTCCTATGCTCTCCAAAATTATTGTTAGGGAACAGAAATAACCTAAGAGTTGACATAGATTAAACTATAATAATAATTTACTTCAGGATGAGGCATGAAAAAAAATTTTTTTAATAAAGGTCATCTACAAGAATGCTAAAACTTTTGCAGTTGCTTAATTATAATGTGAATTTCTAGGTAATCTGACATTGTTTTATCTCAGAAGAGTTGCCATTACATCTACAAATGGCTTGCATCTTTTTTTTAGTCTTTCTTGGTGTCTTTTTGTAGGGGAAACTCCTAGCTGTCCAAGACCCGCTCTCCCATTCCTCTGATGCAATAGAGTTGTAGCTGGACAGGCTTCCCAGTCGGAGACCTCATCTTTCAGCCTCAAGCAGACAGAAGTGTCCTCACCAATGGTGTGTGAGTGGAAACCATGTGTCTCCTGTGTCTGAGCCCTAAACATCAGGTGTGCTCCGTCCATGCTCTTCCTTTTACACCTTAAACATGGAATGATCGTGTGGGTGGGGACAGGACTATAGGAGACGGCACAACAATAAGAGAAAAAGACCCTGCGTCCCCAAACAACTGTGCAGAGCAGAGAACACTACCAATGAGATGCATTCATTTCGGGTCATTTACGTGGGAGAAAAACAAACTTCTATTTCCCCTAACCCACTCTATTGTGAGGCTTCTTTTTAAGCCACTGTATTTTTATTTGGGGCCAGAAACCCCGGTGGCGTAGTGGTTAAGTGCTACGGCTGCTAACCAAAAGGTCAGCAGTTCGAATCCACCAGGCGCTCCTTGGAAACTCTATGGGGCAGTTCCACTCTGTCTTATAGGGTCGCTATGAGTCAGAATCGACTCAATGGCAGCAGCAGATGGGTATTTGGAGGCCTATTTGTTACAGTAGTGTAGTCTTAACAAATACACTCTCTCTTTCTAGTCCCATTCCTGCTGCTTCTCTCTGTCATTAATTGCCTCCTCCTTTTAGGCCCCAATATTATTAATCTTTCCATTGGCTCAATCCTCTACTGAGATAGCAGACGTACAATTTGGAATTACCTCAAAGTCCAAGCAGATGCCTCTTCTATGATCCCACCCTGACAGTCTTTTCTCAGGAAATGTGCTAAAACTAAGAGTTTACCTCACCACTTTGCAACTGGCCGGGGGGTTTAAACAATGTGGGACCAGGTGAGCAATCGAAGCTATATTCTGGACCTAGCCCACTAGTCAGGACCGTATTCAAGCGGAGATACTGAACCAGCTTGGGTCAAAAGCCCTGTTCTAGTCTTGTGCTAAAGGCAAAAAACATACTGGCTAGATTACCCTCAACATGAGCAAATGCTAACTTAGTTTTTTAATCTAACCTATTAGCATATAAAGTCAACTATAAAACAAGCAATTAATGTTAATATTTACTGCAATTTATAAACTAGAGTAGAACTGTTGATAGACCATCATATTTATGGTGTTCTTTGTGTACGAGCACAGATGCTAAGCAGATCTGACTAGTGGAGAACAAAGAGCCATGAAGCTGGTAACTCTCCGCAGGAGTTATAAATGAACAGGATTCATAACGAACACACAAATCAGGAGGGTGGAAAAAGACAGCCATGTGTTCTCAGATCGTGAAAAGAAATCCCCTTTGTCTTCTGACATGTTTATTCTTTCTCACCAAACAAACCTTCAGCATGATAGCTAACTGAGCTGTGCCGTTATGTCAGAATATTCTGTTCACGAAGCCAGTAAATAATAACCCATCCTGAAAATCCACATTTTAGATTTAATGAGCCATATTTGAGGAATGTCAACAGCTTGGTTCCATTCGACAAAGTCAGGGAATTCTCAGTCATATTTTTATGCATGTAACTAAGTAACCAAATAGTCTACAATACAAGGAGACGGAATAGATGTGCTTACAATGAAGACAGAGAAGGGTATCTCAGACGTGATGTGCTCCAGTCGCTTTGTACCCACGGCCCTGAGACAAACTCCAGAAAGCACTTCTACGGTTCAATGTCAAACCTTGGAAGGAAAGTTGGCTAAATAAATCACTACCCATGTCATCTGTTTTAAAAGGAACCAGTCATCATCAACAGCATGGACCAGAATAGCACAAGAACTCTACTTTCTTCTGATGACATTTATTTCAGGAAGACATCCTCATAAACAAGAGAAACGTTTACCTGCTCTTTAATTATTGTTAATTCAGAAACAATATTCTTTACACTGCTGTCTCGATCTTTCTTATCCTTTCCAAACGCTGGGTTATGTAGGTTGACCTCTTTCATCGCTAGAAGATTTTGGCCACTACGCTTCCTAACCTAGAATAAAAAAAAAAAAAAAGCAAGACAAAAATAAAGAAATAAACGAAAGGATGGGGAGAGGAGAGAAAGGCGAGAAAAGAGATGGATTAATAAGGTCACGTGATTAATTAAGCCATCTAAATAAACCACAGAACTTTCAAGATTCTAGCTGTATTTACACTAAAAAAAAAAAAGAAAAAAAGCCCAAACCCATTACCGTCGAGTTGATTCTGACTCATAGCAACCCTACAGGACAGAGTAGGACTGTCCCATAGGGTTTCCAAGGAGCAGCTTGTGGACTAGAACTGCCGGCCTTTCGGTTAGCAGCTGAGCCCTTAACCACTGCACCGCTAGGGCTCCTAGCTCAAAAAACAGTGGTGTCCCCTGGTCAGTCTGCAATATTCAGCAGGATTTTACTGGGTAAATAAAAAACACTGGTGTGAATTTAGGGAACGTGTCACGTATCGGGACAAGCCACTCTGACAAAACCTTTGTGAGAGACTGATGAAGCCTTTTATCTTCCAAAGGTCCGTGCCCCGTTTCTAGAACTGAGAGCACAGATGACAGCAGTACAACTATCTGTTGGACAAAGCAGCATCGGTCTAATTTTTATATCTATTTGTTCACTCTTTTTCAATGACTAGGGCTCTAATCTATTAGCGTGCGTATAAGTCAACTCCAAAGCCCAATCAAGCCTGGATGTGGAAGTGCAACATCCCGTATGTTGTTCCCAAAGGCCACAGTCACCTTGTAGACACAGCCAAAAGCGCCACTGCCAAGATGGTCCAGAATCGCATAGTTGCCTATATACTTTGAGGGGGCTTTATTCTGATTAATGCTTCCGATATTTTCAGCAATTTGCTTCAATTCGTCCTCCTAATCAAAAGACAAAAAAGGAAATGGGTTGCTGTAATAAAGCCCCTCCTAATCACAGAACAGCCTGTCAAAATATCTACACCTGACCACTCACCACTAATAAATTCAGCTTTGACACCAGCTCTTCATACGCACTGATATCACGAACGTAATGTCCTATGTCAATGAAGATCTCGAACAAGTCGGTGGGGAAAAGTCTATGAGAAAAAAACACATACCCCCAAATTCTTCATCTAGGAATCAGAGACGCTTGGTTGTTGCTTACCTTACAGATCTAACTCACTCACAGATGATTTACAAGAAACAAATTTAACTTCCTTAGATTAACAATAAAGTGGAGAAATAATACCAAATTACTGAACAAAAAGTACACTATAGTGACCATTCTTGAAGAGTAAAAAAAACAAATGGAGAGGCTTATGCAACATTTCCAAGACACTGGCTTCAGGGGCTTCCTTAAATATTTAAGTCCACTAAAATGAATGGTTTAGAGCCTTGCAATGGAAAGGTTATAATGAATAACTAATACAACTTCCTTTTCTTCCCCTTCCTTCAATCGTTGTATGGAAATAAAGTAATAACATAAAACTCTCTATGCTTTCTGAGGAAACCCTGGTGGCATAGTAGTTAAGAATGTGACTGCAAACCAAAAGGCCGGCAATTCGAATCCACCAGGCTCTCCTTGGAAACCCTATGGGGCAGTTCTACTCTGTCCTATACAGTCGTTATGAGTCAGAATTGACTTGATGGCAATGGGTTTTTTTTTTAATACTTTCCGAACAAAAGATGCCACATTAACTCAAGGCTTTATTTCTACTCTGCCTTATCAATAACATTCTAGTAAGAACTTGAGTCTATGATTTCAGCTAACCCATCTCATTAAATGGCGTGAAGACCACACACGTAGTTCACTAGCACTTGCTTCCCGAGGTGGTGGCTTTTCCGTCACACCCACTAGCACATCTAAGTACGGGAAGTTGTACCGTTATAGTGCGTAAAGCTCTTTCATCATCATACTGCTAACTCGAAACACTAAAATATCTCTAGGATAGCTCAGTCATGTCTGTGGGCTCCTAGATATCTGAAGGCACGTCCTGAGTTAGTCTTCTCTCGCTGTTTGCATCTAAATCGGGCAAATGAACACAGTTGAACTTAACCATCTCTGACCATTGGGTTTCTCTACCTTTTAAAGAGTGGTCTGTTTCTTTCCATACTGAAGAGAAACCTCAAGGCTCTGAAAGCATAACACTAGAAAGGAAAAGAGTGTATTATTCTTAAATGGTAGCTCAACAAATTAAAACAATTTCAGGACAGAATTATCATGAAGTAAACATTAAATGGCTTCCTTATGAGTGGCTGGACGATGGTGGCGCTAAAGCTTATAATAGAAAACCAAAAAAAAAAAAAAAACCACCACTTGGGGTACTTCTTGTATTTAAAAATGTTCGTGTTATAGAATCTAGGGATCTTGGCCTTGTTTCACTCAGCACTTGTCATTAATACCTTTCTAGGAAGTGCAAAATGAGCACAGAGACAAGAAATGAGATTCCTTTACTGAGAAAAACAAACGTCCAAAGATTTCCAGGAGCTCAAAGTTTATTTTCTCTGAAGCCTGCTATGTATGCCTCAATATTTATATGGTTTCTGTGAGAAAATAAACACCAGAAATGATGACATATAAAAATAGCCGTAAGCACACTGGACTCAAACTTGACAAATTGGTCTCTTGAGTAAAGAGTCTTAAGCGTTCCCCAAATAGAACAATCTACAGCAGCTCCCTAGAACACTCAGAAAGAGGCCTGTGATACTTTAACTAAGAAAAATAAACATCTGACATTCTGCCGTGCCAAGAAAAAGAGAGCCACCAGCCTGCAGTTGTACCTATACAAGAGGCCACCACTGGGGTATTCAGAGTCTGCTGAATTGGAATCTGAGATCATTTCATAAAATTAGGGACCAGAATATACAAAGTTTACAAACAAAATTGTCCAGAGAGGCCAGGCAGCTAAGAAAATGAAGGAGCCTGGTGAGAGAATCACAAGGACTGTGAGAAAGTAGCAAACATGCATGCTCCTCGAAAGCTAGCCAGTTTGAATTTTAAAAACCACTCTACTGGCCTATAGAAGAATTCTGATCAAAAGGGGGAAAATGCAGAATAGAATTTCAAATTTTCATGGGCTCCAGACTTTCTGGAGCCATGGAGGCTAGAGGAACACCTGAAACTATTGCCTTGAGATAATCTATAACCTTCAACAAAAAATGTCCCCTGAACTCTTCTTAAAATCAAACCACAGTCTAGCTTAACTAGTAAAGAATGTCTGCCTTGAGCATTATGGTCTCTTAGGATCAATCTACATGGGATCAAATTGATAAGAGCAACTTAAAAGATTAGACAGGTACTTTCAGTGGCCAGCGAGTTTACGTTAATGGGGGAGGAACAGCTCAGAAAAGGAGGGCGAGAATGGTTGCACAACTCCTAGAATGTAATAATCAATGTCACTGAATTGTACATGTAGAAATTGTTGAATTGGTGTATGTTTTGCTGCGTATATTCTCAACAACAACAACAAAATTAATAAAATAAAAATCACTCCACTGGCTTAAGAAAACCCATCTGCAGGCTGGACTTGACTTCATCTGTTTCCAGCACATGGACAGGCATCTGTGATGCACCAAAGAAACCAAGTACCACACCTGTGTGTTCTCACTGGCAGCTGTCCAAAAACTGCCACCTGTCGGCACTCGGAGAGCACCAAAAGTCAATGCTACCTCCGACCACCTCTGACCATCAATCTAGATGATAGCTCTTAAGTCAGACTAGAGGCAAAGGTTGTTTCCTAGTCACTTCTCTAAATAACCCCCCAAAAGATGAGATGTACCTACTGCAAAGACTTACTTTAAACCTGAATTTGTCATTTCAGTGTCATTGGGGGTGCCGGCTCCCCAATGTCTGTCCCCCAGAAAAGCACATAGGACCCTACATAACTTGTCTCCTTTTTACGCTTGAGTTCTCATCTCCTGCGACTCTCTGTCCCCCAAACATGCAGCCCAGCCCACTGAGGAGGCCGCACTTCCCTAAACACACTCTAAGCTCTCCGGAGGCCTTCCACCGCCTGCATATGTCATTGCCTCTGCAGGGCACACCCCTCCACCCTGCAGCAGAAGCTGTAGGTGCTCACCCGTACCCTCGTACCCTCCTGTCCACTCAGCAAGTCCCTCCTCGTCCATTTTAAAGGCTTGGCTTTTTAAAGATGAAATCTGAGTGGCTGTGGTTCATGCCTGAAGACGGCCTATCATCCTCCCCTTTACTGTCTTCTGACACACAAGCAATATGTGTAATGCAACTTACTGATAAGCAAGGAAATGTATAAATAAAATCAGCGCATTCCCTCACACAGAGAAACCACTGCTAAGCCTTTCACATTGTTTTAGTATCATTCGTTTCTATATCAGCCTTTTGCACAAAATAAATTTCCTCGCAGCACAGGGACTACCACGAAACTAAAATTCTAAAAATCATAATTACTGTGTCAAAGTTTCCCCCGATTTCAATAACTTGATACTAAAGAGCAGTGAACATATTTATTACCTGTAAAAGAGTAGTTTTTGCTGCATTCTTTTGTTTGTTTGGTAAAATTAATTTTGCTATTATATACACACCATTTTCCTAGAGGAAAAAAGGGGTCGTCTTATCAGTGACCAGTGGCAAAGCAAACATAAAGAAACAACTAAACAATCTCACAATACTAAAGAAGAAATGTTAGTACACATTTTGGCAAGTTAAGTAAATATTTCAGGACAATACTAAAATGCCAATGTAATACTCTTAACACCAAAGAATGTAACCACAAACTTCAAATTTCAATTTTCTTTAAAGAATCAAGATTATAGATAATAAAATGTAATTTTTTAAGCAAGTTAAATATTTTTAAAAGATATAAGATTAAAAGGCAAAGAATGAGGGGATCCAAATATCTTTATCTTTGCATTTCAAATGCCTGACTATGGGATACAATTTCTCCCTTTATAGTTTCTGTAATTAAAGAATATATAAAGGTCAACCATTGTTTAAAAAAACAAAAGAAAAAAGGAAAAAAAACAAATTGAAAAAAGAAAACAAAAACTATCTTTGAAAACACAGTTAACATCCTTCTAGGCTTATGCTAATATAAATATACACGTACAGAAATCAGCCAAAAAAATTTTAATATCAACTTGTTGCTACTTTTCCATTATCAAGTAAATAATTTGCTTACTCTGTTACGTGTGGCCATTTATACCATAACCGCAAAGAGCTTTAATCTTATATTGTACATTATAACCACAAAGAGGTCTGATTAAACGTCTTACTGTATTTAATCCTTAGAGTGATTCTGTGAATTACTGTATAATTTTCCTGTTCCACATATGAGAAATCTGTAACTTCGATTCAGTTGTTTTTCCAGGGGTGAAGCTAACAAGTAGTGACACCAGGAATTGAACCCCAAACTAGCTGATTCCAAATACCCTGCCCCATCAACTACCCCCTAATTTGCTGAGCTTCCACTAGGGACTTTGATCAGTGACAGTCTTATCCCTTACTTTTATAAACTTATGTATTTTGAAGTTGACACTGCATATGTTCGGCTGACCAAAAAAAAAAAAAGGTTTCCTCTGCAAAATTTAATAAGGATAACTTTTGCCACAGAAACCCATACAAGGGTTGTTTTTTAAATATATACACACACAAACACATATATAACTATATAAATAGTGGACTAATTGATGAATTATGCTTTGTGAAATCAATTTCTTGGCAATAAATATGTTGCTGGGTATGTTTTAATCACCTCTAACTGGATAATTTAATATATTCATAGTTAAAAAGGCTATATTCCTTAACTCATGGTACCCTGTATGCCTACAATTAAAGCAATTCAGAATCACTTAAAAAAAAATGGATAAAGAAAATGAAAAAGACTGAACATAATGCTAGTCAAAACGTAAGCAGAGAAACAATGTCATTGTCACTTAACCACGTCAGTTCTTTTCAAACCAAGTGAGTAAAAGGAGGGCGAGAAGAATGGAAGATAGAACTCTGTAAATTAAGTAAAATACATGAAAACATTTAAAAATCATGTGATGGGATCCCAAAACACGTGTTCTGGGATCCAGGCTTCATCACAAGGTGGGGCTGATTATGACATGGTTCTAGGACCGGCCTTAGACAGAACACTCTAGTTCCTCCAACAGGAGCCTTCTCACCTGAACCACCTGGTGGGCATTGGTGTCGTTGAGCACCAGTTCAGTGAGGGCAGCACAGCAGGCTGGAACGAAAAGTGGAGAGGGTACGTGATCACCGCAACTGCGCTTTCACAGGTTTACTTCAATACTCTAACTCCAATGGAATTTTATCCAAGCAACAACTCAAGGACACTAACTTTCCTTCTGGCACAGCTCTGGAAAAAGAGAAACTAACCTCCCATGACTTTTAACCTCACCCTTCATGCCATTCATGTTCAGGTACACTGCAGCAGCCTTTTACTGAGCACCTACTATGTGCTAAGCCCTGGTGGCGCAGTGGTTAAGAGCTCAGGCTGCTAACCAAAAGGTCAGCTGTTCAAATCCACTAGCCACTTCTTGGAAACCCTGTGGGGCAGTTCTACTCTGTCCAGTAGGGTTGCTATGAGTCAGAATTGACTCAATGGCACATAACAACAACTATGTGCTAGGAGGTAGGGACTGCCTTTACCTGGCTCATTGAATCCCCAGTGCTCAACATGCCTGGCACTTAGTAGGTGCTCAATAAGTATATCTACCACGTTGAATAAATGAACAAATGCTTTAAATATATTATCCAAATTAATCCTAATAATCATAGTATGTACTGTGTTTCTCAATTTTACAGATGAGAAAACTAAGGTTCAGAGAGGGCCACACAGCCAGTAAGTGAGCAGGGCCAGGAGTCTGACCCCAGCATGCCAGACGTTCAATCCCTTGCCCTTAACGCTATCCACTCCTCCCTCCCTCTAGCCAACATGGTGGCCTCTGATGGCATCCACACTGAGGGGGATGTTGTCCTCCCAGGGCATCTTTAAAGTACAATACCATTTCACTGAGCCCTTGCCTTGGGCCAGGCACTGTGCTATGGTCTTTACATACATCCTCAGATACTTCTTACGATAACTCTCCAATACCAACACCACAACTATCATCACCATTCACACGAATGAGCAAAACTGAGGCTCAGAGAGGTTAGGAACCTGCCCAAGGCCACACAGCCATCAAAGTAGGTGGAGCCAAGACTCTGACCCTACTCTTAACCCATTCTGTTTTAGAAGTTTTTCCTTATTTTTCCTTTTTTTTATTGACATATACCCAGTAAGTATGAAATATACCCAGTAAGCTGCCTAGAGGGAAAATATCTTAAGTGTCCAGCTTGGTGAGGTATTACATGTCTATATACACTGTTTGAAAACCCTGGTGGTGTCGGTTAAGTGCTACGACTACTAACCAAAAGGTCAGCAGTTTGAAGCCACCAGGCGCTCCTTGGAAACCATACGGGGCAGTTCTACTCTGTCCTGTAGGGTCGCTATGAGTCAGAATCTACTCCAAGGCAACTGGTTTGGCTTTTTTGGTACACACTGCTACTACCACCACCCAGATCAAGACAGAGGAAATTTCTAGCCTCCAAAGCTCCTTCGTGTCCTTACCCAGGCAATAGCCCTCTAATAACCCCACATCTAGGCAACCGCTCTTCTGACTGCTACCACCATCAATCTCACCCACTTTCTGAGAGAGGCCTAGAAATAACACGAGCACTGAGATTCAGCAGAGTCTGGACTCCCTGTGGAGACTTCAGACCAGAAACACCCAGCACAGGCCCCTGTACGGAGACAGAGACCTTTCACAGAAAGCAAATGTTCAAGGGGATCTTATCTCCTCCCTTCCTCATACTTCTGAGAAGAAACATCGTCTCCAATCTCCAAGAGGAAATAAACTTATTGTCCTCAAGTTGATTCCGACTCATAGCTACCTTATACGACAGAGTAGAACTGCCCTATATGGTTTCCTGGTGGACTTGAACTGCTGGCCTTTGGGTTAGCAGCCATTGCTCTTGACCAGTGCACCACCACGGCTCCAGGAGGAAATGAAGGGGGCAAAAAAAGTCTGCCCTTCTCCTATCCTCTCATTTCCTGCCCCTGCCCCCATGTCTGCTCTTTCCAGCTTGGGCTCTGTGCCAACTGTTGGCCCAGACAGTGCTTCTCTGCACCCAGCCTGGCCAGCAGCGCTCGGGCTACACAGACTGCAGGACTGTTGGAGGTGGCCTGCTGAAAGATCTGCGCACGCAGTGCTGCTTCTGCTCCCGTGTGCGACCTGCGGCCGCTGTCCCTGCCTTTTCTTCTGGTGCCTACTGAGTGCGAGGAAGGCTCCCCTGCACCAGGAGGGGTTAGGTATGTGCATTGCAGATGATCCCTTTAGTAGGGTGCCCCAAGATGCAGAAAACAAGAGGAAGCCTGATTCTGGCCACGGACAAACTCCATGTTTATTTCTCAGCGCATTCAGAACGTGGCGGGGAGGGGACCGTTAGTTGTATCATATCCCAGCATTTCCTCTGCACATAATGCAGAGGAAAGGGACAAAGGAACAAAAGCAATTAGAAAATGAAAGATACAGCCAGCAGAAGATGCCACCAAGAAGTTTTCAGCATCCACACGGATTTAACTTTACGTATTTTAAACTTATAAATTGGGTCTAAGCAACATTGTCATACTAATTTTATAACACGGAGTAATAATACAACATAATAAGGACATAGTACCAAAAAAAAAAAAAATAGTAAGATAACATAAATACCTGCTTGAAGAGAGACGATATTTTCTTGTATTTCCCGAGGGCTTAAGTCTTCTGACAAATGAAGCTGCTGGATGCGGCCAGCTGCATTTGCACTAGACAGGCTCCCAATGGAAGAACGATCGGAAACAAAATTTCTATCTCTGAAAGAGAAACGTTAGTGCACATACCAAATTGTCGATTTTCCTTTATGGCTAGTGTTCTCTGTGTTCCACTAAAGAAGTCTTTGCCTTTACCAGTTCATAAAGTTTTCTTCTTTTGTTTCACTTTTCAATCTACCTAGAATTGACTTTGCATATGGAATGACATAGGAACCAAGCTTTGTTTTGTTTTCCTCATATACTCACTGAACTGACTCAGCAGAATTTACTGAAAAAGACTGTCCTTCCTCCCTTCTTTTTTTTTTTTTTTCCCCCATGATCCACACGGCCACCTTTCTCATCAGTCAAGGTCCTGTATCTGTGCAGGTCTGTTTGGTGACTGGCTTCTCTGCTCCAGCCAGTTCACTTGCATCCATCTCACTGTTGATCACTCTGGAGTTTTATTTTTCCCTGAATTTCCAATCTTCCTTCATTTTAGGACAGTGTTATTATCTCTTTGAACGTGTTTTTTTCCTTTTGTTTTATTCTCTACCTCAGGAATGTCAATTATCCACATATTGAAAACCCATCGTCCACTGACCATATCTTTCATTTTCTAATTGCTTTTATTCCTTTGTCTTTTTCCTCTGCATTGTATGTATTTTTTTTTCAAGCTTTCCCTTTATTTCACCAATTCTATTTTCTTTCTCACGCACTGGTTAATTCAAAAATTCTATGAGTGTTTTCCGGTCTTCGTTTTCCTTCCTTAGCACTGCAACCTCCTTCCCTTTTTGTTGTCCTATCATCTCGTCTTTAATGTCATCTTATACATTTTGTGTTCTTTTTAATGTCTTTGATAAAATAAAGCATTTGTTTTTCTGTATAATCAGTGCAACATCTTCCATAATAGATTCTTCATCTGTCTTTTCTCTCTGCTTTGTTTTCCTTTGTTTTAAGTAGATACCATAGTTTTTTCATGTATTTATTTTTTTGTAGCAGCAGCTCTACCTGAATTCTATGTGCCCAAATACAATGAGAATGGAGTCTCCTTGGCCTTCCTCCTGTGTTATCAGGGCCAAGCTGTTGTCCTTTCTTCAGTGGTCAGAGGGAAGGTAAAGGAGCTAGGCCTAGGGACAGTCACAATTGGTGGTTTTATCTGTCAACATAATTATGTTAAAATTCAAATTCTAGGGATCACTGCACCCAGTCAAGAGTGTTAGCCCTTCAGGAACTGCTTTGCCTTTGAGATTACAGGTGAAGAGAAGGTACAGGTTTCCTGAGAACTACCTTGTACCTGTGCCTGTTCATAGTCAAGATGCCAGACAATCTGGCAACTTCCACTCCTACAGCCAGGCAGCCCAGGGGGCGACACAAGCTCTGAAAGGATATTGTTTATCCAGCTGCGGTACTAAATTCTTCCAGAGTGCTGAGACATGTTTAACATAGAATAAGAGTTGACATATACCTTCTTTCCAAGGATGAGTTTTCTAACATTGCACCATAGAAACGGACTGGTAAAAAACGACTCAGGAGACTTAAAAGAACTCTTTTCTATCAAGGATTGTCATGACTTGAACAAAAAGGAAAACTGGTATGTTGTACTAAACTCAATTTTATGTGGGGAAAAAGCAGCTTTTGTCTTTGAAGTACTGCTTGATGATCACAGAATTTCATTTTGTTACTAAGAAAAAGGAAGCGCTTCTTGAGAGCAACCCACGGCTGTTGTAATAAATATGACTGTCTAATAATAGCAGCCACTATCATCATTCTATAAATTCAAGCAAAAAAAACCTTTGGCAATGGAGCTTTTTAATTATTGTGACCAAGAGGCTAGGTTATGATGACACAGACCTAATGAAAGAGTCATACTTTAAAGTATTTAATATTTTAATATCATATTCATTAAAAATATATATTTTTTTATTATTCATAAAAGCAAATAGATTGCCAACACTCTATAATTTTTTTCCTTTGTTTAGGTAATGAGAAATCATTAACAAATGACTGTTCATATCTCTACAGCCTGTTCTTATGCTTTGGTGTATTTCCTCTGAGAAAATGAACTTAGTAACACATAATTCCACGGTAGCCCTAGGGGCATACCAAGTACAAAGTCTGAATAATATTGATTTGATAATATCTAGTCCTATTAAAATTGGTAAGTCACTCTGCTTTTATTGGAGTTTGCTTTATTTCTGCACTACAGATCATACATGGCATGTCTTCCAAGTAGGCATATTGCTTTTTAACTTTGATTCAGTGCCGTGGGGCTGAGTTATGCTTCATAATCATGTTAGGTAACAAGAGTTTCCCAAGGGTGGGACCAAAAGACGTTATAATTCAATATTTCAATATATCTAATACACAAAAAACGATAGTTAAATTGTAACATACTTCAAGAGAATTCCAACTGGCAGCTATTTTAACAAACCATCCCTTCCCTGTCTTCCTGGCTTTAAGCATCATTGGGATTCAACTTTCAAAAGGGACATAAGAATACCGACTTCAGAGGACTGCAATGAAGATTAAAAGGAAAAGTAAAAGCAACTGACCTGGGGTCAATAACACGGTAATCACTTGACTAATGATATTTTCCCTTATTTTAAATAAGGACTATACATAAATGGAAACTGTGGTAGCACGGTGGTTAAGAGCTACAGCCGTTATCCAAAAGGCTGGCAGTTCGAATCCACCAGGTGCTCCTCAGAAACCCTATGGGGCAGTTCTACTCTGTCCTATAGGGTCGCTATGAGTCAGAATAGGGTTTGATTTTTGGTCTATACATAAATAAACATCTTATTTTAAGTAAAGACTATACAATATAGGGAGGGTGGCTATGTTGGAGCCCCAGTGGTGCCCTGGTTAAGAACTCGGATGCTAACCAAGAGGATGGCAGTTCATATCTACCAGCCATTCCTTGGAAACCCTGTAGGGCAGTTCTACTCTGTCCTATAGAATCGCTGAGTCAGGACTGACTGGACTGCAACGAGTTTGGTTTTTTGGTCTACATCTGTTCCTTTAATATGGGCTTTGCTTTATTTTTATAGATAGATTATATACAATATTAGAAAAATATTAGTAATCATTGTACTTGTTGGCATTACAATGTACATATACTGATTGAATGAAAAGGTAACAACACCGCAGTTGTCTTTGGGTTACTGGATTTCCTTCAGCCTATGTTTGCAGTCTGATGACTTACTACATGCCTGCACTGTACTACAGGCTGTTGAAGCAAAGATAAAAATATCATGGTTCCAAGGAAACTTAAAAGACAGGCTGGTGAAGCAAAGATAAAAATATCATGGTTCCAAGGAAACTTAAAAGACAAATGCCCCTGACATTGATTTAGAGCATGTTTATGACAATATAAACAACTTTGGGAAACATGAACAACTAGAGAAGGCTCAGAGCAGGAGGCAGCAAGCTGAGCATGTACCCATCCACCATCTTGTAGAAGAAGTCCCCAAACCAAACCCACTGCCACCGAGTCAGTCTCGACTCGTAGCGATCCTATAGGACAGAGTAGAGCTGCCCCACAGGATTTCCAAGGCTATAATCTTTACGGAAGCAGGCCGCCACAAACTCCTCCCATGGAGAGGCTGGTGGGTTCAAACCACTGACCTTTCAGTTAGCAACTGAGTGCTAAACCACTGCATCACCAGGGCTCCACTGTAGAAGTCCCCAGTAATCCAATAATTACCACAAAGTGGGCACATTCTCACTGTGACTCACCCTTGTAAAATATGAAGGATCTGCTTGATGCCTCCCCAAATGCGAATTTCCACACTGGTCTCAGGGTCCTCACACACCTGAACCAGAATCCAGACAACACTCCAGAGTAGTTTCAGGTGGTCAGAGTGGAGCAGACTGAGAAGGACAGGTATCCCCTCGTAGAGCTTCACCTGTTCTTTCACCTGAGGTTCAGCACAAAGTAGGCGCAGTAACTCAGCAGTCAGTCTGAAAGGGGATGGGGAAGGTGAAGATGAGAACCACAACGCTCATGGGCTACTGACTTTACATTTAGACTAGTGCTATCAGCATGGCATGAATTATGACTCCCGTGTTTTCTAAGTCACCAGTCAACAAACTTTTTCTAAAAAGGACCAGAGAGTTAACACTGTCGGCTTTGCGGGCTATACGACCTCTGTCTCAACTACTCAACTCTGACTTGCCGCATGAAAGAAGCCATAGATAATATGTAATAGAATGGGCATGGCTGTGTTGCAATAAAGCTTTATTTACAAAAACAGGACGCAGGCCAAATTTAGCCTGCAGGTCGTAATTTGCTGACTGCTTTTCTAAATCGTATCCTCATTGGTCTGACCTAAAAACCTATTAACCAGAATTCAGTATTCAGCACATACAATGTGTCCTGCGTTGTGGCTAAACATAAAAGAAAAAAAGGTCTTATTCTATTCTTCAAAATTTACCATGTAGTTGCAAAAACAAGACATTCATACAAACTGAATAAATATATATATTACATGTATTATAGAATTAAAATAAAATAATGGCATAAGACAAGTTCAGCACAACTCTGAAAAATGATGGCAATAAATGTTTCAGGGACTCCTCCCAGTCCTCCAGGCTCCATGCTCTAAGCACTGTTTCTGGGTGGGGTCAGTCATTCCCGTGCCTTCAAACACCACGACTACCCTAACACTGTGATCTCCGTCCTGACCTCCAGAACTTCTAGCCACGTAAATATCCAACAGGTATTCATCCCACTGTGTCTAAAATCCAAGTCACCACCCTCCTCCCCAAATCTGCTCTTCCTCTTCTATTCCTGGTCTTGACTCATGGCACCACATTTCTTTCAATTCTCCAAGCCAGAAGATTGGGAGACATCCTAGATACTTCCTTCTCTTTCCCTAACCCACCACTATCCATTAAGAGGCCACAGTGCCCCCTATTTCCTGGGAATCCTGGGTTTGATTCTCTGGTAAACCATACAGGTAGCTAAACCCACTGCTCCTCCTATCCTGTGATCCTTGGTCATTCTCAAGATACAAGGCTCTCCCCTCATCCACATCTTGGATACTCTCATTCATGTACCCGTTGCTACTGAGTCAATTCCAACTCACAGCGACCCTATAGGACAGGGTAGAACTGCCCCTGTGAAGTTTCAAAGGCTGTAATCTTTTTATTTATTTAATTGTACTTTAGATGAAGGTTTACAGAACAAACTAGTTTCTCATTAAACAGGTAGTACACACATTGTTTTACAACATTGGTTAACATGGCAACACTCTCCCTTCTCACCCCTGGGTTCCCTATTACCAGCTTTCCTGTCCCCTCCTGCCTTCTAATCCTTGGCCCTAGGCTGGTGTGCCCTTTTAGTCTCGTTTTGTTTTATGGGCCTGTCCACTCTTTGGCTGAAGGCGCTAAAAGGGTGTCCAGGGGCCATACTCTCAGTGCGTCTCCAGACTCTGTCAGACCAGCAAGTCTGGTCTTTCTTTTTGAGTTAGAATTTTGTTCTACATTTTTCTCCAGCTCTGTCTGGAACCCTCTATTGTGATCCCTGTCAGAGCAGTCAGTGGTGGAAGCCAGGCACCATCTAGGTGTACTGGGCTCAGTACGGTGGAGACCATGGTGGATATGGTCCATTAGTCCTTTGGACTAATCTTTCCCTTTTATCTTCAGTTTTCTTCATTCTTCCTTGCTCCCAAAGGGGTGAGACCAGTGGATTATCCTAGATGGCCACTCACAGGCTTTTAAGACCCCAAACGCTACTCACCAAAGTATACTGTAGAACATTTTCACAAAGGCTGTTAATCTTTATGGGAAAAGATTGCCAGGTCTTTTCTCCCAAGGAGCTAATGGGTGGGTTTGAACCACTGGCCTTTTGGTCAGCAGGCAAGCTCTTAACCTGTGCCACCTTGGTTCCTCTCAGTCACATACTCTTCCCAACTGTCCATGATTCCTGTCACTTCCAATCTTTTCTGCTCAGCCATTCAGAACCCATGTTTTGGGTTCTTCAGCTTCTTAAACTTTCTACACCAAACATTCCTTTCTCTAAGTGGATCTTATTGTGTGGATATATTCCCCACCCCACACAAACACTGCTCTCAGAGTCATCTTTCAAAACAATCTGATCATGCTTAAAATCTTTCTGTGAGTCCCCACAGCATTCATGATACAGTCAGCATCCCTTATTTAAACCACAGTACCCATCATGACCTGGCTACAGGTGTTGCCTCATCTAGAAAATGTGGGAAATAATAGGGTTATTATGCGGATCAGGTGAGTTAACACACATAAGTATTTAGAGCAGGGCACAGCATGTAGAAAGTGCTAACCAAAAATTCCCCGTTTTTTAAACTCATCATTAACTGTCTATTCTACTTTCCTGGCAATTCCCGTCTTGCACCCTATGCAGCAGTTATACCCAACCATGCACACTTCTCAAGCAGGGAACCATTTCATGCCTTCAGTCAGAGTACATTCTATTTACACTTGCTCTCTCCCCCTGCCTGGTAACTCCTTCCTCCAGGAACCCTGGCATGAGCCCTTTCTCTAACGGCAAGGACTCTGCTCCACACTCTCAGACCACCCTGGGTACCATCTGCCATACCACTTACAGCACCAAAATGGAACCGTTGGTTTGCCTGGTCCCTCCAACGCACATCTTTGGATTTCCAAAAACTGGCTCATGGTCTGGCACCTTGATTTTTTGGGTGACTGAGTTCAGATTACCAAGTCTATATAGTGTGTAAAGGAGGGATAAATCAGCTTGATTGAAAATCCGAGGAGATTTACTAGGAGTCAAGTTGTCAGGGTTTCACTGCTGGACATTTGTTATCTATTTTGCCTCTTTAGAAAATTCTGACTTACTCAACTAAATATCAAATGATGTGGGGTGTAACTCTACTCAAAAACAACCTAATAACAATCTGGACACAGTAATTCTTCAGACCGATACGAGGTTCCAGGAAAAATGAATCCATTTGACTCTAGATTCTGTTTTGAGTTATAAAAACAGGTGATCGTGAAAAAGTCAGTAACTTTCTTCGTTTATTTTACCTGCCTTAAGTGAAAAGGATTTTAGAAATGTAATCTTTTGTTCAGCAACAACATGAAATTACTAAAAATGGAGCCACCTCAGTTTCTTTACAAAAAAAGAAAATAAAATTAATTAGGATGTGATCATGAGATTTATATAATTAGACTATACATAAATCTATACAATTAGATTTTTATAATTAGACTCTATGGCGGTTAAATAGAACTAATGGTAAATCAATCGATATACCTCTTTGCTACAGCTTCTTTATATAAACTTAAATTGAAAATGAATGCCAAGCTGACCCATGGTATTCAATTAACAGTGTAAATAAACCCATTGCCGCTGAGTCGATTCTGACTCACAGCGACCCTGTAGGAAAGAATAGAACTGCCCCATAGGGTTTCCAAGGAGCTACCTGGTGGATGGGAACTGCCGACCTTTTGGTTAGCTGTACCTCTTACCCACTACACCACCAGGGTTTCAGCATGACATAATAACAATAAGCATTTATATCAAATATAAGACATTATCTTTCTGGTGAGATAAGTTCCTCTATGTGGCCTTTTGTCTTGGCTCTTTGGAAAAATAGCTTGAGAGATTTTTCCCCTAAGCTTTGAGGAGTTACCCTTTGCCCTAGTTTCCTACCCTAGAAGGTTTGTGGCATTTCCTGAGTAAGCCGTAAACATCTTGGTTTGATACTTTACATCTGGCCCTGAGCTGCAGCCTGTCCTGTGATTGGTATGCACCTTGCAGGGACTGGTTAACAGACTATGCAAATGAAGTATCTGTGGCCTACTGAGAGGGGATTGGTCAGTTTGTGGCCCTGGTGAGAGGGCCATGCCTTGAAATTGATGAGGAGTTTGTAGATATAAGCAGCCAACCCCACACCCCATAGAGGCTTCAGAGACAGAAGGAAGCAGGAAGAAAAGCAGCAGGAAAGAGTGAATGAAAGGAAGAAAGAAGTGAGAAGAAAAGAGAGGGAGGAGACAAGGAACCTCCTCAAAGATTGTAACACAGGTCAAAGACTGTAACACTGAAGACAATGACAGGCCCAGAAGGGGCCCTACAGCAGAGCCAGCCGGAACAGGCCTAGACGTGGCTCTGCAGCAGAATTGGCGGTGACAGATGGCAGGGTCAAGAGGAGCCTGTCCTGCACTGAAGAAGGGAGACTTTGCCCACATGTGTTTTGATCCTGATCCCCAGTTGTACCCTGTTACTTCCTTAATAAACCACTTAACTGGTTTACAGTCTGTGAGTTCTGTATGGCCATTACAATGAATTATCAAACCCAGAAGAGAAGTAGAAAGTGCTGTGGGCGGGACAGGTGGTGTTAGAATTGGTTAAAAAAAAAAAAAAAAGAAGTTGGAGGGTGGAAGTGTATCTGATCTCTACACCTCATGGGAATCAGCTTTGGGCTGATCCTGGTCATTATCTCCCCCGAACTTAGACAGGTTCTGACGATACCGCTCCCACCATTTTACAGTCTTCTTCCCCTGTTAACAATCCTACCTTTTGGAAAGCAAGTCATAGTCATGTAAAATCATCAGCAGGTTCTCTACAATGTTGAGTTCACTTATCTTCTCCCTACATTCTGGACTACAAATTAAAAAATATTAAGGACTACTAAAAACATATTTTACCTAATTCACTTATTTAATATCGTAGCTCGTATAGTGTCTCAGGATGGGACTCAAATGCAATTCATCCCCATGGGCAGGGTCAATCAAATTCTAACATCCAATAAGTACTCTATGTCATAAATGTAAATAATTTTATTCAGTAATAATATGCTGATAACACAATTTCATTTCTCTAAAAGGAATCATATGCTACTCACACATACACACACACACACACAAAAATCCATTCATTTGTATAAAAACATATTTAAATCTATTTTATTTAAAATGGAGTCCTGGTGGAGCAGTGGTTAAGAGCTTAGCTGCTAACCAAAAGGTCCACAGTTCAAATCCACCAGTTGCTTCTTGGAAACCCTATTCAGCAGTTCTACTCTGTCCTGCAGGGTTGCTGTAAGTCGGAATCTACTCGGTGGCAATGAGTTTCATTTGGTTTGGTTTTATTTAAAATAATCATGTCATCTACAGGGGGGCAGGGTTATCTAAGAATTTTTTAGAAGGCCAAAAATACTTGAAAATATTTTGTGCGAGCTAAAAATTAATTAAAAAACGAGGCTTCCTTTCCAAAGAAATGGTATGATTATTTTTAAAAGCAGAAGTAATTGAGGGTTAGATAAAAATGCTAGGTAAATATTTCTGGACATGAACAAAAAAGTGAATTTTAAACTGTGAATTGCCTTTCCAACCTAAATTTTAAAATGAAGCTTTTTCCATCCAGGATTCTCTTCCACATACTAACGTGATTCCATGTTTACTTTTCAGGAATTTTAACCAGTAGGTGGCAAAGCGACTAGAGACACTGATCAGTTTGTGCCCACCCCTCCCACCTGAACTGCTGTGATGTAACCGGGAAGTATTTTATAAAATACACTTACCTTTCAGCTAAACTAGCCAGAGCCAAGAGCGCCCCCAACAGAACATTGGTGTCTCGGGCACCGAGCAAGTTTACTAATATCTGAAAAATGAAATAAAATAAAATTTAGTTAGATAAGTACTAGAAGCTTCTCGAATGGTATAATGTTTCCCTCAAAAGATCAGGGAGGCTTAAACTTAACAGTTTTGTTAGCCATTCAAAACATCCAGTTCTTTACAGGGGGTGGGTGTGGGTCACCTTCTTACTTTGAAATTCTTGCAGCCATTCCCTGCCTGGGACAAAAAGAGGCCAAACTACATAATCAGACGGAAATTAAAAAAAAAAAAACCCAAACCTGTTGCCATTGAGTCCAATCCGACTCATAGCGACCCTGTAGGAAAGAGCAGAACTTCCCCCATAGAGTTTCCAAGAAGTGCCTGGTGGATTTGAACTGCGCACCTTTTGGTTAGCGGCTGTGGCTCTTAACCACTACGTCACCAGGGTTTCCCAGACGGAAATGCTACCCTGTATCTCCATGTACCCAAGGGGCTTTGCTCTGCCACTTCTCACTCCTCCCCAAGGAGCAGTGAGTAGAAAGAATGACCTTAAGAAGAATACAGATAGCAAGGGGTCTTTGAGAACTCACTAGGATTTCACTAAATTCTCAAGCGCTGGGCACCTTCCAAATTGCGGAATTACTTTTTGCATAAATGTTGAAGCTCTTTTCTTTTTTCCAAGCTATGAAACATACGTTAACACTATGGAGTGTTTCCCTCATAGATTTTCAGACTCCTAATCCATACAGAAAGGGCATCACTCAGTGTTCCCAGGGATCATCTCTACCTGACTTAACTGGAAGTTTTCTGTATCTTATCAGTTGCCTTCCTCGAATTCCCATTACTGCAAGTTCACTTACCTTCTCTCTACACTTCCAGTACTCAGAGCCCCCAAAAGGTACACGCCCAAACATACTCTGGAGCTCTGGTAGTGCAGTGGTTAAGAGCTCGGCTGCTAACCAAAAGGTCGACAGTTCAAATCCACCAGGCGCTCCTTGGAAACCCTATGGGGCAGCTCTACCCTGTCCTATAGGGTCAGAATCGACTCGCCGCAATGGGTTAAACACAGTCCAGGCCGTAGATGCAACCTGTGGAATAACTGCTGGAGTGACTTTTTGGTTCCCATTACATGGACTTTCTCTCCTTTATGATTTCTTTTTTTTCACAAAGCTATTAATATCTTTATTTCCCTGATCTCTTCTTTTTTCCTTCTCACTTTTTATTTCCCCTCCCCATCTTCTAACTTCAGTCACTCGAATATCATTTTCACAACTTTTGCCGTATGCTCGTAATACCATAATGCCAACTCAAAAATTCCCTTCAAACCCTAAGCGACAATACCAGTGATATACACAGCTACTGAAATGACGAATGCCACTCCGCATGCCACCTGGAGTCATCCACACGCCAGGAGCGGCGCGTATTAACACACTGCAGGCAAGCTTAGGCGTGTATTAACACAGTGCAGGCAAGCTTACTCTCCTACGTGCCAGAAAGCGGCTGCCTTTCCACTGGGGTTTGGCAGCTCAGCAGGCGATTGAAGTTGGCTCTAGGCGGCCACCATCTAAACAGTCCTGCTATAAATATGAATTTAGCCTCTTTTGATTAAATCTGCATTCATCCATCTTTGCTGTGCATTCAATCCATATGTCATCTTATTATTTATTATGAAGTTGAACCGCATAAAATTGCCTATATTCACCCATTTTTTGACGTACAAACCATGGCAATTTCATATGGTTCAAACTAATATAACCGCACGTGCCATTGTGTGCCTACATGTGTACGTGTGGGTGCGTGTATACATACATACAGAGCCCTGGTGGTGCAATGGTTAAGCCCTCAACTGCTAACCGAAGGGTCAACGATTCAAACCCACCAGCCACTCCACAGGTGAAAAATGGGGCAGTCTACTTCTGTAAAGGTCACAGCCTTGGAAACCCTATGGGGCAGGATTTCTATGAATCAGAATGAACTCAATAGCAACTGGTTTATATATACACATATCACACACACACACACATGGTTAAGTTACACATATAGCCAAAATTTTTCCAGGAACTTTTAAATAAAGCAATATATTTCAAAAAAAAATCAAACCTGCTGCTGTCAAGTCAATTCCGACTCATAGCAACCCTATAGGACAGAGTAGAACTGCCCCATAGGGTTTCCAAGGTTGTAAATCTTTGTGGAAACAGACTGCCACATCTTTCTCCCTCGGAGTGGCTGGTGGGTTCGACCTGCCAACCTCTCAGTTAGCAACCGAGTATTTAACCCCAGTGCCATACTTAGTTGGTGTTAAAAGGCACAGGGAAAAAAAAAAAAAAGTTTCAGAAAACCATCATTTACTGTTTCTATATTTATTTTTTTTTATATTTATTACTTAGGCTGAATTCACTCAACGGCAACGGGTTTGGGCTGGTAAAGCATATAAAAGGGTTGGCAGAGACTCACAGTTCCAGGCCAGGTTGGCATGTTTATGAATTATAATTAGCATGTGGCTTGGCCACAAAGCCTCTGAACCTGGCCATGCGAATCACTGCCAAGTGGTGCCAAAGAGTTAACTCTTTCATGGACCACTCACCTTGTGGGCTCCACTTGTGGTGACCCATTCTCTTTGGTCTTTGACAGCAGCCAGTTTTTGAAAAATATCTATAAAGGAAGAAAATCGCTCAGTGAGGGACCCAGAGCTGAAAAGGGGCAGTATTCACAGAATCTCACACCTGAAACACTGCTGGGCAAGCAGAGAAAGGGCAAGCTGGACATGGAGAACACAAAAAGGGCCATGAGGGATGGGGTTATTTTTTAACCTCAAGAGTTATCCCCTCAAGCACAGCTCATATTTATTTTATAATATTATTGTAATAATGAAATCTGGAAAGACCAAAAAGAGCCAAACATTTCCTTCCCCTTAAAGCTGAACAAGTTCCTTAACGTCATTACAAGTTCAAAGTGACATCTAGTCTTCAAATGTCCTCCCTGCAAAGATTTCAACCTATAAAGAGGACAGAGAAGGCCAGTGAAGTTTCTGAGAGACTTCCTGGTGCCTAGGGATTACAACGGACTCATTTCTCACTGTAACTAGTTGGGAAGCAGTGTGGTGCCCCACTGACAAATATGGGAAACCAACCTCCCCACGCAGAATCACTAGGCTAGCACCCCACAACAACAGGAAGCCTGTGGCTCATCAGACCTGGATGGAATATAGGGCTGGTAGAGACTCCAAAGGGACAGGTCACCTACACAGACCAATGCTTTCACATCATCGTTTTCACATGAGGACTTTGTTTTTCTTTTTAGGTTCTGAATATTCAGATTCTATAAGGCCGGTATTACTATTAACCCTATTTTATAGATGAAAGCTGAATAGCCTCTGGTTTAATAGACATTTTTGATTCAATAGAAGTCAAAGGAGTAAAAATATTTTTACCAAAATTTGCTCTTATGGAAGTCTCTCTTGCATTAAATAAAGTAAGCTTAGGCTCGATAATGATCTTCTTAAACATGAAAATTGTGCTTTTCAAGGTCAGAGTTGTGTCCTAAAAGTCTTCCTTCTGAGGGTATTTTGCTACTGAATATAATAACAATTGGCCTGGACACTCATCACCCTAATTGTGTATGGGTCTGTTCATAAATGTTCAAAGTCTCTTTTTTTCCTGCTGCAAACACCATAACTGTTTATCCTAGCCAGTCGGGAAGGTTGACTGTGCCCCCAACAGCGCTTACACGTCATGTTGACCAGCTTGTCCACGCTGTGTTGCTCCTCTCCGTAGCCCAGGTACTCATTGGCCACAATCTCCATGTACTGCAGGGAAGACCAAAGTAACAAGGGCGTCAAAGGGAGGACACCAAAAGCAAACAAGCGGTGATGGACAAGAATGCGCACTTCTTAAAATGAGCTGCAGGTGGCGCAAGAGATTCACCAAATAACAATGAGTGCACCTTCTGGACCTGTTTCACCCAAGCATGAGGTGATTGGGTTTCTGGATTCTTTACCTTCTCTGACATGCACTGAAAGCTGAGAAAGGGACCATGGAAAGACTGAAGAAGCTCTCAAAAGTCCCAAAATATCTTGTAACTGAATACATTTGTGGTGTAAATTTTGCATCCAAATATAAGATACATACAAGATGTACAATATGCAGTACATAGAATTTTAATTCTTCGGTGTACCTTTTTAGTAGTTTTTTTTTAACAAACTGCATATATTTCATTGACTTTATATATTATAATATTCAAAATTGTATCTAACCAGTTACATGCAGATAGCAATAATCAGAATAGAATGGGGGTAGGGGAGTCTGATAATTCGTCACTGTGAATAGTCAATTACAATAAGAAACAGGCTCAGAGAAACCCACAAAATTTCAGATATTAGCATGGGAGCTAAAGTGGATAAGGAAATCCAGTTTACCTAAGTTCCCTTTACAATAAAATTTTATGAAAAACTATTTCCTTAAATGAAGTAAACCTCTAGACAATTGATTTTTTTTCTTATGAATCAAAACTGACCATGTTTGTATCCATTTCTCAAGAATGAGAATGTAAGAAAATAAAATAGATCGAACATTAAATTCCTTTTAAACTTCATCTTCCATTAGTAATTCCGAATGAGCTCGTAGGGCCGCAGGGTTATTATGAAAATCATTTTCTCTGTGCACATTATATGTCTTAGGGACTGGGCCGTTCCAACGCAATGACATGCCTGGAAATCGTGTTTTATTGTATTAATAAGTCCAAGCTTTTGACTTGCTCAGCATATGGATCCACCTGCTTACCTTCCCTCAGCAGTTACCAAAGCAGAAAAATAAATGAAGTCAAGATCATTCCTCCTGTGATCATTTATTGATCAGTTCTTTATTAAAACTTTAACGAGCACGGTATTTTTTTTTTTTTTTGTAAACAAGTTAGGAACATCTTCATAACCACTGTTTTCCCCCATTCTCTGGTTTGTGTGGTTTTAAGGATGAGGGCCTGCCAGCCAGTGCCGATTTCTTTTCGTTACTAACTAAAGACACAGGACCTTTTACAGCACATTCTCACTTCAACAGGCTGGGTAAAGTGAGCCCAATTAGCCAGAACTAAATGTCATGGTGACCTTCTTACTCTGCGAGTAACAGGCCTCATGCTCACACTCAGGAACCCCACCTGTTCCCCCCCCCACCACCAGCAGGCAGCATAACACAAGAGAGCCATCTTCCGTCAAAGCACCTATCGATCCTTGCCCAGAGCCATGGCACAAAAGGCAAAGGCAAGACCAACCGCCACAAGAGGAATCTTACCTGAGCTAGGTTTTCAATCCCACCCAAGCTATGGAGTGTTTCCTAATAAAAACAAGAGAATACATATTAGAGACGAGGGTGGAGGGAGGAGTCTATTTTACTTGTAATTTCTTTATCAAGTCACTAGATTTACAATTATTTCTTGAAGGTCTCCATTCCAACATAAATACGGAACACCTTAGTGTTTGTCGCCCATACTACATTTAAACTACATTTAAGATAAGCTGCTGATAAATATGAAAGTTGAGTTGAGATTAAGAGAATGTATATGTGCTCAGAATTGCAGCCTGCTTCCTTGTTTTTCTACTTCTTCAACATGTCATCAGTAAATGAGAGCTGGGAAGAGCTGTTAGCTACCACTGTATTCAACCCCTCATGTTACAGATAAGGAAAACTGAAGCCCAGAAGGGAAACCATATTGCCTAAGTGATTGTACGAGAGAATCCAGCACCAACCAACCCCTAGGTCTTTGTCACCCAAAAGTGCGGTCCATGGACCAGCAGCATCAGCATCACCTGAGAGCTGATTAGAAATGCGGAACCTCTGGTCCCGCCCTGACCTGCCGAATCACACTCTGCAGTTCAGCATGATCTCCAGATGATTCGTATGCACAATGAAGTTTGAGAAGCACTGTTTTTGTAGATTACAAAAAAAAAAAAGAACTGGTTGCCATTGGGTGGATTCCCACTCATAGCAACCCTATAGGACAGAGTAGAACTAGCCCATAGGGTTTCCAAGGAGCAGCTGGTAGATTCCAACTGCTGACCTTTTGGTTAGCAGCCTGAGCTCTTAACTACTATGCCACCGGGACTTCTTAAAATCCTTAGGCTGTTGGTCTTATTAAACCCATACTCTAAACAAATGGCACAGCAGACCATATGACTGTCTGATTCAAAATGTTCATTGTTGCGGTGGCTGCAACGATGGGCTCAAACACTGTGAGGATGGTGCAGGATCGGGCAATGTTTCATTCTGTCGTACATGAGGTCGCTATGAGTCGGAATTGACTGCAGGGCACCTAACAACAACTAAACAAATGGAAGGATAATCATTGCAAAATATCTCTTTACAGAACTTTAAATCCAATTCTTAATAAGAAGGCTGAAGCTGCCCAAAAGTGCTAATTAGGGAAGAGAGGGGTGGGAGGTTGGGGCTGTGAAAATGACAACTTAGAACCCTATTCATGGTAAGTGCTCTCAGGTTATCCACATTGACACCCATCTGCAGGCAAAGATGTATGCAGGTGGCCCCTAACCTGCTCATTTCAAGCTGTATTGATGTCTTCCTTCTTATGTAATGTGCACACAGGGAACTTATTTGAAATGTAAACATTAGCCATCGTTTCAATTCCAAGAATTGCATAAGGGATGAGTACAAGAGTGAGAGAAAACAATTTGGTTCTCATGAACCAGAGTGGGCAGCTGGGAGAAAGGTGCTCAGGGCCTGTTTCCTTATTCTGTGTGAACTTGTACACCATGAACATGCTCATGTTTAAACTAAGTATGAAAGGACACTTACAACTCAATTAACAATAGTTTGTGACCAGCCTACTAATCTGAAGTCTCATCATTGCTAGTCACTGCAGGAATGCCATCAGTAAAGAATACAGGGATATTGTGTATATTATCTCTAGTTATGGGAAGCTATTTTATATATAAAAAAAATTAAAATCGCAGTTTAAAACCACTTAGATTTAGTCAACAAATCTTCTTTGATTTTGTTATAGAAAGGCCCTGGGTTAGGCTATGAAGAGGATATAAATATACACATGACAGGGACCTACTTCACTGAGCTTTAGGCAAGAATAATGCAGGAATACAAATAACTAGAATTCAAGACAATATGATATATTGTAAGAAAGTTTTCCATGAAGTGTTATAATGCCCAAAGGAGGGACAGATAACTTCTTGCTGAGAAGACAGAAGAAAACAGCAGAACAGTGGTGGCCAGAAGATCCCAAGCAAAGAGAACAGTAGGCACAAAGTTGCATAGGTGTTATGCAGAAAGAACATTGAGAAGTCCCATAACTCTGGAATGAGTCAGTTCCATAACTTCATAAAGGGCATTACTGGCTGAAAAGTAGGGTGGGATCAAACTGTGGGAAGACATAAACATGAGCCTGAATTTGGGCAGGGTTGTACAGACAATCAAAATGTGTGAACAAGGGACAGGTCAGAGTCAGCTGTAAGAACTTCCCTCTAGACTCAGAATGAACTGGAAAGGAAGGAGGAGGTCAACTGGGATTCCAATTGGGAGTCAGCGGCTGTGGGAATAAAAATGGAGAGGCCAGAATGGTCTTTGAAATGGTATGATCAACCGGACATGAAGGCAGATTGGAAGAAAGGGAGCAAAGTACAACATAGCACCACATTTGAGGCTGGTGACTGGAGGATGGTGAGACCATTAACAGACACCAGGAAGAAGGACAGGAATAGACTGGAGTTAGAGGAAAAGGCTCAGTTGGGGACATCCTGAGGTGGCCATGAATGTCCAGGTGGAAAAATTACAATAAGCCACAGGAAATGATTAAAATCTGGTAATCACTCACGTGAAAGAGATTCAAATTGGAAGCTTGGGAGTGGGAAAACAAGGTAGAGAGTAATTTTAAAATCATATATATTCTTTTATACTCATTGTCACATTTTTAAATGTTTCCCATGACAAGAAACATGTCTATCCAATATTCAATATTAACAATATGAGACTGAGGCGATGTCTCCCACACTCTGTCCTGGGAATAGTCACTTTATTTTGTACAATAGATGGTACTAGGCATCTACTTTAAAAAAAAAAAGAATTATGGTCAAATCAGCTTGGGAAACAAAAAAAAACCAAAAAACCCGTTGCCGTCGAGTCGATTCTGACTCATAGCGACCCTGTAGGACAGGGTAGAACTGCCCCACAGAGTTTCCAAGAAGCACCTAGTGGATTCCAACTGCCAACCTTTTCGTTAGCAGCCGTAGCACTTAACCACTACGCCACCAGGGTTAGCAAATGCTAGGTTAAACAGAATTTAACAAATTTCTTTATTGCAGGACTCCTCAGAGTTGTTCAAACGCTGCCGTGTATTGTGAATCTCCAAGAGGAGACTGCAGCTTTCATTGAAGAACATTCATGAAAACCCAGTTCTTTTTACAGAACACTTATTACTCCCTTGGAACCATTTGAAAAATGCTGCTATAAAGCATAGGAAGGGGAAAGAGACTTGATCATTCACAGAGAAATGTGTTGCTATGCACTCGATAATTTACCCCCCATGCTCCTGCAGAGGCTGGGCCAAGGCCAGGAGACTGCTCACAGGCCCACGGTCTTCCTTGTATTTCCTTTAGTTACACTAATGGGGTTGCACTAACCTAAGATGGTAAACTGGACAAACCATGACTACCAGGTATGCGCACACCTAGGCTTAATAGCTCGGGTCACGGATCTCAAGAGTAAATAGGACTGTAGGCTTAGATTACAGCAAAGCCTCCTGCATCCCTTTCAGATCTCAGCACCTTCTCCTCCATCACAGGCAGGCCAGAGGCTCAGGAGACAGTCCACCTGCACTTCTGAGTCTAATTACCTGGACAAAGTCCTCTAGTCAGTCTAACTCCAGTTCAAATGCAAAACATGAACAATGTCCTTGCTCTGCCTACTCCCTGAGTTTTTCTTTTCTTTTTTAATAGAGCCCATAAAGTACTGGTAAAAACTACGTTTAAAGAAATGGAGCATGGTCTGACTGAGACTAGAGGGACCCTGGAGATCATGGTCCCTGGACCTTCTGTTAGCCCAGGACTGGAACCATTCCTGAAGCCAACTCTTCAGACGGGAATTGGACTGGACTATAAGACAGAAAATGATACTGGTGAGAAGTGGGCTTCTTGGCTCAAGTAGACACATGAGACTGTGTGGGCAGCTCCTGTCTGGAGGCAAGATGAGAAGGCAGAGGGGGACAGGAGATGGATGAATGGACACGGGGAATACAGGGTGGAGAGAAGGAGTGTGCTGTCTCATTAGGGGGAGAGCAGCTAGGAGTACCTAGCAAAGTGTATGTAAGTTTTTATATGAGAGACTGACTTGATTTGTAAACTTTCACTAAAAGCACAATAAATTAAAAAAAAGGGAAAGAAATGGAGCAGATTGTGCTGACATGGGTGATGTCAGTTAGCACACCACAAATGCCATTTCCATCAGGCTCCGTCATACCGAAGCCTGCCCAGCCACAAATCAGTCGATGCTGAACACACCACAGTCGGCCCTTAACAATGACTCGTTAACATGACCACTTCATTCCTCTGTTCAAAAAGCATCGGTGGTTCCATGCTGCTTACTCCTTGGTCACGACTTTCAGACCTCTCTATGGGCTGGCCTTTGCTCATCTTTCCAGGAAAGCTAAAAAGCTTGGTATATAAACTGAGATTTGCAGGGGTGAGTAAAAGCGGAATACAACAGATGTTTCCAAGTGTTCCACCTCAGAGTCCAGAAGGAAGATGGTGCCATGAAAAGAACTAGGAGTTGGTTCTGAAGGCTTGAGGGTGGGGGGAAGAACGGAAGAGCTCCATTTTAAAGGTAGTGTGTGATGTGCTAACATAGTGGCTCCCAAACATGCTGGTCTCAGAAGCTTGTTACACTCTTAAAAGTTACTGAGAACCCCAAATGGCTTTTGTTTATGTGGATTATATCTATTTATATTTACCACTTTAGAAATTAAAAGTGAGAAAATTTTAAAGCACAAGAACACACAAGCACGTATTCCATCAGAGCCATGACATCATCACACGTTGTCCAGCCTCTGGAAAACTCCATTGAACAGTTACGAAAGACTGAGAGTTAAAAGGCAAAGGACACGTTCACGTTATTATCAAGACAGTTTTGGCCTTGTGGAATTCCTGAAAGGCTCCCAAAGAACCATAAATGGTCCCCCAAACCATACTGGAGAACCACTATGCTACTGTGTCATCCAGGTGGCCGTCCAGCAGATGCTGGGAAGTATAGAACTTAAATAAAGGGAAAAGTTTAAGGCTGGAGATATGGACTTGTGAGCAAAGAACAAAAAAATGATAGTTGAAGTCAGGAACTTGGAAGATAAGAGAGAAGATGGAAAAAGAAAAGAAGAACTTTGAGGAAGGTTAACATTTAGTAAGACAAGGTTACGAATAAGAGCAAATGAACGATACCGAAAACGGTCAATCAAAAATGCTGAATATGAACAAGAGGTACTCAGGATCAGTGACGGCAAACAGAACATGCGGTAATGAGTGTCTCCTGCTAAAGACAGGTAGGGAACCTAAGGGCTGAGAGATGGCCAAGGGACTTATCTTTTTATTGCTGTGTCTTATACAGTTAGAGTTTGGAGCATGTAAGCTCTCTCTTTATCCCGATGAGCAATGTGCTATGGTTTCACTTTAATGTGTCCAGGATTTACCTGCTCAGGACTCCAACTGTACTTGAAATCTCAATACATATGTCTTCCTTTAATTCTGGGAAACTATAAGTCATTATGTCTTCAAAAATGACTTCTCTGTCATTCTTTCCATAGTTTTCTTGCTGGAACCTCCATTAAACTCATACCAGAGCCTCTATACTGGTAGACAAGATACAGTCCATGAGCTACCAGTTTGCAACCTCTGTGTTACGGAATAAGGGCTGCAGCACTGCACAGTGTGGTCTATTTAGTGGCTTCCAAAGAGAACCCTGTACATAGAATTCAATGTGCAAGTTATTTAACACAACAGTCAGGATGTAAAGAAAGTAGATTCAAGAAACACAGTATTGAGAGTAAGAAGAAGGCTTAAAGGGGTAGCTGGGTCAAGGAAAGGGCATTTCTATGATAAGGAAACATAGAAAGGGAGCTGCTGACAATGCAAGAAAAAGCAAAGGTTGAAGGGTAAGTTATGGCAAGGAGGAATATTTCTTCTGAAATAGGAAAAGTAATGTTGCATGATAATCCAAATATTTCAAACAATAAAATAAGCAAGAGAAAATAGGAGAGCTTCCACTAGGAAGGCTTTAGTTTTCCCTGTAAAAAAAAAAAACCAAAAAAACAGGAAATGATGTAATTTGGTGAGAACTCAGGGGTAGTGGGATGAGAAGCGTAGATGGTTTGCAACAATAGCTGTGAATCCTGCAATACGGAGTCAACAAGAAAGGAAAGGACTGCACAGCAATGGTGAAATCTTGCTCAGATCCAACAGCATAAATCTGCAATAGACCTCAGCATAGCTTTCAACTTCGGCTAACAATTCTTGGCACTTCAAGATATTAAACAACTGCATGAATACATGTTCGTATGTGCAGGAAAAGTGCTAGGGAGCAGAGATTCATATCTACAAAGAATTCCCTTCTACGGAAAGGCCGGCAATCAAGGGGAGACTTTAGCTTAATGTGTGTTCTGATCACAAAGTTCTATAAACAGAGTACTAAGTGGTCACTGGACTCATTCCTTTAGAGAGCAGTACACTCAAGTCTGTTCCAATCCATCAAGATCTAGATTAAGAAAGGCAGTACTTTAGGTGACAGATCAGCAAACATGGCATGGCACCACTGCCATCAATCTTGAGGACAAACAGAACATCTCTAAGGCAAACATTTTGTTGAATTTAGTAAGTCAAAGAAAATGGGATCACCAGCTAAAAATCCACCTACCTCTTTAAATACTTTTATTAATATTACATATTAATATTACTTGTAGAATGTTTTCATCCAAACTATGACAGGTTGGAGAATAAAAGTGGGTGCCATTAACGGTTAAGCAGAAACTACAAATCTATACTGGGACTGATCTAGGCAAAATGGAACACAGGGCTCACCCTCATTATATATGACCCACGCAGAAGTGTAAATGGAAGCTCAGAAACACCCAGAACACATTGTTGTTCTGTTTGACTGGGACTGATCTAGGCAAAATGGAACACAGGGCTCACCCTCATTATATATGACCCACGCAGAAGTGTAAATGGAAGCTCAGAAACACCCAGAACACATTGTTGTTCTGTTTGGTTGGATAGTCATGGGAAAAAAAGGTGACCATAAACCTGTGAGCAACGAGGACAGAAAGCCATTTGGAAGATGCTCTGAATTACAAACTGAAAGGATGTAGTAGCTAAACTATAATAGCACGAGGCCAGCTTAGAATACAGAATGAGGAAGGGGTGATTCTTCTAAAGGGAAGATGAGGAGCAACCACGAATCCAAAGAGACTCAAACTAGAGCAGATCTGTAGCTAACTGGCACCAAAAGAATTTTTTTTTTTAATGTGCAAGGTTTGCAAAAGGCTGCTATGGGGATAATGAAACAAAACATCTTCTGACTCAAAATAAGGATTTATCAACACAATTGAATTCAAAAGAAAAGACCTTTTGAGGGGCCTGGGCTTTGTAGTAGCTTATAGGACAGCGCGTAACAGGCGATGCTTCTTAAGGAAAAAAAATCATAATGTGTGAAAACTACTGAAAAAGGATGGTATTTATGAATAACGAGAGCACTCTTTAAATATTTAACATTGGCAAGGAGAAATAATGGTCAATAAGCAATCTTGACTTTCATACCAATGTTCATTGCAGCATTATTCACAACAGCCAAAAGGTGGAAACAACCCAAGTATCCATCAACAGATGAATGGATAAACAATATACAGCACATCCATAGTTGTTTTTTTTGGTATACATGGATTCTACAAAGAGGAAGGAAGTCCTGAGACACGCCACAACATAGATGAACCCTGAAAACATTCTGCTAAATGAAATACATAAGACACAAGAGGGCAAATATTGCATGAGTCCACTTCGGTGAAAGAGCTAACATCGCAAATCCATCAAGACAAAAAATGAGTGGCTGCCAAAGGCTGGAGGAGAAGGGAATCTGAGTTCTTGCTGAAAGAGCACTGACTTTCTATCTGAATGTTATTAATGCTGCTGAATTGCACACTTAAAAATGGTTAAAATGGCAAATTTTATGTTACACATATTTTATGACAGCAAAATTTTAAAAGAGGGAAGGACATAAAAAGAAAAAAAAAGCAATCATGGGACTTTGGACAATGGTTCTCAACATGTGGCCCCTGAATAGTGCATCAGCATCACCTGGGAGCTTGTCAGAAATGCAAATTTTCAGGCCCTGCCCCAAACCTAGTGAATCAGAAATTCAGGGTGCAGGCCCTAGAAATCTAGTCCTCCAGCCATTTTTTTTTTTTTTATTTCAAGTTTGTTTTCCCATTTTATAGTTTTTTTTTTTAAGAATTTTTATTGTGCTTTAAGTGAAAGTTTACAAATCAAGTCAGTCTGTCACATATAAACTTATATACACCTTACTACATACTCCCATTTACTCTTCCTCTAATGAGTCAGCCCGCTCCCTCCTTCCAGTCTCTCCTTTCGTGACTGTTACGTCAGTTTCTAACCCTCTCTACCCTCCCATCTCCCCTCCACAGATGCCAACACAGTCTCAAGTGTCCACCTGATACAAATAGCTCACTCTTCAACAGCATCTCCCTCCAACCCATTGTCCAGTCGCTTCCATGTCTTATGAGTTGTCTTCGGGAATGGTTCCTGTCCTGGGCCAACAGAAGGTTTGGGGACCATGACCACCAGGATTCTTCTAGTCTCGGTCAGACCCACTGTTCTCCTGCTGCCTCAGGGGTTCTCTGTTGTGCTCCCTGTCAGGGCAGTCATCTGTTGTGGCCGGGCACCATCTAGTTCTTCTGGTCTCAGGATGATGTTAGTCTCTAGTTCATGTGCCCCTTTCTGTCTCTTGGGCTCATAGTTATCGTGTGACCTTGGTGTTCTTCATTCTCCTTTGATACAGGTGGGTTGAGACCAATTGATGCATCTTAGATGGCCACTTGTTAGCAGTTAAGACCCCAGACGCCACACTTCAAAGTGGGATGCAGAATGTTTTCTTAACAGAATTTATTTCGCCAATTGACTTAGAAGTCCCCTTAAGTCATAGTCCCCAAACCCCCGCCCTTGCTGCGCTGACCTTTGAAGCATTCAGTTTTGCTTTTGGTCCAGTCCAGTTGAGCTGACCTTCCATGTATTGAGTATTGTCCTTCCCTTCACCTAAAGTAGTTCTTATCTACTAACTAATCAGTAAATAACCCTCTCCCACCCTCCCTTCCTCCCCGCCTCGTAACCACAAAAGAATGTGTTCTTCTCAGTTTATACTATTTCTCAAGATCTTATAATAGTGGTCTTATACAATATTTGGCCTTTTGCCTCTGACTAATTTCACTCAGCATAATGCCTTCCAGGTTCCTCCATGTTATGAAATGTTTCAGAGATTCGTCACTGTTCTTTATCCATGCATAGTATTCCATTGTGTGAATATACCATAATTTATTTAACCTTTCATCCATTGATGGACACCTTGGTTGCTTCCAGTTTTTTGCTATTATAAACAGAGCTGCAATAAACATCAGTGTGCATATATCTGTTCGTGTAAAGGCTCTTATTTCTCTAGGGTATATTCTGAGGAGTGGGATTTCTGGGTTGTATGGTAGTTCTATTTCTAAGTTTTTAAGAAAACGCCAGATAGATTTCCAAAGTGGTTGTACCATTTGACATTCCCACCAGCAGCGTATAAGAGTTCCAATCTCTCCGCAGCCTCTCCAACATTTATTCTTTTGTGTTTTTTGGATTAATGCCAGCCTTGTTGGAGTGAGATGGAATCTCATCGTAGTTTTAATTTGCATTTCTCTAATGGCTAATGATCGAGAGCACTTTCTCATGTATCTGTTAGCTGCCTGAATATCTTCTTTAGTGAAGTGCGTGTTCATATCCTTTGCCCACTTTTTGATTGGGTTGTTTGTCTTTTTGTGGTTGAGTTTTAACAGAATCATATAGATTTTAAAGATCAGGCGCTGGTCAGCGATGTCATAGCTGAAAATTTTTTCCCAATCTGTAGGTGGTCTTTTTACTCTTTTGGTGAAGTCTTTAGATGAGCATAGGTGTTTGATTTTTAGGAGCTCCCAGTTATCTGGTTTCTCTTCGTCATTTTTGGTAATGTTTTGTATTCTGTTTATGCCTTGTATTAGGGCTCCTAATGTTGTCCCTATTTTTTCTTCCATGATCTTTATCGTTTTAGTCTTTATGTTTAGGTCTTTGATGCACTTGGAGTTAGTTTTTGTGCATGGTGAGAGGTATGGGTCCTGTTTCATTTTTTTTGCAAATAGATATCCAGTTATGCCAGCACCATTTGTTAAAAAGACTATGTTTTCCCCAATTCACTGACACTGGGCCTTTGTCAAATATCAGCTGCTCATATGTGGATGGATTTATATCTGGGTACTCAATTCTGTTCCACTGGTCTATGGGCCTGTTGTTGTACCAGTACCAGGCTGTTTTGACTACTGTAGCAGTATAATATGTTCTAAAATCAGGTAGAATGAGGCCTCCCACTTTCTTCTTCTTTTTCAGTAATGCTTTACTTATCTGGGGCTTCCTTCCCTTCCATATGAAGTTGGTGATTTGTTTCTCCATCACATAAAAAAATGTCATCGGAATTTGGATCATAAGTGCATTGTATGTATAGATGCTTTTGGTAGAATAGACATTTTTACTATGTTAAGTCCTCCTATCCATGAGCAAGGTATGTTTTTCCACTTATGTAGGTCCTTTTTAGTTTCTTGCACTAGTACTTTGTAGTTTTCTTTGTATAGGTCTTTTACATCTTTGGTAAGATTTATTCCTAAGTATTTTATCTTCTTGGGGGCTACTGTGAATGGTATTGATTTGGTGATTTCCTCTTCAATGTTCTTTTTGTTGATGGAGAGGAATCCAAGTGATTTTTGTATGTTTATCTGATAGCCTGATACTCTGCCAAACTCTTCTATTAGTTTCAGTAGTTTTCTGGAGGATTCCTTAGGGTTTTCTATGTATAAGATCATGTCATCGGCAAATAGAGATAATTTTACTTCCTCCTTGCCAATCCAGATGCCCTTTATTTCTTTGTCTAGCCTAACTGCTCTGGCTAGGACCTCTAGCACAATGTTGAATAAGAGTGGTGATAAAGGGCATCCTTGTCTGGTTCCTGTTCTCAAGGGGAATGCTTTCAGGCTCTCTCCATTTAGAGTGATGTTGGCTGTTGGCTTTGTATAATAGATGCCCTTTATTATGTTGAGGAATTTTCCTTCAATTCCTATTTTGGTGAGAGTTTTTATCATGAATGGGTGTTGGACTTTGTCAAATGCCTTTTCTGCATCAATTGATAAGATCATGTGGTTGTCTTTTGTTTTATTTATATGGTGGATTACATTAATGGTTTGTCTAATATTAAACCAGCCTTGCATACCTGGTATAAATCCCACTTGGTCGTGGTGGATTATTTTTTGGATATGTTGTTGAAATTGGCTAGAATTTTGTTGAGGATTTTTGCATCTATGTTCATGAGGGATATAGGTCTGTAATTTTCTTTTTTTGTGGTGTCTTTACCTGGTTTTGGTATCAGGGATATGTTGGCTTCATAGAATGAGTTAGGTAGTATTCCATGATTTTCTATGCTTTGAAATACCTTTAGTAGTAGTGGTGTTAACTCTTCTCTGAAAGTTTGGTAGAACTCTGCAGTGAAGCCGTCCGGGCCAGGGCTTTTTTTTGTTGGGAGTTTTTTGATTACCGTTTCAATCTCTTTTTTTGTTATGGGTCTATTTAGTTGTTCTACTTCTGATTGTGTTAGTTTAGGTCAGTAGTGTTTTTCTAGGAATTCATCCATTTCTTCTAGGTTTGCAAATTTGTTAGAGTACAATTTTTCGTAATAATCTGATATGATTCTTTTAATTTCAGTTGGGTCTGTTGTGATGTGGTCCATCTTGTTTCTTATTTGGGTTATTTGTTTCCTTTCCTGTATTTCTTTAGTCAGTCTAGCCAATGGTTTATCAATTTTGTTAATTTTTTCAAAGAACCAGCTTTTGGCTTTGTTAATTCTTTCAATTGTTTTTCTGTTCTCTAATTCATTTAGTTCAGCTCTAATTTTTATTATTTGTTTTCTTCTGGTGCCTGATGGATTCTTTCGTTGCTCACCTTCTATTTGTTCAAGTTGTAGGGACAGTTCTCTGATTTTGGCTCTTTCTTTTTTTTGTATTTGTGCATTTATTGATATAAATTGACCTCTGAGCACTGCTTTTGCTGTGTCCCAGAGGTTTTGATAGGAAGTGTTTTCATTCCTGTTGCATGCTATGAATTTCTTTATTTCCTCCTTAATGTCTTCTATAACCGAGTCTTTTTTGAGCAGGGTATTGTTCAGTTTCCAAGTATTTGATTTCTTTTCCCTGATTTTTCTGTTATTGATTTCTACTTTTATGGCCTTGTGGTCTGAGAAGATGCTTTGTAATATTTCGATGTTTTGGATTCTGCAAAGGTTTGTTTTATGACCTAATACGTGGTCTATTCTAGAGACTGTTCCATGTGCGCTAGAAAAAAAAGTATACTTTGCAGCTGTTGGGTGGAGTGTTCTGTATAAGTCTATGAGGTCAAGTTGATTGATTGTAGCAACTAGGTCTTCCGTGTCTCTATTGAGCTTCTTACTGGAAGTCCTATCCTTCTCCGAAAGTGGTGTGTTGAAGTCTCCTACTATAATTGTGGAGGTGGCTATCTCACTTTTCAGTTCCATTAAAGTTTGTTTTATGTATCTTGCAGCCCTGTCATTGGGTGCATAAATATTTAATATGGTTATATCTTCCTGATCAATTGTCCCTTTAATCATTATGTAGTGTCCTTCTTTATCCTTTGCAGTGGATTTAACTTTAAAGTCTATTTTGTCAGAAATTAATATTGCTACTCCTGCTCTTTTTTGCTTATTATTTGCTTGATATATTTTTTCCCATCCTTTGAGTTTTAGTTTGTTTGTGTCTCTAAGTCTAAGGTGTGTCTCTTGTAGGCAGCATATAGATGGGTCGTGTTTCTTTATCCAGTCTGTGACTCTCTGTCTCTTTATTGGTGCATTTAGTCCATTTACATTCAGGGTAATTATAGATAAATAAGTTTTTAGTGCTGTCATTTTGATGCCTTTTTATGTGTGTTGTTGACAATTTCATTTTTCCACTTACTTTTTTGTGCTGAGACGTTTTGCTTTGTAAATTGTGTGTTCCTCATTTTCATAGTAGTTGAATTTATGTTTGCTGAGTCATTATCTTTTTCTTGGTTATTATTTTGAGTTATGGAGTTGTTATACCTCTTTGTGGTTACCTTAATATTTACCCCTATTTTTCTAAGTAAAAACCTAACTTGTATTGTCCTATATCGCCTTGTATCCCTCTCCATATGGCAGTTCTATGCCACCTGTATTTAGTCCTTCTTTTTGATTATTGTGATCTTTTACATATTGACTTCAATGATTCCCTGTTTTGAGCATTTTTTTCTTTTTAAAATTAATCTTAATTTGTTTTTGTGATTTCCCTATTTGAGTTAATATCAGGATATTCTGTTCTGTGACCTTGTGTTGTGCTGGTATCTGATATTATTGATTTTCTGACCAAACAATTTCCTTTAGTATTTCTTATAGCTTTGGTTTGTTTTTTGCAAATTCCCTAAGCTTGTGTTTACCTGTAAATGTTTTAATTTCACCTTCATATTTGAGAGAGAGTTTTGCTGGATATATGATCCTTGGCTGGCAGTTTTTCTCCTTCAGTGCTCTATATATGTCATCCCATTGCCTTCTTGACTGTATAGTTTCTGTTGAGTAGTCTTAATTTATTCTTATTGATTCTCCATTGTAGGAGACCTTTCTTTTATCCCTGGCTGCTTTTAAAATTTTCTCTTTATCTTTGGTTTTGGCAAGTTTGATGATAGTATGTCTTGGTGATTTTCTTTTTGGATCAATCTTATATGGGGTTCGATAAGCATCTTGGATAGATATCCTTTCGTCTTTCATGATGTCAGGGAAGTTTTCTGCCAACAGATCTTCAATTATTCTCTGTATTTTCTGTTATCCCTCCCTGTTCTGGGACTCCAATCACATGCAAGTTATTCTTCTTGATAGAGTCCCACATGATTCTTAGGGTTTCTTCATTTTTTTTAATTCTTTTATCTGATTTTTTTTTTTTCAGCTATAATGGTGTCAATTCCCTTGTCCTCCAGGTCCCCGACTCTGCATTCCAATTGCTCGATTCTACTCCTCTGACTTCCTATTGAGTTGTGTAATTCTGTAATTTTACTGTTAATCTTTTGGATTTCTGAATGCTTTCTCTCTGTGGATTCTTGCAGCTTATTAATTTTTCCACTATGTTCTTGAATAATCTTTTTGAGTTCTTCAACTGCTTTATCAGTGTGTTCCTTGGCTTTTTCTGTAGATTGCCTTATTTCATTTCTGAGGTCATCCCTGATGTCTTGAAGCATTCTGTAAATTAGTTTTTTATATTCTGCATCTGGCAATTCCAGGATTGTATCTTCATTTGGGAAAGATTTTGATTCTTTAGTTTGGGGAGTTGTAGAAGCAATCATGGTCTGCTTCTTTATGTGGTTTGATATCGACTGCTGTCTCCGAGCCATCACTAAGATATTGTAATGGTTTATATTTGCTCTCTGAGTCTTATCTTGTTTTGTCTTCTTTCAATGTACGCAGATGGGCTACTAGATTGCGCTGTCTTGATTGCTGTAGCCCTTGAATCACTTATGTCCTATTACCAGCTGGTTTGGGCTGTTACCAGATATATAAGCCTAAGAGTCCTTTCAGTATTCTTGAGTAAAATCTGATTTTGGGTCATCAAGTCTGTGGTGCAGACTGTCACCTATCCACCTAGAGGAGTAGTGGTGATAGTTGTGTGCACCAGATTCTAGTAGCAGCAGGGGGTCACACTCTAGGGGGGGCAGGATGCTGACAGGCTTCCCCCAAGTGCCAGTGAGGTAGGTGTGTCTCTATTCCTAAAGCACTTTGGTGGGTGCGCTCTGCAGCTGTACCTTAGGCACCCAATGCAAGTATCTCTACAGATTGGTAGCTGTCACCATTCTTAGACCCCTAAGGCAGGAGGCTAGGTGGTCTGGGGGAGCTTTAGCCCTCAGTTCCCCGTTGTGAGTCAGTGAGGGCTCTGTTGAATACGCAGAGATAACAGACCTGGGAAACTTGTCTCTCCAGTAATCTGCTAAAACAATTACAGTCAGATCCCTATCAGAATTGCCTTTGCATTATAATAGCCACCTTGTTCCCTGTAGGGATGAAAGCCCAAGACTGTGGATCTCATATGCTTGGCTGGAGCTGGTTCTGTATTTTTAGTCCAATTAGGGAAGGATTTTTCGTCCCTGGGTTTTTTGTAGCTGCTTGTCTCAGGCCAGGAGAATGGGTTAGGAAAAGACCAAAAAAGAAAGAAAAACCGCAGAGCACTTCACTCTCTGGCTCAGGAAATCCCAATGTTAATGAAGCCTCCTGGGAAGGGGAGGGGAGGGATCAGATAAATAGGAGAGAGTAGCACCCTGGAATATAGACAAAGTTACTTATCTTGTTTGGTGATGACTGTTTTATCTGAGATTCCCAAGGGGTGTGTAGCCTGTGTGCATTGGCTGGGTAGAGATTGCCCCCGAGGGTCAGGCCCGCATCCTGTGCTTGTGCTGTCTCAGAAGCCATGGTCAGTTCCTCTGCTCCCAGTCTAAAGCCCAGCGCCAAGGTTCCCTGGCTGGGACGCTGCACTCCAGACTCCAAAATCAGTCGCTGCCTCCCCATGACTTCTCCTCCTGTCAGCCGCATCACTGCGCTGCCTGCATGCACTGGCTGAGTTTCCCCCAAGGTCACTTCTGGGGGCTAGGGCTGCATCCTGTGTTTGCGCCATCTCAGGATGCCATACTCAGCTTCCCTGCATCTAGTCCAAAGCCCGGCACCAAGGTTTTCTGACTGGGACGCTGGCTCCAGGCTCCGAAATCAGTCATTGCTTCCCCATGGTTGTTCATTCTCAGTCTCTGTCACTCAGGTCAACTCTTTATATCTGCGTTTGATGGTAAGGGTTCATAGATTGTCATGTATGTGATCGCTTCACATGTTTTTCCGAGTCTTTGTTGCAAGAGGGATCCGAGGTAGCTTCTACCTAGTCAGCCATCTTGGCCCCACCCTCCTTTTTATGCTCCAGCCATTTCTGATGCACACTAACATTTGAAAATTTGACAGAATCTGCTAATCTACCAACCAGGACTGGAAGGAATGACCTTCCAGCTCCAGGTGAAGGGATAAGTGAGCTTTTCTTTGGAGCCTCCCTGCCGAAGCTCTAAATCTTGGTACTCCAAGTGTGGACCATGGATCAGTGGCATAGGTGTCCCCTGGAAGCTTATTAGAAATGCAGGATCTTGGGCCTCAGTTTATACCTGCTGAATCAGACACTGCATTTACAAGATCCAGGTGGTTCCTAGGTACATTAAAGTTTGACCAGCACTAAGCTAGAGACAGCACACTCAACTAACTAGGGAGAGGAGGGAAAGAGTCTTGATCTCAGTGCTCTCATCTGAGACAACTGGGCGGCCCCTTGCTCATCTCTAACTCATCTTGAGCAGAAGGCTGGGAAGCAGTGGACTCTGGAGCAGCTACCTTTGAGCCACATGACGAGGCCCCTACTTGTCACTGTTGACTTTGACCTGGAGAACTGTTTAACCTTGAATGAGCTTGAAGATTTGGCCAAGGAGACGCCTCTTTTAACTATTATATGAAAACATAGACCCAAAGTTCAACCTACTCAATTCCATAGGTAATATATTAAATATACACAGATGTTTTGTCCCCATTAAATCATTTTTCTCATATCCTTTTAAGTAGCAGACAAGCTATTTTCCAAACGTGGAAGCTATCAAGTTACGAGAGAAGAAAAAAGTTCATGTGGTCTGCTTCAAAGCCCACAAGATTTTTTATTTCATCTTCATAACAAGTGAAAAATACATATTTTTTATTTTTCCAACCAACCTGATAACATGGATCCCTCATTAATAGTCTCAGGCAGATTAATACTCTCAGAAAATGAATAGATGGGGCTCGATTAACCCACTCTCTGAAAAAAAAAAAAAAAGAGAACAGGTTCAAGTTTAAATGCCAACTGTGAACAATTCACGAACAATGCAAGACTGAAGAAAAACAAGGAACTTGTAATGGAATAACCACGTAGTTTATTTCAAGCTTAATCTACAATGGGAATTGTAACTTGGTACTTGAACGCTTGACCCGTTTTTATGCAAAACACATATAAACTGTCTTTTTTCACTATGAAGCAGAGGCCCCCAAACTTATTTGGTTCACAGGGCCCTTAGGGTCACAATAATTTTTTTATGGCACCCCTAGGCCAAAAGGCATACCTAAAAGTTCCATTTATTCAGCAGTAAGGTCCAACTTAATATGGATTTATGTCTTAACAAGTCAGCATCCACTCTAAGAAGTAATACATATATATTAAAAGAAAAATAGTATTTTAATTTTACTTTTAAATAACTTACTAATAGGGTGGGTACATCTGTGGACACTAAAGAACCTCTCTAACCTTGGGTTCAAATTGGACACCACCATCTTCATTTTCTGTTCCACACAGATTTTCACACTGTACTTCCTTTTTATCATAGCAGCCACCAAAAACCCAACTTTAGAAAGATGTGCCATCATCTGAAGGAAGGTAATGCAATCTAATGTTGAAATTCTAAACTACCTTGAGTAGCTTGTACTGTATCTGAGAGGTGTTTAGTACCAGTGTGTTTTCCTTGAAACTTTAAAATACCCCACAGTCCCCCAGGGAGTTCACTGTGGCACCCTGGGGCACCTTGGCACACAGCGTGGGAAACTCGGCAATAAAGTATTTTAGTCGATCAGTTTGCCCAGAAGCAGACCCTGAGATGCAGACTGGTGTGCAAGTGAATTCTGAGAAACGTTCTCTCAGGAGGGACCAGTAACAGAGTGTGGGAACCAGGAAAGGGAAAGGAGGAGGGCCAAGCAGAGGTGTGATCTCAGGCAATGTCCCAGACTCACCTGACCCTGCAGGCGAGCTCAGGAGTGTAAGTTACACCTAAGAGTTGTCCCACACCGAACCGAGGGAACTAGGTTTTCACACACCCCAGACTGTTGCCATTGGCTAAAGGCTGTGGGACAGAGCTGAAGGAATAAATTCCCAGGCACTTTTGTTCTCTGCAGAGCCCTGGTGGCACAGTGGTTAAGACCCTGGCTGCTAACCCAAATGTCAGCAGGTCGAATCCACCAGCCACTCTTTGGAAACCCTGTGGAGCAGCTCTACTCTGTCCTACAGGGTCACTATGAGTTGGAATTGATTCCATAGCAGCAGGGGTTTTCTCTCTGCACGTGTAGGTACGTGTAGGGCTCAGACAGGATGGTGCAAGTACCATTGGATAAGAAAGGGCCAAAACAAAAGGCAGGAGGGAAAATCTGGGCATCCTGAGCAAAGTGCCAACACGATCCTAACTAGTTACCCTAACATGATCCTACAGCTCTATATTTAATAATAAAACAGAATGCAGAGGCCCATCAGGACCCTTTGAAACTGAAGTAATGGTCACTGTCACTAGAGAAGAAACTGAAGGTGTATTTACTAAAAATCATGCACAGAGGTAACTAATGAAACTGGGCCTGTTGTGGGGAGGACAGACATGGATTTTGGCTTCAAACACTGAATATATCCCATATACAGAAGACCATCAGATTTTCAAAGAAACACTTAACTTAAAGTACCACTTGACTGCCATCCAACAATATATTAACTCAAGTGCATTTTGAGAGGCTTATAAATTGTGTTTCTTTAGCAAAGAATCATTTAGTCAGAACCCTTTAAGACTCTTTAAAATAAGGACAATTGTGAATGAAGAAAACCAAAGACACAAGGGAAAGATTAGTCCAAAGGACTAATGGACCACAACTACCAAAGCCTCCACCAGACTGAGTCCAGCACAACTAAACAGTGCCCGGCTACCACCACTGACTGCTCTGACAGGGATCACAACAGAGCTGGAGAAAAATGTAGAACAAAACTGAAACTCTGAAAAAAAGACCAGACTTACTAGTCTGAAAGAGACTGGAGAAACCCCAAGAGTATGGCCCCCGGACACCGTTTAACTCAGTACCAAAGTCACTCCTGAGGTTCACCCTTCAGTCAAAGATTAGACAGGCCAATAAAACAAAACGAAACTTAATGGGCACACTAGCCCAGGGTCAAGGATGAGAAGGCAAGAGGGGACAGGAAAGCTGGAAATGGGGAACCCACGGTTGAGAAGGGGAGAGTGTTGGCAAGTTGTGGGGTTGGCAACCAATGTCACAAAATCATATGTGTATTATTTGTTTAATGAGAAACTAATTTGCTCTGTAAACCCTCATCTAAAGCACGATAAATAACTAAATAAGGACAGCTGTAATTCCGCCATGTTGAAGGAAACACACAATGCCTGGGTTCAGAAGATGTCATAGCACCTTGCACCACAGGGCTACTCAAATATGTAGGGTTACAAAGTTAGCATATACCAATCACAGGGCAGAGCCCTCTCATTTAATGGATTCCAACTAAGGAGAGAAGCCCGGTCAAGAGTGAACACATCCACTGACAAGTTTGTGTTGGCTCAGAAGGTGGGAAGACATGGTAGGCATACTCCGCACTCCTTGGTGACACCCACTGTCCCTTCCTAGACCTCCTGGACCACTGAGAGCAGTGTCAATATCATCGCTCAGCTGTGCTGTGTCCAGTTAGAGCTGCATGGAAAGGTAGTCAAAACATTAAGGCTTCTCCATCTCCTGCCAATATTGCTACAAAGATGTACAGCATGCGAGCTGCAGAGGGCATGAGGTGTAGAGAGTGTGAGGTGCAAGGTGACTTTCACCTCCTGTGCCCAAGGAGGTCAAGGAACAGAGCCCAGGCTGATGCTAGAACATACAGCTTCCCGAATCTTGGTTTGATGAGCATGTTTGAGATGGAATTCTCAAAATCCCCCACAATAAAATTTAAAACTTAAAAAAAATAAAAGACACACGGGGAAGCAGGGAGTATCTGTTATTTCACACCCGAGAAAAATTGAGGGAGATAGTGCAAGCTGTTCCAGACCAAAATCCACATCCTTTCCCCCACCCTCTCCCACATCCCACAGCGGAGCCTGTTATGACGCTCCAAACATCTGTCCCAGTCAAGTGGAGCATTTGGTTGAGCTGTGGTCCCCTACCCACCCTCACTTGGCTTATCCCATATTGATCCGTGGCCCCTGGTGGTGGGATTCAGCTTTGTCTCCTCTACAGTCCTGAGAAATTCAAATCTGCCCCTAACCTGCATATCTCAGACTAAGTGAATGAGACCCACCCTCCTCAGAGGCAGGATGAACATCTGTGGTTCCTGCCATTGGAGGTCTCACCTGCACCCCACTTAGACTCCACCCTAAGCCCCTTGCCATTCCTTGTATCTACTAAATAAGAGTTATCTCACAGGAAGCAGTCTGGCAAATACCATTTTCCCATAGCCTTATGTTCCCAGTGACATGTGAGCGCTCCTTACAGATTGGAGCCCCCGGCAAAGGCCTGACTCTGCTGAAAGAGGCTGAACAAGGTGTCCCAACAGTACCACCGGCCGAGAATGGTTCTCTCCTGCCATCGCCAAGTCTCCTGGCAGGAGCTGCCTACCACAACGGCTGTCAACACCACGGCCTTTTCAGCCAGGTACCTTCTTGTCAGTGACCCCTTTGCCATGGGGCAAAGCTCAGCTTTTTTCTGGAAATAAAGGTAGGAATCAACTAGCACTGGCCTGCTAGCCTGGAAGAATTACCCAAGGCCACACTGGTACACTGCACTAACGTTCATCCTGACTTCAGATTGTACACACCCTGCCTTGAAGAAAAATACCGCAAACCTGAAATCCATTTTGAATTTAGAAGAATCACCTATGGAAACACTTGTTAGGATGCGGCTACTCTAAAGTTACAGCAAGATAACTTTAGTCTTTATAAATAGCAAGATGGCCCATGACTAGCTTCCCTGTCAGGTATTGAGGTTAGCTACAGACAGCATGCACGTAGCATAAACCGTAATGCAAAGATACTAAATCCCAAAGACTTAACAGAAATAATGCTTGTTGCAAGAGCTGCTGGAAACCTCATGAGATTTAATGCTGATTACTTTTCACTGTTTAGGAGGAAAAGCCATGGGACATTTGAAGAGATGATTCAGGCTGCAAACATGTGCCCTTGGTAGTTTTCCTGTTTGCTGTATACAATCCTTCAGAGGAATGTCCATGACCTTTCCAATGTTTTTTCATGTTAAAATAAGCATGAAAAGGTTTTTCTGTTTCTTTAAAACAGAGAGAAAGAGAGAAAAAAAAAATTCCAGCATGGGTTTTTTTTTTACTATCAAAGGAGGGTAAACAAATGAAGAGTTCCAGAAAAGTCTCAGGGTTGAAAGTTCTGTCCCAAGCAAAGAGCGTTTTTGTTTTGTTCTGTTTTCCTTTGCAGTCTTGGGACTGAGGCCCAAAGCTATTAATATTGCTATGTGATTCTGGCCCCCACCACCGTAAATGTTCATAGAATTCCTGGTGTCTAAGCACGCTGGCTCCTTCTCTCTAAGCGCTGACCTCTGAAGGAGCAGTTGTTCCCTCCTTGGCTCCCAGCCCTTAAAACCCCACGAGGACGTGGCATGTCAGATGGAGTGTTGGTATCCAAGGGGAACTGTGTGCTCTGTAAGACGATATATACATCCACTTGCCAAGAGTTGGGGGACTTAGTGTAAGCAGAGCGCTATAGAGAAGAAGAGTGGGCAGACTGAAGAATAGTGCCTTCAATTTACTGACTGAGCAACCACAGCCTGGGGGAGCGTGGTGACTCCCTCAAGCTGCACATTAGTAACAGAGCTGGGGGCCTGACTCCCAGACAGTGCTCCTGCCAACCCCTGCACCCCACCCCACTAGCCCTATACAAAGGAATCCCTAAAGAGAAAGTGTCTCTTCAAATGCATTTAACATGGGAACAGGAGTGTTTCAGCAGAGAGGCATGGGGGTCCTTTGAGGCAGCTCTGGAAAACTTGTCTGCAAAGATAGCATTTCCCTGGGGGATGCACTCAATATAACAGCCCCGGGGCAGATATTTATCCCCTCTTGTGACTGAACTTTTGCCACTGCGTCCACAGGGCTATTAATACAGGCAGTGCGACCAGCTCCCAGAGCCTTTGTCCATGACCACCTGCCATATCACTTTCAGCATCAGATGCCATTTTCTGCTATCAACATAAAAAGAGAAGAAAAATGGCCCGGGTGGAAAAAGAAAGTCTTTGAAAAGAGAAAGCACAGTTGGGGTTTTACCTTCTTGCATAGTAGGGAAAACCAATATGAGAGTTCTAACTGAAAATCAGTCACGACTCTGTGACATTGCATAAGAAAGCTACAACTACCAAGATAACCAAGAGCCCAGATGGTTCTGGGGTTAGTCCAAGCCTTGGGCTGAGGCAAATGCCAGAGGTTATAAGCTGGACTCCCATCTGTAGCATGCTTCTCTTTCTGTCTCTCATTTAGAAGAAATACCACCTCCTTAAAAAACCAACCAAACCCGTTGCTGTCAAGTCGATTCTGATTTATAGTGACCCTACAGGACAGAGTAGAACTGCCCCATAGGGTTTCCAAGGAGCGGCTGGGGGATTCAAACTGCCTACCTTTTGGTTAGCAGCCAAGCTCTTAACCATTGCACCACCAGGGCTCTAGCGCCTCCTGCCCACAGAGTTTCCAAGGAGCACCTGGTGGATTTGAACTGCCAACCTTTTGGTTAGCAGCCATAGCACTTAGCCATTAAGCCACCAGGGTTTCCAGAGCCTCCTTAGCAGGGTGTTACTTAAATTGTCCTTTCATGTTGTCTTCAAAAAAACAAAAAAATGAATCACCACCTTTGACTCACATTTAAAAGAAGAGCCATTCAAGCCTGTTTTTAAATAAATACACTACCTCAAATCTGTAGGACACCCTTATCTTTTTTATAGTTGAAAAAGTAAAATTCACATCAAAGTACAAATGTAAAATTTAAGAAACAACCATATTGTGAAAAAATTCATTTTAAATGAATACTTAAGGAATATGTGCTGACTTGTTCCACTAGACTTGATGGGTCTTTGTTCTTCCTCTGTGTCCCCCACTAACCCTGGCACAGAAAAGGATCATGGATTCATACACAAATCATGCATGTCCCTAAAATCAGAAGGAATTTGAGTAGAAAGAATTGTTGTCCATGTCTTTCTTTTACATAGTTGATGAATGTTTCAAAGGTAGAATGTTTTCAAATATGTATCACCTACTACGTGCCAGGCACTGTTAAAAGTCCAGGGATACTGCACTGTATGGAAGATAAAATCACATCCTTGCTCTCATGAAGCTTACCTTCTAAAGGGAGAAGGCAAGTAACAAACACAAGTAAAACTGTACATCTGGTGGGGGCCAGTAAAGAACTACAAAGCTTAAGGGTTTAGGAAATACTGGGTGGAAGCGGGAGGTGTTGCTATTTTAGGATAGTTAGATTAAGGGCTCCCTGATAAAATAGGATCTGAGTAAATTAAGGGAAAGAGTCATAGGGATGTCTAGGTCAGAGCAGAAGAACAGTTAACAGTCCCTAAGAGTATGTTCAAGGAACAGCAAGAAAGCCAAATAACAAAGAACCAAAAATAAGGTGACAGGAGTTGAGGTCAGAGAAATAGTAGGATCCAGATCTTTACAGGACTTGTAGATTAGGAACAGGACCTTGGACTTTTTATCCTGGAATCTATGCCTTTCATCCAATTAAATTTGATGTTCACAAAGAAAGGGGGTAGAAAGCTACCTGAGAAAATGTCCTGAAATTGAATTCTTCTATACGTCTTCAGTCTTGGGGGAGAGGGGGTGGTCCTGACCATGTGCAGGGTCAGGCGCAATGGAAGACCTTTACGCCTAAACCATCTGCTTTTAGAACAGAATTGAATGCAACAATTCATCTGCAGCCAAAGGACAACTTAAAAAGGATGCTCTTGATGGTCAACATTCCTAAATTCCTTCCCGTACTATGAAAGCAAAGAGATCTACAATCATCTCTTCCTCATTTGAGGATTTCCAGGGACAGCTCATGTTGCAAGCCAGTAGCTCTACCCAATCCAAGATGCCTCATTAATCACTAAGAATTGGGAAAGGCCCTGAAAGGAGATCTCCTGACTTCAAAATCATTAGGATCGTTTTCAACTGTGAATGCCAACTCTTGCTCAATTATTTTCCCTAAATAATTTCTGCATCTCATGCATTCAGGGAGACGCAGTAAGGCCTCTCGCATTTTTTCATGCAGAAAATCTTCTGCTTTCCTCAAAGTACCGACCAGCAAATGGTCTACTGGGCAGCCCTTGAAAAGTCCCTGTTAGCTGTCCTCAAAACAAATTAAAGGACTTCATTTCCTACTACTATTTTAAGCATAATTATCCTGCTACTGATCATTGTTCTACTCTCCTCAAGGTCAACAAGGAAACAGTTGAGGACAGCTTAAGGTCTTTTGCAGCGTTCATTAATCTTACAGTAATCATTGAATGTATTGCCCACAACTCAGCAGGGATAGAGTTGCGTAACGTTGGTAAAGATCCTAGGCTTCGGGTGTCATCTAAGCCACGTAATAATCCTCTCCTTATATCAAGTACAAAGGCATGACAGATGCCTTCCCAATCCTGGATTACTTTAAACTAAACCAGTGTATTTGGCAGTCACTGCCCAATATTTAAACACGCGATACCAAATAACGTCATCCAAATGATCAAGTCACTAGGTCACCATTAAGGCACGTGTTTAGTAGCTGACTCACCATGGAAGGCCCATCAGGATCCTGTTCTACTTAAAATCAGCTAATGCGGAGGTGGAGCCAAGATGGCAGAATAGACAGACGTTTCCGTCAAGCCCTCTTTACAACAAAGGCCAGAAAAAACAAGTGAAACGAGTATATTTGTGACAAGCTGGGAGCCCTGAGCATCAAAGACAAGCTTAGACAATGAACTGAGGGGCAGGGGGAGGAAGAGGTCGTTCAGAAAGGGAGAGGAGTTACCGGACCTGAATCGCGGGGAGCCCTCAGGCACCATTCCCAGAGCAGCAGCGGCAGCAGCGGCGACAGCTGGTCCTGGCTTTCGGCCGCAGTTTCCTCAGGGAGAAGCAGCCAGCCACACAGCCCACTCGCACATCCAGAATCTGAGGAGAAGGGCGCTCTCGGCAAAAGCTAAGTACTTGCGAATTCCCGGGCCTGAGATAGACCCTGGTGAGCACCTGGAGCCATCCTCCCAGCCCTGGGGAAGGAAAAAATCTCCAACTTGGGGGAAAAGATAATTTGCTAGCTCCATTAACTGGGGAAACTCAGGACAGAAGCAGCTCCTGTCCAGGCATAAACCGTCCGTGGACCTTGAGCACCTTTCCCTTCTGCATGGACCTGTGTGGGCCTATTTCAGGAGAATAGGCCCTTGTTGGCAAACTCCAACCATTTCAGTGGTGCGGTGGAGAGGTGGGTGTTTGACGTTTGACATTGCTTTGCCTGGTAAACAACGTCCTCACCTACCCACAACAGGGGCCTAAGGACTGGTGGCTCCACTTGGGTCACCCAGCCACCTGCAACAGGGGTCCAGGGATAACTGGTACCTCCCAGTCCTTACAACAAAATCTTTGGTTGCCCAAGGTCCCTCTGCAGAGCCCACCCACCAGCACGCTCTAGGGAACAGAGATGCATTTTTCTCAAAGACAAGTGGGGGTCAGTTCTCAGCCCCCTGCCTTGTTCAGAGTGTGACCCCCTGCTGCAACCAGATACTGGTATATATGCCAATCACCCCTGCCCCTCTAAGACTGTAGGACAGAGCCTGTACCGCACACCTGATATCAGCTACCTAGAAACCTGAGCTGAATTCATACAAGAAAACTGAATGAACTCCTAGACTGATATACCTTATAACAGCTCTAGCCAGCTGGGGACAGGACACCAGAGCTCCAAAAGCGAAAATAACCAAGCTAGCTCACTTAAGCAACCCATAGGGGTATACCAAAACAAAACAAAGCAAGCAGCTACGACACAGTAAGCAAGCATAAACTAATACAATAACTTACAGATGGCTCGGAGACAACGGTCAGTATCAAGTCACGTAAAGAAACAGACCATGATCACCTCAACGGGCTCTCAAAAGAAAGAATCCAGGGATCTTCTACATGAAAGTGCATTCCTGGAATAACCAGATGCAGAATACAAAAGTTTAATATACAGAACCTTTCAAGACATCAGAAAGGAAATGAGGCAATATGCAGACAAGCCAAAGAACACACAGATAAAGCAACTGAAGAAATTAGAAAGATTATTCAGGAACATAATGAAAAGTTTAATAAGCTGGAAAAATCCGTAGACAAACAGCAATCAGAAATTCAGAAGATTAACAATAAAATTACAGAATTAGATAACTCAATAGAAAGTCAGAGGAGCAGAATTGAGCAAGTAGAAGCTAGAATTTCTGAACTCGAAAATAAATCACTTGGCACTAATATATTTGAAGAAAAATCAGATAAAAGAATTTTAAAAAATGAAGAAACCTTAAGAATCATGTGGGACTCTATCAAGAGAAATAACCTACGAGTGATTGGGGTACCAGAACAGGGAGGGATAACAGAAAATACAGAGAAAATTGTTGAATATTTGTTGGCAGAAAACTTCCCTGATATTGTGAAAGATGAGAAGATATCTATCCAAGATGCTCATCGAACTCCACATAAGGTAGATCTTAAAAGAAAGTCACCAAGACATATTGTAATCAAGCTCGTCAAAACCAGAGATAAAGAGAGAATTATAAGAGCAGTGAGGGATAAAAGAAAAGTCACCTACAAAGGAGAGCCAATAAGAAAAAGCTCAGACTACTCGGCAGAAACCATGCAGGCAAGAAAGCAATGGGATGACATATTTTAAAAATTGAAGGAAAAAAATTGCCTGCCAAGAATCATATATCCATCAAAACTGTCTCTTAAATATGAAGGTGAAATTAAGACATTTCCAGATAAACACAATTTGAGGGAATTGGTAAAAACCAAACCAAAACTACAAGAAATACTAAAGGGAGTTCTTGGGTTAGAAAATCAATAATATCAGGTATCAACCTAAAACTAGAACACTTGGGCAGAGCAACCAGAAGTCAACCCAGACAGGGAAATGCAAAAAAACAAAGCAAGATTATAAAAAAAAAAAAAGGCCCAACACAGGGTAATGGCGATGTTATTATATAAAAGAAGACAACATTAAAATAATAAAGAAGGACTAAGAAATGTAATCCTACACCTTCCATATGGAGAGGAAGATACGGCAATACAAAAAAATAAAAGTTAGTTTTAAATTTAGAAAAATAGGAGTAAATAATAAGGTAACCATAAAGCAGACAAACTATCCTACTCATCAAAATAAAATACAAGGGAAAAATACAGGCTCAGCAGAAACAAAATCAGCAACAACAAATATGAAGAAAGGACAATATATAAAGAAAATCTACTCAGCACATAAAATCAAGTGGGAAAAAGAAACTGTCAACACACAAAAAAAGACATCAAAATGATAGCACTAAATTCATCCCTATCCATAATTACCCTGAGTGTAAATGGACTAAATGAACCAATAAAGAGACAGAGAGTGGCAGAATGGATTAAAAAACCAGATCCACCTATATGCTCCTTACAAGAGACATACCTCAGACTTAGAGACACAAACAAACTAAAACTCAAAGAATGGAGAAAAATATACCAAGCAAACAACAATCAAAAAAGAGCAATATTAATTTCTGACAAAATAGACTTTATAGTTAAATCCATCAGAAAGGATAAGGAAGGACACTATATAATGATTAAAGGGACAATACACCTAGAAGATATAACCATATTAAATATTTATGCACCCAATGACAGGGCTGAAAGATACATAAAACAAACTCTATCAGCATTGAAAAGTGAGATAGACAGCTCCACAATAATAGTAGGAGACTTTAACACACCACTTTCGGTGAAGGACAGGACATCCAGAAAGAAGCTCAATAAAGACGCAGGAGATCTAAATGCCACAATTCACCAACTTGACCTCATAGACATATACAGAACACTGCACCCAACAGCAGCCAAGTATACATTCTTTTCTAGTACACATGGAACATTCTCTAGAATAGACCACATATTAGGTCATAAAGCAAGCCTAAGCAGAATCCAAAACAATGAAATATTACAAAGCATCTTCTCTGACCATAAAGCCATAAAAGTGGAAATCAATAACAGAAAAAGCAGGGAAAAGAAATCAAACACTTAGAAACTGAACAATACCCTGCTCAAAAAAGACTAGATTATAGAAGACATTAAGGATGGAGTAAAGAAATTCATAGAATCCAATGAGAATGAAAACACTTCCTATTAGAATCTTTGGGACACAGCAAAAGCGGTGCTCAGAGGCCAATTTATATCAATAAATGCACACATCCAAAAAGAAGAAAGGGCCAAAATCAAAGAATTATCACTACGACTTGAACAAATAGAAAGAGAGCAACAAAAGGAACCCACAGGCACCAGAAGAAAACAAATAATAAAAATTACAGCTGAACTGAATGAAATAGAAAACAGAAAAATAATTGAAAAAATTAAGACCAAAAGCTGTTTTTTTAAAAAAATCAACAAAATTGATAAACCACTGGACAAACTGACAAAAGAAAAACAGGAGAGGAAGCAAATAACCCGAATGAGAAATGAGATGGGCGATATTACAACAGGCCCAACTGAAATTAAAAGAATCATATCAGATTACTATGAAAAACTATACTCAAACAAATTTGAAAACCTAGAAGAAATGGATGAATTCCTAGAAAAACACTACCTACCTAAACTAATGCAAACAGAGGTAGAACAACTAAATAGACCCATAATAAAAGAAGAGATTGAAAAGGTAATTAAAAAACTCCCAACAAAAAAAAAGCCCTGGTCTGGACAGCTTCACTGCAGAGTTCTACCAAACTTTCAGAGAAAAGTTAACACCACTACTACGAAAGGTATTTCAGAGCATAGAAAAGGATGGAATACTACCAAATTCATTCTATGAAGCCACCATATCCCTGATACCAAAACCAGGTAAAGACATCACAAGAAAAGAAAATTATAGACCTATATCCCTCATGAATGTAGATGCAAAAATCCTCAACCAAATTCTAGCCAATAGAATTCAACAACATATCAAAAAATAATTCACCGTGACCAAATGGGATTCATACCAGGTATGCAGGGATGGTTTAACATTAGAAAAACAATTAATGTAATCTAAACCACATAAATAAAACAAAAGACAAGAATCACATGATTTTATCTATCAATTGATGCAGAAAAGGCATTTGACAAAGTTCAACACTCATTCATGATAAAAACTCTCAGCAAAACAGGAATAGAAGGAAAATTTCTCAATATAATAAAGGGCAGAAAATTTTTTTTTTTTTTTTATACAAAGCCAACAGCCAACATCACCCTAAAGGGAGAGAGCTTGAAAACATTCCCATTGAGATCAGGAACCAGACAAGGATGCCCTTTATCACCACTCTTATTCAACATTGTGCTGGAAGTCCTAGCCAGAGCAATTAGGCTAGATAAAGAAATAAAGGGCATCCAGATTGGCAAGGAAGAAGTCAAAGTATCTCTATTTGCAGATGACATGATCTTATATGCAGAAAACCCTAAGGAATCCTCAAGAAACCTACTGAAACTAATAGAAGACTTCAGCAGAGTATCAGGATACAAGATAAACATACAAAAATCAGTTGGATTCCTCTACACCAACAAAAAGAACATCGAAGAGGAAATCACCAAATCAATGCCATTTATAGCAGCCCCCAAGAAGATAAAATACTTAGGAATAAATCTTACCAGAGATGTAAAAGACTTATACAAAGAAAACTATAATACACTTTTGCAAGAAACCACAAGAGACTCATATAAGTGGAAGAACATACCTTTCTCGTGGATAGGAAGACTTAACATTATAAAAATGTCTATTCTATCAAAAGCGATCTATACATTTAATGCAATTCCGATCCAAATCCCAGGGACATTCTTTAATGAGATGGAGAAACAAATCACCAATTTCATATGGAAGGGAAAGAGGCCCCGGATAAATAAGACATTACTGAAAAAGAAGAACAAAGTGGGAGGCCTTACTTTACCTGATTTTAGAACCTATTATACCGCCACAGTAGTCAAAACAGCCTGGTACTGGTACAACAACAGATACATGGACCAATGGAACAGAATTGACAATCCAGACATAAATCCATTCACATATGAGCAGTTGATATTTGACAAAGGCCCCAAAACAGTTAAATGGGGAAAAGACAGTCTTTTTAACAAAGGGTGCTGGCATAACTGGATATCCATCTGTAAAAAAATGAAACATGACCCATACCTCACTCCATGCACAAAAATGAACTCAAAATGGATCAAAGACCTAAATATAAAATCTAAAATGATAAAAATCATGGAAGAAAAAATAGGGACAACATTAGGAAAGATTATAAACATTATATAACGTTACAAAACATTATAAAGAACGTAGAAGAAAAACTAGATAACTGCGAGCTCCTAAAAATCAAATACCTATGCTCATCCAAAGACTTCACCAAAAGAATAAAAAGACTACCTACAGACTGGGAAAAAGTTTTTAGCTATGACATTTCTGATCAGCACCTGATCTCTAAAATCTACATGATACTGCAAAAACTCAACTGCAAAAAGACAAATAACCCAATTAAAAAATGGGCAAAAGATATGAATAGACACTTCACTAAAGAAGACATTCAGGTAGCTAACAGATATATGGGGAAATGTTCACAATCATTAGCCATTAGAGAAATCCAGATCAAAACTACAATGAGATTTCATCTCACTCCAATAAGACCGGCATTAATCAAAAAAACACAAAATAATAAATGTTGGAGAGGCTGTGGAGAGATTGGAACACTTCTACACTGCTAGTGGGAATGCCAAATGGTACAACCACTTTGGAAATCGATTTGGTGCTTCCTTCAAAAGCTAGAAATAGAACTACTATACGATCCAGCAATCCCACTCCCTGGAATATATCCTAGAGAAATAGGAGCCTTTACACGAACAGATATATGCACACCCATGTTTATTGCAGCACTGTTTGCAATAGCAAAATGATGGAAGCAACCAAGGTACCCATCAACAGATGAATGGATAAATTATGGTATATTCACACAATGCAATACTACGCATCGATAAAGCACAGTGAGGAATCGGTGAAACATTTCATAACATGGAGGAACCTGGAAGGCATTATGCTGAGTGAAATTAGTCAGTTGCAAAAGGACAAATATTATATAAGGCCACTATTATAAGAACTTGAGAAATACTTTAAACTGAGAAGAAAACATTCTTTCGTGGTTATGAGAGGGGGGAGGGAGGGAGGGTGGGAGAGGGGGGAGGGAGGGAGGGTGGGAGAGGGGCATTCGCTAATTAGATAGTAGATAAGAACTACTTTAGGTGAAGGGAAAGACAGCACACAATACAGGAGAGGTCAGCACAATTGGACTAAACCAAAAGCAAAGAAGTTTCCTGAATAAACTGAATGCTTTGAAGGCCAGCGTAGCAGGGGCAGGAGTCTGGGGGCCATGGTTTCAGGGGACATCTAAGTCAATTGGCATAATAAAATCTATTAAGAAAACATTCTGCATCCCACTTTGAAGAGTGGCATCTGGGGTCTTAAACGCTAGCAAGTAGCCATCTAAGATGCATCAATTGGTCTCAACCCATCTGGATCAAAGGAGAATGAAGAACATCAAGAACACAAGGCGATTACGAGCCCAAGAGACAGAAGGGGCCACATGAACCAGCGACTTCATCATCCTGAGACCAGAAGAACTAGATGGTGCCTGGCTACAACCGATGACTGCCCTGACAGGGAACACAACAGAGAACCCCTGAGGGAGCAGGAGAACAGTGGAATGCAGACCCCAAATTCTCATAAGGCCAGACTTCATGGTCTGACTGAGACTAGAAGGACCCCCATGGTCATGGCCCCCAGACCTTCTGTTGGCCCAGGATAGGAACCATTCCCGAAGCCAACTCTTCAGACATGGATTGGACTGGACAATGGGTTGGAGAGGGATGCTGGTGAGGAGTGAGCTTCTTGGATCAGGTGGACACTTGAGACTATGTTGGCATCTCCTGCCTGGAGGGGAGATGAGAGGGTGGAGGGGGTTAGAAGCTGACGAAATGGACACAAAAAGAGAGAGTGGAGGGAGAGAGCAGGCTGTCTCATAAGGGGGAGAGTAACTGGGAGTGTGTAGCAAGGTGTATATGGGTTTTTGTGTGGGAGGCTGACTTGATTTGTAAACTTTCACTTAAAGCACAATAAAAATTATTTTTAAAAAAATCAGCTAATGCACTCGGTCAAGTCCAGGTTTTATTTTGGTCAAGGCATTCAATTAGTAATACTTCTCCAATTTTTCCGAATAAAGTCATTTCTTCCCTTTCTAACTGGGATAGAATTGAGATCGCAATCAAGTCCCAAAGTGATGGGGAAGGTTCAAGGTTCTTTATAGGTATCCTTCCAGCCAATGCCTGTGGGGAGAGAGACTGGGTCTCTTCTGGGGGAATGTGAAAGGCAGGGTCCTAGCTGGCAAAATGACGGGCACCTCCTTCACAGCTGGCACGCAGCACACCCAGATCTCACTTCAACCAGCATGGGTGCCGTCAAGTTGATTTTTTTCCAGTTGCCATCAGCTCATGGCGGCTTCATGTTTCAGAGTAGAACTTTGCTCCACAGGGTTTTCAGCAGCTGATTTTTTAGAAGTACACTGCCAGGTCTTTTTTCCAAGGTGCCTCTGGGTAGATTCAAACCACTAACCTTTCAATTAGTAGCCAAGCATGTAACCATTTACACTACCCAGGAACTGCTTAACCAGCACATAAAAAAAAAAAAAAAAAAAACCACCAAACCAAATTGTTTTCAAGTCAATTCCGACTCACAGTGATCCTATTGAGGCAGAGTAGAACGGCCCCATAGGGTTTCCAAGGAGCGGCTGGTGGATTCCAACTGCCAACCTTCTGGTTATCAGCCGAGCTTTTAACCTCTGGGCCACTAGGGCTCCAACAGGCACATAAAGGATAGAAAATTCAAGTCCTGGCTGTAGTCCAGCACCAGTCAGTAGCTCACTAAAAACCCCTGCTATGTGAGAAGGAACCTAGAGGCCTAACCCTTCTTCTTCAGACTCAACCCTGTGCCTGTGTTAAGATCGATCAGAAGGCAAGCAGAACATTTGGTTTGGTCCTGTGAAGAAATGTCTTGATCAGACTGTGGCTGGATGGTGCACACTCATCCTTTCTGTCCCCAAGGTCAAGGATGGAGCAGCCCATTTACTCAGTAATTGTATCTACTGCAAAACTACTAGAAAAATGTTGTCCGTGGTGTTACCGAATGGCTTTTCCATAAAGACTCACACAATAACCTCCTCCTTGTGCTTAGATACCAGGAAAAAAAAAGGGGGGGGGGAACAACCTAACTTGAGGTTTTCCCACTCCACCTTATCTTTTAGGAAATTCAGCTAAATTCAGCACCTAACCAGAGTGATTTGAATTAGCTCATCTTCAAGGCCTATTTATTCACCTCATCCTAACTGGCCTTTGTTCTGTTTTATCTTTGAATTACGTTGTGTTCAATTTTTTAAGCTGCTTCGAATGATAGTCTACAGACAAAATATATAAAATACACCATTCTTGGCTAAATGTCTGTTTGTCTTTCCTGAGACATTCTTACCTGCATATGAGTCTATTTTTCACCAGGGCTGTAAAGATCTCCTGAAATAGTTCATGCTGGGGATGTTTGCTGAAATTTCTCTCATTCTTGTAGTTTATACTGAGATGAAACAAACAGAAAAGCATTTTGTAACTGACTTTATTGAGGCTGCCTCAAAGTTAACAATGCAGACAAAGATTATTTATATTCATACAAATATAGAAGAACGCTTGGGGTTTAACACATGCCTAAAGGCAAGCACCAATTGTTAAATTAGGAACTTATGAAGTCAATAATATAGATTATAATCAAGCACATGTATTCCATCTCACCATATTAACTCAATTATCTCCTATAAACATTTAACATCTAAAATTGGGTGGAGGGAGGAAGAGGGGCATATGGAGAGAAAGAACGGCGGGGGCATATTATTTGGACAGCCGTGCAACAAGCAGAGAAGAATTTCCTCCCTTCATTTTCCCACCCACTCACCCTCCACTCCATTCAGCTGCTATAGCTGCCAGCTCCAGGGGTTGGCACACACATTTCCTCACCCAGCACCACCAGTGCTGTGGAGTCAATTCTGACCCATGGAGACCCCAGGTGCATCAAAGTACAACTGTGCTCCACAGGGTTTTCAAGGGCTGATTTGGGGAAGCAGATCACCAGCCCTTCTTCTTAGGTGTCTCTGGGTGGACTCAAGCCTCCAATTATTCAATTAGCAGCCGAAATGTCTTAACCGTCTGCACCATTCAGAGATTCCTTGGGGATAACAGGGATTTATTAAAAACAGTCTACGCCCCATCAAATGTGAGCATTTTTGTTATTGTTGTTTGTTTGTTGTGTGTGTTTGTTTTAACAGTCTTGAGCTATTCCAGTTTCGGCTTCTTGTTGCTGATGTTACAGTCCACCATAGAGGTTAAAAAATACCCCAAAACATTCCACTCAAAGACTGGAAGAGGATAAGAACTAATGCACAAAAGGGATTCAATGCCACAGAATCTGTGATAACGCTATTTTTGTGTGTGTGTGTGTATAAAAGCCATTCATTTGAAAACCTAGGCCAGACAAGCCGGAATTGCATCCACATACCACCTGAAAGGCAAACGCTGTCATCTTATGTTGCCATCTGTCAAGTTCTGCCTTCATAGCCTCTCAGATGCCATTGGATGGCGTGTCCACATCCTAGCCAGGTGAGGGCTGTGACGGTTTCCTAGTACCCGGACATGGGAAGACTGAATGTGTAACAATACTTCAAGTATTTGATGATCCTCCCTAAAAATATTTTTTAAAAATATGGACCTATTAATGTCCATGTGACCTTTCTGGGGCGTTAAAACCACTGTCATAAAATGAAGGAGAAACAAAATCTAGGTCAAATGGTCACTCTATAACATTCATATTGGTATTTCATGCCATTCATTATTTAAGTGACTCTTAGTCCCAGATGACCTAAGCACGTTGTAGCACTGAGAACCAGCTTCTGGAAGGGGTGTGGCCCTCAGGAACATGCAGCTTTTAGGAGATCTACATGGTGACAGGAGAGATAAACATGGGCTGACCCTTTCAGTGTTAAAGGTGAGGCAAGATCCCTCCAACTGAAAACTTCGGTTGCTTTGACAACCACATTCTTTAGCTACCACATCTCTTTATCACAAGGGCTTCTTTTATGCCTTCTCCTTACTGGAAAGACGTGGCCAGGCCAAAAGCTAAAGACAAAGCTGGGAATCCACCTAGGCGGGTCAACAATCTGGAACCATTTCCTCATTGAGCCAACGCCAGAGGTATGTCAGCACTGTGTCCCAAAACCCCCAGTCAGCGTCACCTGCAGCCATTAAGCCTATTATTTACACAGAATTTTGGGGAATGGTTTAAGCACTCACCGAAATTATTAAGTGAAGAATCCCTGTGGTAAATTTTGAAATGGGTTTAAAACTTTAGCTACTATGGCACGCCTAAAGAAAGCTTAGGGCTAATTAGAACAGATTGCTGAAGACAAGGGAGCTATTGGGTTTCTTACCTAAAATTTTCAAGTTCAACAGCTTCTGTGGACTCATGCCACTGACCTCGAGTTCTGGGTCCACCTGCCTTCATGGCGGGCTCAGACTTCGTCATGCTATTCGGGGCACTATCGAAGGTAATGGCTGGAAGCTACAGAAATAGAAGCAGAGTACGTGAGGCTCACACCTCAGCACAGGGTAGAGAAAGCGACAAAATGGGGGTGGAGCAGGATGAAGGGAGCTCCCCCCACCCCAAGCCAATGATTAACATGGTAGCTACGTCCACTGCAGGGTTCTTCCAAGATTTAAACACTGCTGACTTAAATTTTCCTCACTCTGTGCTACCGGCTTTATTTGACTTCACAGCTTATAACACCATCCGACACATCTTAGAGTTATTTATTGACTTCCAGTCTCCCTTGGTTATAATGTCACCTCACTGCGAGCAGGAACTTGCCTGTTTTTGTTCAATGCCGTACCCCCACTACCTCAAAGAGTGCTGAGGATACAGGTCCGGGGTAAGGCCTGGAGTTTCTAAAGCTTGTTGGATGACTCAAACGTGCGAGCTGACTAGAGAGTTTCAGGACCCAGCTAGAACACTCTGGTGAGGGGTCCAGACTGAGAGTAAATCATCATTCATTCATTGCACTCCATCCGTTCATTCTTCAACATTTACCAAATCTGCGCACTGTGCGCCGTGGGTGTTAGGGAAAAAAAGATATAAAAGTCTTGACTTTCTGATTATTCGACTGTATTTATAAATACCATTAAAATATACTACAGGACTAACCACAAGAAAACTAAAAACTCATTTAAATTCACTACAACGACTTGAACATGCCCTACTTATAATACGAAGACCCTCGATGAGATGGATTGACACAGTGGCTGCAACAATGGCCTCGAGCATAACAATGATTGTAAGGATGGCAGAGGACCAGGCAGTGTTTCATTCTGTTGTACATAGGGTCGCTATGAGTGGGAACAGACTCAACAACACCTAACAATAATAGCAACATAATATGAACTGGTTAATTATTTGTATAATAAAAGAGCAACTTATCAGTACTCAAATAGTTTGATTTATCAATATTTACTTATAATTTTGAAGCCATGAGATTTGTTTCTAGTACCACTCTAAAGTTGAGCATACAAACAAACAAAAAAAAACCCGCTGCCGTCAAGCCAATTGCAACTTATAGCGACCCTATAGAACAGAGTAGAAATGGCCCAAAGAGTTTCCAAGAAGCGACAGGTGGATTCAAACTGCTGACCCTTTGGTTCGCAGCAAGTTGAGCATAGTGAAGGCAAATACCAACTTGTTTCCAAAGTGCCAATTGGGGATGTTCTAAATTAGCTAAATTAACACAGATGAGCTAAGAAAAGTATAAAACAACAAGATACAGGATTCATTTTTTCATTAAATCATTCCATATATAATTATCAAATAAAGCTATAATACGTCACACTTGTTGTCTTATTCCATTAAAGTATTTGATAGAAATCAGCATACAGACATCATTACCTTATTGAAAGAGAATATGCCTACATTCCCATAAGGCATTTGGTTTATAGAAAAAAATGCATTATAAGAAGGGTGTAGTATAATAGCCAGCAAAATATAAAAATTTAAAAAGAAAATCCCTCTTCATTGTATACAAGCCATGGTTAAATTCTCCAGCAAGAAAGATCGTTTATAAAAGTATTATTCATAAATCTTCCATCCCGTGGAACTACCTCTCTTTCTCAGTGTTCACCGGGTCAATCTACTACTGCCACAAGACAACAGATCCAACGGACACTTCAGGCAACAATGCTTGGTGGTTAAGAGCACAAACTGTAGGCCAGATTCTCTGGGTTTCCATACCCCATTAACCAGCTGCATGAGCTTGGACAATTTACTTAACCTCTCTGTGCATCAGTTTCCATACCTGTAAAAAGGACGTAAGAGTTTTTAACTCATGAAGTTATTTTGAGGATTCAGAAAATAGCATTTATAAAGTACCTGCTGTGTGCCAGCTATATTCTTTTCTCTTTTTTAATTGTGCCTTAGGTGAGAGTTTACAGAGCAGAATAGCTTACCATCAATAGTTTGTACATAAAGTGTTTCATGACCTTGGTTTCATTCCCCACGGTGTGTCAGCACTCTCCCCATTTCCGCCCTGGTCCTGGTCCTGATTATCTACCCCTTCCTGCCTTCTCATCTTATAATTGATTGTTCTAAGGAATGTCTTCCTCTCGGGTGTTATTGTTTTTCTTATGTGCTTATCTATTGTTTGGCTGTGAGATGATCTCCAAAAATGCTTCCATTTCCGGGTCAGAAAGGTATCTTAGGGCCATAGTCTCAAGGATTCCTTCAGTCTCTGTCAGACTAGCAAGCCCGGTCTTTTCTGTGAGTTCATTTTTTTGTTCTACAATTTTCTCCTGCTCTGTACTGGATCCTCTGTTGTGATTCCAGTCAGGGCAGTTGGTAGTGGTAGCCGGGCACCATCTAGTTCTTCTGGTGTCAGAGTCATGTAGGCTGTGGTTCATGTGGTCCATTAGTCCTTTGGACTAACTGCTCCCTTGAGTCTTTGGTCTTCTTCACTCTCCCTTGCTCAGGATGGGAAGAGACCCATAGTTGTATCTTAGATGGACCAGCTATATTTTAAGTGCTTTATAAATATTTTTTAATCATTATAATTATTCCCACTGTACAGATGAATTTATTAAATACAATTTTGATTACAAATTAGAAGATTTCTGGATGTGAACTGATAACCCAAATAATACTGGACATTAAGTCACAGTAATGAGGAAATTTTCCTGTGTTACACAGGAAATGTCATGACACACAGCAAACAATAAGTGATCATTCAGTGCCAAGGAGTCTCAAGCCCCCTTGCCATTACCACAACTCACAGAACACTGACTATAAGAGAAGGTAGCCTGGCAGTTGGTACTGGAAACCAATTGATGGAGACTCAGTGGAAAAAATGGAGTTGGCATTTATAGTTGCAAAGACTTGGAACCTTACAGTAGAAACCTTGAAGCAACTAGCTCTCTTCAGACGAAAGCAATGTGAGCTCAGAAACCAGTTCAGAACTCACAGCCTTTTCTCTTAGATCTCCAGCTCTTCAGACCCTCTGTGTATCCTACATCAACTACTGTATATAAGTACTGCCAGTAAAACATACACAGTTCTCATCCCAGAGTGGCCACCACTCACCACCTGGTACAGTCAAGATCATGATGCTCAGAGTAAAAGGGCCAGGTGAGCAGCCTCCTGACAGACTTCTGTTGTACTAAGCCATTTGTTCTGTTAAGGTACACACTATACCTGACATCATTTTGGACAACCCAAACTCTGAAAGTCCAGACATCATAAATATAACACAAATTCACATAGATAACTTTAAAGCGTGTCCTTTCCCACAAGTGATGGACTTACAGACTCAGGTGTGAAAACTTCCCCAAAAGGCACAGGATCCAGTCACCATCATCACCATCATCATTGGCTTCATCGTCATCATCATAGATCACTTACATAGTGCTTACCACATCCGGGCACTGTTCTAAGTGCTTTCTAGATATGATACACATTTAGTCCTCATAACAATTCCATGAGGCACACACCATTTTATTGATGAGAAAACTGAGGCACAGAAAGGCTAAGAGACTTATCTAAGAGACAAAGCTAGCAGTTGGTAGAGCTAGCTACCAAACCCAGATGACCTCCCTGCATCTCCAACATTCTCAGTTATCCAACATATACTTACGTATCTCCAATGATGAGAAAATCACTGAGGCAGCCCGCGTGCTTCTCACAGTTTCTCAAGTTTTTTTCACTCTTTCCCAAGTTTTTCCTCATATTGCCATGAAAATCTGTCCCTTGTGCTCTGTCCCTGTCTTCTAGTCCACCATCGACTCCTTTTACAATATTTAAAGAGGACTAAATGGCTTTTTTAACTGTAGCCTGAATGAAAAACTGCACCCCAAGTTCTGGCTGCATTAAACTGGTCACTGGTCCCAGAACACATCACACAGTGTGACCTCTCCATGCCTGGGCATGTGCAGCCTGTAACTCCTGATCACATTTCAGGGCTCACCTCGAATAGCCTCCTGGGTAAACAGCTGCCCAAGGACTTCCTGGGTAGAGCTATTCACGGCCTCCCTGGTGGCATTACAGTACTATCAGAAGGCATCCTACTCTATTACAATGTCTAGTTTACCCATCAACCTTTTCCCACTCAATGTGGCCACCTTCAGGGCAGTATCACATCTATCTACCTTTGCATTCATAGCACCTCACCCAGAGCCTGGCACATAAATAGGTGTTCAAATGTGAAGCTCTTCAGTGAAGGCTCACATTGCCCCCAGAGTCTTTACAAAACTAATTCATCTTGTAAATCACCTCCAGGTTAGTGACTCCATCCACCATGTTTATTGCAGATATATTGGGTGCCAGGTGTCACATCAGACTCTGGGTATACAGGAAGCAGAATGGCCAGGTCCTCTGTCTCCAAAGAGTATACAGTCCCATTTGAATGGGGTCTGCTGTGGTGGAAAGTAATGAAGAACTGGAGGGGCAGAGGAGTATCTATGGACCAGCTGTGCCAGAAGTCTTCCAAGGTATCCCGGGGAGATTCTCACACAGGCTAGGAGGCAGAGAACTACATATGCTCCAGGAACTGGAAGGTACTTCTGCAGCTCGGACAGCGTGAGTGGGAAGAGACTAGAGATTGAAGCGCGAAGGCTGCATCCTCAGAACCTCCCTAAAGGTTTGGTCACATCACTTCTGCTCAGAAATTTCGACATTCCTTGCTGCTTAGGGGATCAAGTATAAAATTCTACGAGAGGCCTGTAGGCACTGCACTGTCTCTTCTAGCTTTATTTATTGCTACTTCCAATGAAATCTCTACTCACCATTTCGCTTACAGGCTTGTCCCTTTCCTTCCTTAGAATATCTGATTATTTTACCCCCTTCATCTTGAATGCTTTTCCCATCAATTCCACTGAGGGAAAACCAGTGGAATTTTCAAGATGTATCTTCTTCCCTGACACTTGCAAGAAAAGTGGTCTTTTCTTCTTCCTCAAATCCACACACCCCACCGCTCATACCACTCGTCCAGGATCCATGTCGTGCCATGTTCCATAATTATCTGTTCCTACATCTTATCTGACTTCACACACAACCAGGGCTTTGAACTGGATCATTCCGATTTGAATCCCTGCTGAAAATTTGCATTTTCACCCCCAGATACACTGGATCAGAATCTGCATTTTTTAACAAGATCCCCAGATGATTCTTCCGTATAATAAACTTTGAGAACCACTGCTCTACTAGTGGTTCTCAGAACTTGTCCCTAACCAGCAGCATTAGCATGGCCTGGGAACTTGTTAGAAATGCAAATTCTCAGCAGTGGTCCGAACCCTAAGGAACCGGTTCAAAGCCCTGTACAGAACCGTGCCTTCTATCTTTCCTTTACATGACATCTATCAAAACCTCTTTATTTCAAGGCAATTAATGGGCCTGCAATGAATGATTTTTTTCTTCCTTATCTTTTTAAATTGCAAACCTGTTTCTCAGCTTCCCATGGCTCTGAATGTAGGGGAAAAATAATGTCATTCCAACTCTAGGCAGATTCCTTCAAGATTTGTGAAAAGCCTCCGGTGAAATTTCTGACCACTTCTTTCACTCCAGCAACCCTGGGGCAGTTCTTCTTCTTGAGTTATTTGGTTTTACTGGGCTATGTTGTTCTAACCCCGCTATGCTGAAGGGGACCATCTGCCTCAGGGTGTCTCAGTTCTGTCCAACTGGGGCGCTGTCCCACGGAACAGCAGATACTAATGTGCCAAAGCAAGCTATGCAGAGATATTATACGGAGCAAACAGCACGAAGCGTAAGTAGAACCCAGGAACACAGTGAAACAATGAGGGATGTGGCCTGGCTCGTTAGAGATTCAGAAGCAGGACATCCTGTTCTTTCCAATTTTCCACCTAACCCTCTAAAGGAGATCTCCTCTGCACCGAGGCCGTCACGGTCCATTTGCAAAAAACAAGTCAGATCTTGTTAGAGTAGAAATTCAGGTAAGTGGGCTTTAATTCTGGCTTTCCCTTTTCTAATTGACTATTAAAAATCTCGGAGCCAAGCATGTGGTCCATTTGCATATTTGGTAGGCATTTCTGCCTGCCTCTGACTCCACTTGGTTCCACAACTCTTGGTTTTGTTTCTCCTTTAGTCCCGGTTTTAATTTATGATAATCCGTCATGCTTTATGGTGCCATGCTTGATGGAGCCCTGGCGGTATAGAGGTTAAGAGCTCAGCTGCTAACCAAAAGGTTGGCAGTGCGAATCCACCAGCCACTCCTTGGAAAACCAACGGGGCAGTTCTGTTCTACTCTGTCCTGTGGGGTCACTGTGAGTTGGAATCAATTCAACAGCAATGGGTTTGGTTTTTTTTAATGCTTATTATAGGTGAGCATAACCCACAAAATGTCACTGGATTTCAGAATTCTAATTCCTTGCACTGTAGCAATGGGTGGGGTGGGTGGGGTGCATGGGGTGCGGCTGAGGGGAGGACAGAAATGTGGTAAACAATATTTCGGAAAAATCCATTTTCCTCAAGCTCTAAAGAGCCAAAGAGGCATTCAATAGAAGACTACAATGTTTCCAGACTTGAGAGTAAAAGCTCTGGAAATTAGGATACATGACAATGAGCACAGGATAAAGCAAGACCCAGGTGTGAGAGGAAAAGACTGAAAAGGCTTTGGATGCAATGTCTTGGCAGAGCCTGAACCAGGTATGAAAGAAACGGCTGGATGAAGAAAGAAAAAAGATATGAAAGAACAAAGAAAAGGAGACACAAAAAGATGTTACGTGGATCCTTTTGGAAACTGATGATTTCTTTTTTATTAAGGCACGCATATTCTTTGAAAACACTACCTGTTGTTTGCTTGACTGAACGTTCAAAAGGCACCGAAGTCTTTTAAGATCTGAATAATCCCTAGGAGAAAGAATAACACAATTATCCACTAACAGACAGCTCCAAGGAACAAGGTCCTGTTACCCACCAGTGCCCCTGCCATTTGAAGGCCTGCTTTTATAGACTGAAACATATACACACTAAACATTTCCTTTAGAACTCGAGAACTGATCAAATGCTTCAGTAAATACTGTAACCCAGAGTAGCAGTTGTCAAGGATTGACTCTGTTTCTCAGAAAGCCATTAAATCTGGTTGCTGGCCGTTGTCTGAGTTAATAATTAGCAAAGGCTCGGTATGTGATTACCTGGTGGTGATTCCTTGCTGTTTTTTATCGGCTGATTTTTCTGAGGTCTTCACCTTTTTGTCTTGATCAGGCATTGTAAAACATCAAGGCCCCAGGATTAACATCACATTTCTTTCTAAGGAAACCAGAGGCAAAAGCTTTAGTTGGCTTGTGGGCTCTAAAATACTCTCAATTAATACAAGCAAAATTCACTTACTGATTTAAACATGCAAAAACTAACATTTATTTCCAACAGAATAACAAAAATATTCATATGAATACCATTTACTGTGTATCCTTCAAAAGCCGCCGGAAACATTTAGGGCATTATTTCCAATTAGAGCAACCCACGAGCCTATAGTTGCTGGGTCAGCCTTGACTTTAAATATTCTGACCCATTGTCCCAAGAAGTATTGTTCTGCGTGTCAGAACAAGTGCCCCCATTTATGTGAGTAAAATGAATACTTGAAGCCCAGTTGATGCTTTTATGCCGTCCCATCTTTCTCAACACGCATCCATAACCATACACTTCCTCCCTTATCATGGGTCAAACCCCTGAAAGCCCCAGAGAGAGTCCCCACCCACTCACAAATGAGCATTATTTATGCTTATGGTGGGTGAGGGTAACACACAAAACGTCACTGGATTTCCAGAATTCCCCGAGCTTGAGAGCTGCCATTGGAATCCCCATGTGGGTGGGCGCTAGTCATAAGTTTTTCTGGAAGGCTTGGGTCAGTCTTAAACAGCCCTGAGCTCACCCAATCCGTCTGGACAGTGACGCTGGTCCGGCTAGGAATACAACCCCACAAGCGTTTCAGTCTTCTGAATTAAACTTCGTAGTGTTATCATGGGTACTCTTCCTGGGGTAAATTCTTATACTATTTTCCACCCCCACCCAAAAGATAACTACATGTTCACCAATGGACAGAGAACAGTTCATTTGTTTGCTTTTCCCCCCCCACTAGATCTCTGATTCAATTATTTTAGCTTCCAGAACAGAAACAAAGTATTGAAGATATTCATGCTTTCGATTACACAGCAAGTATGAAATAAATATACTACTGGTTTAGTCTGATTGGATGCAAAATTTTCCAACCAGGCTTCAGTGCCACAGTTTATCATCAGTGTGTTGTTCAGGCATGAGAAGGCACGCAGTCTGGTCTTATAATTGTATGCTTCCATGTCATCAGTGTGTTGTTCAGGCTTGAGAAGGCACGCAGTATGGTCTTATAATTGTACGCTTCCATGTATTATGAATTCTGTGGTTCAAATCCAAGTGTTTCAGAGGCATCAGAGGCAAAAGGAATGTGCCATTGGGGGTTTCACTGCAACAGGATACAGAAAGATGAAATCCACAAAGACAGTTTACTTAAGGATTTAAAAATGATAGCCTAATGTATTTGTGACAAATAGTTGAGCTGGAATTAAGAGCTGGGGACCAAGGCTCAAATCACAGGCAATGCTTTAGGACTATACTGGGGGGATGACACCATATATTCATTCGCTCAACAAATATTCACTGAACGTTTACCATGACCAGCATCTCAGACTGAAAAGTGCTAAAGGACAAATGGACAATTGATCACAGGAATGTGATCTACCACAAGCAAAGAAAAACCCCCTTGGTGAACTTGAAAACACATTTTATGAGGCATTTAGAGGCTTGATTTAGCAAGGGGTTTACTCTATAAGGAGCCTTGATGGGCTGCTCACCAAAAGGCTGGCGGTTTGAATCCACCAGCCGCTCCTTGGAAACTCAATGGGGCATTTCTGCTCTGTCCTACAGGGTGGCTAAGCGACTTGATGGCAACAGGTTTGGTTTGGTTTGGTTTGGTTTTTCACTCTATAAAGGAGGGAAAGGAGGAGAGAGGAAGGGGAAGAAGGAGGGAGAGGGGAGGGAGGAAGACAGGAGGGAGGGAAGAGAGGAGGGAGAGAAGGAGAGGAGGGAGGAAGGAAAAATAAAGGACCCATAAATTATAGTTTAAAAGCAAAAGACCCCTCACTTTTTTTAATATACAGATATTAAAATGTCCCAAAAGCTCTAAAATAAATGAAAACCCATCAAAATAAACAGAATATAATTTTACTTCTCCCTCAAGGTTAAAAGGAAAATTCCACATAGACACAGTGGACCGTTGGCTTCAAATTCCTGCTCAAACCATAGCTACAAACTGTTCTGGAAGTAGGAAATGAAAATGGCAGTGATTAGCATATGAGAATGTGTGGAAGACTTCTTTGTCTAGAAGAAGGTCCCATTTACCACAATCAACCCTGATAAGCACCCTGTCTTATTCTCTTGGTTAATCTCTATTAACATCTCATAGTTTTTTCCCTTTGAGATTAGCCTGTATTCTGTGAGGTAGAAGAGTGAAAATTGGTTAACTTCTTGGAAATGTTTCATTTAATTAAACAGTAACAATTTCACCAGAATCAGTAGAAACAGACATTTGACTTTAGGATAAAAAAACAAAATCCTTTTCCCCTTGATGACAGTTAAATTGAGACTATTCTGGGGAAAAAAAAAAAAAAACTTTGAGAAGTTAGGAATACTTTAAAAATATCTAATCTCCCATATTAAATGACCCAAAACTATTACACTGTTTATAAAATGAAACAGGTGTCTGTGGAAGGGGCAATTTATATCTTAAATCAATTTGCCCAGAGGCACACAAGTTAAGGAAGTGCTCCCAAGAGAGATCAAGGGTACTATCTAAGGCAAAAGCTCTCCAGATCAGCTCTCCAGCCAGATCCCACAGGGGAGCTCTGGAGTATAAGTTATGCCCCAGAGTTGTCCAAACCTGAGGGAAGGGAGCTGGCTTTCATGCTGTGGTACCCTTAAGTCATTGGTTAAGGGCCCCTGGGGGAGGTCATCACTGCCCAGGCACTCCCTGTCTGTGAGTAAAGAGACTCTCATAGCTTGGGGGCAGTCCTCCAAAAAAGAATGCGGGGAGCTGACTGTTAGAAGCAAAAGAACCTTCAGTACCAAACCCAGAACAAACTAAAAACAACCACAAGGGACGGGAGAGGCTCTGGGCAGGAAGAACCCTGGCACTGTCTGCTGTGATCACTAACACATGGGAATGCTGTAGACCAGGAGGTTACAAGACTCTGCTGTGGATACAAACTGAGCTGAGCCTACCGCAGGGCTCTCAACTAGAGTTAAATTCCCAAAAAGTCGGCAGTTCTCCACCAGCCGCTCTTTGGAAACCCTATGGGGCAGTTCTACTCTGTCCTAGAGGGTCTCTCTGAGCAACAATCAGCTTGTCAGCCATGAGTTTTTTTCACCGGGTTTCTGCTTGACCTTTCCAGACTCTGTGGCCTAGCAGCTAGTCTCCTTGGTCTGCTTCTCTATCTAGCCTCTCCCCCAGAAGATCTCTTGCAATTCCATCCGTAACATCCAAGTTTATATACCCAGCCCTAACTCCGCCCTAGAAGTCCCTGCCTGGCGCAAATGCTTAAGCGCTTGACTACTACCCAAAAGGTTGGAGGTTCAAACCCACCCAGAGGCACCTCGGAAGACAAGCCTGGATCTGCTTCCGAGAGGTCACAGCCTTGAAAACCCTATGGAGTAGTTCTACTCTGCACTCATGGGGTCGCCGTGAATCAGAGCTGACTTCACAGGAACTGACAACAACCACCGCTTTACCCTGACCTCCTGACCTCGCAAAACCACCACCTGGACGTTAACGGGCACCCCACACTTAACATGTCCCAAACAGAACTCTTGATCCCACTCCATTACCAAATCCCCCCAAAAACGTCCTTCCCCTAGCGCTCCCCCTCTCAGTAACTGGCATTATCCAACTACTCTAGACAAAATTTCAGAGGTCATTCTTGATCTTGTTCTTTTCTTTCCCTCTGACAATCAAGCTGAGACAGATAGGGTTAACTGCTGGCAGAACAAAAGAGCTGTTAAAAGATTACCATCTAGAAGTTGGGTAAACAGGAACTACACCCTGTCAACATGAGATATGGTTGAATTACTGTCTCCTTAGTGTTCTTCTACTCCCTTCCCCCTTTACAGGTTCCCACATGCACAGAACAAAGTGTGACTGTTGTTTAACCTTTCTTAGCCCTCCAAAGATGGCGATGTAGTGGCAAAGATCAGTGCGCTTGCACTATATCCCATAATAAGTGATGTCAAGGGCTGCCAAGAGGACTCCATCTTGAATATCCGTGGGTCCCTGCTTGGATTCCAGATGCGCGTGCAACTTAATTAGCACGCACCGCCATTTTGAGAAGTACCTGCCCCTTGAAAGAAGCCCACTAAATATTCATTACTCCTATTGCCTCCACCGAACCCATATAAGCCCTAGCCCTGCTTCCCTTTTCGAGTCAACCTTTTGGAGAGGCTTAGTCCCCTGCTGACTCCTTTTGCTTGACTCAAGCAAAATAAAGCTTGCTGAAGATAAAGGTTGTCTTTCACCTGTATTCTTACTCAGGAAAAGACAAGGACCCTTTGTGTCAGATTGGTGATTGATGACAAAAGCACCAGAAAAACCAGCTTTCTCTTCTCTCCAATCCCACTATCGACCTCCCCCAAGCTACCATCTTGTCTAGACCACTATCACAGCCTTCCACCTTTGCTCCTCTATTTGCAAAGGAGCCCAGTGGATTATTTTCAAATGTAAATCAGATCACGCCAATCCCTGGTGTATAACCTTCCTGTGGCCTCCTGTTTGTTGCACTTGGCTTCTAATCATGACTTTCAGCCACATTGGCTTTCTCTCTGGCCCATGAACATCCAACCTTGCTCTTGCCCTAGACCTTGGCATTTGCTGCTTGCTGTTCCCCCTGCCTTTGTGTTACTTAGGTCTCAGCTCGTATGCCCCCTCCTCAGTGAGGGATCTTCTGATGAAATTCTGCAACATATCCATCCACACACACATATTTATTACATCACCCTGTTTTATTTCCTTTCTGGTGCTCATCAACAACTGACATCCTTTTGTTCATTTATTAGTTTCCTTGCACAAGATTATAAACTGCACATGGACAGGGATTGTGTCTGTTTTATCCGCAGACACCTCCCCAGCACATAGAATAGTGGATGGCACATTAGGGAACTTAAAAAAAACTTGTGGCATGACTAGTGTCACAATCTTTAAGGAGTGGCTCAAGTATTATTACCAAAGTTTGTGAACCAATTGTTTTTTAGAGATTATTTTTATGATTAGAGTCTCCTCTTACCCCTCAAGTCTGGAGCAGAAGGAGCCCCCAGAGCAGCCTATACTCCCCACATTTTAAACCTATACATGCGATACTGAAAATGCCTGATTACCCCACCTCCTAAGAGCAGGGATTGGGCCTCACTTATTCACCAAACACACGGTAGACAAATGGTAAATATTTATTGAATCAAAGAATTAACGAACCCATGTTTATTGCAGCTCTGTTTACAATAGCAAAAAGTTGGAAGCAACCAAGGTGTCCATCAACGGATGAATGGGTAAATAAATTGTGGTATATTCACACAATGGAATACTACGCATCTATAAAGAACAGTGACGAATCTGTGAAACATTTCATAACATGGAGGAACCTGGAAGGCATTATGCTGAGTGAAATTAGTCAGAGGCAAAAGGACAAATATTGTATAAGACCACTATTATAAGATCTTGAGAAATAGTAAACCTGAGAAGAACACATACTTTTGTGGTTACGAGGGGGGGAGGGAGGGAGGGTGGGAGAGGGTGTTTTATTGATTAATCAGTAGATAAGAAATGCTTTAGGTGAAGGGAAAGACAACACTCAATACATGGAAGGTCAGCTCAACTGGACTGGACCAAAAGCAAAGAAGTTTCCGGGATAAAATGAATGCTTCAAAGCTCAGTGGAGCAAGGGCGGGGGTCTGGGGAACATGGTTTGAGGGGACTTCCAAGTCAATTGGCAAAATAATTCTATTCTGAAATCATTCTGCATCCCACTTTGAAATGTGGCGTCTGGGTCTTAAATGCTAACAAGCGGCCATCTAAGATGCATCAATTGGTCTCAACCCACCTGGAGCAAAGGAAAATGAAGAACACCAAGGCCACACGACAACTAAGAGCCCAAGAGACAGAAAGGGCCACATGAACCAGAGACCTACATCATCCTGAGACCAGAAGAACTAGTTGGTGCCCGGCCACAATCGATGACTGCCCTGACTGGGAGCACAGCAGAGGACCCCTGAGGGAGCAGGAGATCAGTGGGATACAGACCCCAAATTCTCATAAAAAGACCAAACTTAATGGTCTGACTAAGACTAGAGGAATCCCGGAGGCCATGGTCCCCAGACCTTCTGTTGGCAGAGGACAGGAACCATCCCCGAAGACAACTCATCAGACATGAAAGGGACTGGTCAGCGGGTGGGAGAGAGACGCTGATGAAGAGTGAGCTAATTATATCAGATGGACACTTGAGATTGTGTTGGCAACTCTTGTCTGGAGGGGGGATGGGAGGATAGAGAGAGAGAGAAGCCGGCAAAATTGTCACGAAAGGAGAGACTGAAAGGGCTGACTCAAGAAGGGGAGAGCAAGTGGGAGTAGGGAGTGAGATGTATGTAAACATATTTGTGACAGACTGATTGGATTTGTAAACGTTCACTTGAAGCTTAATAAAAGTTAATAAAAAAAAAAAGAATTAACGAATGCATAGATAGATAAAATAATTATTTGTTAAGAAATCTGTGTCATTGCTCTTTGCCTCAGTAAGTTCCTCATAAATCTCCTTTATGAATTATATCAACTGATGGACACTGGGAATGTAATAATCCTGAACGTGGTCAGAAATGATAACATTCAGTCTTCAGGAAGGAAATTCCACTTCTACATAATATTCTTTTTTTAAAGAATATTCTGTTGAGTTTTTGGTGAAAGTTTACACAGCAATTTATGGTCCCATTTGACAATTTCCACATTCTCTGTGTTCTGTTTGTTCCCTTTCCAGTACTCTACTTTCCCTGCACCCTTATCTTCTCATCTTTGCTTTTGAGTAATTGTTGACCTTTTGGTTTGATATTGATGGTTTTTAAGCAGGGCAGGAATCTTATGGGTAATATCCTTTATTTTGTATGTCACTCTGCTACTTCACTAAAAGGTGATCTCAGGGGATAGGCTCGGTTCTAGCTTTAAAGAGTGTCTCAGGGCAATAGTCTCAGGGAGTCCTCTATTCTCTACTGTTCCAGTTTGTCTGGCCTTTTTTTTTTTTTAATTAAGAATTTGAGTTTGGCTCTAAATTTTTCTCCTATTCTATCCAGGACCAATTACTGTCACCCCAGTCAGAATAGTCAGTGGTGGTAGCTGGGCACCATCTGCTCTCAGGGTAAGTGAGGTTGTGGCTCACGTAGACTCGTTTCTTCTCTGTGCTTTTCATTACCTTCTTACTGTTTTGCTCCAGGCGAGTAGAGACCTGTAGTTGTGTCTTATATAGCCACTCACTCACAAGCTTTTAAGACCCCAGACACTACTCACTTCACTAGGATGCAGATCATGATTTTTGTAAACTGTTGTTATTGCTGTTGTTAGATGCTGTCAAGTCCATACCGACTCATAGTGACCCTAAGCACAACAGAACGAAACACTGCCCCATCCCGCGCCATCCTCACAATCGTTGTTATGCTTGAGCACACTGTTGTAGCCACTGTGTCAATTCACCTTGTTGAGGATCTTCCTCTTTCACCGACCCTCTACTCTACCAAGCATGATGTCCTGCTTTGTGAAGTATGCTATGCCAATTGACTGAGTTATCCCAAGAGACTACGGTTCTAAGCCTTCAAACCCAGAAAACCAATGTTGGAAGATGTTTGGTTACATCTGAAAAGTATCCATGTTTATGTCTTCAGTTAATATATGTGCCTGTACCCATATTTACGCATTTACATGTACCTAGAGATACTTTGGAAATGCTGGTGGTGTAGTGGTTAAGTGCTACGGCTCCTAACCAAAAGGTCAGCAGTTGGAATCCACCAGGCACTCCTCAGAAACTCTATGGGGCAGTTCTACTCTGTCCTCTAGGGTCGCTATGAGTCAGAATCGACTCGACAGCAGTAGGTTTGATTTTGGTTTTATAGATACTTTGGAAACCCTAGTGGTGTAGTGGTTAAGAGCTTAGTTGCTAACCAAAAGTTCGGCAGTTTGATTCTACCAGGTGCCCCTTGGAAACTCTATGGGATGGTTCTATTCTACCCTACAGGGTAATTATGAGTCAGAATTAACTCAACAGCAACGGGTTTGTTTTTGTGTACATACTTCTATCTGTTCTCACCTATGTACACACCTGTACCTACGCTGTATACCAATTTGCCCATATATGCTCACTCAATTTTACTTTGGTTATGCTGTGCTCACCACATCCACATATGGTGCCACTTTTCCCATCACCAAAAATAACTAGTTTCTACAGTACCATGTTCTTTTCCCACCACACCTCCTCTCCCTGGTAAGCACCAATGAATATTGGTCTCTCTATAGTTTTGTTTTATATAGTTTTCTATTCTTGTCTTCTTAAAAGAGGGATCACAAAATATTTGTCCTTATGTGCTTGATTTATTTCACTTAGCATTATGCCCTTGAGGTCCATCCATGTTATGCTTCCCAGATTTATCGTTGTTCTCTATGGTTGCGTAGTATTCCACTGTATAAATGTACCAAAATTTGCTTATTTATTCATCCATTAGGGGGCACTTTGGTTGCTTCCGTTTCTTTGCTACTGTGAATAAAGCAGCAATGAACATAGGTGTGCATATGTCTGCTCATGTCATTATTTTTAGGTATCTTTTTTTTATACCCTGAACAATGCAGGAAACATCAAAAGAAGATGGAAGGAATATACAGAGTTACTGTACCAAAAAACCTGGTCACCATTCAGCCATTTCAGGAGATAGCATATGATCAAGAGCCAATGGTACTGAAGGAAGAAGTCTAAGCTGCACCGAAGGCATTGGTAAAAAACAAGAATCCAGGAATTATCAGAATGCCAACTGAGATGTTTCAACAAACAGATGTAATGCTGGAAGCACTCACTTGTCTATGCCGAGAAATTTGGAAGACAGCTACCTGGCCAACCAACTGGAAGAGATCCATATTTGTGTTCATTCCAAAGAAAGGTGATCCAGTAGAATAAGGAAATTAAGGAACAATATCATTAATATCCCACGCAAATAAAATTTTGCTGAAGATAATTCAAAAACAGTTGTAACAGGAGCTGCCAGAAATTCAAGCCAGATTCAGATGAAGAAGTGGAAGATGGGATATCATTGCTGATGCCAAATGGATCTTGGCTAAAAGCAGAGAATACCAAAAAGATATTTACCCGTGTTTAACTGCAAACACATTTTTGTTTTGCAAAGGCATTGAACAGTGTGGATCATGTCATGGATTGAATTATGTCCCCCCCAGAATATGTGTCAACTTTGTTGGGCCATGATTCCTAGTATTGTGCGGTTGTCCTCCACTGTTTTGTGGTTGTAATTTTCCTAAGTGCCATAAATCCTAATCTCTGCCTGTGGTTAATGAGGCAAGATTAGATTATGTTAAAGACGATTAGGGTGGGATTAAAACACCCTTACTAAAGTCACATCCCTGATCCAATGTAAAAGGAATTTCCCTGGGGTGTGGCCTGCACCACATTTTATCTTACAAGAGATAAAAAGGGAAGTGGGAGGGGGACGACCTCATACCACCAAGATGGTAGCACCATGAGAAAAGCATGACCTTTGGACCCAGAGTCCCTGCGCCTCAGAAGCTCTTCGACCAGGGGAAGACTGATGACAAGAACCTTCCTCCAGGACTGATAGAGAGAGAAAGCATCCTCTGGAGCCGATGCCCTGAGTTTGGACGTTTAGCCTACTTTAACTAGACTATGAGAAAATAAATTTCTCTTAGTTATTGCCATCCACTTGTGGTATTTCCGTTACAGCAGCACCGAATGACTAAGACAGATTCATCATAAATTATGGATAACACTGCCAAGAATGGGAATTCGAAAACAATTCTGCTCATGCAGAATCTGTACATAGATTCAGAGGCAGCTGTTCCAACAGAGTAAGGGGACACTCTGTGGCTTAAAATCAGGAAAGGTATGCGTCAGCGTTGTATCCTTTCACCATACTTATTCAATACGTGTGCTGAGCAAATAATCCGAGAAGCTGGACTGTATCAAGAAGAATGAGGCATCAGGATTGGAGGAAGACTCATTAACAACCTGTAATATGCAGATAATACAACTTTGCTTCCCGAAAGTGAAGAGGACTTGAATCACCCACTGTATGAATATCAAAGACCACAGCCTGTTAGAAAGCAAAGACATCACTTTGAGGATTAAGGTGCACCTGACTCAAGCCATGATATTTTCAACTGCCTCATACGTATGTGAAATCTGGACAATGAATAAGGAAGACTGAAGAAGAATTGATGCCTTTGAATTATGGTGTTGGCAAAGAATACTGAATATATCATGGACTGCCAAAAGAATGAACAGATCTGTCTTGGAAGAAGTACAGCCAGAATGCTCCTTAGAAGTAAGGATGGCAAGACTTCATTTCATGTACTTTGGACATGTTATCAGGAGAGACCAGTCCTTGGAAAAGGACATCATGCTTGGCAAAGTAGAGGATCATCAAAAAAGAGGAAGACCCTGAGTGGCTGCAACAATGGGCTCAAGACTGTGAGGATAGCACAGGACTGGGCAGTGTTTCTTTCAGTTGTACATAGGGTCGCTATGAGTCAGAACTGACTTTATGGCACATAACAACAACAGGGTATTTACCTAGGAGAGGATATCCACTTTTGCCAGCACCATTTATTAAAGAGACCATTTCTGTCCCGCTGAATGGACTTTGACCCCTTGTCGAAAATCAGTTCTCCACAGATGGCTGGGTTTAATTACAAGTTTTCAATCCTATTCCACTGGTCTGTGTGTCTATCGTTGAACTGGTACCAAGCTGTTTTGATTACAATGGCTGTAGAGTGTGTTTTGATATTGGGAAGTGTGAGGCCTCCTGCTTCGTTCTTTTTCTTCAATATTGCTTTGGCTATTCAGGGTTTCCTTCCTTTCTATATGAAGTTGGTCATTAGTTTTTCCATTTCAGTGAAGAATGCTGTTGGGATTGTATCCGGATTGCATTGCATCTGTATCAATTTAGGTAGAATTGACATTTTCACTATGTTAAGTCTTCCAATCCATGAGCACGGGATGTCTTTCCATTTTTGTAGGTCTCTTTTAGTCTCCTGTAGTGGTGTTTTATAATTTTCATTGTATTTTATGTCCCTGGTTAGGTTAATTCCTAGGTATTTTATCGATTTAGGGGCTATTGTAAATGGTATTGTTTTCTTGATTGCTTTTTCAGAGTAGTCTTTGTTAGTGTAGAGGAGCCCAACTTCTGGTTTTGTTAACTCCACTGTTCTTCTATTTTCTATTCTGTTTATTTCTCCCCTGATCTTTATTACTTCCTTTTTTCTGGTAGCTTTTGGCTTCTTTTGCTCTTTCCTTTTCTATTTGTTCAAGTTGTCGGTTTAAGTTAATGATTTTGGATCTTCTTTTTTAATGTAGGCATTTACTGTTATAAATTTCCCTCTGAATACTGCTTTTGCTGTGTCCCAAAGGTTTTGATATGTTGTGTTTTCATTTTTGTTTGATTCTAGGAAATTATTAAGTTCACTTTTGATTTCTTCTATGACCCAATAGTTTTTTAGTAGTGCATTTTTTAGTTTCCATGTATTTATTTATGTATAATCCTTTTTTTTTTCCGGTTGCCGATTTTTGGCTTCATACCATTATAGTCAAGAGTAGATGCTTTATATGATTTCAATCTTTTTAAATTTGTTGAGATTTGTTTTGTGTCCTCGCATGTGGTCTATTCCGGAAAATCATCCAGGTGTATGTTCTGATGTTGGGTTGAGTATTCTATACATGCCTGTTAGGTCCAATTGGCTTACGGTTTTATTTAGGTTCTCAATGTCCTTACTGATCTTCCTTTTAGATGTTCTGTCTATAATTGAAAGTGGTGTGTTGAAGTCCCCTACTATTATTGTGGAGTTGTCTATTTCTCCTTTTATTAGTCAGTATTTGTTTCATGTATTTTGGTGCATTGCTGTTAGGTGCATATATAATTGTTATGTCTTCTTGTTGGATTGACCCTTTCATTATTATGTAATGCCCTTATTTATCTCTCATAAGAGATTTTAATTTAAAGTCCATTTTATCGGATATCAGTACAGCCAGCCCTGCTCGTTTTTGTTTACTAGTTGCATGGAATATTTTTCTCCATCCTTTTATTTTCAGTCTGTTTGTGTCTTTATATCTAGGTGTGTTTATTGTAGACGGCAAAACCATTGATCCTTTTTTTTTTTTTTTTTTTTAATCCATTCTGCCACTCTGTGCCTTTTATATGGGGCGTTTAGACCATTTACATTTAAGGTTATTACTGAAAACAAAGTGACTACCTCACTCATTTTGTTATTTGTTTTTTAACTGTTTTGTATCTTCTTTGATTCTTTATTCTGCTTTGTCTGCTTTTATTTGTATTTGTTTTCTTGTGATGATCCTTTCTTCTGAATGTTTCTTCTTGGTGATTTCTTAGAGGTTACCACATGTTACATTACACAACTTACAACTGTAACAACATTTAACATATGAACAGTTAACATACACTCTTAACATAACAAATCAATTCCTGGTATGCTCTTCCCTCCCCCATTTCTGTTGGTGTGTCTCCAGTAACGTCAATACACAATTTGTATTTGCTAAGTTTACTTTTGTACTTATTTCTTACAAACGATGTTATATTTTTTTGTGGGATTTAATTACTGAGTTGATTCCCTGAAAATATCATATACATTAGTTCTTATGATTGCCCATGTTGTGCTTTTTGGAGATCTATTTTATTTTTTTTCCTGTGTACAGATACAAGTATTTATTTAATGCTCTTGCCTTTCTATTTGGAGTACTCCCTTGAGTAACAGTTGCAGAGCTGGTCTGGTGGCGGCAAATTCCCAGAGCTTCTGTTTGTTTGGCAATGTCTTGATTTCTCCCTTATTTTTCAATGACAACTTTGTGAGTAAGGAATCCTTGGTTAGCAACTGTTTTCTTCAGTATTTTACATATGTTGCTCCATCGCCTTCTGGCTTCTAGAGTTTCTGGGGGAAAATCTGCAGTAATTCTTATGAGAGCCCTTGGTATGTTATACTGAGTTTTTCTCTTGCTGCTTTAAGAATTTTCTCCTTGTCTTTAGTCTTCAGGAATTTTATTAGGATATGTGGCGGAGTTGTTCTTTTTCTGTCTTTTAATTGGGGTTCATGCAGCTTTCTGTATCTGCAGGCTTGGTTCTCTTTTCATATCTGGGAAATTCGCTATGATTATTGCTTGGAAAATCATTTCTATGCCTTTATTGTTGTAATGGTGCTCTGGGATTCCAATAATTCTAATGTTAGATTTCTTAATTGAATTCCATATTTCCTTTTGGATTTGTTCATTTTTCTTTTTTCTCTTGAGACTTGATAAGGTCAGTTATTTTGTCTTCTAGTTCATTTATTCTACGTTCTGTCTCTTCAACTCTATTGTCAAGTGTTTCTTTTGCTTTTCCTAATCTGTTGTTTTATTCTTCAGTTTCAGTAGTTTTGTTTTGTTTTTGATGTTTTCAGTTTCCATGCTGAGTCTCTCAATTTGTTCCTCCATTTGTTTCCTGATCTTCACTAGTTTGTTTTCTGTGTGTTTTCGCTTTCTTTAAATGTATTTAGCACATAGTCTGGTAATTATCATTTATTTGCATTATTCTGGCCTCCATAGGAGAAATTTCTTCTTCATATTTTGCTTTTGACTTGTCCTTCTTCTCTTGTGATTTTTGTCTGTTTTACTATTTTTTGTTGAACTTGCTCTATTCTGTTATCTTTTTTTTTTCTTTACTTTAAATTTTGTATTCTGGTTTTTACAGGAAATTTTCTGATTGGACGTCCTAGTGGTACTGGGGCCAAGTACCCCACTGCCAATCAAAAGGCCGGGGCCACACATCCATCAGCTGCTCTGTGGGGCAAAGATGCGGCAGCCTGCCTTTGCAAAGGTTCACCACCCTGAGAACCCCACAGGTCAGCTCGACTCAGCTCCATAAGGTCATTATGAGTCAGAAACAACTCAGCAGCAGTGGGCGTGGTATATTCTCCTGAGAATCACTAGGGAAAAAAAAAACCCCCACTGCTGTCAAGTCGATTCCAACTCATCACGACCCTATCAGACAGAGTAAACTGCCTTATAGTTTCCAATGAGCGCCTGGTGGATTCGAACTGCTGACCTTTTGGTTAGCAGCTGTAGCACTTAACCACTATTCCACCAGGGTTTCTAAGAACCACTAGAGGGCACTCTTATTCTTAGTTTTTTTCTTTTTTTTTAAGTGCTGATTCAGGATTTATGGATGCTTAATCTCCCAGCTCTGTGATCTCAGTTTTGTAATCTCACTGTGCTTGTTTTTATTTGTTGTTCAGTGGGTCAGCTGCTCCACCTACTTCACCACCTTGCTCCACCCCTAAGATAAAATTCTTGAACAGTGCTTCTCAACCTACCTATAGTGAAGAAATTTTTTTTCTTTTTATTTCCAATCTATTATGCACTGATGATTTGGTCCACACCCAGTTCAGCAGGTCAAGTCTACTGGTGGTATACTTGGACGTCACAGCAATGCTTACTCTCCATTTCTGACTTATCTCCTTGTGAAGAAGTAATTTATCAGTATGTAGACCACACCAAATAGCACAGATATAGATAACTGAAGAACTGTCCCATAGGGTTTCCAAGGAGTGGCTAGCAGATTTGAACTGCTGACCTTTTGGTTAGCAGCCAAGCTCTTTAGCACTGGGCCACCAGGGCTTTTTTTTTCCCCCCTTTCAAATGACAAAATTGTTTTCACTACAACCCCAGATGATTCTGAACATACCAAAGTAGACCCCAGAGGGGACTAGTCCAGGAATTGTCGATTACAGAACAACCACAAGAGGGTGAGAGTGAGTTTGGAAGGACAGAACTTTGGCCACGTTGCCAATTTTGGCTGCCTGAGGACTCCTCACCTAATTCCAAGCAGTCCTACTTCTCTGGGGTTTCTTATATAGTTTCATTTGAGAAAAGGATTCCGTTACTAAAAAATAAAAAAAAAAAAAACCCACTAACTTTCTAACTCACTTATTGTGCAGATGAGATGAAGCCAAAGAGATAGCACTTGCCACACAAACCCTTGTACCTACATGGGTTTCCCTTTGATTCTAAATGCGAAAGCTGAAATTCAGTGTTTAAAATAAAGAGGATGGGCAGAGAAGTGAAAGACTATATATAAAAACCAAATACATGTTACTTTAAGAACAGAAACATTAAGTATCTTTGTTTCATAAACCTCAATCTCAGAGGGAGAGAAAAGATCTTTCCAAACCTTACAGGTAGCCGGTAGGGTTTGGTTTTTACTGCCTAAAAAAAAAAAAAAAATTTTTTTTAGTCAAGTACAGACATAATCCCAGTTCTGACAATCACAATTTTTTAATCCATTAAAAAAAAAGAAACATTCTAAGGTAACTTTCCTATTGTCGTTTGAAATTTGGGTTAATGCTAAAGAAGTCCACAGAGACACATGCCTCATTTGCTCGTGATCTCTTGGTAATTGTGGGTAAACATGAACACATGACAGATAAAGAAATCCATCTGTCAGTAAAAATTACTTAATTGTCTGTAGTTAATCTAAATTATGTAATATAAACCCACCAAGCTATGAGTCAGGAGCTGCCTTGTGGTTCAGTGGTTAAAGCACTCATCTGCTAACCAAAAGGTCAGCAGTTCAAATTCACCAGCTGTTCCCCAGGAGAAAGATTCAACAGTCTGCATCCATAAAGATCAGAGCCTTGGAAACCCTATGGGGCAGTTGTATTCTGTCCTATAAGGCTGCTATGAGTTGTAATTGGCTCAACTGCACACAACAACAACCACTAAATAACATGGTGAGTATTTGTGGTATGGTTTTCATGTCCTCTACACAGATATTCTTTTTAATTCCATGGTTGCCTGAACTACTCAAAAAGTTCCTTAAGAATCATTATGGCATTTAACTGTTCGAATCCTACAAATATCTTTTTTTTCCTATCAATCATTTAGGTTCCCCATTCCCATTGCCACTGAGTTGATTCTGATTCATAGTGAACCTACATCTCCATAAATATTCCATTTCACTTACTATATTTACTAACGTTAAAAAGAAAAAAAAAAAGCACTTATATAGTAATAACACTAAGAGAGCTTAGCAGGACAAAAGTTAATTACCGCTTTAGCTATATCAGAGCCCTAGTGGTGTAGTGGTTAAGAGCTTAGCTGTTAACCAAAAGGTTAGCAATTTGAATCTACTAGCTTCTTAGATTCCGAATCTCTATGGAGCAGTTTTACTCTGTCCTATCAGGTTTATTGTTTTGAAAAAGTGCTAAAATAAACTTGTACGAACACTACCGCAAAAAGACGTTAAAACTTCCTTGTACCAATAACAAGGAGTCTTTATTCCTTTTGTAGAATTATATTTAACCCTTCATCTTAGATGACAAGTTACAGTTCTGTCTATATTCAAGTAGACAGATTAAATAATTTAGGGAACTTTCAGTCCCATAACTAACTGGCAATGCAAAATGAAAAACTCTTTTCCAATTACAGGTAGTCCCCAAATTACAATGTATTTGAGTTATCATGGACTGCACGTACCGCCATCTGGTTTCTTACGGTACCTCTTACTGTTAGTATTATGTACTATATACAATGTTGTAGCAAGTAATTTGCTGATATAATCATTCTCAGATGTTCACGCGCACATGTTCAAAGATCAGATTCATAAAGATACTGATAATGAAAGGCAATACTAACAAAAAAAAAAAGAAGAGGTATTCAACTTACATCAAAACCGACTTATGGTGGAGTTGTTGGGACAGAACCCCACTGTAAATTGAGGACTGCCTGTACTTTCCTCAAGATATTTTTTTCTTAAAGTTTCTCTAATAGTGGTTCTTTGAAACACAAAAAAGAAGTGGTTAAAGAAAGATATAATTCACATAGAGCAGCCAGAAATAAGAAACCATATTAAAAATACATTGGTTAAATGTGAATTCCTTAATTGTTAACATTAGGGAAAACTGGACAGCCTCTACTATTTTTGCAACTTTTACGTAAGTCTAAAATTATCTCAAAATAAACATTAAAAAACGCACTGATCATTTGGGCAGTTTATTTACTTAATTAACATGTTTTGAGAATAAAGGAAGATTTTCTTTTTACAAAGAATAAATGCCCTTAATCTCACAGATAACATCATGTGCCTTGATCTTTTCAAATCAGAAGTGTCTTTAGAAAACTATATACCATATATAGGAAGCGTCAGTTAAACTGGGAAATTTAATTACTGGGAAATAACACATACACACACACACACACATATTTTTTTTAAATAAAGTGAACAAAAGTTGAGGAAATCCTATAAGAAATATGACTTGCTTATACATATTACAGCACGTACACACACACACACACACACACACACGAAGGAGTCCAGTTCTCCAGTCTAAACTATATGATTGACTTTATTCCTATCTTACATTGTTATTATTCTTCAGTGGAAACACATAAGGACTTAACAGAACAGAGATGGTTATTATAAAAAGGGACCTTTGAGAACATTTCATACCAGAGGTCTAACTTTTTCTAAGCCCCAACCAAAAAAACCAAACACATTGACATCGAGTCGATTCCAGACTCATCGCAACCCTATAGGACAGAGTATAACTGCCCCATAGGGTTTCCAAGGAGCACCTGGTGGATTTGAACCACTGGCCTTTTGGTTAGCAGCCATAGCCCTTAACCACTACGGCACCAGAGCTTCCAGTGAATGACAGGTACAGAATAGAGATAGTGGTGGGATTTGGTCAAGCCTGAAAAGGCATGCCCTCCCTAAAGGGATTCAAAACCACATTAAAGACAAAGCAGAACAAAGCAAAAACACCTGCCAAGGACACACAACAAATCTATAGGCCACCATGATTCAGTTCCTTTCATTTGACAGATGAAGACACTGGGGCCCAGAGAGGTAAAATGTGCCCAAGGCTACGCAGCACTTTTAGGAGAAAAAGAAGTACAGAGTTCAGCTCACTTCAGGGTCTAAATCTTAATGGAAAGTCTGGGGTAGAGAAAGAGAACTTGTTGACAATGGCCCTTAGCCGAGGGCACACAGTGATAGAATAACCATTGACGGTTATGTAACTTCACTTCCTGGGCCCTGGGGGTCCTTCCAAACATCCATTCATTCATCCTGGTTCACCCATGTGAAACAGGTAGGTGGTGTACTTTAATATCATCGTACTAGTGGGAAACAAAGACACAGCTGGTACACAAAATACATCAACAAGTGTGTATCCCCTGCGAAAGGCAAGTATTATCATGGCATTGCTGGTGAGTCCATAGGCTCTCCAGCTCCCTTGAGTAACTTTTAACTAGTTTATACCTTAAGCACTTTGCTATTTGATATCTAAACAAGTGCTATGGACTGCACTGTGGCCGCCCAAAATATGTGTTGTAAATTCTAACCCCTACACCTACTTATGTAATCCCGTTTGGAAATAGAGTTTTCTTTTTATGTTAATGAGGCTAGATCAGCGTAGGATGTGTTTTAAGCCAATCACTTTTGAGCTATGACCAGAGCAGATGAGGCAGAGAAGCAAGCAAGCAAAACAGGGGAAAGATAGATGCCATGTGGCCATCTCCAAGGAGTGCAAAGAAGAAAGGTACAGAGACTGAAACAAGGATTTTCCCCAGAGCAAACAAAAAGAGCCTTCCCCTAGAGCCCAATTCCAACTTGCAGCAACCCCACAGGACAGGCTAGAACTGCCCCATGGGGTTTCCAAGGCTCTACAGAAGCAGACTGTCACATCTTTCTACCCTGGAGTGGCTGGTGGGCTCCAACCACCGACCTTTCGGTTAGCAGTCAAGCGCTTTAACCACTATCCCACCAGGGCTCCTCTCTCCTAGAGCCAGCATCCTGAATTCAGACTTCTAGCCTCCCAAACTGGGAGAAAACACATTTCTGTTCATTAAATCTCTTCACCGGTGGCATTTCTGCTGTAGCAGCACTAGGTAACTAACAAGCACTTGGGGATAAAAAGAACCAAAGCTTTTCTTACTGTTCTGACCCTCTCCCACTCACTCCTCCACTATTTACTGATCATCTGTTATGTTAGACACTCTCTTAAGAATTCATTTTCCTCTGGCTGATACTCCTATAGGTTAGTCTGAGAGTGCTGTTCTAAAATTAACCGGAATACATGGATACGGATGCTGCTATAACATCCTTGAAGTCCCTGGGTGATGCTAACGGTCAGTGTTCTCAGCAGCTAACCAAAAGGATGGAGGTTCGAGTCCACCCAGAGATGCCACAGAAGAAAGGCCTGGCAATCTGCTTCTGAAAAATCAGCCATCGAAAACCCCGGGGCGCACAGTTCTACCCTGACACACACGGGGTCACCGAGTCAGAATCAACTAGATGGCAACTGGTAAGAACCTCCTTATTTTCATGCTTTAGTCCTGTTCAAACTCATGGTTCATTATTAAGGGAAATATCTGCAGACACAAATATAAACTCTGCTGATTCCTTAAACTACCACTGCACAACAATATTTGTGACATGTCTGTGTTCATACAATATGATGTCTACTCATGTCATAGTTTATAATGTGCTGTGTTAAAACAAATGAACCTTAGACCCATATAAACGCTGATCCTGAAAGTAAAAAAAAAAAAGGTCCAGATATGATGCAAAATTTATATTTAAAAAGTCAATGAAAATCACTGAAGTAACACACCAAATTTCTCTTTACTCATTGAAGCCAAACGTAATCAAATTATATTCTGTTTTCTGAGAAAGAAACCCTGGCAGCGGCATGGTTAAGCGCTACCGCTGCTAACCAACATGTCAGCAACTCAAATCCACCAAGCGGTCCTAGGAAACCCTATGGGGCAGTTCTACTCTGTCCTATAGAGTCACTGTGAGTTGGAATCGACTCGGTGGTAACAGGTTTTGTTCATTTTCTGAGAGAGAGAAAAGTACAGTCTCAAAAAACAGAGGCCTTTGGCATGGACCTCAAAAAGTGGCAGATTCCTTTCCCTCACCCCCATATCCATTTGGTCACTAAAAAAAAAACCACAACAAAACCCATTGCCATTGAGTCAATTCCAACTCACAGCGACTCTATAGGACAGAGAAGAACTGCCCCATAGGGTTTCTAAGGAGTGCCTGGTCAATTCAAACTGCCGATCTTTTCCTTAGCAGCCAAGCTCTTAACCACTGTGCCACTAGGGCTCCACTTGGTCACTAAGTCCTGACTATTTTTCTACTAAATGTGGTTCCTGTCTGTTTATCTACCTCCACCCATCACTGCCAACACCCTAGTCCAAGATTCTACCATCTCTCACCTGAACTACAACAATCACCTCCTAAACGGTCTCCCAATTTCCCACACCCCACTCCAAAGACAATGAAATAAATGTCTCCAGATTGCAACAAGAGCTCTTTTTAGTACGAATCTGATCCTGTCACTTCCCTGCTTAAAGGCCTTTATCAGTTTCCCATTTTTTCAGGATAAAAACAAAATTTGCCAAGACCTGTAAGGCCTCCCTAGTCAGCTGCTACTGAAACCAGGCCACCGAGCTCCCTCTTCTTCCTGCCCCACTGCTTCTGCTCCTGGATGCCCCGGGACCTTTGGTCCTGGACTCAAGGGCCAGATCCGTAAGGAAAGGCCTGGAAGTCTCATCCGTTAGGTTTCAACTCAAGTGTGTGTTCTTTGAGGAGAACTTTGCTGACCTCCTTAACAGGGGCATAGCCCCACCACGCACTGCCTTACAGCCCTCGATATAAGGCAACATTTCAGTAAATACATATGTCTGTCTCCTTGAGTTTACTGTATAACAGTTAGGGACAGGGATGAGAGCCTGTCTGGCTCACTTCTGAATTCCCAGCCCTGGTACAGTATTCCTGGCTTACAACACAAGAGGTGATCAATAAATGATGGCCGAATTAATGAATCAACGAACAAATTCTAAGTAAAACATGGTTAGGAAGCTCCAAGCATAAATGAAGTATCATTATTTTGAAATAGACTGTAATGATAATGAATAAAATACTAACAAATAAGTTTGCCCCAGCTGACCAGTATCCAGTGATTACAGAAAGTTGATTTGACAAAAATCTCTTTATAAACACATGGAAGCCACAAAGTAAATAATATATTAAAAAAAAAAAAAAGTTGCCATCGCCTTGATTGTGACTCCTGGCAACATGCGTGTCAGAGTAGAACTGCACTCCACAGGGTTTTCTGCTTTCAGAAGCAGATTGCCAGCTCTTCTGAGGCACATTTGGGTGGGTTCAAACTGCTGGTATTTTGTTTAGTAGCCGAGTGTGTACCTGTTTTTGCCAAGTACATTAATGTTAAATAGGAACTACCTCAAGTGTACATGCACAGAACAATATCACCTCATGTACACACAAACACTGGATGATGAGTAAGGAAGACTGAAGAAGAACTGATGTCTTTGAATAGTGGTGTTGGCAAAGAATACTGAATATACCATGGGCTGCTAAAAGAACGAACAAATCTGTTTGGGAAGAAGTACAACCAGAACGCTCCTTAGAAGCCAGAATGGCGAGACTATGTCTCACATACTTTGGACGTGTTGTCAGGAGGGATCAGTTCCTGGAGAAGGACATCATGCTTGGTAAGAGGGTCAGCGGAAAAGAGGATGACCCTCAATGAGATGGACTGACACAGTGGCTGCAACAATGGGCTCAAGCATAACAATGACTGTAAGGATGGCACAGGACCAGGCAGTGTTTGGTTCTGTTGTACACTGGGTCGCTGTGAGTCGGAACCAACTAGAAGGCACCCAACAACAACAACAACAAGGAAAGGTGGATACTGACGTGTATGTCAAGTGTAGCATATGCACGCACATTTTATGAACGCCAGAGTCTTCAGTGATGAGCGTTTACAGGTTAGGAATGTACGTTCCTCTGGTTATCTTGCTGGGTCGCAGTGGAAAGCGTTAGCGGTGAGGAGACCCGGTTTCCACCCAGAGCTGAGTGACCTCAGGAAACTCCCTGCACTTCTCTGAGTGTTAGTTTCCTTATTTACCAAAAAAACAGAAATAACAGTAATCCTATGACAAGAACATTAAATAGAGATAAAAGCAAAACCCATTGAAAACCGTCAACAGCCACAGAAATACAAGTTACTGTTATTATGACAACTGTTGTGGCTATTATCATTGTTAATATCACTATCATTACTTCAATTTGAAGAGTTTACCATGTTTATTTTAGATCATTTGTCTATATTCACTGACTTTTTAGCTCAGTGAAGAAAAGCACTAGGCATAAAATGGAAAAAAAAAAAAGGTTTCATCAGTGTTGCAAATAGTATCCATCTTAATTTTTTTAAAACCTAATATCATCTGGAAACCCTGGTGGCATAGTGGTTAAGTGCTACGGCTGCTAACCAGAGAGTCAAGCAGTTCAAATCCGCCAGTAGCTCCTCGGAAACTCTATGGGGCAGTTCTACTCTGTCCTATAGGGTCGCTATGAGTCAGAATCGACTCGACGGCACTGGGTTTGGTTTTTTGGTTTTTAATATCATTTAGGGCTTGCTATTATAAATACTTTAGAACATTCGTTTAATCCTCAAGGTGGAGAGTACTGTAACTCCAACTTCAGATGAAGAAAACGAGGTACTGTAAAATTAACTTGGCGAAGGTCTCATGTTTAGTAATAATAAAACCAAAACCAAACCAAACCGAGTCCATCCTGACTCATAGTGACCCTACAGGACAGAGTAGAACTGCTCCATAGGGTTTCCAAGGGCAGCTGGTGGATTCGAACTGCTGACATTTTGGTTAGCAGCCGAGCTCTTAACCATTGCATCACCAGTAATAATAGCAATACTAATGAGAGCAAATGTTTACATGGAGCCTACCCTATGCCAGCCCTTTGCTAAAGTGCCTTCCACACACGAACTTACGTAACCCTCCTAACAAATCCATACGGCTGCTACTACCACTGCCTCCATCATTACATACGGGGGCCCTGAGGCTCAGAGAGGTTTAATAACTTGCTCAGGTCACACAGCTATTACGTGGCAGCGTAGGGATGTGAGGCCAGGCAATCTGGCTCCAGAGCCCTCCCTATTAATCTAATGTTATCCCAATCCTACTGCCGTTGAGCCAATTTCGACTCATAGTGACCCTATATAGGATAGAATAGAACTGCCCCATAGGGTTTCCAAGGCTGTAAATCTCTGTGGAAGCAGACTGCCACATCCTTCTCCTGCAGAGCGGCTGGTGGCTTCAAACGGCTGACCTTTCGGTTAGCAGCTGAGCACTTAACCACTGCACCACAAGGGCTCCTTAGAGCTAATGCTCTATACTAAGAGTCACTTATTGGTGACATTTATGCAGCTGTCTATTTGCCTAAGTGAATTTTCCAGATAAATGTTTACCTCCTTAAAAATCAAATATTACTTTAAATTCATCTTTTCCCTAAAATTAACAATTTTCTGCCTTTTTTGCCAAATACACTAAACACTATGTAACCTTTTCCTGATGAGCCAGGGTCAATGTATGCCTACTGTGCTTTATCAGTTCTTCCTCTAGTTTTGTTTTTTTTTTTCTTAAGAGGAGTTTTTGGGTTTCTTTTCTAGACACCAGCCTGTCAACTGTCATTTTGTCGCTTTCAATTTGCAGCTTCGACTGCTGAGGGCTGTGACGCTAAAATCCATGTCAATTATAACTACTCCTAATGTGAGATTTGGTAAGCTCTGAGTCGATGCCAACTCCATGGATTGGAGGGCGTGACCTCTATTACGACCACAGCAGATTTCAGCTGAGAGGAGGGCAAGTCTGACGACAGAGAAGTATGAGCGGTTATTTCAACAAATGAAGAATCGGGTATTTTATTCAGTGCTCGTTTTCATGGGTTTTTTAAAATCATGATATTTATTAGACATACACATGGGTATGTTGAAATCTCACTTTCTTCCGGAGGAACAAGTACTTCAAAAATGTAAGACTCATTCCCAAATCCAAACCACACACCCTGTCCCCAAGCTGACACTTTCTATACCCTCCCCTAGTTTATTTTTACCTGTTTACTTGTTTCTTGCCCCCAACTAGACCGTAATACAAATAACTAACACTTCTATGTAATTTTGTACGTACCAGCCACGCTCTAAGAAATTTTCCTATATTAATTTCTTTAATCCTCACAAGAAAAAAAAACAAACCATTTTACAGGTACATTAAGGCACAACAAAGATGAATTTGCCAGATTTGAACCCAGGCAATCTAGCTCCAGAGTCTGTGTTCTAAGAACTCAGCTATACCACCCCTGAGAATATAAGTTCTAAGAGAGACTTTGTTTTATTCACTGCTGAAGACCCAGCTGCTCAATAAATATTTGTTGACTGTCTGAATGACTTTCCAACTCCTCTCTGCCTAACCAAATACTAAACTCAGTTCCCTCTGCCTTCAGCCTCAAAGCTAGACTGGTTCTGACAGGCAGAATAACATTCCAGACACTTCTTTCACCTCCCCGAGGCTTTACGGGTCGCCCTTTCTTTTGACTCACCCTCATGTGGCATGGAGCCATGGACCCATTGGGCAGTCAATAAATACTCACTTAATGAAGGAGTCTCTTACCTGTATCAGAGCTGCTGCTACACACAAAAGTTTGTGATCACGTAGTATAACGATAGGATGGCATCCTAAAACTTGCATTTGACTGAATCAAAAGTTTGACTTTTACAATCCAGTCAATTGACATAATACAGTTCTTAAAGTTTACGTTCTACCTCCCAGTATGGTGAGTAGTGTCTGGGGTCTTAAAGCTTACTAGTACTATCCAAGATACAATTATTGGACTTTATTCTTCTGGAACAAAAGAGAAAGAAGGAAACCCAAGAACCACAGAAGGAACTGGACCACAGGACAAACTGTCTATATGAACCACTGCCTCTGCCACCATGAAGCCAGAGGAACTAGATGGTACCCCGCTACCACTACAGATCAGGAACATAAGAGAGAAAAAAAAAGGGAGAAAACTGTGGAACAGAACTTCCAATTCTTAAAGAATCCAGACTTACTGGACCTCCTGAGTATGGAGGAATCCCCAAGACTATGGTCCTAAGTTGCTCTTCAAAACTTGAAAATACCCCTGAAGTCACCTTTAAACTAAGTAACAGTTTAGCCCAAAGAGTAAACATTGTCACCCTTGAGTACTGTATCACTTTAAAAAAAAAAAAAATTTATATAGGACCAAAGGGTCAACAGCTTTTTGTAAAGCATAGATGAAAAAGATGGGGGCAAGGAGATTAAGTAAATGGAAGTAAAACAACTAGAACAGAAATAACGAGAATGGTGACAAGGTGAAGAAGTTAACCAACGTCACTGATCATTATGTCTAGAAACTATAGGATGAGAAAAGTTTGATTTTTACTTTTTGTGAGCTAACCACAACCTTCAGTGGTTTTGTTTTTTTTAAACACGTGAAAACTTCCTAAGTACGAAACACTGTGCACTTGGTAGAAATAATGCACTTTTAGTCCTTACAACAATCCTATGAGGTAGGTGCTATTATCAGCTCATTGCACAGGAAAAGAAACTGATTAAATGTTAAGCAATTTACAGGGGCTCATAAAGCTAAAATGCTGGAGCTGTGACTCAAGTTTACATATGTCTGACTCCAAAGCTCAGCCCTTGCAAACCACGCTTTACTCAATTCTGTTTTGCCAACTTAAACACGTACCATGTAATAACATAATCACCATGATTATGGCATGAAATATAAACCGTGAATTGAAATATAGCTTCCAACTACAAAGGGTCTTAAAATCAAAGTAAAACCTCTAAATTCAACATTTGGCTTTTATTAGCAAAAGCTTCAGTGGCCAGAAGTCATTTCTGACTTTTCTGGAACTAATAAGGATGCCGTGAAAATAAGTTCTCATTTTAGAAATCCATTCATTTAACAAGGACTTGTTGAGGGCCTGCTATGTGCCTGTTACTGGGCTAGGTGCTGGGAGTCCAACAGTGGGGAGCAAGACAAACACAGCCTGGGGCTCTCACAGAGAAAGACTGGTGAAGGAAGCAGAAGAGTAGTTAGGCAACACAACACAGGGTGTTTGGGGACTGAGAGTAGGGTAGGGAGGGTGCAAATAAGGGCATCCATTCTAGGCAGTGCGAACAACAGGTTAGATTACCACACAGGAGAGAACGTGGGCAGGGAACAACCAAGGTGGACCTGCTGCAGGAAGGCCTAAGGAGTGTGGGTTGGGGTGTTAGGGAGTTTTCACAGGCAGGACTTTAAGCAGGGGAGTGGGACCAAAAAAAAAAAAAAAACCTGTTGCCGTCGATTCCAACTCATGGGGACTCTGTAGGACAGAGTAGAACTACCCCATAATTTCCAAGAAGCACCTGGTAGATTCAAACTACTAACCTTTTGGTTAGCAGCCGTAGCACTTATCCACTACACCACCAGGGTTTCCTAGGGGAGTGGAGAGCCCTCACATGCATTTTAGAAAGGACAGTCTAACAATGGTGGGGGAAAATGGATTAGACAGGCCCAGACGTTAATCAGGAAAGCCAGACGAGTGTTGACTTTAAGCAGGAGACTGGTGGAAATCGTAGGATTATAGAATGAAGACAGTGACGTGGGCATTGATTTGAGAGCTCTAAAGAAGGTACAGCCTTGACAATTGATGGAGATATGGAGGAAGAGGTATCGTCAAGACTCTTGACCAGAACGTGGTTTTGGTAACTGAACAGACTGCTGTGTCCAAGATAAGGAATCCAGGGCAGGAGCGGTCTGGTGGAAGGAAGGGGATGATGAAGCTCAGGCTTGCACACGTGTGTGGCTAACTGGCAGTTGGATTTTGGGGTCTGGCGCTCAGTGGAGCCTTCTGGGCTGGAGGTGGAGGTTCTTCAGTCACCCGCGAAGACAGATGGTACCTGAAGGCAGGGAAGTGGAAGGGCTCGCCCAGGTGCAGGGGAAAAGCAGGGGGGCAGAGTTGGAGCAGCGTCAGGTGGGGGGTAAGGCAGAAAAGCGACGCCCATAAAGGAGGTTAAGGAGTCTCCAGAGGTGTGGGAGCAGGTTAGAAGGGGCGCACTCCGGCCCCTTCTTCCAACTGGAAGGGCCAGCAGTCATTGCTGACGGGCACTTTCCTACCATTCAACCGCCGACGCCAACCCGTTTCGCCGCGAGGGAGCGGAGGCTCGCACCGTGACTCATCCACCCGAGGCAGCCCGCATTCGCTGCCCTGCCTCCCGTCGGGGGAAGCCGTCTCCCAGGCCTCGGCGCCGCCGCCCAGGGGCCTGTGGCCGTTTCCCCGGAGACCCTGCCTGCAGCCACGCGCCGGCACAGCCGAGCAGCGGCCCCTGCCCCACTCACCGCGCCGGAGGGAGGCTCCCTCCTTCAGGCCAGCCTCCGCATCGTCCTTCTCATCGTCTCGGCCGCTCCCAGCCGGTCCTCCGGAGCGGGGTCGTCCTGTCTCAGCCCGCCCGCGCTCCCCCAGCCCACGCCGCCCCCTCAACCACCCGGGCACCGCCGCCCGCTGCGCCCTGGGTTTTCCAATCAAACCCGCCCGTAGGCAGACCGGCGCTGGCTGAACCAATGGCGGCACCTCTTCCTCCGCCCCGCCGAGCCCCCCAGCCAATCCAGAGCGGCCGTGTTGCGGCGTGCCGATCGCCATAGCGACTGGTGACGCCGGCCTCCGAGTTGCCGCAGCAACCAGAGAACGCGCTGGGTCTGGCCCCAAGGCCGCCAGGAGGAAAGAAGGGAGGTGATGCTTGGGGCTGCGCTGCAGCCACCTCACCTGGCCCTAAACAGAGCGGCATGGTTGTGGGCAGGTCGCCTAAACGCTGGATTTGTCTGGATTCAGAGTGCCCGACCTTTGACATTTGAAATATGTGGGAAAGAGCAACTTCATCTCAAGGTCGTTGAAAAATTTCTATTAAGGGCTGAAAAATAAACCGATCCTCTTCCAAAGCAAAAATGAATTTCAAAAGGGATCCATTAGTGTTACATACTTTTCACCTATCATGAAAAACAAGTTCAGTTACTGAAACACACTGCATATGAGAATGCCAGGCAGTGAAAATAAGAGCGACCTGGAATTCAAGAGATCTCTGATACACCTATCAGCTAGTTCCTTTTGTGGCCTTGGGCCAGTCGCCCCACCTTTTGTGAAAGTCTGGAAGCTTCTTTTAGGAAAAAAGGATTGCATTAAATGAAGCTAAAAAAAGAAAAAAAGGTAGTTAACTTTGTATCATCTAAAGGTATTTAACTTCACATTTCTTTTAAAAATGAAGATCATCTAATATTTATTGAATGCTCATTTTGTGCTAGGCACTATCCCAAGCTTTCTTTGCATTATTCCCTTTACTCTTCACAAAAATTTCATTTGTAGTCATTATTTTTATCCTCGTTTAGATTTGTAGGAGCCCTGGCGGTGCAGCAGTTAAGAGCTCAGCTGCTAACCAAAATGTTGGCAGTTTGAATCCACCAGCTGCTCCTAGGAAATCCTACGGGGCAGTTCTCCTCTGTCCTATAGGGTCGCTAGGAATGGGTTTGTTTTTTTTTCTTGGGGGGGGGGCGGTTTAGGTTTGTAAAATGGAGGCACAAGAAGTTTTCTGTCACCCAAGGTGGCAGAGCTAGTAAATGGCTGAGGCAGGATAGGCAGAACTTAGACAATCTGACTCCAGAGCTCAGTCGTAATCACGCTGATGCTCCCCTGACGTTTTCAAGTATAGGCTCCTACTCAATCCCATTTTAATATCACTGCAAATGCCCATTATTGTGTCAACTTCCAAAACTTGATTCAAAATGACTAGAGTGAGCCCTTACTTAGTATTTCCCTGCTTTGAATAAAAAAAAAAAAAATAGGTCCAATGGGTTACCAATACTTATGTTTGGGTAATCCAAAACATTTTTTTAATTAAAATACTAAGGTCCTATATTGAAAATAATGTAGAAAGGTGACCTGAAAGCTCAACTCAAGTGCACACAGCAGAACTAATTAAATTTCAGAGAACACGAATTCAGCAGAATTAATATTACTAATCAGGAAAAAAAAAAAAAAAAAGGTGGCAGGGCCAGGAAGATGACCCAGAGCAGAGAAGCTACTCTGTACACATAATTTAAAGTATTGGACAGTGGGACAAATGATTCCATTGAACTTCACATTGAATACAGAATGTGCTTCCCATCTTTCTCTCAGTTAAAAACAGCCTGTTTTGGCCTTCCCTGAATTTAAGTAAACGTTGTGTAGAAGTTGTAAGAGGCATGAAAAACAGTAACCTCCAAGGAGCAGGTGCACTACTGTCTCCAATTGTGCTTTGTAATGTGGATATAAAGATATAGAAGACCCCAAAGAGGTCATGCTTGCACCAAGCTTGTAGCCTCTGTGCTAGGACCTAACAGCTCCTTTTTATGTTCCCTAATACTCCTCTTCCTATCCTGAAATAAAATTCAGATACTGTAAATTACATAGCTCAAAACAAAAGAGTACAATGTCTTAAGTATAACATAAAGGACAAACAACGGTAACTTAAATGTGGATTGAAGTGGGCAGGATCAACTTCACAGGATCGAAGATTTCTAAAAGGTCCCAGTTAACAACTGGTCTAGGACTTAAAAAAAAGGGTATTTAAATGCAGGCACACACACAGTGGAGGAGTGGGAATGTTCTAGTAGACAGGAAACAGAAGGCCGAGGACAATTTGAAGTAAAAGCAGAACTTAAATTAAGCTTTGAAAGAACAGCAGAGAAGCAGAGAGGAAGATTTTCCAAACAAGAGGAATGTATTCATTAAAAGCATAGAGGGAGGGATTTTGTAAAGGCCAACCATGACAAGGACTAGACATTCAAAAGATCAGCTATAAAAAATTGGAACTGTACTGTGAAATTACACCTCAAGCTATCAAAATGATAGAAAGGAACAATAAAATTCAATTTGTTTATTTAAATGTAGTAAGCGTTGGAAACAAATTACAACTTCCCCCCCTCAACCCGTCTCCAAAAAAAAAAAACACAAACTTTCAATAAGGAAGCCACAAAAGCCAATCAAATCTCAATGAATCTGATTTTAACACATTAAACAAATTGGGGTTTAAACAATTACTTGGTGGGTAAGAACAGAAACCAGTGAGGAGCTGAGTATTTCTTTTCCTTTTGCCCTCTCTGGGTGGGGGGGGGGGGGGGAGCCTCAAAGTTCTGTAGGTGGAGCTTATAAATTGACTTAAAAAAAGATTTTTCCCCCAAAACAACTATAAATAAAAACTTTCTAATGGAATTCCAGAAACCTAAGTTCTTTTCTTCATCTCACCCCTGAAGGTTACCGAATTCATGGTGAGATACCAGACCCTTTTCAGAGCAGAACACACAGGGGGAAGGCGTTACACACCACGCCAAACGGAAAACAAACCACGATCTGTCCTCTGCCATCAAGGAAAACATTCGTAATAAAATCAGCCATTAAAAACCAGAGCAAAACAAGGCTTGAGTCTGTCAGAGATCACTATCAGCATGCAATCCATTAAACGTGACAGCAAAGCTACTGAATAGATGCATCCTAAAATAGGGGGAAGGATGGACCAGACCATTTTTAGATGGTTTTAATTTCAGTATTTCTCAACTATCAAAAAAAAAGAAGTCATTGTGAAACACACAGTTTTGTTTCATCTTCTTTCCACACTGTTCCCTCTTTTCTGTCTTCCTTCAACTAACACATCCATTGAGTCAGTTCCGGCCTCACAGGACAGAGCAGAACTGCCCCATAGGGTTTCCAAGGAGCAGCTGGTGGATTTGAACTGCCGACCTTTCGGTTAACAGCTGAGCTCTTAACCACAGTGCCACCAGGGCTCCATGTGAGTACTAACCCATTGCCGTCAATTCCGACTCATAAGAGGCAGGAAATGGGAATGACTCTTTTTCCTTTATCCCCTACACCTCCTCAAGCTAAGAAAGATACACAGGTCTCCCAACAGTCCAAACACAAACACAATAACCACAACTAATTCAGTAGGCTTTTATTGCTCTTTTAACTTCAATAACATTTCCCAAAAATAGTTTTCTTCTAACAATTATGAAACAAATTTGAAAGGCAGGATCATTCACATTATAGACTTGTTAGAGACTTGTACTTCATATAAACGAAAAATATCAGTTCTCCATTTAAAATGTTTAATGTACTTTGGATTTTATTACAAAAAAAATATTACCATTGTAAATATAAAAGTCATAAAAATTGGAACTGTACTGTGAAATTACACCTCAAGTTATCAAATATTATATAAAGGAACAATAAAATTCAATCTGTTTATTTAAACGCAGTAAACACTGGAAACGGATCACATCTTCCCCAGCCCCATGGAAAAAAAAAGACAAATAACCTTGAATAAGGAAGCAACAAAAGCCACAACACAAAAACCAATCAAATCTCAGTAAACCTGATTAAAAATCATCAAATTGGGGCTTAAACAATTGCTTTCAGCCAGTTGTAGAAGTCAATATACGCTAATTTAATTTTAAAATAATCTTTAGATGATTCCAACTATGTTTTCCTATTATTGTCATTTATTTTACTTTTTGAAAGATTAGAAAAGACTAGTTTACATTAAAACTGCCAAGTTTTGCATTATGAACACTATTGCAAACTTTGAATGTCCTGTTAAATTTTTAAATTTACTTTCTAAGAAATAAATAATTGCTGGACTAGACTAAAAGACATTTCACATACTGGTACTGCATAAGATAACAATGATGTGAGCTACATAAATAAATTTAAAACATTGTTATTTAATATAAACATCTGTGAGTTACGACGTTCTGTCAATGGCTTACACATCCGAAATCCGTGCACGTTCAAACAGGGTTCACCTCTTCCACCGCTGGGCACTTCTACAGAGCCATGCACAGGACATCATCCCTTCCAAAACAGCTAGCTGTAGTGCTCAATCTGTTTCGGAAATCATTTTTTAGGTTTTTAAAGAATTCTGAGCCTGCCTTGTGCAAGGGAAAAGATCGGAAAGCTATTATCTACACACATAAATTCTGAGTACACGGAAGAAAAGAAACGTTTTTTTACGGGTGGAGAAAAATAAAGTTAATGATTTTGAGTGGTAAAGAACTCTGCTTTATAAACACATGCATTAGTACGTACAAAATTCTGTCCTATGCGTCTTACAGCAGACTTGGCCAACATTGGTACGCCACGACTTTTTTAAACAACTGATCGATAACATTGCTCACACTCACACGTACACGTCTCAGAACGACTATGTGCTTCACTTCTGTATTATCTAAAGAATATATAGAATCGCCCTTTTATCATAAGGAAGTTAACTCATTGTTTTTTTAAAAGCTGCTATTTTAGAATGAAACAGCATTTCAGAAGAAAGTAAAATTCAGATGGTCAACATCAGGATTCATTACAGTCTATGTAAACAGATGTCTATAAATAAATAAAAAAGGGTGGAGAGACGACGATCCTGAGGTGGCTCTGTGGCCAGGGTATTCAGTAGCACTAAGCTCCATCCCTGGAAACCAAGGCATCTAAGAAAGTGCAGGGCTGTTGGTTTGACTTTATTTTGTAAATGGAATATGTACAGGTTTAATTATTTTGCACCTTGAGGTAAATCAGTACATAGCAATTACTACTGCACATTCACACCTATTTAAGGCAATATTTAAAAATCAATACATGTAGCAAAATTGTATCCTTTGCTGTCTTGCAGTGAATGTTCTCCATGATTGTTATTTTCCAAAAATAGTGGAAGAAATACCATAACCACATAAAAACAAGCAATTAATTACTTAAACATGAATTACCTTTGCTCTTCAATGAAGTAGTCATATCAGATCATACAGTAAGTCAAGTAGTCAAAAGAAACTAGAAGCCATTAACAATCAGAAACCTTGTAAAAACATTGTGAGTGCAAGGTTATTTTGCAAGTCACGGTTTTTCTGGCACTGGATAATTACTATACATAATTAAATAAAATCACAGGAACACTATGATCCCAGGTAGTTTTCAGTTTAAAGTTTAAAATCACTTCCTGTAAAATAAGTACATTTGTTAACCCTTTTGATGTCCAGACACAAGGACACGATGGATGTGAGGACATCTGCTCAGGTACACCAGGGGAGTTTAAAAAACAGCAGCAAATACTGGGGTGTCTGGAAACGACTATGCTGCTATGAACAAACAGGAGTCACTTCACTGGAAGCTCATACACAATAACAAGCACCGAGGGCAATACTCCACATCAATGGCCAACAGAGTCTCGTTCTAAGGCAGTACCAAAGGATGTTTTCTAAAGAAAAGCAACTACATCTCCCATCTCTCATCTGAGGCAGAAGGTAAATCAGTTATTTTCACTGGAATCTGACAATCAGGTCTCAGACAGGGAAATTAAATTAGTTAATAAGTAGTTTAGAATGAATTAAACACTTCAGAACCGTGAAAGTATCAGCTTTTGGCATTCCTCGGGGTCCACTGTAAGATCGGTTTGTCCTACTTTTGCACTTTAACTACAAATGTTAAAGGGAGCCGTCTGAATTTCACTACAACCTTCACCCTAATATTCCTGTCACTGTTTTTTACATTTCTGTGGCTTCCCAATACTCATTTGGTTTTTTTAAGTTATTCTCTTGCCAAATCAGTTTCACAACTCCATTCATCCAGTCCTACAGGCTTAACAACATTTATTTATTTCATGTGTAGCTAAGAGTATATAAAAGTTGACTAAAAAGACTAGCTGAAAAGTTAAAAAGAGCTCAGAAAAGCAAAATCAAAGGAAGGAAACAAACGCTGGAGCCAAGCAGGAAGAACACCATCAATCTGAGCTATACGTAAAATGTCAAATTTCCTTTTAAAATACAAATATGGCAGTCCTTTGTATCAGAGATGTAAAATCAATCAACTGCTTTCAAATAATCGTAAATGCAGTGAGCACCAACTATTTACATTAACAATTTACTCTCTATTTGTTACCTTATCAAATGTGTATATAGTATTTAAGCATCACATTAATTAAAATAAATAAAATATTTTAAAATGAAATCAAGGGTAAGTGGCTATTAAATATATTCTATACATTAGAAAGAATAAGGTAAACAGAAAATGAAGGGTATTTCTTAGTAGCATACAGTAATACTGATCATAAACCCATATGAGAGAATTCTGATTCCTGATTATTTAATCATACTACTTATAACAGAAAAATCATCAAGAACTTGAACCTGATATGAACTAAACCATTTTAAGTAAAAGACAGGAAAGGCAGAGAGCAAAGTGGGCATTCTAGGGTCTAATAAAGAACTCAGAAAAACTTCTACACAGGCAACACAACTCTGGCCAATGGGTCTTGTAGCTTCAAAAACTCATAAAGTTATGGCTGGTATGGGGTTAAACTGTAAAATCACTTGCCATTTTATTGATCTCTTAAATTGGAAACCTAGATACGGAGCTTTCGGGGGGGGGGCTTTAAAAAATAGTTTTAAAACATAATGGTCAAATCTATAGCTCTTATCTAGAAAGTTCAAACATTGTCCTACATTCGCCCATATGGCCAAAAAAAGCCCACTGCTTGTGAAACAGGATGGACAGCTTCGTAAACGAAACACACACACAACAGCCATAGCATGTTACCATTTGTCCCACAGAACTGGCGTAAAGGCTCCCCGTTCTTCCCAGAAAGCGTAAACTGAAGTGACAGAATACATGACCATTTTCAGAAACAAGCTAAAACTCAAGTAAAAAAAATTTAAATATATGGATAAAGTATGCATCACTAAAGGTTGATACGAATTGCCACTGGTGAACAAACAGATTTAAGGAAAAGTATGCTGAATGCATTTCCCCATATCTTCCTACTGCAGAACAGGAAAAAAAAGAGAAAATTCTAACAGAATAAATATTTGAAGGGTGAGAATCATGTACCTCCACTTTTGAGAGACCATTCAGCTATACAGAGTCTCCACGGTGCTCATAAACTTCAGACGCTACTTCAAAAAACCCAGTAGTCACGCATAAACAGTGTGACATACAATATAGTTATGTACAGTGACATGACACACACACAGTATACATATACATATATATAATTTCTCTTGGTTCAATTCTATAACGAAGTTTCGGCATCCATGTATCTCCTTGTTGGTTCATCTTCAAAGTTTATTTTCACACTCCCAGGTTTTTCAGGGCTATTTAAAATAAAACAATGAGAATAAATGGTTTCAAAATGGACAAATATTAAATTCCAAACATGGCTAATATCTCTAATAAGTCTTCTGAGGTAACTATAAACAATATAAACTTATGACTTGCTATTATTTTACTATTATGACTTGCTATTATTATTTTATTATTATTCTTTTAATGCCAGTAAACTTAACTAGAAAGGCAAACACAAATATGTTCCTAAGTTTTTTTAAATGAATATGCTTGTGACTGAAATTCCTGTTTTTCTTACAACTGAAGAGGAGCTCCTTAAAACTGATCAATACGTGACTATGCTCGATTTATTAATTTTACCAAATATATGAAGAGAATTGTAGCATTTGACTTCTAATCCACTGGCAGATCCATTAGCAAATGAATTTTTGCCAATATAGGTAAGTATCAAATAATATCCTGCAACAGGTAACAAATTTACAAAACTCCTCTCACCAAATTTGGCTCACAAATAAACATGATCAACACACATATTCTGTATTTTCAAGTTAATATCAAGTATAAATGACTCCATGTGTATGGTCTGATTTAATGCCACACATAAATACTTGGATTTTGAGGAAAAATTTTTCAAAAAGTATAAATATATATACAGTTTGCTGCCTTCTCCAGGCAAAACTGAAGGACGGTTCTCTTATCATTTTTGTGTTATATGACATGGCCCAGACAATCCTTCACTTCAGATATACTGAGATCATTGTAAGGTCTTTATTTTTATCGTAACTATACTAACAACCTGGACCCCGGGTGCTGAAAGGGTATGAAAAATTACTAACAGTAAAAAGAATATTTAGTGAAATTCAGGCTTCGTGGAATGAAGAACTGATCCAAAATGACAAAGCTTAACAAAACATTTTTAAGATGGAAGAGTGAAGAAAGAAACAGCCCAGCTTACAGAATTAGAACTCAAGTAATAATGATGGAAAATAAAAAGATAGGATGATACAGCGTAAGTAGGGAAAAAGTTCTAAAAGGGGGTAGGGAAAGAAGAAAGAGCTAATCAATGCTTATCAAAAGACAGCGCTCCGTAAGACAGCCACCAACCATAAATAGCTACATGACTCTCTGCCTGGAGAAGTTTTGATCTGACACACAAGCGAATACACCGGCAGCCGGCACACGGTCTGGCACAAAGTGTACACAAAATAAGCATTTGTTAAATATGAACTATTGAATACCCAGGGGGAAACCCTGGTGGTGAAGTTGTTAAGAGCTACAGCTGCTAACCAAAAGGTCCGCAGTTCGAATCCACTAGGCGCTCCTTGGAAACTCTAATGTGGCAGTTCTACTCTGCCCTATAGGGACTCTGTCCTACAGGGACTCAATGGCAACAGATTTGGGTTTTTTTTGTTTGTTTGTTTGACTATCCTGGAGAACAATATCTCGATTCTCCAGAGACCTAAGGGATTAAAGTAGTGATGATTATAAAGGTATAAATTGAGGGCTCAGGCATTAAAGTGGGGAATAAAGAAAGAAAAAAAAGGGCTACATAACAAGGAGTATAAGGAAGAGGTTATGTAATAGTTTCAACGCATGCGCATGGTCCATTATAAAACTGAACGGCCTTTATACTCATGAATTAAACTTCTTCCAGAAATACCTTCAGGAAACTGTATTTAATGAAGAAGAAATGGTATGCTAAAAAACAAACAGAAATTTAAGAAGGAAAACAATCATTTTTGATTTTTCCTTGGACCAAGAGAGAATGCACGATTGAGTCTGGTGTCCAACAAAACTAGGTATTTAATCCCTAGTAATTATCTTTCTTTATATGGTTTCTGATCTTTTATATTATTTATTTCATGCTAATATATGTATATTCATTTCTATTATAAAATATCCCAAATTTTTTTGAAATAGGCAGAGTATAAACAAAAAACAAAACTTAACCTATGTCTGATTCCAGTATACAGTGGGTGGGTGGACGGGTGGGTGGGTGGACGGATGGGAGGGTGGACGGATGGGAGGGTGGACGGATGGGAGGCTGGCAGGGAGAGAGGAAAGAAAGGTGGAGAAGAAAAGGCTGGTTTAGTTAAGCAAAAAAAGAAATATAAATTAGGTAATTAAGTTTTTCCTGCATAGCTATCTATAAGTAATTTGAAAACTGGCTAGAGTTACAAAAGGCATAAAGGGTTACAGCTACCTCGTGTTAGATCTGGTTACTCTGGCATTCTCAGTGCTCATGGAAAGGGCCTTCCACTGTGCAGTTTTGGCCATTTCATCTGATATGTTAACAACTGAGGGATCAACACTGAAGAACAAACACACTTTCTGGTTAGTATTCACTACTTGCAAAAGCATTAATACTGTCATTCACATTAATTATATAATATTAACATATTATATAACATTGTTTTCATCAACTTAAAATGGAAAAAAACCCTTGCTGTGCACTTAAAACTAAGGTTTAGCAAGATATCAGAATTGTGGCACTGCGTTACAAAGGCTACACAGGGAACATTCTTTATAATCTAGAGTAGGAGTAAGATTATTTAAATGGGCAAGACTGATTTGTGGACCTTCTCTTCAGAATTCAATTACTCAGGCAATGATGACCAAAGATGATCACCTTGGCTATTAATGAGTATTGCTGAAATAACATAAAAGCATACATTAATGTCCTTATAAATATAAATACAAAATAAATACAGCCTCACATCAATGAGAAAACTTTTATAACGGGCATGAATTCCAATCTCATCAAATAAATATCTGAAGTATGTAAGGAAAAATTAAGATTATGGTGAGGAAAAAAACTGTTTTTCATAGCTTTTACAAATCTTCAGAAAGAATAGTGGGGAACATGACTTTAAAACTGGAAATGAAGCTCTGCAAATACTTCAACAGATAACACAAAATACTACTTTTAGCTGTCATTCACATTTTTACTGTTCAGGTGTTAATTTATCAAAATCAAAAGAACAGAATACCATCCTTTTATTACTGCAAGGGACAAACGTCACCATTTCTCTCTAAGAAATACTGCAAAGATTAAGGCTCCAAACCCAATAATGATGCTATACACAAACTGTTAATTTTGCACTCAAGGTTGCCTGTGGGTCACAGGTAATATTAAAGTACCATGAAGTTAATGTAAAGACATTTGCAGGCCAAAAGAAAAATATTTCGTGCAAACAAGCTACAATATACAAGCGTCCAATCAGATAATGGTAAATTCACACTGTGATGGCAGCTAGGTTATAAACGACTAAACAGCAGTCATCTAGAAAGTGCTAGCTTTAAATCAGAATGCTGTTTAAAATTAAAGATTGTAGAGAAGTGTAATATAGCCATCAAAAAGTCTAAAGAAATGGCTGCTATAACTTCACCATACCAGTTTTTAGAAAGTACACAAAACTTGAATGTCCAAGTTCACAAATGGCAGGGCCATGCAACCTGAAACTATGCCCACCATGAATAAATGTTTACTTGCTTGACTGCCAACTTCAAAGATCTGAAGAGTGGGATAATTCATGGGGTGTTTTAGCTTCAAGACAGCCTCTTCTCAACAAGAACTTCCCTATTACTAGAAATCAAGACTTTTCTTTAAGAAAGCATGCATTCCGTCTTTTTCCCAAAATAAAACTAGAAGGGAAAAGCTTTGCCTGCATTAAATAAGCTATCTTCATATTTTATAGGGCTTTGTAGTTTCCAAAGGCTTCCATATATTATTTCATTTGATCTTCACAGCAAGTAAATCAAAGCTACTTAAGACTGAAAATTCTGGCCTATCACAGGTCAGTAACTGCCTGGCACTCTTGATGTTGAAATTTTAAGCAAAGCAGCATTAATTGCAGCTCTTGTCCACTTAAAAAGACCAGAGTATAAATACAGATAACCTATTCACTTCTTGTTAAGTATCAGACAGGACAGACTCCACTCAAATGTGTCACAGCCCATGTGTGATCACACGGCATCATGGCAGCTCCTGTCCTCAGCTAATGAAGTTAATGTATTAACTCGACATATACAGAGCCTTGCAAACAGAGCACTGTAGTACTGGACATATTAAGATCACTATACTTGGTACACTTGGTACGGAGCCCTGCAGACGCAGTGGTTAAGAGTTCAGCAGGTTGTGGCAGTTCAAATCCACCAGCCACTCCCTGGAAACCCGATGGGGCACGTCTACTTTGTCCTATTGGGTTGTTATGGGTCGGAATCGACTCCACACAACCGTGTTTTACTGAGACAATGCGAGTACTCTGAGACTTGTGTACTGATTTTAGGCTTCTCTAAGACAGATGGGGTGATGGAATAAAAGTAAATCTCGCCGGCTTGACATGGAAGTTAAAGGGTCTGGTCCAAGTCCAGATTCTTCTTCACTCCTGCCTCTAATGTAACCCAGGTGGGGAAGGGAAGGAGTATGGGATTCCTTTTCAAATTGCATGAAGCCCTACTCTAGCTGATATGCCACATGCAGATTTTATCATCTTGTTAAAAACAAAAGTCACTAAAGAAACATTACATATGGCTTCTTCATGCAGTTAACATACACACAAAACACATTTTAAAAAGTAAAATTATCTCTCACCTGTATTTTAGGGCCTTAACTGGAATTTGCAAGAGACTTCCCCCTTCAAATGGAAGGTGCACAGTACCACTGTCCTCAGCTTGAAGCATTCGCTCAGCTTCCTTCAGACCACATACGGAAAACCATTACTCTTCTCAGAATATTTTCAGGAAGATAAATGAATATACAACATCTTAAAGAATTAAAAACCCAAACTAACAATATTATTTAAATAAAACATGCCTGCCCATGACTGCATAATTCATTTTATTATGAACACATACTTGTAGCAATTAATGAAAACAACCACTTGTAAAGAATAATTTTTAAATTTTTACCCCTTCCATGTCTATGAGTAAATCACAGATGCTAGTTAAAAAGCAGTTTAGATATATAAACAAATCTGATTATCCATTATAATACAGGTATATCACGAGAGATACAATTTTGTGAAATCTCATGTCTTTTGTCACAATACGAGGAACATCTCACATGGACAAGGCCAAGTTTCTCAACCTCAGCAATGCTGACGCTTAAGACCAGATAATTCTTTGTTGTACGTTCATGGAAACCCTGGTGGCGTAGTAGTTAAGTGCTATGGCTGCCAACCAAAGGGCCAGCAGTTCGAATCCACCAGGCGCTCCTTGGAAACTCTATGGGGCAGTTCCACTCTGTCCTATAGGGTCACTATGAGTCGGAATCGACTTGACGGCACTGGGTTTGGTTTGGCTTTTTTGGTAGGGTTCATGCAGAATGTTTAGCAACATTCCTGTCCTCTACACACCAGAAGACAGAAGCATGCCCCCAGTTATGATGGCCACGTACGTCTCAGACATCACAAAACGTTCCAGGGGAGGGGGGCGTGGGTGAGTTTAGCTGTGAACAACTAGGATAGGGGACAGAGGCCAAAATCATGACCTAACCATGGAGGACGGAGGGCAGGGGGGCTGTACAGGAGAGAATGAGAGCTTCCAAATGGGTGTTCCCATGCTTCTTCCCTACTAACAGAACTCTCATAGCTTGGGGGTGCAATGTGCCCAGCTTGGAACAAATGGGCAAGGACCCCTTAAATTTCCCAGCATTCCTTGCAACTTCGTGTGGCCTGGTGGTGCAAGCAGAACTTACTGGATGACATTTCTGGAAGATTCCTTAAAAAGGGACAACAAGCTCAAGCCCTTTTTTCCTGCTGCCCTCTCCTCCTTCCTATTGTCTCTAATGATAACAGACAGCTGGAGTTCAGCAGCCATCTTGGCCCACATGGTAAACTTGAGAATGGCAATGCTATGGTGAGGATGGTTCAAGAAACTGCCAACTCCACTCCTGATGACTGTGGCACCTTCACAGTACATCACCTTACTTACCTCCAGGACTCTGTTAACAGGAGAAAATAAGCCCCTGTGTCTAAGCCACCTTTTTTTTTTTCTTCCTGTTATATGACACTAAGCCTCATTCTAACTGACACATGAAGTAATCAACAGGCAATTATACCCAAATATTTTGTAAATACATTATATCCAATCCAATTTGAAAAATCACATAAGCTCATAAACGTTTACATATATAATTTGGCTTGAAAATAAAATTCTCACCTTTAAAATAGCGGCATCTCAATTCAAGTTAGTATTCTAATTGATATTCTAACTAGGAGAGTCATAATTTTTTTTGAAAAGTAAACATAAAACCAGTAATTTTAATATCTATACTTAAAACCATGACATTTAAAAGTGTCTATCTTTCTTCTTATCATTGGTTTTCAAACGATACTCTGGCTGGGAGAACAGAGCTGGGCATTACAATCAACACAATCATGTATGCTGCATACTCAGGGCCCGCTTCTTCTTATTAAATGACAGCATCAAGGTGGTTATCAGAAAACAGAACAAAATCTCAAATTCAAAATAAATAATATTTAACCTCAGTAGACAAATCAACTGACACACAGTACTGCATATAAAGATTAAAGTTGTATAATACTTTTTGTAAAAAGATATTTACTTAAAGTTCTTTTTATCATTATCTAGGCCTGGTGGTTTAACAGCTCAGCTGCTAACCAGAGGGTCTGCAGTTCGAATCCACCAGCTGCTCCTTGGAAACCCTATGGAGCAGTTGTATTCTGTCCTATAGGGTCACTATGAGTTGGAATCAACTCAACAGCAATGGGTTCGGTTTGGTTTTTTTTAGGCCTGATTATTAAACTTCTGTGAAAATTAACATGTACACTATAAATGTATTTATGTATTTTTAGGTGAAATTAGATGATAGGCTAGAATGTAAAATTAAAAAAAAAAGCTCAAATACTTCAGATTGTTGAAAAGTACAGTGTGATACACAATTTTAAAAAAGTATTCTTGTACCAGGACAATAGAGAAGCAAGATGAAATGACTAAGTAAGAGCCTAGTTGGGGGACCGATGACTTAACCTCTCTCTCCCTCAGCTTCTTTATTTGCAAAACGGGCATAATAACAGCACCACTTTTGAGGGTTAAAGGAGCAAGTCCGTGTGAAATGATTAGAATAGGACCTGCTGGATGGTGCAAAATATTAATCAAGTGAAGGGCATAAATTTAAAATTCTTAGCTTTTTACCTCTTTCTCCTTTTTCTTTTTGTCATCTTCTTTCTTCTTCTTACTCTCTGGCATGAGATCATCAAGCCAACTAAGCTCCCTCTTTGTGAAACACAAGTCCATGAGTTTACGTACAAAGACTAGCGCAAGAACCTTGAAAAAGTGAGAATGGGGGTATTAGCAACACCTAAAGAGATAGCACTTAAAAAGAAAAAAATATTTATTAAATCCTACAGATCACGTAAAAGTGGTCCATACAATTTGCTGACAAATGATTTCATATACCATCTTAATTCAAAAGAACTGAGTCACCTACTTATCTTCTTGAACTTCAAGAAGTAACTGCAATTACCTGGTCTTTAAAATTTTCAGCTGTTAATCCACCTGAGCCTGGTGCTCTTTTGAAGGGTAGATTTTATCTTTTTTCCAGTTCAGAATTATACCTAAGTTTTATACTTCTCCTAGGGATAATTTTAGAAATTATATATAGTACGAAATAATCCCTTTCCTCTAGATTATGGTTGGCACACCGCAGCCACTGGTCGAAATCCAGTCCACCACCTGTTTTGTGCAGCCCATGAAGTTAAGAATGGTTTTAACAGATGAACACCTGAAAATGATTTGATGACCGGGAACCTAAACTCTGAACTTCAATTAATTAAAATGCTATCCCAAATAAAAAAGAATTCCACTCTTCTCATTAACAGACTTGCATTTTAAGAAATTGTACAATTACTTTTTTTTTAATCTCATGAATAAAAAATGACACAAATCTGTTTTGTCTCTTATTATACAGAATGTCTACGATTTTGCTTCATACCCCACAAAGCCTAAAATATGTACTATCTGGCCCTTTACAGAATAAAAATTGTTGACGCCTGCTCTAGTTGTTCAAATTTACTGCTATAGGTATATACAATGTTTTCTTAAAATCTCTTGATATCGTTCATATTTGTGGCCATATCTTTTTTCTCCGTCTTAAATCTCGTATATTTCTCTTATTTTCTTCTTTACTCAGGCTTGGGAGGGGTTAACCCCTTATCAGTCCTTATAAAAAAACTTTTGGTTGCATTTATTTTCAGCCTTGAATAATAAAGACATAAATGTTACTGTACCTTTTCCTGTGAGGATAACTTTAGCTGTATCCCCTTGACTTTGCTGCAAAGTTTTCTCTGTCAGTATCTTTCAAACGGTTTTCTAAACTCAATTTTCCATCCAGGGATTACTGTATCAGTGTTTAATTTCTAAATACTTAAAATTATTTCAGTGATAATTTATTTACAATTTAATTGTGAGTTGGGGGCATGACCTGTATAATTTCTGCAAGTTTTTACTTTAAAACTCTTTGTGGCATGTACACAACCAATTTTTACATGGAATTTACAAAAGAATGAATATTCTCTATTTGTGAAATGCAATATTCTGCGATTACTTAATGAATTATATTGATGGTCTTACTAAAATCATGTATAGTCTTAATAACTTTTTGACACATAGATCTGTCAAATTCTGAAGAAGATGTATTAAAATATCCAAGAAAAGAACCATGTTGTTCTGGTTGTTTTGCTATTTATGTTTGGCTATCATGTTTGTTCCGTAAGCTTCCTAAACTCTTGAGGTCATTTAAAAATATACAACCAAGTTCCATATCCCAAAAACTTAAAAAAATAGAAAATGATAAGAAAATTAAGAAAACCCTGGTGGCATAGTGGTTAAGTGCTACGGCTGCTAACCAAATGGTCAGCAGTTCGAATCCGCCAGGGGCTCCTTGGAAACTCTATGGGACAGCTCTACTTTGTTCTATAGGGTCGCTGTGAGTCAGAATCGACTCGACAGCACTGGGTGGGTTACTGGGATAAGAAAATTGTTTGGAAAACCACTGGTTTATAGCTGGAAACAACTAAATTTCAAGTTCCAAACACCTAAGGTGTTTAAAATAGGTTATTCCTTTTTTCAAAGACAACTGTAAATATTAACAAAAAATTATTATCACAACACAAAAATATTATCAATTAATGACAAATTGTGGGGGATAGTGGAGGGGGGAGGGAAGGAGATCTTACCATCATGGGAAAAACAACCGCAGCAGATGAAGCTTTTATCACCCACAGAAGAACCAGACAAGTGAGCTGAATGACTGTGAAAATATGGACCTTCCAGAGCGGCACGTAGCGGAGATATATCAAATCAGGCTGATGCTTAGCGGGCATTCCAAATAATTTTATACGGTCAAAAAACTATATATAGAGTAGGAAAACAAGAACAAATTTTCAATGAAAATATTATTTCTGCTTTTTGGGAAAGGACATTATATGCTACTTTAGGATTTTTGTGTTATTAAATTCAAACTGTAACTTCCTTGATATGTTCTAAGAGTTCGGGAGAATATTTCAGCATAGAAATATTTTATGGCTCCAAGGAAGAAAATCCTAATTAATCAGAAATGAATGCAATTAATTTAAAAGAAAACCCAAGCTAAAACGTATTAATTTCAGAGATTACTATTTTTAAATAAATTTATCTGTTATAATCAAACGCATGCCATCATTTAATCTTTGACCTTGTTCGCTAATACACATAACCATCGAATCCTAATTTCAACCATTTCTAAAGGTTTTTCCAAGTCACACTTCCCAGTTCTATGAAAACAGCACAAGGTATCAATTATGAATTCTTTGCTCACTGAAAATAAAACTATGAGCAAATTCCTTGGTCTTTTCGAGCTTTAATTTCCTCACTTATAAACTGAGAATAACTGAGACTGCGCATGACCCATGAAGACACTGCCTCTGAGAAGTCCTGTAAGCCACAGGCCACTATCTGACAGCCTCAGACAACATGCTTTTCATAACCGGAGGTGGTCGCTTACAAAAATGTGGTACTAACTGTGCTACGTGATCTAAATGTTCTACGTTAAAATTGGAGGGGTACAAACCTTATCTGGCTATACCTGGTGGTTTCCAGGAAGTATCATAGGTAAGACAACATGGAGGAGTGACAGCACTGGGTTCTAGCTCTGACTCTGCTGCTTGCTTAGCCAATAACCTTCAGTAGGTCTAGTCCTGTTTCCTAATTTACAAAATTAGGATATCTTCCCTGGCTGTTTTCCCACGTTGTTTGGAAGAAACCAAAAAATAATTTTTGTGCTAGGTTTCATAAACTGCACTGTGCCATAAAAATGGCTGGTGTTACTATTTTTTATTAGAAATGAATATCTTTTTCTTTTTAAAGCACTGAAATTGCTGTCCTTCATGTTAAAAACAGTACTTTTTTCCCCATCCCAATATTTTCGATCCTTCCTTCCTCTTGCTCAACCAGTCTTTACTGAGAGTTGGTAAGGGCCAGAGGCAGTTCGTGATCTCACTCTCTAGGAAAAAAAAGTGCAGGAAGCAACAATCAATTGGCAAATGTGGATATGAAGTCACCAGTTAGAAAACGAACCTGCTCCCAAAGCATCAAAGGGTCGAAAACAAATCGCTACTGTCCTAAAAACAATCTTTGCAAATTTAAAATATTTATGCATTTTTCTACAAAATCATTAAGTACTTTGGACTTGCCTGGATTCCTTTTAATGAGGAAACGCCCATATAAAGGAAAACACCATACAGAACAGGCATTGGAATAAACTGTAAGTAAAAAGACACAATGAGAACGCATGTTACTAAAATAATTTCACAGTAATAAATACACAAAAACATAGTAAGTATCTATGGTGAGAGAATTAGATTTGTTAGTGACAAGGACTAGGCCGACCTAATTTTTCTATAACAAGAGAAAGGCTAATTAAAAAAAATAACCTCCTTGAAAAACAGTTCATCTCCTAAGTGCTCATCCTAAGAAGGGAAATGTTCAGAGGTTAAGAGTATCAGCCCTGCAAACTACCCGCTTTCAAAACTTAGACCTTAGGCATACTTAACCTCTCTGTGTTTCAGCTTCCACATCAGATTCTCATAAAGATTAAATGACTTCAAATATACAAAACAGTCAGAAAAACACATAGTATATTACTACATGTCAACCACTCAAAATATGTTAGCTGCTATTATTACTATCACTACCCCCACCAATGAATATTATATACAGTACCATTTAATGAATACAATGACTGAAGTCCACCCCCAGAATAAAGTCCTTATTACTTTGGCAGTTTGGGGGATCCCAGAGAGTCTGTGCCCGGGCATCCTACTGAAACACCTGGCTATCAACAGGCCCTATCCATTTACTCAAAACCACGATCAGCATTCTGACTCGAGAGACCCCTGAGGAAAACAGACCTAACAATGGTAGCGGACACCCACATCCACCACCTCTGTGCTAATCAGCCTAGCATGTCCTTCCTAAGGACTCCACCAGAAAAAGAATTCAGAAGAAAAGAAAATATCTTACAAAGTATCTACTCAATAGTCTCAGGGAACTCCAAGAGAATATTTTATCTATAACGCAGCTTCAGGATACTGGGAAAAGAGAACCATCAGAACCAAAAAAATCTCCTGGGATATTAAAGATACAATTATCAAAATAATAAATCAAAATTTTAGAATGGTGGCATTGATTAGTCTAAAGACCAATATAATGATATGGAAAATGGAAGGAATTTCCTTTAATAGTGAAGAGAGAGTAGGGGAGAGGAACAGATCCAGAAGGAGGAGAGGAAAGGAAATAAACAACGGGAAACTGGCATAGCCAAAGGCCCAAGTCTCCAGACTAAAATGACTCACAGGTACACAAGCCGGGTCAAGTGAAAAGTTCCTATCTATCTCTACCTGCTTACCTAACCTACCTATCTAAATACCCCACTGAGATTTCAGAACACCAGGAAGGAGTACAAAGAAAATTTTAGTGGCTTTAAAAAAAAAAAAAAAACTTCCAAAAGCACAAAAACCACTGAAGTATCAGAATTCTTACTAGGAACACTGGTCTCTAGAAAACAATGAAACAATGACTTTAAGGCCCAAAAGAAAATTATTTCAAACCTTGAAATCTACATCCAACTACTGACCAAATGGAAGGCTAAATAAAGACATTCTGAAACCTGCAAAAAACTCTGAAAGTTTATGACCCATGGTACCATATTAAAAAAATTATTCAAGGAGTTCTTTCAGCAACACAAACAAGGAACCCAAGAAAACGTGGAGCCTGCATCTACAATCTGTAAAAAGCGAAGTTCATAGATATTAAGAAAATTTATTGAGTCTTGGATTATAATTCTTCGAGCAGTAGGAACACAGTAAAATAACGTATATTTCTGCCTCCACGCAGGCCAATCACACTACTTAGTCCTCAGAGAACATTTATATTATCAGAATATTGCTTATGTGTCCCGACAGGGTTTATATTTTTATAATTTAACTTAGAGAAAAAGCATGGAAGACTTAATTATAATTGTAGCACAGAATATAAATTTCAGTAACCTTCGCAATAATAAAACTTTTTTAAAGGCCAACAAAAAGCAGGGGTTGTAAGGGAGGAGGGAGATGGAAGGTACTTAAATGTAATAAACTCCTCACGAAAGACGTAACATGAAAGTCAGAGACTCCCAAATGTTTTAGTCTCAGGATTCTTTTACACTCTTAAAAAGTTATGAGAACCCCCTCACAAAACTTTTTTATGTAGTTTATATATATATAGTGCATTTTATATAATATTGTATATGTATTCCGACTCGTACTGACCCTATAGGACAGAGTAGCACTGCCCCATAGGGTTTCCAAGGAGCTGCTGGTGGATCTGAACTGCTGACCTTTTGGTTAGCAGCTGAACTCTTAACCATTACACCACCAGGGTTTCCGTGTATATATATAGCAAGCCACCACAGTACAACAAATAGACAGACAAGTGGTGGATCGATCTGTCTATCCATCATCTATCTATCCCATGGCCGTCAACTCAATTCTGACTCATAGCAACCCAGAGGATAGGGCAGAACTGCCTCATAGGGTCTCCAAGGCTATCATCTTTACAGAAGAAGGCTGTCACATCTTTCTCATGCACAGCAGCTGGTCGTTTCAAGCTGCCAGTCTTTCAGTTAGCAGCCAAGTGCTTAACCACTGAGGGACCAGGGCTCACTATATATATACATAATAGAAAAAGCCAAACTCATTGCCAAGCGATTCCAACTCACAGAAATCCTGGTAATAACAGGTTTAAAAAAATATGCAAATATATATATAAAATATAAACTAAGCAAACATTTTAAAATATCCACTTTATTCACTCATTTTGAAAAAACAATAATCGATGCTTTAAAGTTAACATAAGTAAACTATTTGTTATGAAAAACTACAATTTCCAAAACCAAAACAAAATTTAGTAAGAAAAGTAGCCATTTTACATTTTTAAAAATGTCTTTAGTGACTAGTTTAAAAGAAGACAATTGGATTCTCCTGTCACCTTCTGGGAAACCTTGGTGGCATAGTGATTAAGAGCTACGGCTGCTAACCAAACGGCTGGCAGTTCGAATCCACCAGGTGCTCCTTGGAAACTCTATGGGGCAGTTCTACTCTGTCCTATAGGGTCGCTATGAGTCGGAATCGACTCGATGGCACTGGGTTTGGTTTTTTTTTTTTGGTATCGCCTTCTGAGTCTGCTGTAATACGTTGTTTTGGTTGACACAGCTGAAGAAAACTCAGCGTCACACAGTTGTGTGTTTGGAAAAGAATGGATCTGGTAAACCCCTGACTGGGTATCAGGAATCCCCAGGGGTCCTTGGACTACACTTTGAGAACAACTGCCTTAGTCCAAAAGATTTGTCCTAAAGATAATCAATTAAAAAAATAAAATTTTAAGTGTATTTTACGCTAAAATGATGATTTAACTACCAGAACAACAGAGCTCTGGTGCTCAGTGGTTACGAGCTCGGGTGTTAACCAAAGGGTTAGCAGTTCAAATCCACCAGCCGCTCCTGGGAAACTCTATGGTTTTTTTTCTCCCCCCCGCCACCCCCCACCAGAACAACTAAAAACAAACAAGCAAAGAAGAAAAAGAGTTGCCCTCCGGACAGCTTGCTTTGGAAGTGAGGGAAATTGGGGGTAACTTTTCATTTCAGAACTTTCTTCAGTCTATTTGAATTTTTCTACTACATGCAGTTAATACTAAAATAAATGTAAACTACAAAATTAAAGGACAACCTTAAAAAAAAAAATTTTTTTTTTTTTCCATCAGTAGGGAACTATATCCCCATTAAAGGCACTAAATATTTCTCCTCTTGCCCCCAAGTGTTCCTAATCCTGCTCTCACTAGCCTACACTGAAATTGCCCGTTCGCCAACTAGACTGCAAGTCCTTGCGGGGAGACAACAACAGATCCTATTTACGACTGCTGCCCCAGCGCTTAACAACACAGTAAGTACCCAAAAAGTATTCTGAGAATCAAGCAGCTCATAAGAAGTCCAGGCCTAAGTGTTTATAAAATTAAAAGTGTTTACAAATTTCAGATTAATTAGATACTTAGCTACATCTGCTATGGTTACAGTTATGTTTTTTAAAAATCGCTAGTTTCAGGAGAAGTGTTTAGTGAAAAATTAGATGTGACTAAAAGATGATTAACAAAACATAATTTTTTATATGCTTCACTGATAACATTAGATGGTTCTGTTTGTTTTTCTAATGAGTATTTACTACTTTTATTTCACTTAGCATATCAGGAAGAATGCATTAATTTAATTAACAGCAGTATTATTTTTACATTTTCATCATATAACAGAGTTTCTCCCACCATTCAATATTACTTTCTCTAATATGCCCACAAAATCCTCTGGGTAGATTCTCCTTTCAGATCATAACTAACCATGATTTAACTCCTCCTAAGACTACCATCTTTAACACCACCCTTTTACATTATGTTTAAAATAGATACACCCACTATACTAAAACTCACATCAAAGTATTATTTCCCACATAAATCCTAAGAAACGAAACCAATTTTAGATATTTTAAGTTTATTTTAATGTTTCACCTTCATATAATGAAGTACGAACTTTTATGATAAGGAAGATTTTAAAACAGTGAAGTAAAGAAATTTTACCTTTAGAATTGAAGTCATGAACACAGAGAGGCCCATTAGAACAAAAATGATTAGCCCTGTAACCCGTTGTTCACGAATTCCCAAAAACTTGGGTTGTTCCCCTGGAGCAGAACACTCGGATTCAACTTTTAGGCTGTTGACATGACTTATTGACAACACTGTTGCAGCCACAAACCATGGAAGTCCCATGACAGAGCAAATTCCCAACATAACACCAACCATGAGCAAATCAAGGTGATAGCCAGCGCCTTTCTGAAAGGTGAAAAGAACATGAGTGTTTGTAAGTCTAAATTGTTCTTTCAGGTTAAAACCCTACAGTTAACAAAGAGGGAAGAAAAGTAATTTTCTTCTTATATCTTTGTTCTAGTCATTATGACAATACCCCAAAACCCTTGAAGAAGTCGCAACAACAGATGTAAAGTTAAAAAAAAAAAAATTACCTTCAATTTGTGCTCCTTTCTGTTTATGATTACAGCTGTGATTTGCTGATCCATAAAGATGAGAATGGTACAAAGCAGAGCTGGAATAGCTGCTATTAATAAGGTCCACCAAGGATTTTCTCCCAATGGGCTTATGAACCAGCCTCTGTTTGGGTAAGTAGGCTGTTAAAAACATTAAAGATATTAAGGAAAAGTTTCCTTCTTCTATTGCACAAAATTTCCACAGCAGAGACTGGGTCTATTCCACAAAATGCCAGGGTATTGCAAAGAACTAGATTACATTTTGGGTTGCACGATGAATTATCTGCAAAGATGACCACAGTGTATTACCCATCCTTAGAAGCGTGACCCTTTGCAATGTGACCTGGCCACGTTTTCCACACAGAGGTGGAGTCTATGTACGCCCTTCCTTGAATCTGGCATGTTCCTATGACTAACCCTGAGAATGAGTCCAAAATGACACTGATTTCTGAGCTGCAATCTCAAGAAAACTTGCCGCTTCTGCTCTAACTTCTACTTCTGTTCTTCCCATGTGAATGATGTCATGCTGCCGCCATGGAGCCCCCAGATTACTGCAGACACGAGACCTCAGACCAGACCACTACCCAGCTGAGGCCGGTCCTAACTGCCCAGAATTATGAACAAATAAAGGGTTACTGTTTAAAGGCATTATGTTCTGGGGATGTGCGTTATGCAGGAATAGGTATGTGAAGTAAGGTGCCATGTCAGCAGGCTCCTGCATACTTTATAAACGGTAAAATCAACCTACCTACTAGATCAATTCCTAAACTAAGCTGCTTTTGAGATCCTGCAGACTAGCAACCCACCCAATGACTCTACAGTTATTCACATTTTATATTACTACTGGCTATGGATACAGCAAAAGTTCACATAGTAAAAATGTTTTGTTTCATTTTCCATCCATGTACCCTATTTTGGAGACCATTGTTTTTAAACATATTTTTTTGATGTTTTGTTATTTTGTGAAAGACAAAACAGACAAAAATTATCTTCATTATATTCCTTATTTCTGATTTCCTTTAAACTCTCTGATCCTAAAGAAAGTCAGGTAATTTGCTTGTAAGCAGTGACACCACTCAAAATGAGTTTTCCCTTTCACTACATGATTATAAACAGGGGAAAGGATGAAAACAGAGAGATGAGTTACAAAGGAGGGGAGAGAAATACATACAGAGACAGATATATATACATACATATATCTATATATATATACATATATGTAATTACTTTGGTATAAGAAAATTTCAAGATGGGAACTATTCAAAACCTAGATCTTCCATTTAGAAAATAGTCATTGAATGCTATATTATGCATATGATGACTGTGTTCAAGAGAACTGTAGTTTGTGACTGAAAGCAAAGAGCTCAACTAGATGCTTGGATTAAGCATTATTCTTCTTGTAAAAGAACACATTTGATTCTCTCCTGATTCTGCTAGGAAATGTTACATGGAGTTTTTCAATTACTGTCAGGCACACTACCCTTCTAGAAACTCTAATAGGGTCTCTGACAAAGTCCAGTTTGAGTTACTTCTCTATGAAGGAATAAAAGGTGTTTGCTTTTCGCTGGAAGGTACAAGAATTCCAGTGCTGTGGGAATGGTCACATTTTGGACATGGTACCCATCTCTTCACCTTGGTTATTTTCATTCACTTTCCATGATAAACTAGCTTTCAAGCCCTTCTTGCTTATTTCCTAAATAGGTTTACTTGTCCCTTTTCAACATGTCTTATTTTTTAATATATGTGAGAAATATATATATGTGTGTGTGTGTGTGTGTATAGTATTTCCTTTCAAAGCATCAGTTCTTCAAAGAGACTACACATATTTTTAAAGTAACTACTCAGGGGCCAGTGTCTCACGTTAAACTGGTTTGGTATTCTCAAGTAACAAAGAGCCGTGTGTTTTAATCCTTACCTCAAATTTTTCAGGAACGTGCAGTTTAGGAGATGGAACTCCTACAAGGTAGTCAATTACAACCATTATCACTATTGTGAGAAATACAGCAAAGTCACTGATTGTTGATCGCACCTATGTGAAAGAGATCGTGTTAATACAAACACAGAAATACTATCTTTCCACATCTTTCACAATTAAAATACACCACTAGAAAGCACGAATGGGGATTTCAATGAATGCAAATATATCAGGGAAATACATTGATATCTAATTCTTTCTCAATAGATAACAAATTTCACAACCAACCTACCACCTCTCACAGCACCATCATTTTTCTGCTGAGCTCAGATGCCTATTACACATCCTTCACTATGAATAATTTTTTGTAACTATTTGGCATAAAGTATTGTTACGGACTGAATTGTGTACCACTCCCCCCCTCAAACATATGTGTTGTAAATCCTGGCCTCTATGTCTGTGATTATGATTCCATTTGGAAATGGGTTATCTTTGTTATGTCAATGAGACAGGGTTAGTGTAGGGTTTATTTTGAGTCAATCTCTTTTCAGATATAAAGGACATTAAACAGGCAAGCAAGTGAAACAGAAATGAGGGAAGAGAAGTGCCGAGCCATATGAAGACTGCCCTGCGGCAGAAGCTCAGCAGAGACAAGGGCCTTCCCCCAGGGCCGACAGAGAGAAACCCTTCCACTACAGCCACCATTCTGAATTTGGATTTCCAGCCCCACAAACTGTGAGAAAATAAATTTCTGTTTGTTAAAGCCACCCACTTGTGGTATTTCTACCATAGCACCACTAGATAACTAAGAATTTGGTGCTGAGAAGTGGGGGTGCTGCTCTAACAAATACCTAAAACGTGGAAGTGGTTTCGGAATTGGATAACGGGTAGAGGCTGGAAGATGTTTAAGGTACCTAACGGTAAAAGCCTAGATTGCCTTGAAGAGACTGTTGGTAGAACTGTGGATGTCAAAGCCAATTCCAGTGAAGGGTCAGAAGGAAGTGAAGACAGACACAAGTTCCTATCATCTTCGAGAGTACACATGGCACCAACGACAGAACGCTGCTAGAAATGTGGCTATTAAATGCACTTCTGGTGAGGCTTTAAAAGAAAATGATGAACGTGATTGGACCATAGAGGAGGGTGATGCTTTTTATGTAGTGGTGAAGAACTTGTCTGAATTAGGTTCAAGTGTCTGGTGGGAGGCAGAACTTGTAAGTGATGAACTTGAGTATCTGGCTGGGGAGATCTCTAAGTAAGATCTTAAAGGGGCCATGTAGTTTCTCCTTGCCACTTATAGTAAAATTTGAGAGGAAAGAGATAGACTTAAAAATGAAGTATGCAAAATAAAAACAAAACTTAAAGATTTAGAAAATTCTATTGTACAAACTAAGGACGCATGTCCTAGAATCTTCACCAAGGACATGGCTATACAATCTTTTATGAAAGACATTAATCTTGAGACCAATGGATCTAACAACTCCCACAGCAGAAAACCTATCATCTTAGACTGAAAGGGACAGGGAAAGAATGAAAGGAGAGCCTCTTGGAATCCCATAGGCAGGAAGCAAGCCAAAGGAGCCGTATCTGTTTTCCTCCAACAAAAGAAAAGGACCATCTCTGGAGCTTGGAGATCAGCAGAACTGTTGCATGGGAAGTACAGTTGTTTCAGTATCAAAGGGGAGCCAAGGCCTCTGGGGTCTCAATGGGGTAGGGCCGTGGTCACTGGGTGTCGAATGGTAGAGCTACGGCCTCCTGGGTTTCAAAGAGACAGATCTGCACCACCTCGGTTCCAGAGTGTGGGACTGCTGCTCACCAGTGCGAGAGGGATGGAGCTGCTACCCAAAGCTGAGGGGGTGGGGGCTTCCACTGCCAAGGGGCAGAAGAACAAACAGGGTCTGCCAAGAGGGCTAAGGGGCTAGGATCACCATTCAGATGGACTAGGAGAATGGGGCCACCCAAAACCAAGGGAGCCGAGTTGGTACCCCAGTGGGCCTAAAAGGCAGAGCTAAAGCCCAGGGCCAATGGGTCTCCACTCAGAATCCAGAGTGTGTGGCCAACACCCAGAGTCTAAAGGGCAGAACCATTGCCCAAGATTATTTTCAAGCCTTGAGAGCTAATGTAACTTATTCTGTTGGGTTTTAGACGTACTTGGTGCCTCTTAGCCCCTCTTTCCTTCCAATTTCTTCCATTTGTAATGGAAGTGTCTACCTTGTGCCTGTTCCATCATTTTATTTTGGAAGTATAGGGTAGATAATCCTTATTCTAGATTTCACAGGTTCTCAGGTGAAGAGGAATTTTGCACCAGGATGGACTATGCCTAACATCTCACCCGTATTTGATTTACATGAGACAGAAGATGAGATTTTGGACTTGGAGTTGATTTAAGACTTTGGGATGATGTGATCGGGTGAATGCATGCAGGAAGGACATGAAGTTTTGGGCCAAAGGGTAGAATGTTATGGATTGAATCGTATCCCCCAAAAATATGTGTTATAAATCCTAACCTTTATTCCTGGGATGCCATATTTTTATGCAAATAATGCATGCCTTCTGTGTTTGTTCACCAACCGCAACCCCCCCGCCCCCGAACCCATGCCAATCCTCCTCCAAAAGTTGCTATAAAAAATTACCATAGTGTACTTATGAAAATACCTCGAGAGGGGAGGGCTGGTCAGCAAACAAATGCAGAAGGCTCATGCTATTTGAGTAAAAATACAGTAATCCTATTTGGGAATGGGTTGTATTTGTTATGTTAATGAATACCACCCACTTGTATTTCTGTTATAGTAGCACTAGATAACTAAGACAAGTATTATCCTTAAAAAATATAGTAACATTTTAAAACATACTAAGGAAAGCAAAGCTAAAAACACAAATATTAACTGGAACTCCCAATTACCTTGGTAGGAAAATAACGCTTGGTCTTAAATTGCTTGAGGAATGAAGACAGAAAAAATGTTGTAAAAAATAAGATGACACACCAAAAGAGCACATCTGGGACATAAGGTCCATGAAGACCACAAGCTGATCCTACAAACGTACCATGAAAGGCTTGACATTCCTGGAAAAAAGAAAGGGGAAAAAAAAAAAAAAAAAAGAGGATGGAGGGAGTTCTCAAATATCTAAGAAATCACTCATGAACTTCACTGACTCTAAGATGCTCAGATGCTGATTGTAAGTCACACCATTATGTTATGTTTCACTCAGAAAGAAAAAACACAGCCCAGTCAGCTATAACACACCATCGATTGTAGGGCGTAGGAGTTCACAGATATTATCATTTCAAAAAAAGGTGCATCTTAAATCACTCAAATACAACATTTTGCCAAGTTATTTCACATACTCCTTTCTTTGAATCCCGTATTCCCTTTAGTGAAAGCATCATGATGAGTGTATTAATTCTCAAACATTTCCTCTTGCCACTCCACAATTCCACTCTCTTTCTTTCTGAACAAGTGGTTTAATACAAAAAGGAGACGAGAAATTCTACTGTCTTTTTACAATGCTGAATAAGAATTCGAATCAGTAATAAAAAACGGACTCAAGCACCAATGGAAAAGGACAAAAACAAGTACTGAGCATCCACTGTGTATGTACTGAGTACTACAGATGCCTGTATTCTGACTTGATCCAAGGCCTTGGGATTAAAGCATGGGATCATAAACAGCAATTGACTAATAAAATACTCCCATTAACGAAATCAGTAAAATAATGTAATCGATAATATGGCATAGTGTAATTCAATTACAGAAGTATATTGACTTGATTTTACTTTTGAGAGACAAATAACTGAAAGACAACCAGAAATTAACAAAAGTACACAGGACTAAAATCCATTTCTTTCTTACTTATATATTCCAACAAGCCTTATTTTAACAACATGACAACTCAAGTTTATAAAATGAGAAAAGGGAAACTTCAACTTCCATGTGCTGAGACTGGTAAACCTACAAATTTGGAACACAGGTCATAGAAAAGAAAGCTACAAAAACAAAAAACAAATGATCATGGCCCTTTTGGCTATAAAGGACACACATTGCAAAGACTTATATCTTTAATATCAAGACAACTTACCCATCCATCATGATACAAATTTTTTTTAAAGTATCACTTTCATTTGAACAACTCTGTTAGTACATCTTTTCCATAGCAAAAATGACTTTATAAAATACAAAATTAATAGTAAAGCATGAATCTAAACGGATTACTGATACATAATGCTTTAAATCAGCACTGTCCCACAAAACTTTCCGCAGTGACGGAAATGTCACATATCTGCACTGCAGCCAGTGGTCACATGAAGTGACCGAGCACTTTCCGTGTGGCTGGTGTAACTGAGAAACTTTTCATTAATCTTTATTAATAATTAATTATATTAATGTTAATAAATATGTTTAAACAGACATGTTAATGGCTAGTGTACTGGACAGTGCAGCCTTAAATTATCAGTGGGACAAAATTTCAGATGATATCCCTCAAATTATACATTTAGGGGCTAACTACCATCGTTAGTGAGTAAGGAATAACCTACAGTTGTTTGTATGATATAAAAAGCACCAGAGACACTCAGGGGATCTGAGTGCTAATCACTTTACATCTTTATTCATGACTCCCAATCCGGGAAATGTCTAAAACAAGGATATTCTAGGGTTAGGACAACATTTCCCAAAAACATACAAAGCACCTGTTATACTACTGTATTTTTACGCATATACAAATGACGTGCACCATCTGTTTGTCAATCATGCCCCCCCCCCGTATTTTCATAAGTGAGCTATGCTATTTTTTTTTTTAACAGCAACATGTAAAAAAACTGGGAAGGGGGAGGGCATGGTTGCAAACAAACAAAGAAGGTGTGCATTATTTATGTAAAGATACAGTACTCAGTGCAGTAGGTGCTCACTGCATGTTTTTATCCTTCTCCCTTTCTCCTTCTTTAGTGCCTGAGTCAGAGCAGCTTCTATGAGTTAAGCAGACAAAGTTCACTGAGTCCTTCAGGGCATGAGGGCTGCACTCGTGATCTTCTAAACAAGCTGTTCTTGGAGCAGATGAGCTAAACAGACAACTGGATACGGGATGATACAACTGTAAAACCCAGTGTATGTAACCACAGTCCTATAGACAATTCTTGTGGATTTATCGATCTCATAAGTGAAATTAGAAACCTGAGGTATATTCGTATCTTCTTAATAATTCTATCTTGGAAGTCAAATATAGTCCATTTTTATCTCCCTTACCAGCTTCCTTCTTTTCTGCCTATCTTTTTAGTGCATGTTAGACAAAAAAAGTGGCTAACTCCTATTTGGAAAGAACAATATTGTATGCTGAAAACATATTAATATCCATGGACTAAGAAGAAAATGTAGGTCTAACCAGAAAAAGCTAAAGAAAAGAACCAGGTTACAAATCCTTTGTCTTGTAATATACTCACAGAAACAGTGAGATTCCCCCAGGAAATATCACGTGCCGTCACGTGCTTTTCCTTCCAGAGCTCTAGCGTTTCATTGCTAGGGTTAGGAGGTTCAATACATACACATCTGAGAAATCAGAATAGGGTATATTTTTAAGGCTCATGCATTGGATGTTTACATTTTATTAAATCAATTGTACAATATGCTGGTTTTTAACTGCTTCCATTTTTTCCTCTGTTTCAGTGTATGGAAACTACAAACAGAGACAACGGTACAGAATAATGTTTGAGTTAACACCAAAGCCGTTGCCACTGAGTTGATTCTGACTCATAGCAACCCTGTAGGACAGAGTAGAGCTGCCCTGTAAGTTTCCTAGACTGTAATCTTTACATAAGCAGACTACCACATTTTTCTCCCACAGAGCAGCTGGTGGATTTAACTGTTGACCTTTTTGGTTAGCAGCCGAGCTCTTAACCCCCGCACCACCAGGGCTCGAAAAGTTCAGTTCATATACAGCACTACCTCAACTGCCTAGAAAACCTAGAAGCACACAAGTAAGCAAAGAAACCTCCAGATGCGGATTTAAAAAATGAAAAGAAATAAACATGTGAACATTCCCAATTAGATTATAAATTGTTTGAGAAAAAGGCAAGAGGATCAACTTTGGAGTCAATCTAGGCTTTGTCATTTACCAGTTGTTTGGCCCAAGGCCTCCAAGAGCCTCAATTTCTTCACATACAAAAGAGGATATGTGAATTAAGGAACACTAAGATACGAATTATGTAACACTGCTAGCACAGCGCTTATGCATACTCAGCGAATGCCAGCTAAACGGTGTTCACATGTAATTACTCAGTTAATTATCCAGAAGGAAACGGCGCTTTGTGTGGCGCTAGCTATAAAAGCCGTGCTTTATAAAGGTCAAAAGAGAAAAGGGCAAGAGAGAAAACAAAAAAGATTTTTAAAAATTAACTAGTTTTAAGAGCAAAAAGACAACACATTTTGTCATCAAAGTGTCACTAATATTTTCAAATAGGTCCATGTGATAAAGGAATTTCCACATCCCTTCCTACACTGCCCATCAAGGTTTAGGATATAGAAGGAAGGCAAGGAAGAGCCAGCAGAGAGAAAGGAGAGATTCAGAGGAAAGGGGGTAAATGCATAGATTCAGGGTTTATGTGGGTAGAAGAGGGAAGCTGTATCCTTTTTCTCTTTTGTTAATCACCACATTTTTCCATGTGAGCAAATCAAAGGAGCCCTGGTGGCTCAATGGTTAAGCACCTGGCTGTTAACTGAAAGGCTGGTGGTTAGAGTCCACCAGTCACTCCGTGGGAGAAAAGCATAAAGATTACAGCTTAGGAAACCCTAACAGGCAGTTCTACTCTCCTACAGGGTGACTATGCATCAGAATTGATTCGAAAGCACGCAAAAAAGACAATAAATACAAACTTGCACCATACGTGATTGCTTATAGACAGCAGATATGGGAAACCCTGGTGGTGTAGTGGTTAAGTGCTACGACCGCTAACCAAAAAGCTTGGCAGTTTGAGTCCACCAGACACTCCTAGGAAACTCTATGGGGCAGTTTTACTCTGTCCTATAGTGTCTATGAGTTGGAATCGACTGGACGGCAATGGGTTTGGTTTGGTTTTTTTAATCTAGGTATGTCCAATTTTAACAGCTGATTTTATTTTCTAATGAATATTATTTGCCAACATTACTTTTCAAATTCTATTTTATTCTTAGAGTTTAAAAAGATTTTCCTTTCATACTTTTCTTACAAAGAAAACACTCCACAAAATACTACATGAGAGTGTACTGAAATTCTACCTTAAAACAACTTCACATAAAAATTATCAGACGTCAGAAACATTAATGAACATATAAAATGTGAGGAGAATACAGTCGGCCCTCCATATCCACAGGTTTCACATCCACAGATTCAACCAACCACATATCAAAAATATTCGGGAGGGAGAAAAAACAGACTTTTTTCTCTTGTCATTATTCCCTGAACAATAATACAGTGTAACAACTACCTACATACCATTTACGTTGTATTAAAAAAAAATAAATAGTATAATCATCTAGATACGATTTAAAGTATACAGGAGGATGTACACAGGCTATATGCAAATACTCCGCCATTTTATAGAAGGGATTTGAGCATCCATGGATTTTGGTATCTGTGGGGGGTCCTGGGACCAATCCCTCATGGATACCTAGTGGTGGCTACATGTCATTATAAAAAAATATAAATATATATACTACATCCAACTGGTCAAAGAATACAAGATCCAATTTAATTTAATTTAATTGCCTTATTTAAATATATAGTGAGTCAGTTGCCAAACAATCGAGTTTAAACTGGCCAATCCAATTCAAACCGAAGACTAAAATACATACTCTCGGATAAGTTACTTCAAAAAAAAAACCACCCAAATCTGTTGCCATCGAGTCGATTTCAACTCATAGCGACTCTACAGGACAGAGTAGAACTCTCCCATAGAGTTTCCAAGGAGCACTGGTAGATTTGAACTGCCGACCTTTTGGTTAGCGGCCGTAGCTCTTAACCACTACGCCACCAGGGTTTCCTAAGTCACTTCAGTGAATAAAAATGACTGAATTTCATCAACTGGGTTTATGTCCATTCAGCGCTTTGACAAACTCTCATGTGAAACCGACAAGTCATCACCCAAATGGCTAGTTGGGTAGTTTTAGCTAAATAGAGGGAGCATCACACTGCAAAAATCTATTTTCTTAGGCTCAAAAAAACATCTCTGCAAACGTACATTTCAACACTAAGCATTAGAGGGAAACAGAAACACTTACGAGTAGGTGGTCAGTTCATCTAGGTTGTTGTGCATGTTAAAAGCGTATATTTCTCCTAGGTGAAAGATCTTCTCCAAAGCCTCATAGATGAATATGATGCAAATGAGAGCTGCAAAAGCCTCCTCTGTAAACCGAGTAATGTAACACACAAGGCTGCTTGCATCTGTTGCAACCAAAACAATGCACAAGAAAGAAGTCCACAGACCAATACTGGTTCGCAAGGACAGATAGGAAAGGTGGTAATCTCTGTTTAGAAAGAAAAATGTGGATGTGATCAATATATACATGCAGAATGGCAACTGTGCTTTAAAAGCTCACAACAAACAACAAGAACACCATAAAAACATACGATTCCTAAAGAAGACCGTGAATTGAAGAGAGCGACACAAAAATGACTAAAGAAAGCTCTGTGTGTTTTTCTGGCTTCAACTGAGGACTGGCTTGTTATTAACAGACTGGTTGGTTATATTATAGTACAGTAAACTGACATAAAAGATTTATAGCAAAAATCTACTAGGCAGTAAATATTTCAAAAACATTAGGACTCAACTTCAGAAATCAGTCATGAGGACTGAAGGACAGGTGTCAGTCTACAGGAAAGGACCATGGACCTGCCTCCCTCTGAAGATCTAGAAACTGTCAGTATGGCAAACACGTCCATGTCTACACTGTCACTACCACCAACACCACGACTTCCACTGTCACCATTACAACCAAAGAAAGTGATTTTTTTTTTTTAATTTCGTATAAGAAATTACTGTCAAGGAGTTTTAAACACTTCAGGTTACTGCATGTTCTCTCTGTAAGTCTATGCCGCATGCCAGATTAGAATCAGAATCAGCTGGTTTAGTGAGCTGACCAAGAGCAGTTAGATAAACCAAATGTTTAATAGCATCAAGCTGTTTCGGGCTAAATAAAATATTCAGCTGCATTTATCTCACAAAGGGAACAGCACTGGCCACACCGAATTCAACGTTTACTAACTACAGTAAGTTATATTCCTCTCCACGATGCAAACAACCTTGCCAGAGGAAACTCACACCTCACTCTGACTGCTGCCATTTTCCTTTCTGCTAAACAGGGCCTGAGTGATAAAGGCAGCATGGGCCTTCATGACCCACCTTTTTCTAAGCTTCCTTTATTAGACCGACATACCACCTGATAAATAATTCGGATTAACACCTTCTTGCCGGTTGCAATTTGCTACCACAAAGGATTTTTATTGCCCCTCCTTTACTGATTTGCTCATCTATGCTCAAACCTATTGATTTTATACTCCAGGGTAATCTTATTTTCCTCATTTCTAAGGTACTGGGGTAAGGATGTTGGTAGAGGGTTCAGGGTAGGGTTGACCATGCAGTGGTCCAGAAAGTGCTCAAATTATACGTATTGATCAGATTCTTTTCCAGCTATTAAATATGCAACGTGCTTTTAACTAAAGTTAATAATGCAATATATAATTGTACACATATGCAAACACGTGCAACTAGTACATAACTACTACTCACCTGCAGAATTTAAATAAAATTTTTTCAAACACTAGAACCGGACCTGTGCTCCCCAATATTGTAAGAGGTTGCCCAGCAAACAACGAATAGGCAATCCCAGTTAACGATGCTCCAAAAAGAGACTCTATTGCACTCTGTTTAAGGAAAAAAGACACGAATGAAAGCAATACATCATAAACGCTACCTCTAGCCTACACGTAAGACATCTGGAAACCAAACAAAAATAAAAATGCTAATCAAAAGTAGTTATAAAGCAAACACAACTTTGAGTCTTAAATTTTAAATATGCAAAATCACAAATACATTTTAAATACACAGGAAAAACTGCTTTCATTTCACATATTAAAAGTGAAAATTTTGCAATCAACCTTAATTTCAAAACTCTACGGGAGGGAAGTAAAAGTAAATGGAAGAGAAACACAGGGGCTTCAACTTTTATCTACAAATGTTTTGTTTCTTAAGAATGGTACAAAGGTGCATGTATTACTTTAAATAATTTTGTAAGTGTAAAATAATTCATTTTACAAAACAAAAAACATTAAATACTCAATATGGTGTGCTATAAAAAAGAATTCATCAAAAAGATTAATTAAAAAAATTAACATGCAATCCTAGCCATTTTCTACACATTTTAAAGAAAATATCTAATATGACAGATTTTTAACCAGTTGACAACAAAATTGAAATGCTTAACATAAATTAAAGAGATGAAAAATCTCTTTAAAAAATTCACAACTGTCAATGAGGAAGTATCTTATTGGCATTGAAGTTTGGCAAAGTGACAAAAGGGAAGCCTCAGAGGAATTCTATCCCACCGCATTACATTCTGTTAGTGTATTAGATGGTAAGGGGTGGTGATCTGCTACGCCCCTAGACTGAGGGGAGGAACACAAAGAAAAGGAAAGGACAGTTAACCACTCACAAACACCAGTCAAGTGGAACGCACTATCAAGAAAGGAAGAAGCCCGTACTCGGGAAACGCAGGTTGTGAGCTGACAAGGACCCTGTGATTGGGGGCAGCATGGCAGAGCACAGAGAGCAGGCGTGCAGGGCTTCAGAATTAGGTTTTGAAGTGAAAGGCTGCCTTGGGCACTACCAGCTGGTAAGCCATGGCCGTACCTTAAGCTTTTTGAGCCCAAGCTTTTTCATTTTTAATGGGGTGATGATTACCAGGGAAACTTAATGGAGTGAGTGGTGTTTGTGAAGACACCTATCCGAGGGTCTAACGCAGAGTGCACACAATAAAAGGCAGCTATTCGCATCACCTAGAGCAGCATCTTTCAAAATCGAAATCACAAAATAATAGTGTGCAATAAAAGTATAATTCAACTATTAGAATAAAAATTGGATCAAACACACATATAAACTTGTCTTCTGGCAAGATTGGAGAAGCGTCCGCAGCAATGATCCATTTGTTAACTCTACGGAAAACTTGGTTTCCTTGCCCATGAATAAACATAAAATCCTTCGTTCGATTAGGAATGAATTTACCCAGAAACAAAGAAAAGAACTGCAAAGAGAAGCAAGCAGACGGCAAAATAAAGAAATGCTAACAGGGGGTAGATGGGCACCAAAGTAGGGTTCCCCTATGGCCACATTTACTAGAAGCAGAAATTTCTTTGGCCCAGACCTGGTTTTTTTTTTTTAATAATTTTTAAACTGTTTGTTTTTTCCAAAAGTGAACTCTCTATTTAAAGAGATCACAGTCCCTTTACCCTGTCCTCCCCACCTGCCCGCATCTTGAGGTCTTCAATTTTACCCATCCCAGCCTTGCCTCTCTCCCTCCCCACGTCCTCGCACCTCTCGACTGCACAGCACTGAGCACTGGCTGCGGCTAAGCCTTCCTCCTGCTCAAAACCTCTATTTCATTGTTTGCAGAATCATATCCTACTGCTCCCCCTCCCAAGCGTTGACTGTGCCTGCGACTAATTCACTGGGTTCCCTACTTCATCCTCTGCCTCTCCCTACAGATTGCCCCCCCAACCCGCCACCACCCCATTAGCCTCGTCTACGCCCAGCCCAGTTTCAATTGTCACGTGCACATGACTGACTCCCCATCTTCGTATCTTGTCTTTACCACTCTACAAACCCTGGGACAGCATCTCCTGATGTCTCCATTTCTACCTGGAGTTCCTAAAAAGCATCTGAAAACAAACATCATCTCCTTATCACTCTCCTCCAGAATGCTCCTGATTTCTCTATTATTTCAACTCCTCCAGCTCTTGTTCTATCTCACTCACGTGGGGCACAGCTCACCAAGACATGGTAACTATGTATGCAACCACCTCATCTTTACACTGAAGTTAGCGTCACTGAGAACAAGAGGCACTGCTCACCCGCACGTGCCCGCAGCCCTCCCCGGTGTAACTATCACCCGCACTCGGTGTTAACCAGCATCATGAAGTCGGCAGGTGGTGACCAACAGAAAAAGAGCAAAGAAGCAGTGTTTCCATGACGGGAACAGATAAGACATCTCTACAGGGACCAGCAGAGTTACGTTTACCATTTCTGACAGCACATAAAGTAACTTACTAAAAATATGTACTTTTCACACAATGATTAAAGAATAAGGTCAAGATGTACTAAACGTCTGAAAATGTTATCAGAATCTAAGTAAATAAATTAAGAGTTGAAAGAAAATTTCAGTTGTCAGATTTCATATTAAGGTCATAAACATGAAATACTTTAATTGAGTAATCATTCCTTAGCTTTTAACCTTTTTATCCATTAGAAGAAAGAATTTTCTCCCGAGTAAATACAGTTAAATAAAAAACACTTAGGAACACAAGAATCACAGATCACCTCATTTAAATGCCTTTAAAATATATATACTCAAAACAATGCCATTTAAGATTTACACAACACCAGATATTCTGCTCAGTTATCATGCCTCCCGTGGCCCCTACTACGTGATTACCAAGGACAGAAAAACATAAAAAACTTTTAGTCATATCAAAGGATAAAGCTTTCAATTATATTTTCAAAAAAAAAGCTTTGGCTACATTCACACAGATTTAGTAACAGCAAAATTAAACACTACTGCAAAAAATCCGTCATTCCCTCCATTATGTTCTCTTCTTCCAAAGAAGCTAGTCCAGGCCTATCGGCCAGGGCTGACGAGTTACTATTAACCATACGGCTCTAACTATAAGCCTACGACGCCTTATAGAATGAAGTTGGTAAATCGGATAAATGTCCCCACCCGTGACCCACCCAGAATCAGTTCAATTGCTCTCCCCCCAACCATCCCCCCAACAAAGACAATGCAAGCCTTTTACTCAATTTATAAAACCATTCATCCAGCAAGCCAGGATAAACATTTTTTTTTTTTTCTTTTTACCTCAACTGTGCTTCTTCTCCTGTTCAATTGGCTTCCCCACGTTTTCCATAGCAATTACCTTTGGGGGAAGTCTGCTTTGGGACAGGTTAATCGTGCTGTGGGGAGACTCTTCAAATAACAGTATGAATCGTGAGACAAATGCATACAGACACTTGCCTCTGAAGAGCTAAGAGCCTGGCTACTACCAATCTTTGTACTCACTATTCTGCCTTCTGTAGCTTCTCCAAGCAGCCCTCCAAAAGTGATTACAGGAGACATACAGGCACAGTATAGGAAAAGAATCGAGGCCAGGCACTGCAGGCTTAATGCATCCTTGAAGTCACTCAAGAAAAAAGGTGCTTTCCTTTTGATGTCAAGTATCAAACCACCAAAAAGCCTAAATAGGTGAGATGAAACTCGTCAAACTGTACACGAGAGGATTCTAGCTAGTTCAGACTAAAACTATGGGCTACATAAGACTGCTGAGACCTAGTGCTTTGTCAACAAAAATTAAAATCCAATTTAAGTCATAGTATAAACTGAGGAAGATACACTAATTTAACCTCCTCCACTGATGCCGGGGGAAAGTAGGTCTCATTAAGTCAAAAGAGACATAAATAACTGTATTTATGGACTATTTACTGAAAAGACTATAGGCAAATGATTTTATATGAGTAAATGTAATTTTGGACAAAAATGTGCAAGGAAATGTACAATAAAAATAAAAATCTAACATCCCAGTCATAAAAATGTGCATAAGCAATTGTATTAACTCTCATCCACATTATAAACTTTAACTGCAAGCATGAGAAGTATCAGGCAACAATTATAACAAATCTTAGGTCCCCAAATACTCTTTAATATGAACACAGTATGCTGTGCTTCGATGCACTGAGCAGTCAATTCATAATCATCTTCAATAACTCTTAAAATTAGTACTTCAATTACTCAAATACCTCCATCTAAGAAAAAAAAAAAAACCTGAAAACTCTTTCAGTATATTTAATTTACTGTCCATGTAGTCAAACTACTGTGTGTAGGAGTAACACCAAGAAGTTTTAATTAGTAGATTAAAATGTATTATTTGCACACCATTACAATTTTTTTTAATCAGACTTCTGAAAACATTTAACTTGGCAACATTTCCCTAAAACAAAAGCTCTCCGAGGAGCAGACTTTGTTCACTGGCATATTTCTAGCGTCTAGAACATGCCTAGGGATTAGTAGGCAACTCAACAAATACCAGGGACTGAAGCAGAAATTCCAAAAAGTTTTGTGGTTCATAAAATATATAATCATTCAAGTCTCTACTGCAAGAAACCTGACGGAAACAAATCTCATCTTAAGCTCTCAAACGCTTGGGATTTTTCAAGCTTTTCCGTACTCTTTTACTTTTCTGAAGCTAATATTGAAATAAATCCTAGACACACACTGACTGGTTGCAGAAGTTATCCGATAAATAATCTAACATAAAGGGGAAGCAGCTTGCAATAAAAAAGGTGCCCCTGATAATCTTGGCAGTGAATCTACGTCATCCAATGAAGAACTGATTATTTAACAGATGCCTCTGTGAGGCCCTTGGTCGACTCTGAGCTCAATGTCAGCCTGCCTTGGTGTCCCTCAGTGACTAACACTACTCAGTCTAGTGGGTCCTCTCTACGGGATGTGGCCAAGTGTGAAGAGACACTGTTGGCACACAGACAGCATCTTATTCTCGACTGTATTCAGAGACGAATACATTAGTCAACGAATTAATTGTGAGTTTAAGTTTCTCTGTAGTCTCTACGCAGTATGCCAGCTGTTACTGACTTCTCTTGTATATAGTACCCTTAGGCACTTTATCAAAACTCCAAATAACGTGTCTGCATAAGATAGGCTGGTTTTGTAAACAAAGATTGGAGATTCAAGATCTTCTAGCTCCATAGTAACCACCAGTGGACAATAGTGCATCAGTAGCCACAGGATTTTCTATATTCTGGAAATGCCGGAACATTTACCTACTTCCACAAAATGTTTTATGACAGCATTTGCAGCCGGCAATATTTCTATTCTTTATTGAAAAGTTAACTTCTTAAACGATTTTTCTGACCAAATTTCCAGAGACCATTACCATCACTTAATCACGTTCCTCCATCTAATCTGACATGATGTCATGACAGAATGCTCAACTAAGGGATTTGTGTCTATGTACACACACAGAAAAATCACTAGTTATAATTCCTCTCTGTTCCCATAATTTTCTATGTTGACACTATATTAGGATCCTACACCTTTTTCAAGAATCTTTTGTACAGGCATTGGCAATTAACCTATATAACTGTGCAGTACTCTTATCATCTGATCTAGTATTTTCATTTTCAATAAAGCTTGAACCCAAGTACATGCTATTAAAATGGTTTTTAAAAGCGTACAATTTTCCTTAACATGATATACCTATGTGATAGTGCACATTTAAAAAATATATACTTAAAAATTATAAAAGATTATGTTCTAAATACTTGCAAAGAAAAAAGAACATTTATGTCTACTACATCAGATCAACCCCTGGCCCCCAAAAAGCTGTCCGCACAGTATGAGGATTGTACCCACCGTCCAGTCCTCTGCAGCTCAGGCCCGGCGTGATGAGCGGCCTCTTTAGGAGGGTCACTCAAGGTGGGGGCAGATCCATTGGGAAACACGGGAATCTTTCTCTTTTCCTGCATTTCACAAAAAGACATTTTGAGAATTCTTTAAGAAAGCTGAGATGACATCTCCAAATAGTGGGAATATGAGTTTTCATATTGATTATATCAGTGCTCCTAGGAAAAAAATCTTCCAAATATAAATCTCTACTTTAAATAAACTGCACTTTAGAAAAAAGGCCTAAAATTTGTCTGTAACAATACTTAAAATTTATATATATATATTTGCAACTTTCTAATGTTAAAAAAAAATTTTTTTTTTTTTTTTAACATTAAATATGCTATGCAACAGATGCGTACACACCATTTCAAATTACTGCCTGGCAAGAGAAACACCCCCCAATAAAGCATCTCTTCCCCTGAAAATTTTTAAAATACTGCTCACAGTAACTATTGAAAAAATACATCACATTAAGAAAAAAGTAAACGCTTTTTTTAACTAAAACACTTGCCTTTAAAAAGAAGTATCACAAGCATTGTATATTAAACATATTTTCATAAAACCCAATTTCTCATTAAATTTTATTACAAATTCAAGAGTGATATTTCCACAATAGAAGATCTCTTCATCAGTTAAAGAGAAAGGAATTAGCTTTCAATTTGTTAGCTCCAGAAACTGCTGGGCCTAAAAGAATGTGTGTGTGTGTGTCTGCGTGTGCCTGTATACATGTGACCACAAGGTGCCATTCTAGGAGGTCCCCTGGGTCAAAGGCTCTGGCTGAACTACTGACTTGCACTATCTATATACAGAATATTTACAGAGGGGCAAGACTCATCTGTAATTATTAGAAAGATCAGCATTTGAAAACGTCAGAGTTAAAACTAACAAATCTCACAGCCAAGAGCAAAGAGAAAACAAAATTATAAAACTCCTACAAAACATCAAAAATGGGAAAACACTATATATCACAAGTGGGATAGAGCTAAAGCACTTAAATCAAGAAAAATGAAAGAATGAAAATAAGTGAATTAAGCATCTAACTCAGGAAAATGTGAAAACAAAATTCCTGAAGGAATGTGAAAGGAATGGAAGAGAACAGCTAAAAGCAGAAATAGAGTTAGAAAACAGAAAATGCTAAAAAGAACTAAAATAAATTTAAAGCTGCTCTGTTTGAAAAATTATTAACTCTTATACAAAATAAGATATGAAAAGAAGGCAATGACTTCAAAAATGAGAGAACTTTAGAAATACGTATACGTGTGGTGTGTACGTATGAAAGGAGCCCTGGTGGCAGCACAGTGGTTAAGCACTTAGCTGCTAACCAAAAGGTTGGCAGTTAAAACCCACCAGCCTCTCCACAGGAGAAAGATGTGGCATTCTGCTTCCGTAAAGATCTGCAGCCTTGGAAACCCTATGCAGTAGTTCTACTGTCCTATAGGGTCACTACGTGTTGGAATTGAACCCCCCTACAGTGGGTTTGGGGTGTGTGCGTGCGTGCATGCGCACTTTTGAATGAGACTACACTTTGTATGACTCTATGCAAATACATTTGAAAATCAGAATGAAATGAGTAATATTCTAGAAAAACATAATTTACCAAAACTGACCCCAGAAGAGATAGAAAGCTTACACAAGCCAATCTTCCACAGAAAAAATGAGCAAGCTGTTGAAGTCTGGAGGAGTCAAGCTCAGACAATTTTACAAAGGAATTCTTCCAAACCTTTAAAACCAAAGCATTCCAAGCTATTTAAGAACACAGAAAAAGGAAACGTATAATTCTTTTCTAAAACAAGTGTAACGGTGATACCAAACCATGAAGAAGCCTGCACAGAAAATCATACGCCAATCTTGCAAACAGTGATGCAAAAAACCAATAAAATATTAGACACAGAACACTGGCACTTTAAAAGTTCAAGTTGGGTTGACTCCAAGAACACCCTTGTTTCCCTATTGAAAGTCTATTAATGTGATTTACCATAATAATTGATAAAAAATTCATATGATCATCTCCAGAGATGCTGAAAAGGTATTTGATAAAATTCAAATCCACTTCTATTAAAAATTTCAATAACACAGAAATTTATGATACTTTTCTTAACATGATAAAATGTATATTTTGGCTCAATGCAAGAATCTTACTTAATGGGAGAAATACTAGAGACACTGACTACAGTCAGGAACATGATAAGAAATGTCCATTTAAAACCCACTATTAACATTCTGGAAACCCTGGAGGCGTAGTGGTTAAGTGCTACGGCTGCTAACCACAGGGTCGGCAGTTCGAATTCGCCAGCTGCTCCTTGGAAACTCTGTGGGGCAGTTCTACTCTGTCCTATAGGGTCGCTATGAGTTGGAATCTACTCGAGGGCACTGGGTTTGTGTTTTTGTTATTAACGTTTTGGAAACCACAGTGGTGTAGTGGCTAAGAGCTACGGCTGCTAACCAAAAGATCAGCAGTTTGAATCCGCCAGACACTCCTTGGAAACTCTACGGGGCAGTTCTACTCTGTCCCATAGGGTCGCTATGAGTCAAATCGACTCGACAGCAGTGGGTTTGGTTTTTGTTTATTAACATTTTGGAGCCCTGGTGGCAGATGGTTAAGAGCTTGGCTGCTAACCAAAAAGCCAGCGATCTGAATCCACCAGCCACTCCTTGGAAACCCTACGGGGCAGTTCTACTCTGTCCTACAGGATTACTATGAGTCAGAATCGACTCAACAGCAACAGGTTTTTTTTTTTTTTTTTGGTATTAACTTTTTATTAGAGATTTTAGCCAATACAATTAGAAAACAAAAAATATTAGAGATATAAAAATTAGAAAAGAGTGATAAAACTATTATTTCAGATGATATGATTGAGCAACTACTGCATACACTGAAGAATTAAGAAGGCTG